>NC_089842.1:63151634-63751634 GCF_035609145.1 Eleutherodactylus coqui | reverse complement strand
GTCCGAGCTTGATACTCGTTCGAGTATTAGCGTGTTCGAGATGCTCGTTATTCAAAACGAGCACCACGCGATGTTCGAGTTACTTTCACTTTCATCTCTGAGACGTTAGCGCGCTTTTCTGGCCAATAGAAAGACAGGGAAGGCATTACAACTTCCCCCTGCGACGTTCAAGCCCTATACCACCCCCCTGCAGTGAGTGGCTGGCGAGATCAGGTGTCACCCGAGTATATAAATCGGCCCCTCCCGCTGCTCGCCACAGATGCATTCTGACAGAGATCAGGGAAAGTGCTGTCTTGCTGGAGTTGCTATAGGGAGAGTGTTAGGAGTATTTTAGGCTTCAAGAACCCCAACGGTCCTTCTTAGGGCCACATCTAACCGTGTGCAGTAGTGTGGAGGCTGCTTTTTGCAGTGTTGCACTTTTTTTTTTTTTTGTATATCGGCCGTGCAGAGCATTGCGCCCTGCAGTAATTATACATAGTCCAGGGCCAGTAGTGGTGGTGAGGCAGGGACAGAAGACATATTTATTGAATATAGGCAGTGGGCCTTTCCAAAAACATTTGGGAAAAAAAATCTATTTGGGCTGCCTGTGACTGTCCTCAGTGTACTGGGTCAGTGCTGGGTGTAGTTGTCCTCCTAATTCATACGCAGCCAGCTAAGTGTTACAGCAGGCTTGCGCAAAATTATTTCCTGGCTCTGTGTTGGCTGTTACATCACCGCTGTATTCCAGTCCACAGTGCAACAGTTTGCAGATATTTTACATACTCCAGGGCCAGTAGTGGTGACGCAGAGAGAGAAGACATATACAGTGTATATAGGCAGTGGGCCTTTCCAAAAACATTTGGGAAAAAAAATCTATTTGGGCTGCCTGTGACCGTCCTCAGTGTACTGGGTCTGTGCTGGGGGTAGTTGTCCTAATTCATACGCAGCAAGCTAAGTGTTACAGCAGGCTTGCGCAAAATTATTTACTGGCTCTGCTGTGCGTTCCATAAGCGAAGTCAGCCTCCAACCACAGGCCAATAAGTGGCACATTTAATTACAGCGTTCTGTTTCTGCACTACGGGTAATACAGTATGCTGAGGGGTAGGGGTAGCCTAGAGGATGCGGACGCGGGCGAGGACGCGGAGGCCCAAGTCAGGGTGTGGGCACAGGCCGAGCCAGTGCGGTGGCCAGGGGTAGAGGCAGGGCCAGACCGAATAATCCACCAACTGTTTCCCAAAGCGTCCCCTCGCGCCATACCACCCTGCAGAGGTCAAGGTGCTCTACGGTGTGGCAGTTTTTCACAGAGACGCCTGACGACCGACGAACAGTGGTGTGCAACCTTTCTCGCGCCAAGATCAGCTGGGGAGCCACCACCACCAGCATGTGCAGGCATATGATGGCCAAGCACCCCACAAGGTGGGACAAAGGCCGTTTACCACCTCCGGTTTATACCACTGCCTCTCCCCCTGTGCCCCAACCTGCCACTGAGATCCAACCCCCCTCTGAGGACACAGGGTCCAGACGTTGCTAGCGCCACTGTTTGAGCGCAAGCGCAAGTACGCCGCCATGCACCCGAACGCTCAAGCGTTAAACGTGCACATTTCCAAATTGATCAGCCTGGAGATGCTGCCGTATAGGCTTGTGGAAACAGAGGCTTTCAAAAGCATGATGGCGGCGGCGGTCCCGCGCTAATCGGTTCCCAGTTGCCACTACTTTTCCCGATGTGCCGTCCCAGCCCTGCATGACCACGTCTCCCGCAACATTGTACGCGCCCTCACCAACGCGGTTACTGCCAAGGTCCACTTAACAACGGACACGTGGACAAGCACAGGCGGGCAGGGCCACTATATCTCCCTGACGGCACATTGGGTGAATTTAGTGGAGGCTGGGACTGAGTCAGAGCCTGGGACCGCTCACGTCCTACCCACCCCCAGAATTGCGGGCCCCAGCTCGGTGCTGGTATCTCCGGCGGTGTATGCTTCCTCCACTAAACCACCCGCCTCCTCCTCCTCCAACACAACCTCTGTCTCGCAATCAAGATGTGTCAGCAGCAGCACGTCGCCAGCAGTCGCTGTCGCGCGGCGTGGCAGCACAGCGGTGGGCAAGCGTCAGCAGGCCGTGCTGAAACTACTCAGCTTAGGAGAGAAGAGGCACACGGCCCACGAACTGCTGCAGGGTCTGACAGAGCAGACCGACCGCTGGCTTTCGCCGCTGAGCCTCCAACCGGGCATGGTCGTGTGTGACAACGGCCGTAACCTGGTGGCGGCTCTGCAGCTCGGCAGCCTCACGCATGTGGTTCATCGCTTTCTGAAAAGCTACCCACACTTGTCATACCTGCTCGGAAAGGTGCGCCGGGTCAGCGCACATTTCCGCAACTCCAAGACGAACGCTGCCACCCTGCGGACCCTGCAGCATCGGTTTCATCTGCCAGTGCACCGACTGCTGTGCAACGTGCCCACACAGTGGAACTCTACGCTCCACATGTTGGCCAGGCTCTATGAGCAGCGTAGAGCTATAGTGGAATACCAACTCCAACATGGGCGGCGTAGTGGGAGTCAGCCTCCTCAATTCTTTACAGAAGAGTGGGCCTGGTTGGCAGACATCTGCCAGGTCCTTGGAAACTTTGAGGAGTCTACCCAGATGGTGAGCGGGGATGCTGCAATCATTAGCATCACCATTCCTCTGCTATGCCTCTTGAGAAGTTCCCTGCAAAGCATAAAGGCAGGCGCTTTGCACTCGGAAACGGAGGCGGGGGAAAACAGTATGTCGCTGGATAGTCAGAGCACCCTCATGTCTATATCTCAGCGCATTGAGGAAGGGAGGGAGGAGCATGAGGAGGACGGGGAAGAGACAGCTTGGCCCACTGCTGAGGGTACCCATGCTGCTTGCTTGTCATCCTTTCAGCGTGTATGGCCGGAGGAGGAGGAGGAGGAGGATCCTGAAAGTGATCTTCCTAGTGAGGACAGCCATGTGTTGCGTACAGGTATCCTGGCACACATGGCTGACTTCATGTTAGGATGCCTTTCTCGTGACCCTCGCGTTACACACATTCTGGCCACTACGGATTACTGGGTGTATACACTGCTCGACCCACGGTATAAGGAGAACCTTTCCACTCTCATTCCCGAAGAGGAAAGGGGTTCGAGAATGATGCTATACAACAGGGCCCTGGTGGACAAACTGATGGTAAACTTCCCATCCGACAGTGCTAGTGGTAGAAGGCGCAGTTCCGAGGGCCAGGTAGCAGGGGAGGCACAGAGATCAGGCAGCATGTACAGCGCAGGCAGGGGAACATTCTCCAAGGCCTTTGCCAGCTTTATGGCTCCCCAGCAAGACTATGTCACCGCTCCCCAGTCAAGGCTGAGTTGGCGGGAGCACTGTAAAAGGATGGTGAGGGAGTACGTAGCCGATCGCACGACCGTCCTCCGTGACGCCTCTGCCCCCTACAACTACTGGGTGTTGAAGCTGGACACGTGGCCTGAACTCGCGCTGTATGCCCTGGAGGTGCTTGCTTGTCCTGCGGCTAGCGTCTTGTCAGAGAGGGTGTTTAGTGCGGCTGGGGGAATCATCACGGATAAGCGTACCCGCCTGTCAACCGACAGTGCCGACAGGCTTACATTCATCAAGATGAACAAAGCCTGGATTTCCCCAGACTTCTCTTCTTCACCAGCGGACAGCAGCGATACCTAAGCAATGCGTAGGCTGCACCCGCGGATGGAAGCATCGTTCTCTATCACCATCAAAAATGGGGAAATTTTTGCTTCATCAATCTGTGTATAATATTCCTCCTCCTCCTCCTGCTCCTCCTCCTGAAACCTCACGTAATCACGCCGAACGGGCAATTTTTCTTAGGCCCACAAGGCTCAGTCATATAATTTTTCTAAACAATTTTTATACGTTTCAATGCTCATTAAAGCGTTGAAACTTACACCTGAACCAATTTTTATTTTAACTGGGCTGCCTCCAGGCCTAGTTACCAATTAAGCCACATTAACCAAAGCAATTAATAGGTTTCACCTGCCCTCTTGGTTGGGCATGGGCAATTTTTCTGAGGTACATTAGTACTGTTGGTACACCAATTTTTGGGGGCCCTCGCCTACAGTGTAATCCAATTAATTTTTTGCCCACCTGCATTAAAGCTGACGTTACATCAGCTGTGTTGGGCACTGCAATGGGATATATTTATGTACCGCCGGTGGGTTCCAGGGAGTCACCCATGCTGTCGGTCCACACGGAGTTGTAACTACATGTGTCCACTTCTAAAGAACCCCAGTCTGACTGGGGCATGCACTGTGGGCCGAAGCCCACCTGCATTAAACATGACATTACCTCAGCTATGATGGGCAATGCTATGGGATATATTTATGTGCCGCCGGTGGCTTCCTGGCACCCACCCATGCTGTCGGTCCACAGGGACTTCACAATAGGGAGTTGTACCTGCCTGTATCTATGAATTAAAAAGCCCGGTCAGGTTGGGGCATGCAGTGTGGGCCGAAGCCCACCTGCATTTAATCTGACGTTAGCTCTGCTCTCCAGGGCACTGCAATGGGATACATTTATGTACAGCCGGTGGGTTCCAGGGAGCCACCCATGCTGTGGGTGCACACGGAATTCCCATTGCGGAGTTGTACCTGCCTGTGACTATTTATAAAAAACCCCGGTCTGACTGCGGCATGCAGACACCTTGACAGAATGAATCGTGTGTGGCACATAGGTTCCCCATTGCTATGACCACGTGTGCAGCTCCTGATGGCGGTGGCACAGGATTATATTTCTCATTGCTTCTGTACAGCATTGTGGGCTATCGCCCCGCCCCTTTTAAAGAGGGTCGCTGCCTAGCCGTGCCAACCCTCTGCAGTGTGTGCCTGCGGTTCCTCCTCATGGCAGACGCACTTATAAATAGACATGAGTGTGGCGTGGCATGAGGGCAGCTGAAGGCTGCGCAGGGACAATTTGGTGTGCGCTGTGGACACTGGGTTGTGCAGGGGGGGGGGGGTTGGGCAGCATGTAACCCAGGAGAAGTTATGCACTTGAAAAAGACCCTCTGTTGGGTCGAAACGTTGTGCGTTTTACTGGATTTTTTGCACCGAATAAAGAAGCATCTGTTGATGCACTTTTAAAGAAAATTTAACCACCTTTGGAGCTGCTCATTACTTCTTTATGCATTAAGTGGCAGCGGAGTGTCATGCAGGCAGTGATTGTGCTTTGTTGGAGGTAGTGTGGTGCTTAGCTAAGGTATGCATTGCTAATGAGGGCTTTTCAGAAGTAAACATTGTTGGGGGGGGGCCACTCTTGCCGCTATTGTGGCTTAATAGTGGGACCTGGGAACTTGAGATGCAGCCCAACATGTAGCCCCTCGCCTGCCCTATCCGTTGCTGTGTCGTTCCCACCACTTTCTTGAATTGCCCAGATTTTCACAAATGGAAACCTTAGCGAGCATCGGCGATATACAAAAATGCTCTCGTCGCCCATTGACTTCAATGGGGTTCGTTATTCGAAACGAACCCTCGAGCATCGCGAAATTTTCGTCCCGAGTAACGAGCACCCGAGCATTTTGGTGCTCGCTCATCTCTAGCAACGATACTTTCAGCTTTCTGGGGTAAGTTGTTTTTGTTTTTAGAGAAAATGTTGGAGACCTTAAAACTTGACTGCACCTCAGATGAACTGTAATTTTACTGTATAATGTCCTACATTTCATGTCTGTCCATTTATTCTTAACATTCATAAATTACATGAGACTCTTTTATGCTAGTACAGTCTCATGTGATCCAGCTTAGCTTTTTGGACTAGGGAAAACATAGTACCTGCTAATAGAATATATAACGTTCAGGTCTCTTTTTAGAAACTCTAGGCTCTGTTTTCACTTAGCCAATTAGCAGATGAGCACCACTTATATCACTGTCTTTTGTATGATATTATACCTGTAGTATGTGATAAGTACTTTCCAGTATAAAAGTGCTAATGGCTTATGCACACCAACATACTGTATTGCTTAAGCTGTATACAGTACTTTGTGCTGAGGCTAGGATCACATCCTTCCTAGGAAATCAGGAACATATTTCCCAAATAAAGATTTGGAAAATGCTTTCCAGACTTAAAGGGTTCCTCAGTCATATAATATTGATGACTAGTCTTCATGATAGGTCGTCAATATCAGATTGATGGATGGGAGGCTTGGCACCCTCACCAATCAGCTGATGTGAAGGGGTTGCAATGCGCCAGAAAAACCGAGAATCAGAATGATACTGCAGCTCTCTTGCATTCACTTGCATGGGAGAGAGCTGCGGTTAAGGTTATAGAACTGTGAAAGGACTGTCGTCCAGTTGTAAAGAATTCATGGTCTCTCTACAGAATAGGCCATCAACAGTATATTAGCAGAAACCTGCCCCCCAGGATCCCAGCTGTTCTCATTGCAGTGGCCAGACTTGATATTATAGCCAAAGTTCCTATTGAAGTGAATGGAAACTGCCTGTAATACCAAACCTGGCCACTGCAGTAAGAACAGAGCTGTCTGCTTTCTGCAGAAATAAGCTCAGTGCAGCGCATACTGGCCTAGCAAACAGCTCATTAGGAGGAAACCTGCGCAGCGGACTACCACCAATCTAGTATTAATGGCCTGTGCTAAGAATACACCATCTAACATTTAGACCTAGACAACACTTAATATGTCAGGCTCTGTAATATAAATACATACATGGAGTCTTTGGGAAGCATTAAATGTGGGGGAGAAAATCTCTGTAATAAGGCGCCTTCTGGGGGTGGTGTGTAACAGCCGAGCTGGACACAAAAAACCCTTGTCTGCATCGACAATATTTTAATGTCTCAAAGTATGTATATACATACAATATACTAATGCAAGGAACACAAAATATATATAATGCACACCAAAAAGTGAGGGAAAGGGAAATCTGACCCTAATCTACTAATATAATAAGACGCTACCTAAAAGCAGATCACTCGCCCTGATGAGAGCAACCCCATGTCAAGAACCTGAGGTGATCCTGACTCTCCCTAGTTGAAAACAGGATAATATTTAACATCTAGATATTGTTGTTTATTGTGGTAAACAACACACAACGAACCAGGACTTATTTAGTCAAGAGAAGAATGTTACAATAGGGCAAATCTCTTTAACTTTTAACAGACTTATCTAAAAGTGCACCAGGACAAGAGACACTGACTAGAGCAGGACTGCTTTACATCTAGAAGTATAATCGACATCCTGCATGTGGAGAAGCTAGAATAACTGAATACCAACAGGCACTAATTGTCCGGCTGAGATAGACACCTCCAAGCTAACCAGTCCATCCACACACCAACAAAGGAATAATTGTGTTGGTGTCCAGAATGACATTTAGCATGCGTCAGTGTGTAGATCACATGGGCCGGAGTTGATGCCGTTTCATCATCTACGTCCAGATTCAATATGGCTGGCATGCCCTGACACTATGTTTCTGTAGTATAGAGGTACTATGGTTCTGTATTACTCTGGGGACAGGTTCTGCCATATGCATGAGTCCTTAGGATAGCTTCACACGAGCGTGTGCGTGTGTCGTACATACGTGCGCACAAAAGTGCACACCCACGTATGTGCACAAACACACGTGAATGCAGGTGCACACCTGCTGAAAGAGCTGCTTGTGATTGGCTGAGGCGTTCAGCCACTGACAGGCAGCTCTCGTCTGTCATTCATTCAGCGAGAGCCACAGCCAATCACAAGCAGCTCTTTCAGCAGGCGGGGATTTTAATTCCCCACCTGCTCAAAGAACTGCATTGCAGAGCTGGGGACAGCGCAGAGAGGATGTGGTTGAGCCCTGACAGCTGAAGGAAGGTGCGTATGTGGTTTTTATTATTTTTAACACTACTTTGCCTTGTTTTTCAGGGAAGGACTTATATTTAAAGCCCTTCCTGAAAAACAATTATGGGGTGCTGGCAGCTGCATCCTCTACTGCAGCTGTCATCTGCGACAGCTGTGGTAGGGAATTCTTTATTCCCCACAGAGATTTAGAATTCCTTTGCCGCATCTGTCACATGTGCAGCAGGGAATTCTTCATTCCCTGCGGGGATGAAGAAAACATCTGCCGCATGCGCCAGATATGTTCTTCATCCCTGCGGGGGACACGGCAGGGACGCATAGATAAGTATATTTTTATTTTAATTTTTTTACACTAAAATGGTTGTTTTTCAGGGAAGAGCTTATATGTAAAGCTCTTCCCTGAAAAACAATTAAGGGGTGCCGGCATTCCCTATCTTTACAGACGCACGCCTGTAAAACACGGACATGTGCACACACCATGGGGAATGCATTGGATGTGATTGACGTGCGTTTTTGTGCATGCGTAAAATGCACAAAAACACGCTCATGTGAAGCCACCCTTAGAGATCATGCAAAAAAGCTATTGTGAGGAACCATTATATGGCTTCCATAGAGGTACCTACTGTAGGATCTTTACTGTACTTAGATATGCCTCCAGTCTCATATGTAGGCCATGAAGGGCATGTTTCAGTAAATGCCATATTAAGGTATTCTCCACTGTAAGAAAGTATATCTTGGTGATGAATGGAGCCTATACAGCAATGCACAGAGCCAGTGTGGGTCTGTAGTGATGACCTGTACAGTCTGCATGCACTGCCATACAGGCTCCATGGCAGTGTGCAGGTTCTCTGAATGTTGGATATTCTATGGAAATAACACAAGAACACCACAAATTTCTAACAAGCATAATGGAATAAATGACACATTGCATTTAATACAGATAACCCGTTTCCTTGAAAATAAGACCTACCCCCAAAATAAGCCCTAGCATGATTTTTCAGGATTTTTGAAGATGCTTGATTATATAAATCTTACTCCAAAAATAAGCCCTAGTTAAAGTTAATTTAAAAAAACTCCATTTAAATTGTGTCCAGGCCACTTAACATGTAAAAAAATAAAATCTTTTGGAGAAAATATTAATACAAGACCCTGCCTTATTTTGGGAAAAACAGAGTAGCCAGTTTACAACTTTTCTAGGAAAAATATATAAAAATTCATATCCAAGTATTTATTAAATAATGAATTGACAAGAGGAGAAGATTTACAATTATGTTGCCCATTTCTGCTGTCTTGTTGTGAATATAGCACTGTTGCTTCTAGGACATGTATTTATTTGCTGGAGATTTAGCTACAGGCTTTGTACATTAATACAAGACTTGGCATTAAAAAATTACAATTTTCTACCTAATGCATGGCTTTACAGGCTGAGGTGTTAGTAATTGTAATGGCGTAAAAGGTCTGTATTATAATGCGGTAGAAGTATCAGGAAATCTTGTAATTCCCTCCCATTGGGGAACTTATTTCTCGCCTCTAATGGAATACATTATGCATCTTTTATTTAGACATCTGTATTGTATAGTAATGAGCAATTACAGGTATGTATTCTACATTAGAGGAGGCGTCACAGTTTTCAAGCTTCTCACAATATGTAAATTACTTGATAACGACAGTAGTCCGAGGTCAAAACGTGTCTGTTTTGGAAATAAACTTCTGCTTACACCATCTTACACCTAATGATTTTTATGCTTCTGGGGAGTCTTGATCCAGCGCCAGCAAGAGCAGTCTTATTCTTTCCATTGAACTACGTATATGTATAGCTTCATAGTAACTACCTGTACAGATTACTGACTCTGACAACACTAGCTTGAAGTTTGGAGTTCCCATATCTTGGTGACCAAGTGACCTACAAGCACAGTCTAGAGTTATGCCTATATGTATACAACTTAATCAGGTGAGCACATATACTTCACACTCATGATATATTCATGATGTCCTTTATTATTGAATATCCCAACTGAATTATTTCAGATCTTTAAAGGGCTTGTCTCACTTCTAGCTTTTTTGCTGCAAGAAGCAGACAGTTTATTACATCATGCAGTGGCCCAGTTTTGTACTGCAGGCCAAGTCCTATTAAAGCAACCTGCAGTACTCACTTGGGCCACTGCACGATGTACAGACCTCTTTCAGCGGGCCGAGCGGAGGCAAACCAATATAGGGGAGACCACAGGTAAACAAGATGAATGTCACGGATGGCTCTGCAATCCCTCCCAACAATGACGGCAAAGGGCCTGGCTCAGTCACATGCAATGGCAAGGGGTTTGCTAACTGTAGCAATTATTAATGGTGGTTTGTCACATGACACCAGTACCTCTTCCTTAATGGACTCCAGTTGTGGATCAAGAAATAAATGACATGAGTTCCCGTAGCCTTGTTTGCAAACTGGAGGCACACAGTTTACTTCAGCCTATTTATAACGCTCAAACAACATGAACAGTTCAGAATGATGCAGAGGTATTGCTTTGCATTGACATGATGTTGCTCCAAGTATTAGAATACAAAAATACAGAGTTGACTACAACGCTCTTTCTCTATCGTTGCATTTAAGTTACCCAGAAAAGGATTCCCACAGTCCTAGTTATCTGAGGGTTCTTGTCCAAAGCATTACTAAGCAGTTCGTGAAGTTAGTTAGCAGTGGGCTTCTTTCACTACTCTGGCTTTACTTTTTACAGGGGCTTGTGCAACTCACTGTTGTGTTGATGGGTCCCAATCTTCTCTCCTCCACACTGAGCTTTATTTAGAAGTTAGCAAGTTTTGTTTTTCCCTCCAGGCAATGGTAAACCTCTGCAGCTCTGCTGTACACCTCTTCTTATGTCCTCCGACAACAACCTCTCTACTCCCTCTAACTCTTCCTTAACTTCCTGTCTTAACTTCCGCACTTTTTCTTTAAACCTCTCCTGACATCCTGCCTAGCGCTGCTCATTTTCGTGCTCTTGAATCTCACCTAGCAATCAGGGATAGAATGACAAGCAGCCAATCAGCAGCAAGCTGTTTGCTGGGCAGATGGCTTAAGCCCGTGAAAAAAAGGGGAAAGACAGGGTCTTTCTCACGTTTGACCCCTTCTAAGTTTCAATAGGAGTACATAGCCAGGTGCCTCAGCACTGGTGACAGTGTGGCTACCCTGGAGGACCCCCGGGCCACTACACTCTCTGCTTCCCACAGTCAAACATTTAGAAGTGGGACAATCTCTCTACTGAGGACCAATTAAAGTGAAACTTTGTTCAGTGCAGTTAGGCACTGCACTGAAATCCTCAGAATGACTGCTAATGCCTAAATAGTAACAGCTGTCTTCTTTTCCCAGTGTTGGACGCAACTAAACTCCCTCCCTCTCCCTTTTTTCAGCTCTCGTCAGAGTCTATGGGAGCTTTCAGCGTATCGCAGCAAAAAATAGGGCAACCGAAAGCAGTCACCAGTGTGCTATATTTCCCATCGTTATTTTCTACGCGCCAAAAATCAGTCATCTGAATGAATATATTGAAGTCCAATGTTTCAGCTGGCCGTGATTTTTGCTCGAGATTTTCAGGCAGCTAAATAGCTGTGTATATTCAGTCATGTGAATGAGGCCTATGGGTAAAGCTGCACGAGTATAAACCCAGTTTTGCTGTAAATCTTTCACTGTAGAAAATATATCCCATGTGCATATACACTAGGAGTCCAGTATTAATCAAACTACTAACGACCACTTGACCATGAGTATATAGGTTTATGTGTGGATGCTCCTTATGCTTCGTGCCTTGTGACATCATCGCTCCGCCCCTGGTGATGTTATCACAGATCCTACAACACCTATAAAACATAGAGCCTGACTGACAGAAGGACAACAGAGTTAGGGCTTTTGAAAGGGGAAGACAAAAATAACAAAATGAGAATACAACTAGGCCAACATTATCTCAGACACAACTCAACTCAGCGGTCCTGACAGTAGACACCGACCTACCACCACCCCAGAGATCTGGTGGGCTGAAGGACCTGCGGTGACATCACTGCTGTGGGAGGAGCCATTATGCAGTTTGGTAAAAGATCCAGTAGATTGAAGGACCTGCAGTGATATCACTGCTGTGGGAGGAGCCATTGGGCAGTTTGGTAGAAAGTACTGTATACTGGATAAGCCAAAAACAGCCACCCGGACCTGTGATGATGTCACTATCATGTCATCACCTGTGTGGGTGGAGTCAGGGATCACATGACCAGGGGCCGATTAATGTATCCAGGAGTCTGCTGAGCTGGTGATGTCTGTAAATCAGCATGGATGTACCACAGCTATGTGATGTGCATGAAACAGGATACATGCAGTAGAGCTGTGTGTGTAATGTGTGGGGATCATAATGAATGTGCCATATAGCACAGCTGTGTGGCGCATTGCGCCACCAGAAACACTGCTACTATAATATCCTAATAATTACTAGTCAAAGTGCTAACAACCACTTGTCCATCCATGTGTGCTGTGTGACTTACATGCAGAGCCTGACAGCACTTGTGATGTCAGCTACTGGCTCTTAGTTCTGCCCCCTGATCACATGATGGTGTTGTCATCACAGGTCTTTTGTCTTCCTTGAGCACTGAATGAGGGATTATGGGCAGACTACATCCCCCACAAACCTCTGCGGCCTCCATTGCTATGGATACAACAGTACTCAGTCTAGCAGTTTGTAGCACACCTGTGTGGAGACTCCATTAAATGACACCTCACAAATTTACACATACATAGATTGTGTACTGCCAGGACCTGTGATGATGTCATAGTCATGTGCTCAGTCACACGGTCTCTGAGCTAAATGAGGAATTATGAGTGGACTACATCCCCTACAAACCCCCATGGCCTCAATTGCTATGGATACAGCAGTCCTCAGTCTGGAAGTTTGTAGCTGGTTGTGAGACAGCTTGACACCTGTGTGGAGACTCCAATAAATTAGTGGGTCTCAACGTGGGCGTTATTGCCCCCTGGGGGGAGTTTTTACTTCTCAAGGAGGTGGTGGAACAAAAAGGGACAGCAGGGGGCATTGGAACATAAAGGGGATGGTAGGGGGGCATTCTGTGTTTGCTTTGTTGATTTTTTTTTTCATTTAGTAACTACATTTTTCAAAAAACTAGTAGTGATACTTTGGTTTTCGTTGATAATTTGTCCGAAAACAAATCAGTGAATTCTGAAACTGACTAAATCCGAGACATTTATTTCCATATGAATCATTTACATGTAATGGGAGTTGTGTGCAGCCTGCGCTCATCTATCATATAATGCATGACTTTTATAACTCCATGACTCCGCTACAGATCAATTTCACATCATAACACTAGATAACCTACAGCACAACCTAACCCACTGTATTCCATAATGCCGCTGATTGGCTGGAACCACTTCAGACTTTCATTTGTGTGGGTCTCTGGGATGCAAAGTGTCTTTTCAGAACACTGATATAAACTACAACTTCCAAAGACCCACACAATTCAAAGTTCCAGCCAATCAGCGGCATTATGGAATATAGCGGGTTAGGTTGTTCTTTAGGTTATCCAGTGGGATTGATCTGTAGCAGAGTCATGGAGTTATAAAAGTCATACATTATTATATGATAGAGCAACCTAAGCACTGCAATCTTGAAGCATACTTTATAAAAATGACTGAGAAGAAGAAATGACATTAATATTCAAATGAATACTTGAAATAAGGACAGCTTCCCTTGTGCCTTGTTTGTGAAAAGGCATTTTTGAATGACGCTATGAAGCCTTTGAGACTAAGTGATCACCTTGCAAAAATGTATTCAGACAAAAGTGGGTAAGCCTACTTCATTTTTCCAAGGTTTAAAGTCAAAGTTTGAGAATCGCAGCACTGTAGGCAAGCTATTTGGAAAATCAGCTCTAAATGCAGACAAAGGCCTCCTTGCTTCCTATAAAGTCTAGAGATGAGCGAACGTATTCGTCCGAGCTTGATATTCGTGCGAATATTAGGGTGTTCGGGATGCTCGTTATTCGTAACGAACACCATGCGGTATTCGGGTTACTTTCACTTCCTTCCCTGAGACGTTAGCGCGCTTTTTTTGGCCAATTGAAAGACAGGGAAGGCATTACAACTTCCCCCTGTGACGTTCAAGCCCTATACCACCCCCTTGCTGTGAGTGGCTGGGAAGATCAGATGTCACCCGAATATAAAAGTCGGCCCCTCCCGTGGCTCGCCTCAGATGCCTTGTGAGTTAGATGAGGGACAGTGCTGCTGGTACCGGAGCTGCTGTAGGGAGAGAAATAGCAGTTAGTGTAGGCTTCAAGAACCCCAAAGGTCCTTATTAGGGCCAGTAATACCTGTGTGTTGGCTGCTGTTAGCAGTGACTTTTTTTTTTTTTTCTCAAAATCGCCTCTGCAGAGCGTTGCACCCGGCATTAGGGACAGAAGTGGTGTATAGGCAGGGAGAGTGTTAGGAGTGAGTGTAGCCTTCAAGAACCTCAACGGTCCTTTCTAGGGCCATATTTAACCGTGTGCAGTACTGCGCTGGCTGCTGTTAGCAGTGCTGCATTTTTTTTTCTTCTCAAAATCGCCTCTGCAGAGCATTGCACCCTCCATTGATACTACAGGGAAAGAATTGTGTAGGCAGGGCCACAACACAGTTATTGTTCATTGAATATACGCAGTGGGTCCTTTTAGTGTAAAAAAAGGGAAAAGAAATCTATGTGTCCTGCCTCTGTCCGTCCTAAGGGCTGTGGACACGTGTGAGCTGCGTGTACAACGTTAAAAAATCAGACGCACCCAGCTACGGTTTACTGCTGGCTTCGCCATTTGCTTTCCTTAATTGGGAAAAAAATACCTGCTCTGCCAGAGTTAATAACTCTGCTACCCTCAAGTTCTGTGACACATTAGCAGGGCCACAGCACAGTTATTAAACTTCTCATGTTCATTGAATATACGCAGTGGGTCCTTTTGGTGTAAAAAAAGGGAAAAAATCTATTTGTCCTGCCTCTGTCCGTCCTAAGGGCTGTGGACACGTGTGAGCTGCGTGTACAACGTTAAAAAATCAGACGCACCCAGCTACGGTTTACTGCTGGCTTCGCCATTTGCTTTCCTTAATTGGGAAAAAAATACCTGCTCTGCCAGAGTTAATAACTCTGCTACCCTCAAGTTCTGTGACACATTAGCAGGGCCACAGCACAGTTATAAAACTTCTCATGTTCATTGAATATACGCAGTGGGTCCTTTTGGTGTAAAAAAAGGGAAAAGAAATCTATTTGTCCTGCCTCTGTCCGTCCTAAGGGCTGTGGACACGTGTGAGCTGCGTGTACAACGTTAAAAAATCAGACGCACCCAGCTACGGTTTACTGCTGGCTTCGCCATTTGCTTTCCTTAATTGGGAAAAAAATACCTGCTCTGCCAGAGTTAATAACTCTGCTACCCTCAAGTTCTGTGACACATTAGCAGGGCCACAGCACAGTTATAAAACTTCTCATGTTCATTGAATATACGCAGTGGGTCCTTCTGGTGTAAAAAAAAGGGAAAAGAAATCTATTTGTCCTGCCTCTGTCCGTCCTAAGGGCTGTGGACACGTGTGAGCTGCGTGTACAACGTTAAAAAATCAGACGCACCCAGCTACGGTTTACTGCTGGCTTCGCCATTTGCTTTCCTTAATTGGGAAAAAAATACCTGCTCTGCCACAGTTAATAACTCTGCTACCCTCAAGTTCTGTGACACATTAGCAGGGCCACAGCACAGTTATTAAACTTCTCATGTTCATTGAATATACGCAGTGGGTCCTTTTGGTGTAAAAAAAGGGAAAAGAAATCTATTTGTCCTGCCTCTGTCCGTCCTAAGGGCTGTGGACACGTGTGAGCTGCGTGTACAACGTTAAAAAATCAGACGCACCCAGCTACGGTTTACTGCTGGCTTCGCCATTTGCTTTCCTTAATTGGGAAAAAAAATACCTGCTCTGCCAGAGTTAATAACTCTGCTACCCTCAAGTTCTGTGACACATTAGCAGGGCCACAGCACAGTTATTAAACTTAGATTATTCATTCACTAGAGGCAGTGGGGCGTTTCGTTTTCAAAAAAGGGAAAAAATTATATTTGGCCTGCAGTCTTGCGCCAATTTATTTCCTGCCTGTGAAATCAAATCACTGGTAATACAGCATGCTGAGGGGTAGGGGTAGGCCTAGAGGACGTGGACGCGGCCGAGGACGCGGAGGGCCAAGTCAGGGTGTGGGCACAGGCCGAACTCCTGTTCTAGGTGTATCGCAGCCGTCTGCTGCGCGATTAGTAGACAGACACGTTTCTGGCGTCCCGACAGTCATCGCACAATTCATGGGTCCACGCGGGAGACGGTTATTAGAAAATGAGCAGTGTGAGCAGGTCCTGTCGTGGATGGCAGAAAGTGCTTCGAGCAACCTATCGTCCACCCACAGTTCTGCGCCGTCCACTGCTGCAAATCCGAATCCTCTGTCTGCTGCTCCTCCTTCCTCCCAGCCTCCTCCCTCCACTACAATGACACATGCTCAGGAGCGGGAACACTCCCAGGAACTGTTCTCGGGCCCCTGCTCAGAGGAGTTTATCGTCACTGATGCCCAACCATTCGAAAGTTCCCGGGGTCCGGGGGAAGAGGCTGGGGACTTCCGCCAACTGTCTCAAGAACTTTCTGTGTGTGAGGAGGACGATGACGATGAGACACAGTTGTCTTGCAGTGAGGTAGTAGTAAGGGCAGTAAGTCCGAGGGAGCAGCGCACAGAGGATTCGGAGGAAGAGCAGCAGGACGATGAGGTGACTGACCCTACCTGGTGTGCAACGCCTACACAGGACAGGTCTTCAGAGGGGGAGGCACGGGCAGCAGCAGGGCAGGTTGCAAGAGGCAGTGCGGTGGCCAGGGGTAGAGGCAGGGCCAGACCGAATAATCCACCAACTGTTTCCCAAAGCGCCCCCTCGCGCCATGCCACCCTGCAGAGGCCGAGGTGCTCTAAGGTCTGGCAGTTTTTCACAGAGACGCCTGACGACCGACGAACAGTGGTGTGCAACCTTTATCGCGCTGGGACAGAGTCAGAGCCTGGGACCGCTCACGTCCTACCCACCCCCAGAATTGCGGGCCACAGCTCGGTTGTGGTATCTGCGGAGGTGTATGCTTCCTCCACTAAAGCACCCTCCTCCTCCTCCTCCTCCGCAACCTCTGTCTCGCAATCAAGATGTGTTAGCAGCAGCATGTCGCCAGCAGTCGGTGTCGCGCGGTGTGGCAGCACAGCGGTGGGCAAGCGTCAGCAGGCCGTGCTGAAACTACTCAGCTTAGGAGATAGGAGGCACACGGCCCACGAACTGCTGCAGGGTCTGACACAGCAGACCGACCGCTGGCTTGCGCCGCTGAGCCTCCAACCGGGCATGGTCGTGCGTGACAACGGCCGTAACCTGGTGGCGGCTCTGCAGCTCAGCAGCCTCACGCACATGCCATGCCTGGCCCACGTCTTTAATTTGGTGGTTCAGCGCTTTCTGAAAAGCTACCCATGCTTGTCAGACCTGCTCGTAAAGGCGCGCCGGCTCTGCGCACATTTCCGCAAGTCCCACACGGACGCTGCCACCCTGCGCACCCTGCAACATCGCTTTAAGCTGCCAGTGCACCGACTGCTGTGCGACGTGCCCACACGGTGGAACTCTACGCTCCACATGTTGGCCAGGCTCTATGAACAGCGTAGAGCTATAGTCGAATACCAACTCCAACATGGGCGGCGCAGTGGGAGTCAGCCTCCTCAATTCTTTTCAGAAGAGTGGGCCTGGTTGGCAGACATCTGCCATGTCCTTGGTAATTTTGAGGAGTCTACTCAGGTGGTGAGCGGCGATGCTGCAATCATTAGCGTCACCATTCCTCTGCTATGCATCTTGAGAAATTCCCTGCAAAGCATAAAGGCAGCTGCTTTGCGCTCGGAAACGGGGGCGGGGGAAGACAGTATGCCGCTGGATAGTCAGGGCACCCTCCTGTCTATTTCTCAGCGCGTACAGGAGGAGGAGGAGGAGCATGAGGAGGATGAGGAGGAGGGGGAAGAGACAGCTTGGCCCGCTGCTGACGGTACACCGGCTGATTGCCTGTCATCCTTTCAGCGTGTATGGCCTGAGGAGGAGGAGGAGGAGGAGGATCCTGCAAGTGATCTTCCTAGTGAAGACAGCCATGTGTTGCGTACAGGTACCCTGGCACACATGGCTGACTTCATGTTAGGATGCCTTTCTCGTGACCCTCGCATTGCACGCATTCTGGCCACAACGGATTACTGGGTGTACACACTGCTCGACCCACGCTATAAGGAGAACCTGCCCACTCTCATTCCCGAAGAGGAAAGGGGTTCGAGAGTGTTGCTATACCACAGGACCCTTGCGGACAAGCTGATGGTAAAATTCCCAGCCGACAGCGCTAGTGGCAGAAGGCGCAGTACCGAGGGCAAGGTAGCAGGGGAGGTGCGGAGATCGAGCAGCATGTACATCCCAGGCAGTGCAACAGTCTTTAAGGGCCTGGACAGCTTTATGGCTCCCCACCAAGACTGTGTCACCGCTCCCCAGTCAAGGCTGAGTCGGCGGGAGCACTGTAAAAGGATGGTGAGGGAGTACGTAGCTGATCGCACGACCGTCCTCCGTGACGCCTCTGCCACCTACAACTACTGGGTGTCGAAGCTGGACACGTGGCCTGAACTAGCGCTGTATGCCCTGGAGGTGCTTGCTTGTCCTGCGGCTAGCGTCTTGTCGGAAAGGGTGTTTAGTGCGGCTGGGGGAATCATCACAGATAAGCGTACCCGCTTGTCAACCGACAGTGCCGACAGGCTAACACTCATCAAGATGAACAAAGCCTGGATTTCCCCAGACTTCTCTTCTCCACCAGCGGACAGCAAGGATACGTAAGCAATACGTAGGCTGCACCCGCGGATGGAAGCTACGTTCTCTCTCACCATCCAAAACGGGGACATTTCTGCTTCATCAATCTGTGTCTAATATTCCTCCTCCTCCTCCTGAAACCTCACGTAATCACGCTGAACGGGCAATTTTTCTTAGGGCCACAAGGCTCACTCAAATAATTTTTCTGAACAATTTTTAAAAGTTTCAATGCGCTTAAAAGCATTGGAACTTTAACTTGAACCAATTTTTCGTTAAACTGGGCTGCCTCCAGGCCTAGTTACCACTTAAGCCACATTAACCAAAGCGATTAATGGGTTTCACCTGCCCTCTTGGCTGGCCATGGCCAATTTTTTGGATGTACATTAGTACTCTTGATACAGCAATTTTTGTGGGCCCTCGCCTACAGTGTAATCAAATTAATTTTTAGCCCACCTGCATTACAGCTGACGTTACCTCAGCTGTGTTGGGCAATGCAATGGGATATTTTTATGTACCGCCGGTGGGTTCCAGGGAGCCACCCATGCTGTAGGTGCACACGGAGTGTAACCTACATGTGTCCACTTGTAAAGAACCCCAGTCTGACTGGGGCATGCAGTGTGGGCCGAAGCCCACCTGCATTAAGCACGACATTACTACCTCAGCTGTGTTGGGCAATGCAATGGGATATTTTTATGTACCGCCGGTGGCTTCCTGACACCCACCCATGCTGTGGGTCCACAGAGAATTATAAATGCATCTGAAAGCACATCTATAGAACCCCAGTCAGACTGGGGCATGCAGTGTGGGCCGAAGCCCACCTGCATTAAGCACGACATTACTACCTCAGCTGTGTTGGGCAATGCAATGGGATATTTTTATGTACCGCTGGTGGCTTCCTGGCACCCACCCATGCTGTGGGTCCACAGGGAGTTGTAAATGCATCTGTTTCCACTTCTAAAGAACCCCAGTCTGACTGGGGCATGCAGTGTGGGCCGAAGCCCACCTGCATTAAGCACGACATTACTACCTCAGCTGTGTTGGGCAATGCAATGGGATATTTTTATGTACCGCCGGTGGGTTCCAGGGAGCCACCCATGCTGTCGGTCCACAGGGACTTCACAATAGGGCGTTGTACCTGCCTGTGTCTATGAATTAAAAAGCCCGGTCTGACTGGGGCATGCAGACACCTTGACAGAATGAATAGTGTGTGGCACATAGGTTCCCCATTGCTATGCCCACGTGTGCAGCTCCTGATGGCGGTGGCACAGGATTATATTTCTCATTGCTTCTGTACAGCATTGTGGGCTATCGCCCCGCCCCTTTTAAAGAGGGTCGCTGCCTAGCCGTGCCAACCCTCTGCAGTGTGTGCCTGCGGTTCCTCCTCATGGCAGACGCACTTATAAATAGACATGAGGGTGGTGTGGCATGAGGGCAGCTGAAGGCTGCGCAGGGACAACTTGGTGTGCGCTGTGGACACTGGGTCGTGCGGTGGGGTTGGTCAGCATGTAACCCAGGAGAAGTGGCAGCGGAGTGTCATGCAGGCAGTGATTGTGCTTTGTTGGAGGTAGTGTGGTGCTTAGCTAAGGTATGCATTGCTAATGAGGGCTTTTCAGAAGTAAAAGTTGTTGGGAGGGGGGGGGGGCACTCTTGCCGGTATTGTGGCTTAATAGTGGGACCTGTGAACTTGAGATGCAGCCCAACATGTAGCCCCTCGCCTGCCCTATCCGTTGCTGTGTCGTTCCCATCACTTTCTTGAATTGCCCAGATTTTCACACATGAAAACCTTAGCGAGCATCGGCGAAATACAAAAATGCTCCGGTCGCCCATTGACTTCAATGGGGTTCGTTATTCGAAACGAACCCTCGAACATCGCGGGAAGTTTGTTTCGAATAACGAACACCCGAGCATTTTGGTGTTCGCTCATCTTTAATAAAGTCTCTTTATCAATAACGCAATGTGGCAAATCACATACTATTGGGGAAACACTTGTGTTACCCGCAGTTAAAGAGATTGTCAGTACTATGCTGGATCCTGATGCGGGTGCCATGGGGAATCGATTCCTTTGAGTAATGACACAGTTTAAAGAAGAATTGACAAGATGGCTGCTGATGTGGAAGAAACACTTTTTGACGTGTTGAAGAACACATAATTTGTAATGCAAATTGACGAATCAACGGTTAGAGACAATGAAGCATTGCTGCTAGCTTATGTTCATTTCATTAATCAGAATGAAGAGGTGATGGAGAAACTGTTTACCAGAAATTTAACCACTGACATGAAAGGCTTCTCAATAAACAAAAGAATGAAATAATTTTTCCAAGAACAAAACACCCCTTTAACCAATGTGCTTTCTTGTGCAACCGATGGAGCTGCATTCATGATTGGTCGATATCGCAGACTTATAGCCCACTTAAAATCTGCTATACCTGCCATAACGGCAGTCCATTTTGTGATCCACCGGCAGCACCTTGTTGCTAAACATTTATGTGAGAGATTGCATGATTCTCTGCCCTATGTAATAAATACTGTTAACAAGATAAAAGCACACTCTTTGAACAAACGTCTTTTTCCCAAGCTCTGTCAAGACCATGGCGAAGAATTCGAATGTCTACTCCTAGAAACTGAAGTTAGGTGTCTGTCAAGAGGAAAGTGCTTACGATGCTTCTACAAACTTTTTGACACAGTAGTCGAGTTTCTTCGGCCAATTGATCCAAGCCTTTGTGATGCAATCGAACTACGACATCTTGATATTATCAAATATGTCTGTGCGATAGGCAAACTCAACGAGGTCAACACAAAGCTACGTACTTAGGGTGGATTCAGATGAGCGTGTTTACGTGCGCACAACTGTGCACACCAAAACGCGCAGCTATTAGAAGCATTGGTTCCCTATGGTGTGTTCACAAGTCCGTGTTTTACAGGCGTGCATATGCACATACCTGAAAAAAATAGGACATGCGTGCACCATAGGTCCGTGGTACACGTCAATATTCTGTGTTCAGTGACAAGGGGACTCCCTGTGGGGAGTAAAGAATCCCCTGCCACAGCTGTAGCAGATGATTGTGATGCTGGCACCCCTGCAGTGATTTTCAGGGAAGGGCTTTAAATATAAGCATAAATATATTGAATTCAATGAATGGCCAAGCACTGCCTGTGATTGGCTGAGTGCTGTGACCAATCACAGGCAGCACTCAGCTGTCATTCAATGAATGGCTGAGTGCTGCCTGTGATTGGCCGAGCGCTCAGCCAATCAGATACAGCCCTTTCAGCAGGTAAGGTTTTAAATCCTCGCCTGCTGAAAGAGATTCAGAGCAGTGCAGGAAGAAGACAGGCTGAACCTGCCTGAGCCCTAGCAGCTGAGGAGAGATTAGTATTTTTTTTAAACCAGATAGGAAGGATTGTCAGGGAAGGGTTTATATTTCAAGCCCTTCCCTGAAACTCACTACAAGGGTTGCCGGCATCCTATTGCCTTCAATGGGGCTGCCGGCAGCAGTCACGGCCCTATAGAAAGCAATGCTGCATGGACCTGCATTCACGAGTGTTTGTGCGAGTACGTGGGTGTGCGGTTTTGTGCGCACCAATGTACGCATATCCACATGCTCGTGTGAATGCACCCTTACTGGAGTGGGGCTTCAGTGTGGTTCAGCAGCTCCTGACAAAAGCGAGAAAGAAACTTCACATATGTGTAAGGGGTGGCTTGAGACTGCAGTTGACAAAGAGAGCCAGATATCGTGAAATTGGCGTCTGCTCATCAGGCCCAAGGCAGCCATTAATGACACAGATTGATTGCTGCAAACATTATTATTATTAGTCAAACTTCATTGTTCTTGCATTCTAATCTTCTGACCATTATGGATTAAGGTGTATCTAGCATTTCTTTATATATTGTATGTTTCTATCGAATGATAATTAAAGATGGTATTATTGCTTGCTTCCCAAAAAAAGTTATCTTCTGCAATAAAACCTATTCATTTTTGTATCCACAATTAACCTATTTTTAAATAATTAGCACCTACATTTTAGCAGCTAATATTTAGCTGACTTAAATATTTATTTGGTAATTTATAGAGACAGGTTTTCACAATTAATGCTAATCTGTTAAACACTATCACACTTTCCAAAAAATGTATTTAAATTTGTACTTTATCTTTGTTAACAAGGTAAACTTTGACTGGGTTTAAACTAGTAAGGCTTGGGAGGTGCTGGCCACCATCCCAATACCTAATGGGGGCGCTGGGCTGAAAAAGGTTGAGAACCACTCCAATGAATGACACCTCAGAAATCTACACATACATAACTGGCAATGCATATTGACCAACAACATCAAAGCATAGTCCTTCACCACTATCTTCACGGTCTCCTGAACATCCTATCATGTCATCTCAAGTGCTAATGCCACCAACACCAGTCCAGCCTTCATCAAATCGTCAACCGGTTTCTAGTGTTGAAACAAACCATCACTGTCATGTAAACATGTCACCACAGAGGGCTCAACACCACCGTGAAGCTAATGAAGCTTACATGATACAGCGACGAGCCACGATTTCACCTCAGCCACCAGCTGAAGTTTGTAAATCTTGTGCAGCAGATATGCGAAAGCTACGAGCGAACATGTCTCCTCAGCGAGCAGCTGAAGTTGATAAATCACATGCAGCTCACATGCAAAACCAATGTAGCAGAGCTGTGTGTTGGTGATGTGCATGTTGCAGAGCTGTGTGGCACATTGCGCCAACAGAAACACTGGTACTATAATTTCCTAATAATTACTAGTAGTGTTCTAAATATCACATGAGTGGTAGTTCAGTGTTATAAGTACTTGAACCAGTTAGGTTTTCTAAGTTATTGAAATATCAAGTAAACTCCAAATGTGCCCCATTTGAAAAAGGACCCCTCACCAGTCATAGCCAAGACTAAGTAGGGGTAGACAGAGGCCCACTGTGACCCTGCCACCCAAACCCCTAATGTAAGCCTAGAGCTTGCCCTGGAGTATCTCGCCTAAAGAAGGTAGAAGAGTTGATAGCTTGTTTTTAGGGCCTTTGGGGTAATTATTTTTGTATGTAATCCCAGTTATACATAAACTATTGGTATAAGATGTTCAAGCAAGTCATGCAGTGCAGCACTGCACAGTATCGAGGCACAGGTTCTATTCCCCTTCACGCTACGCCCTTACTATATGATAGCTCCCCAAATGACTAATTTAAGCCACATAATTTATTGCCTTACTAGGGCAAGTATTGATTTGTAGAAATAAACCAGAGTTCACCTTTAGTGGCATATTTAATTATTTGGAAAAAACATCAGTTTTTAAATTGATGTGCCTAAGGCAATGCAGAAGACAGATTGTGACAATTCTTTTTAACACTACACCATCTACACAATCACTTCTAGAAGCAATGACAGGTGACATCCTGATGTCTCGCTAATGAAAATTACGTGCCCACATCATATGACACAATACTAGAAGCAGCTCACCTAACTAAGTAGAGAATTGTTTTCCTGAGCTAAACTTGGAGTGAACTACATCCAATTATGTACATTTTACCCATATTGTATAAGATTCTGCAGGCCTTCCCTATTTCTTCCTTGCAATGAGTGACATTTTAAGTCATATATTCCAATGATCTAGGCTGACATTAGGATTCCTTCATTCTGATTCCTCATTTCTCATCACTGATCATTTATAGATTTACCTTAAGCAATTTGATGAGCTTTTTAACAATGCCTTCTTGGACAGACAGTTCTACTGCTGCATTACATTGTGGGAGAACCCGGCTGAGAATGCCCACCGATCTCTGTAGAAAAAATGACAATATTTAAGTGATAAATTATTATTTCTAGTAAATTAATAATTTACTCTATGTATCATTCAAATATAATACAAATCATATTTAAAAGCAATAGACATTAAAGGTGTTGTCCAGTTCATAAAACCGGCGCACATATAACCTATTAGGTTCGGCATTCCCCTCTCTTGCCCAAATTTGAGAGCAGCTAGAAAGAATGTCTCCCCCTTTGAGGAAGTGTCTGGTGTTACATGGAAAATCCATTAATTTGATTATTGTCAAGGGACCTTGCTAACAAGTAGGCAATGCCCAATGCAGAGAATCACTTTAACCCCTTCGCCACCACCGATGATAAATTTATGTCGCTGCTGCCTGGGCTCTGTGCAGCAGCAGTGTAAATATAGGTCAGCTACTCAGTCGGTGATTGCTACCCCCCTAGGCAGGTAAAACATCTGATACAGCCTGCTGCTTACAGACTGCATGTGTTGTCATCACCAAAACACACGACAAAGTCCACATTACACCACTGCAGATCTGCAGCCGATTTCAACTAAGGGGTTAAGTACCCTGCGAATCTACGTCAAAGTCTGAGTTAAAATTCACAAATATTAACCCCACATTAGCCCCAGTAGTAATATTAATTTGACAGTAGTCCCAATAATATTAATCTCACAGTAGCTCCAGTAGTATTAACCTCCTCTGTAGCAATATTAACCCCACAGTAGCCTCAGTAATAATATTAACCCCCTCAGTAATGTTAACCCCACAGTAGCCCTAGTAATATTAACCCCTTCAATAATATTAACCACAAAGTAGCCCTAGTAATTTTAACCCCACAGTAGCCCCAGTTGCGATATTAACCCCACAGTAGCCCAAGTAGTAATAACAACCCCCTCAGTAATAGTATTAATCCCACATTAGCCCCAGTAGTAATATTATTCCCCCATAAATATTAACCCCACAGTAGCCCCAGTAGTAATAATAACACCATCAGTAATTGTATTAATCCAACAGTAGCCCCAGTAATAATATTAAACCCCTCAGTGATATTAAACCACAGTGGCCCCAATAATATTAACCCCACAGTAACCCCAGTAGTAATATTAACCCCACATTAGCCCCAGTAATAAGAGCTCCCCTAAGCCATGTACTTTCCTCCTCCTTGTAGTCAGCGCCACTTCTCTTCTCGCACTGATCCCGGGTGCACACTGATGACAGTGTACGCGCCTGGAAAGTTTCCTCCTTTCTCCTCTCATGCAGAACTAAGGAGGAGAAGTCAGAGTGTGTACCAGGATCAGCGCCGCTACGCAATTACCAATGGCTGCTAACCACAATAGCACAGCTTCCCGGATGGTAATCACTATCGTGGTGAGCAGCCATTGGCATGCGTGTCAGCAAAGAAGGCTCTGTGTGCCTTTCTCTGCACATGTGCCATAGGCTCGCCACCACGGACCTAGACCCTTGGTCGGAGACCCTGACTATCACTCGCGGAGCCCCAAGGGCTGCATTAATTTATTACATCCATTAACTTAATCAATACCATGCATATAAATTAAAATGATAAATAAACATAACTGAAAATTTAAAACAATATGCATTAAATTATTAAAAATTAATGTTAAATTAGTAAGGGTAGTTACAGACCTGCACCCAGGTTTCTGCTCTGTTTGGGGAGCAGGAAAGGGGAATATCCGCTGCCGAACAGCTCCAACTCAGGATGGAAGCGAACATTGCCAAATGGACCCCATTGACTTGTTTTTGCTCAGGTGTCCGGCTTTTGGAGGGGAAAAAAAGCACCGTGTGTAGCACTTTTTCTTCCAGTATTTTGGGCCGGATCTGCGACAGAACCTCCGTCCGGAGGTTCCAACACAGATGTGAAACCAGCATAGGTCTACTAAATTGCTAAGAAACGTGCAAAATCTTTCAAATGTGCTTCCAAAATAAACAAGTAGAAATATGCATCTGCTAACAATAAAAAAAAATTGTATAATATGTATGTACATCTTTGAAATACTGAAGTTTTAAAAAATGTTCCTCAATTTTGGCATTTTTAATAACTATACACAAATGGTTTACTTTTACCAATTAAATTAAGTACAATATGTGATGAAAAAACAGTATCAGATTATTTGCATGTGGAAAACCTTAACAGAGTTACTCCCTGTTAAAGTGACATGTGACAGATTTCCAAAATTGCACTTGGTCGCTAAGACATAAACAGGCTTAGCGTTGAAGGGGTTAAGGATTAACATGAAATAATTAAAGTGTAACTGCACTTTTAACATGTTATAGTGGCATGTCAAAAGTTTTAAATTGTAGGGGCCCGGATGCTGAGACTTCCCACTGACCACTGAAATAAAGAGGCAGAAGTGCCCAGCCAAATGCTGTGCCCCTTCGACTGTGATCATTACTTGTCAACTCTTGGTAGCTGAAGGCGGATTCGTAGAAGTCTGCATAAGGGTGGACACCCACTGGCATGTTTTTCTCCACTGCACTGCGAGAGTAAGTGAAAAGTATCGCAGTGCAGTGCAAGAAAAACACTGGTAAATCACTGGAACATCGCCAGTCTTTTCAATGGGGCCAGCGGCAGCAGTGCTAGCCCCATTGAAAAGATATGGAGAATGCCGCGGACTTCTGCCACAGCTGTGGCAGAAGTGCAGAATGATATCCCATTGCTTTCAACGATCCCATTGAAAGCAGTGCTTTCTGGTAAGCCCTGCAGTATGATTATCGGGAAAGGGCTTGAAATATAAACCCTTCCCTGAAAATCATCATTAACTGGTTAAAAAAAGAAAAAAAATCTTTACTCACCTCTCCGCCGCTCAGACGCGTCCCCCGGCGGGCTCCCCAGCACTGCTGTCCAGCACTTTCAGCAGGCAGGGATTTAAAAATCCCCGCCTCCAGAAAGGGCTGTGCTGATTGGCTGAGGGCTCAGCCAATAGCAGCTAGTGCTTAGCTATTGGCTGAGCGCTCAGCCAATTACAGATAGTGCTTAGCTATTCATTCATGAATAGCTAAGATAGTGCTATGAATAGCTAAACACTATCTGTAATACCAGCGTTTTTCTCGCACTGCGCTGCGAGACTTTTCACTTACTCTCACAGCGCAGTGGAGAAAAACACACCAGTGGGTGTCCACCCTAAGTCTAAGCATCTCTCTTACATTGCTATAAAGATCCAGGGCAGATAAATTGTTCACAATTGCATTTGAAATTGTGTTCGCAAATTACTCACATTCAAAGGACCAGTGAATATGAATGACTAAATGATCACTGTTTACACGCAACAATGCGCGAACAAGCAATAATTTTCATGCCTGTATAAAATAGCCAAACAAGAAGTGAACAAATTTCAATTCATCATTTAATCATTAGCCGTGTTTTCACCGAAATATTATCCTTCAAATTCACAAGATCCAACTCTTTTTTTGAACAACAAACATTCCGTGTAAAAGAACCCTTACTCTCTGCTGTCGCTAACTGAGGTTGGCCCCCCACCAATCCAGTGTTCTCCTGCTGATCCAGTGCCACTGCTCCCATCCTCACGGCCGATCTTTCTTTACATTGGCTGCCGTGGTGATATTACTGATAGAGCTAATCACTGGCCTCAGTAGTATGACAAGTGATCACTGCAGTTTGACAACAAAGACCAGTGGTGAGGTTGGGAACAGTTTTTTAGATTTAACCAATTCCTAAAAATTTAATGATAAATATGAAAATTGTACACGTAGTAATCGTGTCTAGCCACCAAAGAGCCCATGGAGTACTGCAAAAAGATTTCTATGAGCACTGTCAGTACCAAACAAATCTGAGCAGATTCCAGGGCCCACTAGGCTTAAGGGCCCATGGATGTCTAAGTAAATATGCTCTATGTTTGTCAAGCCAATGTAGTGGCCAAGAGTTGGGCTGTCTTTCCAGTGAGCTTTGTTATGGCAAGTCTGTCTGCTATAAACTTTGTGTCTGTGGCATTGTGGGAGTTTGAGAGACGTTGGGAGGCAGAACTCTCTCTCAGAGTAGTGAGAGAGTTCAGAGATGTAGTCAGTGGAGGAGGATGTGTCAAATGATATAAGCCTGTGCAGAGCCACAGGCTTATATAATTTGCTGTGGGATATAGCCCACCCAGGGACTGAAGCTCAGAGTTGATCATTCTGCTAGGACAGTCGAAAGAAGATTGTAGCAAGTGAGGAAAGGCAAAGTTGTGTATTCCGACCTGGGGAGATCGTCTATCAGATAACGGAGACTGAGGACAACTAGATATCGGGAAGGAAAGGGACTCCTAGGAATGCATGTGTGTGTGTGCAACAAAGTGGAATTGAAAGCAAATTGCCAGCAGTGTCATGCCTAAAATTGTCAACGTACTTTATGCCTGGAAAATCAAAGTTGGATTATGTGAGTAAAGAACAACCATGTATCTCCAGTTGAAAACTATCTTATAGACTGTGGACTCTTTTATGTAAACAGAGTGACCGATCACTCGTGAAGTGGTACTGGTGTCACGAGACATATTGCTTGGGAACTGTAACCTCCAATTGACTTTAGCCTGTTTATTTGCACTGCGCATGACCGAGCTGGGCCATGGTTTTCTCCCATAGTCGAGAGAGATCGCAGAGCCACCCGTGACAGCCATTTTAGTTCTCCATGGTCTCCCCCGCAACTGTAGGCCTCCAATTGGACGTCGCACCAAGACTAAGTGGGCTTAGACAGAAACCCACCATAAGGGTGAGCACCCACTGGCGTTTTTTTACCTGCGTTTTGCGTTTTTCCTGCACAGGCATAGAGATAACATGTGTTCCTGTCCACTGGCGTTTTTTTTTGCGTTGCGTTTGCGTTTTTAACATAGGAACTGTCAGTTGCATATGTGTCCTTATTTTTCTCCTAATGCACCCATGAAAGTCAATGGAAATTAATGGAAAAGCCGCGAAAACGCCGCAAAAACGCAGCGAAAAACGCGCGGAAAAGTCACGGGAAACGCGGCGAAAACGCTGCGTTTTTTCCCGCGGAAAACGCAAACGCCAGTGGGTGCTCGCCCTAACTCTGCTACCCAAATCCCCATACAAACCTAGAGCTGGCCCTGGAGTATTTCTTGTTCTTAGGACTTTTGGGTACTTTTTTCTAATCTACCGCAGTTATGCTGTACATCATTGGTATAAGATGTTCAAGAAAGTCATGTAGTACAGCACTGCACAGTATTGAGGCACATGCCCCCCTCTCCCACCTCTACACCCTTTGTATGTGATAGCATCTGACTAATTTAAGCTACATAGCCTAAATATCAAACAATCCCATTAACAAGGATTATTAATTGGAGATTATTTTTCATACCAAGTTGAACTGACTTCTGGTTCTGTGGATGGAGTGAGGAGTATGAGTGCTGCTACAGTTTAAGAGGATTTCTACTGACAATTGAATACATGAGCAATTATTTTACTTACAGTTAGAATGACTCCATCTTTACTGCTCAGGAGAAACAAACATCTTCTACTGATATCAACTCCTCGCTCCTAAAAATGTAAATCGGCAATGTGAAGGTTTGTGAATATTTGACAACATGTCGTCAGTCTGGACTATGACTTATTATAAGGCTGCTTTCAGACTAGCATATTTTAACTCCATAGTTGGTCCATGTTTTCCAGACCGTGATACAGAGCTAATGTAAGTCTATGTATCTATTTCCAGCTAGAGAAACCAAGTAATCTTGTAGATATGATACCTTTTAATGGCTAACAAACATATCTGATGTTAATGTGAGCTTTCATCAAAGATGCATTTCTCTTTTTTAAATCCCCTGCTTTCCTGCAGATTTGCGACACGTCCACAGTGACAGCTGCAGGTGTGCCGCGGATCCGGACGGCTTCCATTGACTTCAGTGGAAACCGTCCGTGTGGGAGATCCGCAGAAAGATGGGAGCATGCTGCGATTTCTTCCCGTGCATGCGACTCGCACACCGGGAAAAAAAAAATATCACATCCGCATGCATTAAGTTGCCCTGCAGATGCTAATGCATTCCTATGGGCAGCTAGAGCTGCAGATCTCCCGTTCGGGGGCCATGCGTGGATTTTATAATTAAAATCCGCACGTGGACATTGGGCCATTGTTTTGGGGGGTTATTTTTACAGTGTTCATGGTGCAGTAAAAATGACATGTTAGGTTTATGCTGCTGGTCAGTAAAATATGGTAATACAAATTAATCATTTTTATCTATCATTATTTAAATAAATAAATGAAGCTTGTTTTTAGAAAAAAATTACTTTCTGCCGCCGTATTCTGAGACCCATGACTATCTTATTTTTCTATTACAAAAGCAATTCAGTGCACAAACAGGTGAAAGAAGCGAGTAGTAATCAACAGTAACACTACTATTGCAAATATATAATGAATGTCACATTTCATATGCATGAGCATCCATAACCGTGTTGCCACCGTATCGTAAAAGCATAAAAAGGTGCGCAAGCTGGTAAAATAATAATAAGCGCAACTATACCAGAGCTAAACAAGAGGGGAGAAATTCATCTATATCTATATAATATATACATAGCCTCTCCATCGATGAAGTGAAAACCATGTGGGATGTGCGTCTCATACACACGAGGGTGACCAGCGCCAGGTAAAACTCACGTGTTATAAGGATAGATAGAAGGTTTACATTAACTGCTTAATAGAAGTCAGCAGGAACAATATTTTCAGAGGCGCTCCGGCCGGCAGCGTCTAATTTCAACTCTACTCTTTCGCTCTCGTATAGTTGCTTTTATTATTATATTACCAGCTTGGGCACCTTTTTAAGCTTTTACGCTACTGTGGCGTCGTTATAATGGATGCTTATGCATATTGAATGTGGCATGTACTTAACTTCTCCTAAGTTTTGAACTAGCAGTGTTACTGTTAATCATTACTCGCTTCTTTCACCCGTTTGCACTCTGAATTGATGTTGTAATAGATTTTTTTAAGTTGTTTCTTTTTCCCATGTTAATGGCTTGGTAGAAGCTGTCATTCAGCTGCAGCAGCGGGGTGATTGATGTCTTGGCACGGATACCTTTATGATCATTTCATTTATCTTATTTTTCTGTCGCTGGAGCTAAGCTTTTTTTGCGACCAACCTGTTATTTTTATTGGTACCATTTTGGGGTACATATGACATTTTGATTTCTTTTTATTAATTTTCTTAGGAGACAGGGTGTCCTCAAAAAATGCAATTCTTTCATTATGTATTTTTTTGTATAACGTTCACCGTGAAGAATAAATACTGATATTTTAATAGTTTTTTTTAATTTTTTTTTTACAAACAAGGCTATACTAATAAAGGTTTTTATGTCTTGTATGAGCAATAGGATAGGACTTTTAATAATTGTGTTTTTTTTAATATTTTTAAAAATCTTATTAAAAAACTCATTTTATTAAAGTTTTTTCCACTTCCCATAGGGCACTGGAACTTGTGTTCACTGGATCACTTGCACAATATACTGCAATACCTCTGTATAATGGCATATTGCACATTTCAATGTTAGTCTATTAAGCCCTGGTGAGACACTGGAGGAGGCCCCTATCTGGCTGACTTTTTACATATCCTGTCAACTTAGACAACAGCATCTAAAAAGTTAACAGGTGTGATCAGTTCTAGCTGTGTTCGCAGTCACTGCCAGCTGAAATCCTCCGTTTAACCCCTTAGTGACGAAGCCTGTTTGCGCCTTAGTGACGGAGCCAAATTTTGGAAATCTGACATGCGTCGTTCAACGTAGCATAACTCCGTAAAGGATTTACATATCCAAGTGATTCTGACATTGTTTTTTCACCACATGTTGTACTTCATTTAGGTTGTAAAAAGAGACCGATATAATTTGTGCATATTTATTAAAAGTACCAATATTGGAAACATTTTGAAAAAATTGTCATTTTTTCACATTTTCAACCGTAATAGCTCAAATATGTCCAAACATACCGTACAAATTTTTGATAAGATACATATTTCCATCTGTTTACTTTATTCTGAATGCACACTTGAAAAACTTTTGTGTTTTTTTTAACCATTTAGAGGACGTACAAATTTAACATTACTTTTCAGCATTTTGAGGAACACTTTGTTTTCGTGCACCAAACCAAGTTTGCAAAGGCTCATAAGTGTCAGAATAATAGACACCCCCACAAATGACCCCATTTTAAAAACTACACCCCTTAATGTATTCACTGAGGGGTGTCATGAGTATTTTGACCCCACCAGTTTTTTTCAGGAATTAATTCAATTTAGAGGAGAAAAAAATAAAATTTCAGATTTTTGCAAATATGTAATTTTAAAGACATATTTATTTCCTATAAAGCCCATGAAAATGAGGATTTACACACCAAAATGGATACCCCCATTTCTCCCGTGTTCAGAAACATACCCATTGTGGCCCTAATCTTATGTCTGGATGCACAACGGGACCCAAAATGAAAGGAGTAGTCGGTGTCTTTCAGAACATAAATTTTGCTTGAAGGCTTTTTAGGCCCCATAGCACTTTTGTAGAGCTCTTGAGCGGCCAAAACCAAAGAGAGCCCCCACAAATGACCCCATTTTGAAAACTAGACCCCTTAATGAATTTATCTAGGGGTGTACTGCCCATTTTGACCCCACAGTTTTTGAATGAATTCAAGCAAAGCAAAAGTAAAAAATTGTGATTTTCGTTTTTTTGTCAATTCTGTCATTTTAAAAACAGCTTTTTTTGTACAGCACACACATGAATGAAGCCTTGCCCCTCAAAATTGATACCCCCGTTTCTCCCGTGTTCAGAAACATACCCATTGTGGCCCTAATCTTTTGTCTGGATGCACAACGGGACCCAAAATGAAAGGAGTAGTCGGTGTCTTTCAGAACATACATTTTCCTTGAAGGCGTTTAGGCCCCATTGCACATTTGTAGAGCTCTTGAGCGGCCCAAATCAAAGAGAACCCCCACAAGTGACCCCATTTTGAAAACTATACCCCTTAACGAATTTATCTAGGGGTGTACTGCCCATTTTGACCCCACAGTTTTTGAAAGAATTGAAGCAAAGCAAAAGGAAAAAATTGTGTTTTTCGTTTTTTTGGCAATTCTGTCATTTTAAAAACAGCTTTTTTTGTACAGCACACACATGAATGAAGACTTGCACCCCAAAATAGATACCCCTGCTTGTCCCGTGTTCAGAGACATACACATTTTGGTCCTAATCTTTTGTCTGGATGCACAATGGGGCCCAAAATGAAAGGAGTAGTCGGTGGCTTTCAGAACAGAAATTTAGCATGAAGGTGATTTAGGCCCCATTGTCCACTTGTAGAGCCCTTGAGCGGCCAAAACGACAGAGAACCCCCACAAATGACCCCATTTTAAAAACTAGACCCTCTAACGAATTTATCTAGGGGTGTACTGTGTATTTTTACACTACAATTTTTGAATAAATCTAAGCAAAGCAGTAGGAAAAAAATTACAATTTTCATTTTTTTGGCAGTTGTATCAATTTAAAAACAGGTTTTTTTGTACAGCACACATAGGAATGAAGACTTTCACCCCAAAATGGATACCCTCGTTTGTCCCGTGTTCAGAACCATACCCCTTATGGCCCTAATCTACTTAAAGGACACATGGCTAGGCCTATAATGGATGGAGCACCCGTTGGATTTCAGGGTACAACTGAATAAATTCCAGGCCCCATTGCCCACTTATAGAGCCATTGAGCGGCCAAAACGATAGAGAAACCCCACAAATGACCCCATTTTAAAAGCTAGACCCCTTAACGAATTCATCTAGGGGTGTATTGCGTATTTTGACCCTACAGTATTTGAATAAATCTAAGCAAAGCAGAAGGAAAAAATTACGATTTTCATTTTTTTGGCAATTTTGTCAATTTAAAAACTGTTTTTTTTGTACAGTGTACATAGGAATGAAGACGTTCACCACAAAATGGATACCCCCGTTTGTTCCGTGTTCAAAAACATACCCCTTGTGGCCCTAATCTACTTACAGGAAACATGGCAAGGCCTATAATGGAGGGAACATCTGTTGGATTGCAGGGCACAACTGAATAATTTCCAGGCCCATTGCCCACTTGTACGGAATAAAAATTGACACCTTAAAAAAATATCCCCCCTCCGCGCCCTTTTCGGCGTTCCCCAAATCTTAGATAAAAGTAATAATGTGAACTGTGTAATATTTCCAAAGACAGGGGTAATTACGGAGGCTGGTTGGGATGGGTACATGGGGCAATAAAACCGGGTATCCTCCCTCCTCTCATGCTTTTTGGGGGTATTTCGTGACCTCAGTAGCGGGTATGGGGTGTAAAAAGTGGCACACTGTGAGTCTACGTAAGCTTGATGAGGTGCGGCGGTCTCACACAGAAGGCGCTCAACAAGCTGCTCCTGGAACTGCAGGAAGGCGAACGTTCCCGGGGTTTCTTGTAAATTGCGTATTACAGGTAGCGGTCTGAATAACGCCGGGCTCACATGGCCATAGGTGGAATCCGCTTGCGGAGGCCTGCAGCGGATCCCAGCTGTGAGCCCGGCTGTGACCCTGCGTACGGATGCGGAATGTACTGCGCATAACTGCCTACTCACACAGGCGGTCATTCGCAGTACTTTTTTTTAATTGTTTGTATTTCCCACACCGTCGCTTAGCAATGACGCAAGTACCCACAGCCTGTATACAAGGTAGTTGCGTATGGGCTGCAGGTATATCCGCGACCATGGAGCACAATGGGCTCTATGTTGCGGATATCCGCGGTAAAATAGAACCTGCTGCGTTCTCTTTTCTGCAAGTGGATTACGCAGTTCCGACCCGCTAATGTGAGCGGAATTGTGTAATCCAATGCGATTGATCCGCGTATTACCGCGGATCAGAAGCATGCGGAATCCGTAATTCCTATCTGGTCATGTGAGACCGACCTATGTTAGATCGCTACCTTTTTTTCACGTGACCGGGACCGCCCAATGAGGCAACCCGTCACTGCTTCAGGCTTTCGGTGACCGTTGGTGGCTGGGAGCAAGGAGATTTTAAATTTCCTGGGCTCGCAGACTCCTGCGCATGTGTCCAGTGTTTTGCCGGCGGTCGCATGCGCAGAATCCGGGAACGTTCACGGAAGAAGATTGCGCCGGGGTGCAAATACGGAGGTCTCCGGTAAAAAGTTTCATCTCCTCTCACCGATCGCATCGGTGAGGGGAGATGAACCTTCACCTTTTTTTTACTTTTACGTGACCGCCATTATTGGATAACGGTGAACACGTGATAAGGAACCGCTCACCGCGACCCCCGATGAAATCTCCAGGCTCTCGGCTAAGTTTTGTAGCCAGGAGCAGGGAGATTTTAAATTACCACAGCTTTTGCGCATGCGCCTGCCATATTGGCGACGGCGGCGTGCGCAGAAGCTGGGGTAAGGTCTGCGGATAAATCCGTGGGCCTTAGGCACGTCATTTCATCCTCCCTCACGGATATGATCCGTGGTTGGAGATGAAACGCAAGTTTTTAAAACTTTTTTAAACTTTTTTTTTTACTTTTTGCACCTTTTTTTTACTTTTTACGCCTTTTTTTATTTTTATTTTTTAACTTTTTGCACTTTTTTTTACTTTACATGATCACTGTCGTCCATTGGATGACAGTGATCATGTCCCCAGTGACATCCCTCTGCTCCGGGCTACACATGGCAGCCGGGAGCAGAGGAATTTTGAATTTCCCGGGGCTCGAGCCACTCTGTGTACCCGCATGCGCAGACGGGGATTTCAGGTTCCGAGACATCGCAGAGGACCGGGGGTGAGTATTTTCACCTCCCTTCATGGATCCGATCCATGAGGGGACGTGAAACGTTACTTTTTTTTAACTTTTTCAACTTTTTCGCGATCGCCGCTATCCAATGGATAGCGGCGATCGCGGGCCCGGGGACCGCTCACAGCAGTCCCCGGTAACACCTCCTGGCTCCCGGCTACCTTCAGGAGCCGGGAGCCAGGAGATTTTAAATTTGCCGGGGGCTCCCGGGCTTCTGCGCATGCGCGTGACGTCATCGTCTGGCGCGCATGCGCAGCAGGCCGCCGGCGGGTCCGGGAGGACGAGATCTCGGTGGGACACCGCCGACAAGCCGGGTAAGTAATTTCAGCTGCCCTGGTGGATCCGATCCATTAGGTCAGCTGAATAACTAACTTTTTTGACAGTTTTATTTACTTTTTTGCGATCGGCGCTATCCATTGGATAGCGCCGATCGCAATACCGGGGGGGACTGCCCGCATCCTGGGATGACAGCTCCATGCTGTCGGCTACCTGCGGGCACCGACAGCATGGAGCTGTCACGTCCTCAGGCAAGTGGGCATTAATCCAAAGAGGATGCATAAAACTACGTCCTCTAGGATTAGAGCCCACTTTCTAAGGGCGTAGTTTCCCGATGGGGCAGTCGTTAAGGGGTTAAGGTCTCTTTCACACCAGCACTGTGGGCGTGCATTAGAGGTGTGCACAGAATACGTTTCTATAGGAACCAATGGGTTTCTATAGAAGCGTTCACATGAACGATTTTTAGGCACGCTAACTGCGGGCACCTAACATAAATAGTACATGCGACTGCAAGTCGCATATAAGCTCTATGGTGAGCGCAAAGATAGGACCTGTGCTATCTTTGGTGCGTACTTTTCATAGACTCTTATGGGAGCTGGAAAGCACACACCACTTACTTTGGATCGTGTAAACGGGCTACTTCAAGTAGCTTGAATTAACCAGTTTATGCCATCTTTAGAGCAGTATACTACATGCAGACAGCGCTCGTGTGAAAGAGGCCTAAGGAGCAGACTTGGACATACATTTAAGGTGGGTAGTCCTTAAGGAGTTAATAATAGCATGGTGGTGTAGTAGACATGATAATTAATTAGTATAAAATGTCTATTGATTTGTATAAACCAAATGTATTATGCTGTTGTAATGACTCTTAGCTCTGTGGAGTTTAAAGGACACACACAATCTAATCATGGTATTTGCTAGACAATGGGATGGTGAAGGATGTATGATATAATGTTAGCTAAGTACATAGAAATTGCACAAGAAGCCTCTAAGAGTTAAGGGCCATAGTGTTATGTGTATATCTGTGTTCAACACTGAGTGTTTACCTAGCCCCCACCCCTCCCATCCTGAAGCTATTTAAGCAATGATTTGTCAACTACACAGAATTCCTTAAGGTTGCCTGCATAGAGGACAAAGTCCGTGCCACATCAACACTTGGAGAAGGGTGGGCAGAGAGGTGGGAGATTCTATATGATCCGACAAATGAGAATCCTATATGTTACTGATGTAACCTGTTGCACGCCCATTGTATGTCTTTACAATAAAAGGCCCTGTCTGGCTGTTTCTGGGCAGAGAGCCATTTTGGATATGAGATTGATCGCTTGTGTCTAATCTGCTCGACGATGTGTGCACACTATACAATTCGGAAGCTACAAAATACCCCAAAACCTGCTGGAGAAAACCGTAATCCAGATCAGTGGTCCTTAAAGGGGTTTTCTAGTCAAATACTATTGATGATCTATCACCAGGATAGGTCATCAATAGTTGATCGACTGGGGTCCGCCACTCGGGACCCTGACCGATCAGCTGATTGGGCACATGCTGTCAGTGTCGTGATAACACAGAGCTCGGAGCGGAAACCTCTGCACCGATCTTCCATGTAATGGCCAGCACTTATAACTGCAGACACGGTTCTCATAGATTGCATGCTTTTCAGTTGCGGCCGGCTGTTCCATAGAGAAGAGCGAGACCGCGACGTAAAAAAAAAAAAAATTGACATGCTGCGACCTGGGAATCCGCGCGGCAGCGACGGCTAATGCCAGCTTTGCCGCGACGGATTGTTCGTTCCGTGTGGATGAGATTTTTGACAAATCTCATGCACATGGCTGGCTAATCCCAGGATTAGCAGCCACATGCGGATCCGCCATGTGTGAACCCAGCCTTAAAATATAACTATAACTTTTCATAAATATACATTAAAATAATTGGCCAAAAAGACAAGACAAACATATTAACATAGCCATGGTTAATAATAAAACTTCATAGCACATGGGCATCTGCTCCAAACAATTGGGAGAGTTCTCATAAAAGTGTTGCACTCAATCTCCTATTTGATGGTGATGCAAAAGTGATTAGGGGTTCAAAAAATACATTCTCCTCATTGAGGTAATTCAATGAAGAAGTTTCTCAGTCAGGTTCTGGGTATTTCCTACTGTATTACTCAGGCTGTAATATCAATATACAGTACGCTAGAGATATATAGTTCACTATTGATAGCATCTAATATAATGATACTTCTTTTACATAAGAGCACACACTCAGCAACATTTTCTTACATCACAGCACTCTCTGTTGGTTCTCCCCTTATACCATCGATGCATACTGATAGTCCTTGCTCTTAAGCTAAAGTGAATCACTGCTAGTACCTGTGCTGATACATCTGTAATGTTAGCCCTGGTAGTAGCTGCTCTTGCTTTACTTTAGAGCACACTCTCAGTAGCAGTTGCTCACAATACAAGTACACAGTCAGTAGGTTCTCCCCTATTTCTATTGATGCATACTGATCGTCTTTGCTCTCTGGCTGAAGTGAACCACTGCTAGTACCTGTGCTGATACTTTTTCAATGTTAGTCCTGGTAGTATCTGCTCTGGCTAACATTAGAGCACACTCCAGTAGCATTAGACAGTACAATAACACACTCTCAGCAAGTTCTCCCCTATAACTGACAATGTGCACTTATAGTCTTTGCTTTCTAGTTGAGGTGACCACTGCTAGTGACTGTGCTGATAAATCTACATTGTTAACCGTAATATCATCTGCGCAATGCATTATCCTTCATGAAGAAGTTCATCAGTATGGTAATATAAAGTATGCTAGTATAGATACACACTATCAAAGATAGTAGAACTAGCAAAATAACAAAAGCACCATCAGCCCTAATGGTGGACTGGTGATAAATGTGATAAACACACAGGCACTAGAAGTGGTTCACTTCAGCTTGAGAGTAAGGACTATCAGTATGCATCAATAGTCTAAGGGAAGGAGCGACTAAAGGTATGCTGCGGTGTAAGAAAATGTGGCTGAGTGTGTGCTCATATGTAAAGGAAGTATCATAATATTAGATACTATCAATAGTGAACTGTATATATCTAGCATACTGTATATTGCTATTATAGCCTGAGTAATACAGTAGGAATAACCAAGGGAGGGACTTCTTCATTGAATGACCTTATTGAGGACAGTGTATGTTTGGAAGCCCCAATCACTTACTATGCATCACCATCAAGTAGGAGATTGAGCGCAACATCTTTATGAAAACTCTCCCAATTATTTGGAGTGGATGACCATGTGCTATGAAGTTTTATTATTAACTATAGCAATGTTAATATGTGTGTCTTGTCTTTTTGGCCAATTATTTTAATTTATATCTAATAAAAGTTATATTTTAACAGGGATCTTATTTCTGTGTTTCCCAATTTTGTTATTTTGAGGTTTCTGCTGCCTTCAGTGACTCATTGAAAATGGTGAGGAGCGGAAATTGAAAGTTACATTTTCTTTCAGTTGTACAGCAATCAATCTATTCACAAAACTGAAAATCCCTCTAAGTACAAACTTTTTGCACCATAAAATTACATGCAGTGCAGTGTGTATATTTACTTAATTATCGATTAATGCAATCTACTGTAATTTGGATTTACATCAATCAGAAGAGCTGATTGGCGCTAACAGAGTACAACACACTAGGAGAGATTTAGTAAAGTTTGTACAAAGTAAAAGTAGAGTAGTTGCCAATAGCAACCAGTCAGATTCCAGATCTCATTTATAGACCCCTTTAAATTGCATAATAAAAACTGACTGGTTGCTATGGCCAAATCTTCCACATATCTCATGCACCAGTTTTGACTCATCTCCCCCAGTACTGTTTAAAGGGCTTTCTTCCCTCTTTTTTACTGATGACCTATCCTTTAGATAGTTCATCAGTAGTTGATGGATTGGATTTCGCCACTTGGGACTCTGGTCTATCAGCTAATCGTTTGGCCCACTGTCCAGTGCAGCCGGATGTTATCAATGGGAGAGTTGCGCTGCTAAGGCACTTTCTACTCCTCTCCTGGTGTGAAGTGACATCCTGACCAGCAGAGAAGCAAGAAATGCTGTAGCAGCGGGGCTCTTCCATTAATTTTAATAGGAGTTAAGCCAGTGCAGACACTTCCTGTGCTGACAGCTAATAACAATGTCTGACCCTCTGCACTGACAGTGGGCTGGATGAACAGCTGATAATTGGGCATCTCAAACAGCATACCCTATTCATCAATCACTGATGGCCTATGCAGAGGATAGGTCCTCAGTGAAAAAGAGGACAGACAATCCCTATAATTTCCCCTCTATGTAAAAAAGTAGTTATTCAATCTGTAGTTTAATAAGAATTAATGGATTAACATGGTGAATATTCTAGGTCTAACCTTGATTTCTGAATTTGCTTCAAGTAGTAAGTTGAACATGAGTCCAAGTATTACAGCAAGAATATCTCTGTTTCCCCCTCCAAGAACTGGTGAGTTGCATTCATCCTGTGGAGACATACAGAGGGGGCTTTTATCACATTTGTGCCACTTTTTTAACTAAAACGTTGCAAGTTATGGAGTATGCCAGGGGTGTGCAATGTTTTGGCGTCTCTAGGCCACATTGGACGAAGAAGAGTTTTCTTTGGCCACATATTAAATACACAAGCACTAACAATGCAGGGCATTGTCCTCCACACAACCCCCATTGTCCTATACAAATCCTCCAAGCAACCCACATCATCCTCCACAGTTCTCTAAATAACCCCTACCGCCATAAGGCCACATGGTCTCCAGACTCCTGCTTCTGCGTGCAAGCCTGAACACAGAACTTGGTCAGGCTCACATGCCATTCGCGGTGACTGGTTAGTTTCTGACACCAAGGAAGGGGCACACAGTGCTGGCTGGCCAAGATAAGACCAGTGTCTCTCATCCTCACCTCAATACTAGATAGGAGTGGTCAGGACTTAAGGAAAGGAAGGAGACTCACCACTATAGGCTAACCATTGGACCTGGAGTGACTGAGTGAGTCAGACAGTCACAGAGCTGTAAGTGCTGCCCACTGCCTCCTCATCTGCATGAGCCGGTCTGCGAGTGGAAGCTCACAACCTTTCACTGCCAGGTGCTACCTGTAGCCTTGCCTCCTCAAGATTCAGCCTGAGTCAGACCCCCCTCACATTGGGCCGCATAACCACCCTGGGCTGCATGCTGCCTGCAAGCCACGGGTTGGACACCCCTGCTGTATGCTATATTTGTGCAATAATCAGTGACTTTTTACTACTCCAATTTCATGCAGATGTGTTATCTATTAGATTTAATCAGAATAAAATATTCACTTAAAGCGACCCTTCGGTACTGGACAGACAAAGATGGCCACACAACTTCTCTGACTACCCAATGCACATCGTACATCAGTAGGCATTGGTGGTCTAAGACACTACATACGGCTGTGATTGACAAGTGTTGCTCCCAAAGGCAACACTAGCTGATCAAAGCAGCCTGTAGTGTCCTGGACTAATGATGCAAACCAATGAACAGTGCATATCAGGTAGTCAGAGAAGCGGTTCAGCCATAATTGTTTCTCGAGGACCGAAGGGTTGCTTTAATAATTACAATATATGACAGAAAATCTATTAAGTACACGACACAGCAAATAAATCTAAAACTTAATTATGACTCAATAATGATAATGTCAATGTACTAAAATTTAATCCTAGTATTTACGGATCACTTACCAAAATGAGTAAGCAGGAGTCCCAGAATTCCAAAGAACCTGCTATATGCCTCCTTATAACTGCGTCTTCAGTAAGGTGTCCCATTATAGCAATACATTCTTTCACATATACCAGAGCTAAACTTCGGTTCTTCTGTAGCATATGAAAAACTAAGATAAATAGGCTGCAAAGCAGTCACAGAAGAGCATGCAAGGGTCTGATAAAATATATTTACAGATGCGGCAATGCTTAATTTGACATTTAATGAGTTATGATAACTTTTTGTGCTAAACTTTATTTGTCGGTTCAATTGCTTTACAAGGGTTTTGTTGTGTTACACCCCCCATTTCCCCCCCAACAGTCAAATTAAAATTGAAAAAAACCCTCCCGAAAATGTCACTTTTTTATTGTAGATTTTGAATTTATGTCTCATGTAAATATATTTAACACAGAACTCAGCCGCTTCAAATGTATTTTTAAGCCCTTAAAGACATAACTAATTTTAGCCTTAAGAACCAGTAAATAGGTTCCATTTTTGTGCTCCAGTGTTCATAACTGATTACATTTTTTCGTCAGTGTAGCTATAGGACACCTTGTATTTTGAGAGATGAGATCTAGTTCTAATAGCAAACAATTTGAGGTATATAAAACGTATCAAATAACTTTTTTGCTGGAGGACAATGGAAAAAAAATATTTCACCACTATTTTTTGAGATTTATTTTTATGGCATTCACAATGTAGTATAAATATTATGTTACCTTAAATGGGTCATTATTACAATTATGACAACACCAAATTTATTGAGATTTTATATATTTTACTACTTTTGTGCAATATAAACACTTTTTTTTAAATAAAAATACTTTTTGTGTGGCACCACATTCTAGGACCAGAGCATTATTATTTGTTAGTCGACAGAGCTGGTATGAGGGCTTGTTTTTTATGGAACAACTTATAGTTTATATTGGCATCATTTTATGATTTTGAGATAGGACTTTTTAACATTTTTTTATTTCTGTTCGGTGGTAACCAAGATGAACAGAAAATGGCTATTTTGGCATTTTCTTATTTACAGTAGCTTTATTTTTAGGAAATGCTAGATACATAACAGAATTTATGTATAGGGGTATGTTTTCTGGAGGAAAAGACCTCTATATATGATAATCAGGGAGCAAATATGCTCTCTGATTGATTGGGGAGCGCGATAACATGAAAAAAATAATTTCACCCGTCTCCTGAGACAGGGAGATATACAGGAGACTCACAAATCTCTCCCCTCGCCCTCCTTCTCAGCTCTGCACACACTGACTAAAAAGTGACAGCTGTAAATTTGGTATTCCCAACCCTACTTACAAAGGCATTTCAGTAACACTTACAGAACCAGAGCTACAGACATTTGATGTAATTTTCAAGCCATTAATCTTAGCATATTAGTAGCACTGATAGAACTGGAGCTATGGATGTTTAAAGTAGAACAAGCTCTGTTCGTCCAAAACTGTAATATCCTCAACTGTAAGTCCTCAACTGTTGGGGAGAACAATAGCTTTTTAATGGCTTAAGATAACTTTCTGCAACAAGTTATCGCAGACAGGTTAAACTGTGCTCCATCTATCTATCAAGCATTTTGACAATAAAGTTGCTTGACCTATTTTAGCTTCCAGCAGATACAAAGACATGAATGCTCTTGCTATTGAATAGCATCATAAAATCATACAGCACACCATTAGGTCTCTACTGCATAACAATCAGCTAATAAATATGAGTCACCAATTTTAGTAGCTCTGACTTTTGCATGCAAAAGTAGAACAATGTTTTTTTTAAGGTAAGAGTGCTACATTTTAACTACAGACAAAGCCCATGTGTGCAGCACCTGCACAGGCAGCAATATGATATGTAGATTTCCCTCCTAAAAAACCATTTCCCGTAGTTAATCCCCAATTATCTATTACTCTGCAATTTAAATGCTTTTTTTATTTATTTGTGTATTCAGTATTCTGAATCCAAAAACAGTGCTAGCAGTGCTCTTGTTACTTATGGCTGCTCGGCTGTAAATTCCCCTTTCCGTGGCAGAGCTCTGCAAATGTGAAATAATATTTCTATGTGTGTACATGGTTATTCTTTCCTTCTGGAGATGGTTTTGGCTTATATTCCCAATCATGTTACAAGACCCATTAGAAGGTCAGACATTGACTTAAGGAATGTTGCCTTCTGATGGGTGCTAGAGGAAGACAACTTTCCTTCTCCCATTTGCACACCTGATTAGAGATGAGCGAACATACTCGTTTCGAGTAATTACTCGATTGAGCATCGCAATTTTCAAGTACTTCCGTACTCGGGTGAAAAGATTCGGGGGGCGCCGGGGGGCGGCGTGGCGGAGAGGGGGGTAGCAGCAGGGAACAGGGGGGAGCCCTCTCTCTCTCCCTCTCCCCCCCACTCCCCTCTGCAACCCCCCACTCACCCACGGCGCCCCCCGAATCTTTTCGCCCGAGTACGGAAGTACTCGAAAATCGTGGCGCTCGGGCGAAAAAGGGGTATGGCCAAGTAGGTTCGCTCATCTCTACACCTGATGTAAAAAACCTTAAATTATTCAGATATTACCATGTGATGATAATAAAAAAATGATTAACCTTTATTAAGATTTTCTTTAAAACATTACCTTAGGATAGGCCATCACCATTTGATCTATGGGGGTCCTCTGCCTGATTGAAGGGACCATGGCACTTATGGAAGCATTGCAGCCTCATCAGTGCTTGCATCGGAGCATGATCCTGTGCGCAAAACATTGTATGTACAATCTTTTTCAGTAGACAAACCTAAAGTACTCATTGATCAGATATCGATGGCCTATCCTGGACATAGACCTTCAATTTTTAAAGGCAAGCTAACCTATTTAATAACATATTGTAACATAGTTTTTCCTACCAGTAAAGAAGTAAATGAGGGCAGTATTTCTGATGAAAAGTTGGTCCTGAAATATGATCTCAACCTGCAATTCAATGACAAGAAAGACTAAGTGAGAAAGAATTTGAAAAGGATGTGGACTCTTGTAGAGAACTGTCCATCACCAAGCCTTCAGTAAACACACAAAGTACCACCAGGTCTAATAAAAAGGTCAATCTCAGAGTTTACATCAGAGCAACTAATTGGAAGTAAATGTCACTCGGTATAAACCTATTTGACCATCTTTAAAACATGAAGATAAACGACTCTCCGGTTAGTTATGAGATTGAAACTGACTTTTGTAAAACTGTTCTCATTTCTCTCCTGTCTGTGTCAATAAGTGGTTGGAAACCAACCAGATGTAACAATGAGTTCTGCTAGAAAGAGTAGGCAAAATGTATGAAATATAAATATTTAAGTAATGCTGTTTTCACACTAAACTATAGAGCTTACTTCGAACTTTCCAGTATTTCTGGCAGCAAGTCTTTCTGGTATTTTTGCAGTTAAAGATAATAGAATTCCAATGGATTCTATTAAACTTTGCAAAGCAGAAATGGAAATCATGACAACGTACTTGGAATACAAGTTGGTTTCAAAATCTACTATGTACAGATGCAGTAATAAACCATACAGAATTAAGAGAAAGTTAAATTATAATTCAGCACTAGAGTTCTGTGTATCTGACCCACAATATATCTGGCTGTTTGCATTATCCACCATCCACCAATGGAAAGCAGAGAACAATGAATCCCCAAACACATTTTGAATGTCATAGACCCATACCAAAAACTGGGTAATTATATAAAAGGGGCCCCTAGGTGTATGTTGGGCCCACAGGGAGGACCAAAACTGGGAACTGGCATCAACTGAAACTTCCAGTAATAAATCTGTTGGTGCTACTAAAAATAGGGAGGGACTCTTTTCGTCCCTGGGAACAAACTCTTGCACTATCACGCTCACATTAAAACCTTGGCCATACCTGGCATAGTAGACCCAATCACATGCTTGTATCAGCTTTGCCAATGATTTCCAACACATTATAGGAACCGGGCTAGTCATAAAGTTCTACAGCAAGAAGTTAACAGAAGAACTGTGCAAGTCAACAGTCTATTCGGCTCCTTTTAATTAGCAAACGATATCTCTGTAGTTTTATCTGATTTCTAACAGTAAACACAAACTTAGGGCCTTTTTACATAGGTCGACCTGTCAGGTGCAGATGCATGGCAGGCAGTCCCAGCCTTGATTGTTCCTGTGCTTCTAAGCAGGAATGAGCATTGCTCAGTGAATGGGAGTAAAGAAGCCCACAGATTGTTCCGGCCCACCCACTTCCATTCACAGTAAACAGGCAGTGTCCATTGATAAACAACTGCCTGTTTACACGGGCTGATCGTCATTCAGTTTTTATGCATGCATAAACTGAACAACAAAATGATACAAGAACAAATTATTAACATAACAAAAACTATACAAAAGTGGTTCACTGCAATCATAACTACCTGCAGAATAATGTGAGCATTTCATTCTCACTGCACAATGAAAGCCATAAAAGCATAACCTAAAAAACTATGGTGGAAGTAAGTTTTCTTTACAATCTACCATACACATAAATTTTATAGGTTTCTTAATACATTATATGGTAAATTAAATAGTGCCATAAAATGTCCCACAAGAAACAAGACCTCATATGGCCACGCTGAAAAATAGAATGAATATATATACAATATATTATTGCATATACACTCTATTTGTAAAAAGAAATGAAGTCCCTAGGAGTTGTTGGAATCAAATGAAACTTTATATGTGTGATTGTAACGTTGATATAAAGGATTACAATAGCAGAGCAAAAGGATATTTATTGTGGAAAACTGAGCACTGGAAGGGAGGCTCTAGTACCCCGTTGGACCGCCTCTAGCTTGGATGCAAGCTATGATATGGACAGGCATGGAGGCTCTAATACCCTGTTGGACCGCCTCCAGCCTGGATGCAAAATGTGATACGGATAGGCATGATGGCTCTAGTACCCTGTTGAGCTGCCTCTAGCTTGGATGCAAGATATGATATGGGCAGGCATGGAGGCTCTAATACCCTGTTGGGCTGCTTCTAACTTGGATGCAAGATGTGATACAGGTGGGCATAGAGGCATACAGGTTCTTTATGGTATCCTGCAACATATCAGTCCATATTTTTGGTGCAACTGAACCTCTATATTGTGCAAACTTGTAGGCCATGGAAATTGGCATCCCAGATGGCCCCATACATGTTCTATTGGTGATAAATCTGGAGACAGGACACACAAGTGAAGCAATGTTGGAGGCATTCCTGTGTGCGGCCAACCATTATTCTGCTGGAAAATGCCCCTTGGAAATCATGCCATGAGAGGCAACACATGTGGCTGCAAGATGTCCTGAAAATATTTCTGAGCTGTCATTGTCCCTCATACTGCTACTAGAGGTGACTGTCATATGTGATGGCGCTCCAGACCATCACACCAGCAATAGGCACAGTGTGCCACTCCGCAGAAAAGTAGGATTGTGTCTGGAGACCTAGGGGTGAATGCCTCAAAATAGAGCTGTCATCACTGCCCAAACCAAACCTGGATTAGTCACTGAAAACAACCCGGTTCCAATTCGTAGCAGTCTAGTTTCGATGCTCACGACACCATTGCAAACAGAGGCGATAGAGGATGGGTGTCAAAGGCAATACACATAAGACCAAAATCCTTCAGCTAAGCACCTGGAAATGGTTCTGATAGACACGAGAACCTGTAACGATGGCGCTACTTATCTCTGAATGGCGGACAACAAACAGTTGGAGCTGCTTGGGTTTGTTGGAAGATCGAACAATCCTCTCTATTGATGTTCTGTTGAGGGCATTCTGAGCCCAGTCACCTTATGTGCATGTCCTCACACACCCAGTGATCCTAACACTTCCTCACAGTTTCATATCAGCGAATTGTCCGCCACCTGTGCCATTCTGACCAATCCAGCTTCTTGCATTCCAATAATGTACCCTATCTTAAACACTATAAAATGAGCAAAATGTCTTTGATTGCCTCTAGTGGTCAACAAGCTCTACACAAGTGGAAACAAAGCGATCCACCACACAAAAGTAGCCCCTCATAGCCTTTTTATAGGCCAAGGGTAGAATCACTTTTAGGGACTCAGGTGACAAGACCGTTCATCTAATCACACCACAATTCTAATGATTTGTATATCTGCCTGGGATGTAACTGCATGCCGAGTTTGCACCAAAACGGCAACTTCATAGATAGATAGATAGAAAAAAATAGCTTTTGGAATGCTAGGATAGAAAAATGAAAAAAAAAAAACTGTCTGTATCTTCAAGGTGTTAAGCAACTTGACGAAAGAGTAAAAAAAAAAAGAAAAGAAAAAAACTACAGAAAATGAATATTAAATTTGCTCAAACATATGCTTGCAGTACATTAATTATCACCAATCACATAAATTAAATATCTGTAAACCTTTCATCAGTGCACAGCCATGAGTGAATAGAAAAATAGCCACATTACGTTTCCTCCTTGGTTAGACTGTCTAATATCTCCATGGCTGCACTTGCTCTTACATCCTTTAGTGTTACACATCTGGTGAGACTTTCAAATAGCCTATAAAATATAAAAAAGTCACAGAAGTAGATTACATTTCAGAATACACAAATATTAAATGCAAACCTGTTTAGTCTACACTACATTTACTTTAAGGCCGCATGCACAGGGGTGAGTCGGATTCCACATGTGGGAGCCCATATCGGAATCTGATCATGTTCCAAGCTGGCATCCGCGTCTACCTGCTTTTCTTCTTCTTTTTCTGTACTGTGGATGGTCCGCACCGCTCACCGTCAGACATGTGCAGTACAGATTTTTTTTTTTAAACTCCTGCATTTACCGTGGACGGGCCACAGATCAAACGTCTTCCATTGACTTCACTGGAAGCCGTCCGTTCGGTAACCGCAGTAAAAAAAAATTGAGCATGCTGCAATTTTTCATCTACAAGCGGATAAATCCAAATACAGCCAGTAGATGATATACTAGTGTACTACAACTGCATACAATGGGCAAGGGTGCCAAGAGCCTAACATCACTACTCTTGCCCACTGTGAAGCCTGGTTTCCCCCTACCCAGTAGCCTTAAATGGAGTTGTCCCAACATGCGCAATTCCTTTTTGAATGCAAGGCCTGAGTCGAACAGCTGGTTGTCCCAGGTCTTGCTCTAGCAAACTGCTGATTCTGCTGAGCAAACCTTGCAACAGGAGGATCGTAGCATCCCAGATTCCGCAGTAAAAATCTGTCTGTGTGAAGCCGGCCTTAGATGTTACCCTTGGGCAGATTTGAACTGTTAACTCCAGTGCTGCAAGGCAATAGTGCTAACAACTAAACCATCACATTACTACTTCCTTCTTCAGAGGAAAAGAGAAGGTGAAGAGAAAAAGAATAAACACAAAAGGAACATACAAACTCCATGCAGGTGTTGTCCCTAGTTAGTCATGAACCTAGAACCCCAGTGTTACAAGGCAACATCCTTCATCCTCCTTCTGCTTTTTCCTTTTATTTTACACCATTCTACTCCTCCTCAGTCTTCTCTTTCTCTGGAGGAGGAGTAAGAAGAAAGAAGAAAGAAGAGAAGGAAGAACAAGCTTTGGTCATTAGCACTGGTGGCTTGCAATGCTGACATCCTATATTTAGGTCTGACCAAGAACAACATCTGTATGAACATCTTCTCTTTGTATTTCTCCTATACAGAAGGGAGAAAAGTTTGGTTGCGGCGTTGTGAGCACTGCTGCCTTGCAGCATTGGAATTCTAGGTTCAAATATATAGTGTACCAGAGTTGTGCTTTCCATAGGAAGCAAGGTGGTTATTTCCTTAATGTAAGTATGGCTTTTAGAGAATTATTTTTCACTTGTTTGTCACTCATATTTGTCCTTGCAACCTAACCTGTATTCTACTAGTTATTCACCCTAGTATACTCTCTGGTCCATCAATCACTCAGATACAGCTCAGGTATTGGCTAGCCAGTTAGTAATCTGTTAGCAGACCTGTATTTGGCAGATAAGATCTATGCATAGGTTGGTGTAGAGAAGCCAGATAAAACAAGAGAGGGGTGTGTTTCAGGGAGTCCTAAGAGTGAAGCAGTAGCAGAGTGAAGATGGGGTGTTAGGAGGAGAAAAAACAGCATCAAGGAAGACAGTGCAGTTAGAAGGAGGAAAGTGTGAGTACAACAAGGAGTATTGTGTTTGAGGAAGAAAGAAAAATGAATCAGTTTATGTAAAGACAGAGGAAAATGATCAGCTAAAGTAACCATAGCAAAAGGAAGACAAAGCTTCAAACTTAAAGAAATAGGAGCCAGAGAAAGTAAGACAAACAAGAGGGAAAAGCATAGTGGATAGGAAAGATTCACATGCTTTTTATTATTATAGAGCCCAAATGTGCAGAGGAGATTTCTGTACTTAATACTTGCAATGTAAATGGATTTATGCATCTACCTCAAGTAATCAAGTAATACAAAGTTGTATGAAGTTATTGAAGATCCTTACTTGGTCAAATACATTGTTCCACTGGGTCACAGCTTAAATCCTGCCTCCTGGAGTCCCTTCTCACCACAGTACCATCTGCACTGAAGTATCACACTACTCTCCAAGGGAAAGGACAATTCCCTTTTATTTTATTTTTCCTGTTTTTATTATTTTGTCTGGCACAGGTTTCGGCCTGTATACGGCCTGTAAACGGATCCATAAAAATATTGCTCACTTGATCTTAAGCTGCCTTTCGGGGTCACTTTTCTAATTTCCAAACAGCAACACTCTACGTATTAAAGGGCCAGAGTCTCTAGTAAAGTGATAAAACTGGAACACCATTGTCTTAAAGTTTTCATGGCTCCCCTGTTCCCTATGTTAAACCAAGTTCATTTTCAGCATTATTCTGGTTTCCTTTGTATTTAAAATTTCTTGAAATCCTCCAAGAATCACTTAGCAATTTATGATATTGTTATAGGATTCCCAGTAATCATATATTCAATTTTTTGTGCTCTCTCAGCTGTCAGTTCTATTGGACTTAACAAGAACCAAACACATTGTTCTATGTTCAGAATCCGCACGAGCCTTTCTTTATCAATTTAAAAAATTCCTCAGTTGGAATCATAAATAAAAATGGATTGTTGTTTCATCTTGTTGCGGTTCCCTCTTTTATGAAATATATACATTGCAACCCTATGAAGAACAGATTACAGCATATCACTACTGGATGCATGTCATGGACATTGCATTGACAGCAAGTTATTAAACATATTCGGCAGGTGCAGGTCGAGGTCAACGTGTTCTGTACTGGCTAGTGATGAATACGGTACAAGCAAAAATCTATTTTTCTGGTATTACAGCTCCGAATTATAGTCAAAAAATTCCTTTTTTTCTATTAACTTTTCAAAAAGGCTTCATTATACTCTTTACAGTGTCTCCACTTACTTGAAGCTTTTCCTGACCCCTATCCATCCTGTCTTTGAAAGGGACGATTTGTTAACCCATTAAGGACACGGCCTATTTTGGCCATTCGGATGCAACGATTTTTGAGGAATTTTCATCTTCACTATTCAAAAGGTATAATTTTTTCATTTTTCCATCGACATGAGGGGTTTTGTTGAGTGGCAAACTGTAGTTTTCATTGGTACCATATTTATGTACATACAGTGTATTGTAAAACTATTTGGGGGGGGGCAAGAAGAGAAAACATCAATTCTAACATTTTTTTTGTACAGCGTTAATCATTGTGCATTAGTATGCATCAATAGTCTAAGACTAGAGATGAGCGAGTATACTTGCTAAGGCACATTACTCGAGCGAGTAGTGCCTTAGCCGAGTATCTCCCCGCTCGTCCCTAAAGATTCGGGGGCCGGCGGGGGGCAGGGAGCAGCGGGGTAGAGTGGGGAGGAGTGGAGGGGAGATCTCTCTCTCTCCCCCCCGCTCTCCCCTGCTCTCCGCCGCAACTCACCTGTCAGCTGCGGCGGTCCCCGAATCTTTACAGACGAGTGGGGAGATACTCGGCTAAGGCACTACTCGCTCGAGTAATGTGCCTTAGCGAGTATACTCGCTCATCTCTATCTAAGACACTTCATTCTGCTCCGACTGGTGAGCACTGCTCACGTAGGCACCCCTGGCCAATCAAATCAGCATGTAGGGTCTTAGACTAATGATGCATACTAACGAACATTGTGCATCAGGTAGTCAGAGAAGTGGTGCAGCCATCTTTGTTTGTCCAGGACCGGAGAGTTGCTTTAAATCTCATACAATACCAAACAAAAAACCTAAGATGGGCAATATGAATACTCCAATACACTAGAAAAATTGTTAGCTCACCCAGCCTAACCATTCCACCCCATCAAGTGCGCAGAAGCAGAGAGCCACTGCTAATAAGCACTAGTAATTTAAATGCCTACAGAAAAGAGGGGAAAAAAGGAAAAAGGAAATATACATTTATGCTCGGAGCATTTGCACCATATGTTTATACTTTGTGTCCATATATAGGTGTCTCCTTGTTCTTATTTTACATGTATATATTTTATTGATTTTGTGTACTAATAAAGGTGATTGTAATTCTTAACCTGTTGGAGTATTTAGAAGTTTTCCAGCTATTTCCAGAAGTTTTGCTTATAAGGCCATGCATGTTCCTCTGGGTAATTTATGCAAATAAGAAGGATGGAACTTATTTGCATAAATTACCCAGAGGAGCATGCATGGCCTTATAAGTCTCCTCACTCATTTTTCCGGTATCTTCTTACACCCCTTAAGGGTACTCTCCTTGGGGAAAGATGGTGCTATCCCCCGACCCACTCAACCCATAGGTGTCTCCACACACTTTTTGGGCGCTTTCCTTAAGGAGAGACAACACCCCTCCTGACCCACTGAATAAGGGAACACGGAAACAAACAAAAAAATGTATTTGGCTGAGGACAGATGGGACGAAACAGTTCACACCTACAAAACAAATGGATAGTATGACTAATCATAACTGCCTACTGACTACCAGCTACTGGTATCTTTTTGTAATTCCAAACTCAGCAATAACTTTACATTAATACTGGGTACTCTTGTATTAGCAAACTTTGTTTTATTGATTTTGCATAGTAATACAGCCAATTTTAATTTTAACCCATTGGAGTATTTATGTTGTCTAGCATAAGTTTTTAATGGTTGCTGATTTGATATTTTGTGCTAATCTTACATTTTTCATACTTTGGTATGATCATTGGTTTCTGTATTTTTACAGATTGGGAGTGCCTTTTTGTCCTTATGGATTTTAGGGTGAGGGATGTGTTAATACATTATTTTGGAATGATACTATACAGACATTAGATGTAGTTCAAAAAAGTGAATCTAAAGAGGCTCTGAAGAAGTTACTTTATAAGCGTACATGTATTTGATGGAATTAGATCTTAAAGGAAAAATTATCAAAGCCTGTGATTTCACGTGGCTTAAGGATTAAAGTTTCTCTTTCCCGATTGAAGACGAAACGTTTACGAAGAAATAGGACAAAGCATGTACTTCTTATTCCAGGTCTTATTGAACTGATAATTGGTTTTAATAACTCATCTTTGGTAACCGTTGAACTGGATATTGTGGTTGTTCAAAATAAAGCAGCTGGAGTATGTCCCTGAGGCATTTAATGAGGAAAAGGTCAAATGGTTTGATGAATGGGGTATTCAAGCGATTCAAGAAATTAAGAGTAAAAAATATTGTTCTGATTTAAAGGTTCTACAATCTGAGGGTGCATTCACACGAACGTATATCGGCTCGGTTTTCACGCCGAGCCGATATACGTTGTCCTCGGGTGCAGAGGGGGGAGGATGGAAGAGCCAGGGCCAGGAACTGAGGCTCCCGCCCCCTCTCTGCCTCCTCTCCGCCCCTCTGCACTATTTGCAATGAGGAGAGGCGGAAAGGGGCGGGGCCAATTCATATCCTTTAGCCCCGCCCCCTTCCCGCCTCCTCTCATTGCAAATAGTGCAGAGGGGCGGAGAGGAGGCAGAGAGGGGGCGGGAGCCTCAGTTCCTGGCCCTGGCTCTTCCATCCTCCCCCCTCTGCACCCGAGGACAACGTATATCGGCTCGGCGTGAAAACCGAGCCGATATACGTTCGTGTGAATGCACCCTCACAGAGTATTGTTGGAAGCAACAAGATATATTATTACAACATACAGCATCTATGTCGTCCTTGGCTTCCTTTCAGATGCTAAAATCATATTCCTCATCTACCAGAATTGCTGGATATGAGTTTCGGAATAAAAAGGAAATTAGCTTCTGAGAGACGTCAGGCGGATAAGTGGAGGGCCAAAGATAGTTCTACATATGATCAACTATTGACCCCTACAGACTCACATAAAGTGATCAATCTTTCCAATATTTCTTTGAGTGCAGATCAGATTGATATGTTGAGTTTAGGCTTAACTTTTTCACCAAGAACTAAATTTGATCTTTTTTCTGTAACAAACGATTTACATCTTTTGGGGAGGAAATTGATATATAAAAATATTTTGAAGACAAGAATCCTGGATTGGAACCTATATCTGATCTTGACACTCCATGTATTTTGCAAAAATTACTCAAAGGACAGAAAGCATCATGAGAGGCAAGTATCCTACAACATGTATTTGAGAAGAATATTGTATCAAAACCACAATTCGATGGTTTGAGTGCAGCGGATCCAACCATTCCTGTAATTTATTATCTCGTACTTTAAGTGCATAAATACACCACATATTCCCTAACTGGTCCACTATATCTGAAGTCAATCATTTCTGCGTGCCAATCTGTAAAATGATTAATTTTTATTTTCAGCCTCTGGTTGACATTTTGCCATCATCTATTGGAGACAACATGGATGTACTTAAGTCATTTGATGGAATTCAATTGTGAAAGTTTATATTCCTGTTTACCTGCGATGCAGAATCATTATAAACATCTATTTGGCATCCAGATAGTATGTCACAAGTTTTTGGGTTTTTTTTTCCGTCAACTAGTGATATCAAGGAGGCTATACAACGGTTTATCTTAGAGGTCTTAGAGTTGGTTTTGACTCATAAATATCTCATTTCTAGAGAGACCCTCTACCTCTATCATTGTGGGGGTTTTTCCACTTACAGATAATTTTCCGCTCTTATGGGACAGATTTTCTCTTATTTCCTTGTCAATTAATTATATGCTATTTTGATTTATAATACTTTGTAATATTTTTCAAAAGTTTTCTTTTTTTTTTGTAAATACTTTCTTTATTGAGAAATTAAAGATAAATGACATAGAATAGACAGTTAAAAGCAGTCAAAATGGTTATTGAGCATGTACATTTCCATAAGGTACTAACATTGTCACTATTTTGTGTTTAACCAATGAAAAACGTTGAAATGACAGTTTTATATTGTTAACGTGGGAAGGGGAGGGGGGGGGAGAGTGGGGGGGGAAGAGTGGGGGGGGAGGAGTGGGGGGGAGGGGACATGTGCGGCTTATCTCTTTGCTCCGAAAGGGGGAGATCCGTGAGTACGGGTGCTAGTATCAGAGAATGTTACTCAGGATTTGATCCTTTTGCCACAAGTTTGAGATAGATCCTAGATCTTTTAGATTTTTAAGGGCTAAGAGATATTTTTGTCAGCCACGGGTTCCAAGTTAATAGGAATTTATCGTGTGTTCTGGAGATTCTGCTTGTGAGTTCCTCAAACCTACAGAGTTCATTAACCTTGGCAAGCCACTGGTTAGCTGTAGGGGGTCAGGTTTTAGCCAATTTATTGGTATCAGTGTCTTAGCTGCTGTTATGAGGTGGGTAATTAAGTTTGTCTTATGTGGTTTGTAGTTCGCGGTGGGTTTAGAGAGAATGATATGTTCAGGGAGGAGCTGAAAATTGCTTACAGAGATTTCTTGAATCTTTGATTCTATGTGGTCCCAGAAGGGCCTTATTGCTGAGCAAGACCACCAAATGTGTGCCAGTGAGCCCGTGTGGTTGCCACAGCACCAGCATAGATTGGATTCGGCCAGTTTGTAGGCGAAAAGCCATTCTGGTGATCTATACCACCTTGTTAGCAGTTTATAAAGGTTTTCTTGGAGCCTAACGCATCTGGAGTGGTCATGTGAGCTGCTCAGCACGACTCTTAGGTCCTCGTCAGATAGCTTAATATTGAGTTCCCTCTCCCATGAAATGATGTAGGCTGGTCTACAGAGTGTTTGAGGTGTGATGAATTTCTTTTTGATCAGAGAGATTTTTCTACTAGAACTACTACAAGTCATTATCACGCGCTCTAACTCTGTTAATGGGCGGGAAGATGGGTAGGTTTGATTAAATTGCTCCAGAGTTTTGTTGATATGGAGATGGGATAAGGAGTTGAGAGGGGGCAATGTTGTCTGTGAGAGTAGAGTCTCTGCATATTGTTTATTTTTGGGAATGCGTGCCAACCAGAGGTCTGTGATCGAGAGTCTCTCTAGTGCGGACCATATTTTTTCTGTGTGGGCATCCAATTTAAGTCCTAGATAGTCCAGTATCAGGGAAAGCGAGGCGGCCGGAGATGGGTGTGGGGCTAAATCCGCTCGGAGAGCGTCCCAGATCTTGCACGGGCCCTTCAATAGGGGGTCAAAGGAAGCCCTCCTATAAGACTTTTGTGAAGGTTGCCACAAGTCTCTGAGGAAGTGTTTACCATAAGAGGCCTCCGCCAAGCTTCTTACTATTTTGTTTTTTGAGGGATTAGTTAATAGAGATGAGCGAGCACCAAAATGCTCGGGTGCTCGTTACTCAGGACGAAATTTTCGCGATGCTCGAGGGTTCGTTTCGAGTAACGAACGCCATTGAAGTCAATGGGCGACCCGAGCATTTTTGTATATCGCTGATGCTTGCTAAGGTTTCCATTTGTGAAAATCTGGGCAATTTAAGAAAGTGATGGGAACAACACAGCAACGGAAAGGGCAGGCGAGGGGCTACATGTTGGGCTGCATCTCAAGTTCCCAGGTCCCACTATTAAGCCACAATAGCGGCAAGAGTGGGCCCCCCCCCCACAGACAGCAGACCCAGGAAACAATTTTGCGCAAGCCTGCTGTAACGCTTAGCTGCGTATTAATTAGGGCTACTACCCCCAGCAGATAGATACTGTAGGCAGCATATAATATTATGTATACTGTTTCCCTCTGGCGGGATGACGGCGGTGATGTAACAGAGACAGCAGATCCAGGAAACAATTTTGCGCAAGCCTGCTGTAACGCTTAGCTGCGTATTAATTAGGACTACTACCCCCAGCAGACACACAGTAAACTGAAGACGGTCACAGGCAGCCCAAATATAGTATTTTTCCCCAATTTTTTGGAAAAAGACCACTGCCTATATAGCCTGAATATCTCTTTCCCTGCCTCACCAGTACTGGCCCTATACTCTGTACAATGACTGCAGACTGAGGACGCAATGCTCTGCACGGCCGATATACAAAAAAAAAAAAAAAGTGCAACACTGCAAAAAGCAGCCTCCACAGTACTGCACACGGTCAGATGTCGCCCTAAGAAGGACCGTTGGGGTTCTTGAAGCCTAAAATCACTCTTAACGCTCTCCCTATAGCAGCTCCGGCATCAGCAGCACTTTCCCTGATCTCTGTCAGAATGCATCTGTGGCGAGCCGCGGGAGGGGACAATTTATATACTCGGGTGACACCTGATCTCGCCAGCCACTCACTGCAGGGGGGTGGTATAGGGCTTGAACGTCGCAGGGGGAAGTTGTAATGCCTTCCCTGTCTTTCTATTGGCCAGAAAAGCGTGCTAACGTCTCAGAGATGAAAGTGAAAGTAACTCGAACATCGCGTGGTGCTCGCCTCTAGTAACGAGCATCTCGAACATGCTAATACTCGAACGAGTATCAAGCTCGGACGAGTACGTTTGCTCATCTCTATTAGTTAACTCTAACCATCTGCATAGTTGAATTGACTTATAGTAATGGAACATGTCAGGAAAGTTAATTCCCCCAAATTCTCTCTTCTGCGCTAGTAGGTTGTGGGCCAAGCGAGGTCTCCCATGTTTCCATACAAAATTTGAGAATTTTGTTCTGATCTGTTTGAAAAAGGTGTCTGGGAGAGATATCGGAAGCATTTGCATTTTATAAAGAATCTTGGGAACTACATATGTTTGTATGAGGTTTCTACGGCCAAACCAGGAGATTACTGGTAGGTCATATATATATATATATTTGTGTGTGGGTTAGAGATGAGTGAGCACACTCGTCCGAGCTTTATGCTCATTACTCAAGTCAATTTCATTTCCCCTCCCCGCATGTTTAGCACCATTTTTAGCCACTAAGCAAGCAGGGAAGGCATTACCACTTCCTGCTCTGACGTGCCAGCCCTCTGCACGTCTACAGCAGTGAGTGGCTGGGCCGATCAGTTGACCGCGAGTAGTGCCGCCCATGGCTAGCCTCAGACGCATGCTGGCAGAGGTTAGGGAAAGAGATGCAACTGAGATAGGGAAAATATTAGACTAGGGATCCTCTCTTCAAGAACCCAACGGTCCTTCTTAGGGCTACTCCTCATTGTGCACATTACGTTTTTGCTGGCTGGGAGCAGTAGTGCACCAATTCTTTTTTTCAAGCATCTAGGCCTGTGCAGACTATCTTACATATCCCATTCGTTGTGTGGGGTAAATTAGCCAGAGTTCTCATCGCTAAACAGTGGCCTAATTTTTTCTGGGGGTGTGCAGACTATCTCACATATCCCATTCACTGTGTGCGGTGAAGTAGTCGCAGTTATCTGCACTATCCACTGGGTTAATAGTTTTGTGCCCCTGTGCAGAGTATCTGACATCTACCATTCACTGTGTGCGGTGAAGTAGCCGCAGTTATCAGCACTATCCACCGGGTTAATAGTTCTCTGCCCCTGTGCACAGCATCTCACAATACACTTTCCTTGTGTGCGGTGGAGTAGCCGCAGTTATATGCACTATCCACTGGGTTAATAGTTCTCTGCCCCTGTGCAGAGCATCTCCCAATACACTTTCCTTGTGTGCGGTAAAGTAGCCGCAGTTATCTGCACTACCCACTGGATTACTTTTTTCTGCCACTCCATACAGTCTCTCTTATTTACAAGTCTCTGTGAGCGGTAAATTACTTCTAGCTATCAGTGCAAGACAGCGGTTTAATTTTTTCTGTCACAGCATAGAGCCTCCAGTATCCACAAGTCTCTGTGTGTGGTGAATTAGCCCCAGTTCTCAGCGCTATACAGTGGGTTATTTGGCCCCTGCTTTATCCTTTATCCGACATGATGAGGAGTAGGGGTAAGGGTCGAGGACGTGGACGCGGGCATCCAAGTGAGGGTGTAGGCACAGGCCGAGGTCCTGGGCGGGGTGAATCACAGCCAGCTGTCACACCACTGCCTCTTCCCCTGTGCCACAACCTGTCATACAGATCCAATCCCCTTCCCAGGACACAGGCACGAGCGCCTCCAGCCTGGACCCCCACCCTCACCTCCACGGGCCTCCACGGCCTTGAGCAATGTCTCCCAGCGCAGCATTCAGCTGTCGCTAACACAAGCATTGGAGCGAAAGTGCAAATACGCTGCCACCCATCTGCATGCACAAGCTTTAAACGTGCACATTGTCAAATTAATCAGCCTGGAGATGCTGCATACAGGTTTGTGGAAATGGAGGCTTTCAAAAACATGGTGACGGCGGTGGTCCCGTGCTACTCGGTCCCCAGTCGCCACTAGTTTTCCCAGTTCGCCGTCCCTGCCCTACACCGTGCCCTCACCAACATGGTTACTGTGAAGGTCCACTTAACGACAAACACGTGGACAAGTACTGGCGGGCAGGGACACTATATCTCCCTGATGGCACATTGGGTGAACTTGGTGGAGGCTGGGACCGAGTCAGAGCCTGGGACCGCTCACCTGCTACCCACACCGAGGATGGCGGGTCCTACCTTGGTGATAGTTTCTGCGGCGTATTATGCCACCTCCTCAAACTCCCCATAACCCCTCCTCCTCCTCCGCCACCTCGACCTCTCAATTAAGAAGTGTGAGCACGTCGCCAGCAGTTGGTAGTGGCGCAGAAGCACAGCGGTGGGGAAATGTCAGCAAGCCGTGCTGAAACTAATCAGCGTAGGTGACAAGAGGCATACGGCCCCCGAGCAGTTACAGGGTCTGACGGAGCAGACCGACCTCTGGCTTTCACCGATGAGCCTCCAACCGAGCATGGTAGTGTGTGACAACAGCTGTAACCTGGTGGCGGCTATGCAGCTTGGCAGCCTCACACACACACATGCCATGCCTGGCCAATGTCTTTAATGTGATGGTTCAGCGGTTTCTCTAAAACTACTTATTATGCCACCTCCTCCTTGGGGGTCTGCGGATCAGCCCTGGTCGGCATGTTTTATCTCTCGTGTTACAAATTACTACAGTTATCCGATGTACTGGATTGGAGCGTTCACAGGAAGCGTAACTGATTTAATGAGACGTTCGTAGGGTCACTGTATACCTGTTGTGGCTACTTTTGCGACACCTCCTGCTTCAACCCAATCTTTGGTGTTAGTATGCGCTGCTGCATTGGGGAGATGTGTAGAAGTACTGGCATCTGAGTCCTCTTTATGCCCACGTTTGCAGCTCCTGACAATTTTGTGACGGAGGTGGCACAGGGTTGGAATGATGATCACAAGTTCATTTATCAGCAATTCTCATGAGCTTTGTGGGCTATCGTCCTCATTTTTAAAGAGAATCGCTGCCAGGCCCTGCCAACCCTCTGAAGTGTGTGCCTCCGGTTCCTCCTCATCAAATACGCACTTATAAATAGACATGAGGGTGGTGTGGCTATCAAGCCAGCATGTGGCATGAGGGCAGCTGAACGCTGCGCAGGGAAAATGTTGTGTGCTCTGTGGACACATTGGACAGCAATGCCAGCATGTAACCCAGGAGAAGAGGCAGTGGTGTCACCCGCAGGTGGTGATTTTCCTTGCTTGCAGCTAGTGTGTTGCTTAGCTAAGATGTGCCAGCGTGTGTGCCTTGCTGCTTATGGTCTGTCCCAAGTAAATTGTTAGGGGGGTGACCGCCAGGCTCTTGCCCCCAATTTAGCTTAAAGGGGTTGTCCCGCGGCAGCAAGTGGGTCTATACACTTCTGTATGGCCATATTAATGCACTTTGTAATGTACATTGTGCATTAATTATGAGCCATACAGAAGTTATAAGAAGTTTTTCACTTACCTGTTCCGTTGCTAGCGTCCTCGTTTCCATGGAGCCCGTCTAATTTTCGGCGTCTAATGGCCAAATTAGACGCGCTTGCGCAGTCCGGGTCTTCTTCTTTTCTCAATGGGGCCGCTCGTGCAGGATGCCGGCTCCGTGTAGCTCCGCCCCGTCACGTGCCGATTCCAGCCAATCAGGAGGCTGGAATCGGCAATGGACCGCACAGAAGCCCTGCAGTCCACCGAGGGAGAAGATCCCGGCGGCCATCTTCAGCAGGTAAGTAAGAAGTCACCGGAGCGCGGGGATTCAGGTAAGCGCTGTGCGGTGTTCTTTTTTAACCCCTGCATCGGGGTTGTCTCGCGCCGAACGGGGGGGGGGGGGGGTTTGAAAAAAAAAAAACCCGTTACGGCGCGGGACAACCCCTTTAATAGTGCGACCTTTGAGCCTCAGATGCACCCATGCAGGCTCCCCCTGCCGTTCCCTAGCCGTTTCTGTGGTGTTTCTATGACTTTCTGATGTTTTCAGGTGTTTCACACAACCTCCCCTATGCGGAGAATCGGTCAGCTTGAAAAATGCTCCAATGGGGTTCGTTACTCGAAACGAGCTCTCGAGCATTACGAAAAGTTCGACTCGAGTAACGAGCATCTGAGCATTTAGGTGCTTACTAATCTCTAGTGTGGGTGTAGTTTATGGTTTAATAGAACCTGTGTTTATCTAAGCTGCTACCCCATTTGCATTTACAAAATGCAAGTCACATGTGGTGGGTAATCCTCCTGTATAACTTCTGTATGTGTAAATCACTTGCAGCTCATTTAATTTATGCTTGAATTAGTTGTCATGCTATTTATGAATGGTAACTTTATTTACTACAAGTAGCTCAGGTATTTTACTGGTTTTAACGAATTGGTTTTTGGTCATCATGACTTTATGTTCTGTTTATTTTATGAATTGCAACACAATATTCTCTGAGCACTTGTACCTTACAAGTGTGCCATTTGTTCCATTTAAAAAAAATAGAAGCATAACAGTACAGAAGCAAACTGAATGCTTTCCATTTGGTGGAAAGCTATTGAAATCAATGAGAAAAAACAAAGATTTAATTCCATTTGAACTCCGATCTATGTTCCAAACCAGAACAAACATAAAGCCCTAAGAGTTTGTTCATGTTCTCTCTAAATGTTTACATTGGGTTAAGCTCTGGGTTTTGATGTAACTATTAGAAATCATTGACTCTAATCTGCTTTAAAAATCTTATCAATGTATATTTCCGATGTCAAGATGAAAAAACTTCTTTCAACACGAGCATCAATTACTTTCTAGCTCCAGTATCTATAATTGCCTTTAAACCTGTAGCGTAATTAATGGGTTAAGTTGCTGTGGCGATAAACTTGAAGATGCACCAAAATTGCTACATGTGCTAAAATATGTGCCAAATTTTAACACAACAAAACTGGACATGCTCACTAGGAACTTTGTTGGTAAATGATGCCCTGATATAAAAAGAACAATTTTGGCTTTGAAACAGACCACAACAGTGCAAGGAATGTTGCATAGTAAGATGAGCTGAAGGGGAGAGCAGATGCAGAGCTGTAGGGGAGGAGACAGCTTCCATGAGAGAGGGTGCCTGGGGGGCTATGAGAAAAGCCTGGAGGTCTGGTGTCAGTGTCTGGAATCAAGAGGCAGAGAGAAGGCGCACCATTTACCTAACCAGGTGGGTAGCTAAAGCATGACAAGGGATCGAAGAGAGCCATGGTAGAGTTGTGCTCCTGACCAAGGAAAAATTTTGGCTCAGTGCAAGTAGTGACTTCCATGCCACAAACCGTAAGTGAGGCTGGCCTCAGAAAAAAAAAAGCTAGATTGCATATCAAAAAGTAGTTAAAAGTAGTAGTTAGTCAGCAGGCCTACTGCAGAAGATAAAGACTACACTGAGGGGATTGGATTGTTTAGCAAATGCTTGCTGCTCAAGCCCTGTTTAGAGACTGAGATAATGTGGTATATTCTGCAATCTACATTTCTAAAAGATTACACTGATCGTAGCCGAGTGTTAATCCTTAAAGAAAAATTATGTAACCTATTGCGTGACCTGCATTTTTCTGAGATGCACGGATATCTAACCAAGTGTTATTTATATTGCTCACAAGTACTTCTATAGATCGTTCACCAAACGTGGTTATTCCTGTTTTTAGCTAGAGTTAGATATTGCCTAGGAACTGATGTTCAATTCCATTTTTGTGTTTTTTAGATAAATATTGAGAACTTTGGTTACTCCATCTGCTGCATCAAATCATGAACCTCGAGTTGCTATACCTATTACCTGCGACAACTGCACCTAGATCACTATGCTCACAGTTACTGTAGTTTCATACAATCTACAGAGCCATATATTGGAAATCACTGATCTCCTCTCATATTACCATTTTCTCTTCTGCTGCTGGGGTGCAAGTGCACCAACCTGATCTGGGTTCACCAGTCTCTTCCCAGGTCTCATAACATGCCAGTGTTGCTTCTGTTACACATTCTTCACACAAAATCGGATCTTCAAGGTGTTTTCTGCCAGAGAAGGAATAGTGCTTTGTATCCTATTGTGCGCATAATTCTTGTTTAGTGTGTTCTTTTTCAATACAGTAGACTTTTGAAGACCAACATTTGTTATTATTCTGTCAGTACTTGTGACCTCCAAAGCAACTGCACTCATTCGATTACTTTTATGAACAATGTGTTCAATTTTCTTCATTGGTCTACTATCTTGAAAATACGGTAAATAACAGATCATGAACACGTTATTTTCTGAAGCTTTCAGGCTATTTTTTTGTCCTTGAGACTTTGCAAGTCTTATAAAAAAAAAAGAATACAATCTAATTGTAACAATACGAGCAATTGTTGCCAATTGTCTTCTTAAGTTGCTATATTTTACAAAAACTATTCAATACATGAACATACTGTACCTAGATGGGTTAAAATGCTTCAGAAGCAAATGTCGTCCTTTTTCTGTTGTAGAATACACATTAATAAAGTCCAACGTTCTATTTTGTATTTCAGGGACGTCTGATGTCAGCAGTGCAAGGATCTGGCTGTTCACATTAGGATGGCTGATCAATACATGCTGGTTTTGTTCTAACAAATAAAAACAGTTATTTACTGAATCCTCCATTAAAGGGGTTTTCTGTGAAAATTCTATCTCAGGCTGGGATCTCACTGAAATCAATTGGAGCTGCAATTGCAAGCACCAGCCACTATACAGGGGTTGGAGCAGCGGCTTCCGCTCTGACCCCAGTGTACACTGGCTCTGTCAGATCGGCCAAGGTCCCCAGCGGTGGGCCTTAGCCAATCACTATTGATGACTTATCCCGAGGATACGTCATTAATAGTATTTTCATGAAAAAACCCTTTAACGTTTTCACATAAACAGCAAGTAATACAAAAATACAATGTAAATCAAAAGGAAAAATACAGTACTAAATCCCTAATGTGATCACTTACCGTTTCCTATACAGATTACTTCCCATAAGAACAGGATAGAAAGGCACAAATCAGCTTCTACTGTATCTGCTTGTTTAGAGATCAAGATTCTGCAATGAAAATGTATTGTTATCAGAAGAATGTGATTAACTCTTTTTTGATCTTTTTACAGCATTTAGTGATAACCATAGGACTCTACTCCATCTGGATGTCAAAGGCTTATGATTATTTTGGTTTCCAACAATCTTTTGCTCCATTTCTTTGTTTCTCAGTGATATAAATTCATTGTTCCCATTCCCCTTGTCCATCATTCACATATATATAGCGACGGGCAATCTTTTCTAAAGTTTGGTTTGACCAGTTCGCAGAATTTTCTGCAAGTTTAGTTTGGTCTGAATTCATTAAAACCCAAATCCCACTTCACCAATACCCCTAAAACTGGTGTACAAAACTGTCTAAGATAAGTAGGAGAAAATAGAAAAAGAAGGAGGAAGAAGAAAAAGAAGAGGAAGAAGAAGAGCAACAGGTTTTCTTTTTCCTTTTCTTCTAGTGTGTTCGATTGAGATGAACCACTGAGATTCGGGTTTGCACTAAACTGAACTTTTAGCAAAGTTCAGTTTATTATTATTATTATTATTATCATGTGTTATTCTATCGTTCAAGAAAGACATCCAAGCCCCTCTTGAACTCTTATTAAATTTGCCATCACCACGTCCTCAGGCAGAGAGTTCCATAGACTCACTGCTCTTATAGTAAAGAACCCCCTTCGATGTTGGTGTAGAAACCTTCTTTCCGCTAGACGTAGAGGATGCCCGCTTGTTACAGTCACAGTCCTGGGTATAAATAGATGATAGGAGAGATTTCTGTATTATATATTTATACATCATAGACTATCACTCGTGACCGAGCATGATTGCCTTCCAAGTATGGGGTTTTGGTTGTAGGCCTGTAGGTGAACAATTCTTGATCCATAGGTGCTTTAACAGTGGGGACATCAGTTTCCAAATGGAAGACAGTTCGGACAAGGTTGGTTTGATGTGCTTTCCTCTTGATACGTTTCTCTTTTTTGCCCTCCATTCATGCCTCTTCCAACTTCACAGCGCTGTTGGTAACAGCTGACCCCCAAATTGAGTGCTTGAGGGCTAGGGCTTTGCAGCTCCTAATATCTATTGCACAGTTTATAAGGTTAGCTTTAAGCCCATCTTTAAATCTCTTTGCTGTCCACCAACATTCCATTTTCCATACTTGAGTTAACAGTATAGTAATTGCTTTGGGAGACTGTAATCGGGCATTCGCACAACGTGACCAGTCCAGCAAAGTTGCTGGTGAAGAATCATCACTTCAATGCTGGTGGTCTTTGCTTCTTCCAGAACACTGACATTTGTCCGTCTATGTTCATAAGAAATTTGAGGGTTTTTTCGAAGGCAATGCTGATAGAATCATTCCAGGAGTTGAGAGTGACATTTCTAGACAGTCCACATTTCGAGGTATAAAACAGGGTTGAAAGGACAATAGCTTTATAAACAAGCATCTTGGTATCCTTACGAATGTACTGATCCTCAAACACTCTCTGCTTCATTCAAAAAAATTGCTGCGAGTGCTCAGATGGTGTTGCATTCCAGCGTCGATTTTAGCTTTTGGGGAAAGGTGGCTGCCAAAATACCGAAAATGGTCAACATTTTTCAACGTTACACCATTAGGGCTTAGTCACACGGGCACATCAGCACCCGGACACGGGCGCCGATGAGCCCGTGTGACTGAGCCCTTACTGCAGGAAGAACACGGCCATACTTCAAGATGGACGACTCCCCACAGTGCTGAAGAAAGAACACATGACCGGCAATGAAGCCAGTCACATGTTCTATCTTCCAGCGCTGCAGAGAGACATCCATCCTGAAGTGCGGCCGTCTTCTACCTGCAGTAACACGGTCGCCAATGCGCCCATGTAACTAACCCCTTAAGCTGTATTTCTGGCATTGCAGAAGCATTAGTTGGTGCCTGCTGATAGAGCACTTTGGTTTTCTCGATGTTCAGTGAGAGGCAAAGCTTTTTGCATGCTTCTGAAAATATGCTTAAAGTGGCTTGTAGGTCTTCTTCTGAATGAGCACAGACAACATTATCATCAGCATATTGAAGTTCTATAACAGACGTTATCGTGACCTTGGTTTTTAGTCGGATAAGGTTAAAGGGGTTGTCCCGCAAAAGCAAGTGCAGTTAAACACTTCTGTATGGCCATATAAATGCACTTTGTAATATACATCGTGCATTAAATATTGGCCATACAGAAGTTATATACTTACCACCCCCCCCCCCCCCCGGTGTTGGCGTCCCCGTCTCCTTGGCGCCGACCGAAGCCTTCTTTTGCCTCGATTAGACGCGCAGAAGACCTGTGCGGCGTGAGCACGCCGGAGCAGCCCCATTCAACGGGACAGAGAGGCAGACTGCGCAAGCACGTCTAATCGAGGCAGAAGAAGGCTTCGGTCGGCGCCATGGAGACGGGGACGCCAACACCTGGGGGGGGGGGGTAAGTATATAACTTCTGTATGGCCAATATTTAATGCACGATGTATACTACAAAGTGCATTTATATGGCCATACAGAAGTGTTTAACTGGTCCAAAGAGCATTACAATTTACTGTGTTGAATACCTTTTGCGCAGTCATTGAAAGCCATGTATAGTGGTTGATCTTGTTCCCTGCATTTTTCTTGGAGCTGTCGTGCTGTGATGATCATATCTACTGTTCCTCTGGAAGGGCGGAAGCCCCTAAGCCATCTTTTTCTAAACTAAATACCCAAAATTTTGATAACCTCTCTGGGTATTTTAGTCCACCCATTTATTAGTTTAGTTGCCCACCTTTGCACCCACTGAAGTTCTGATATGTCCTTCTTGAGTACTGGGGCCCAAAACTGTACAAAATATTTCAGGTGTGGTCAAACCAGTGACTTGTAAAAAAAAAAAAACTGTATAAATTTGGTATGGACACATTTGTAATGACTCGCAGAATATAGCTGACATGTAATTTTTGCCACACCATAAATGCCATAAAAACAAAACCCCAAAAATAATGGTGACATTGTTTTTTTATTCATCTCAAGCCACTTAAAATTTTTAAAGGTTTTTACAGACTTTTATGGTACATTAAATCATTAAATAGTAGTACTAACCCACCTACAGATTGGGATGCGCTCTGTTTTAGATGAACAGAGCTCATTCTACTTCAAAGTGCTGCAGCTCTCATTCTACAAGCCAAGTTTCTTGGTCTTGAAATGTAACATAGTATGTCAGGCCAAAGAAAGACATATGTCCATCTAGTTCTGCCTATTACCCCCAATGTTTATCCAGAGGAAGGAAAAAATCCCAATGAGGTAGAAGCCAGTTTTCTCCATTTAAGGGGCAAAAAAAATTCCTGCCTGACTTCCATCTGGCAATCGGAATAATCTGCGGATCACTGACCCTTCCGAAGTTATTAATTATTATAACATATAATATTTATTAGAGATGAGCGAGCACCAAAATGCTCGGGTGCTCGTTACTCGAGTCGAACTTTCAGTGATGCTCGAGAGTTCGTTTCGAGTAACAAACCCCATTGAAGTCAATGGGCGACTCGAGCATTTTTGTGTATGACTGGTGCTCCGCTAAGGTTTTCATTTGTGAAAATCTTAGCAAATCACCAAAGTCATGTGAAAAACACAGAAATGGATAGGGCAGGCGAGGAGCAACATGCAGGGCTGCATTTCGGGCTCGGAGGTCTCACTATTAAGCCACAATAGTGGCAAGAGTGAGACACCCCCCCCCCCCCCACTGTCAGCATTAAGATCGTTCTCCTCTGCCACAGCTGTAACAGCTGTGGCAGAGAAGAACGATGTTAACCCATTGAATTCAATGGAGCCGGCAATACAGCCGGCTCCATTGAAAGCAATGGGCTGCCGGCGAGCGCGGGATGAATTTTCGGGAAGGGCTTAGAAATATAAGCCCTTACCTGAAAAATAAAGATTTTAGTGTAAAAAAGAATAAAAATGCAGACATTCTCTTCAATGGAGCCGCTGCTGCCGGCGACTCCATTGAAGACAATGGTCCGCTGGCACACCTGAATTCTTTTTCAGGGAAGGGCTTTACATATAAGCCATTCCCTGGAAATGAATTAAAAGTGATTTAAAAAACAAAAAAAATAGATACTCACCTCCCTTCAGCTGCCGGGGCACAGCCGCGTCTTCTCCTGCTGTCCCCTGCACTGTGGTGCTGAACTGCTGTCATTCAGCTGAGAGCTGCGCTGAGCCAATCAGAGGCAGCACTCACTCACCCATTCATGAATTCATGAATGGGTGTGAGTGAGATCTGCCTCTGATTGGTCAGGCTGTGACCAATCAGAGGCAGCTCATTCAGCAGGCGGGGATTTTAAATCCCCGGCTGCTGAATACTACAGAGAGCAGTTCAGGAGAACTGCCAGCTGGCTGCAGCTGAACTCCGTCTGCCGGGACCAGGTGAGTATATATATATTTTTTATTTTTACACATTTCTGGATGAATTGCAGGGAAGGGCTTATATATTTAAGCCCTTCCCGAAAATTCATTGTGCGATCGCCGGCAGCCCATTGCTTTCAATGGAGCCGGCTGTATTGCCGGCTCCATTGAATTCAATGGGCTAACATCGTTCTGCCGGGACAAGGTGAGTATATATTTTTTTTTACTTTTTACACATTTTAGGATGATTTTCAGGTAAGGGCTTATATTTTTAAGCCCTTCCCGAAAATTCATCCCACGCTAGCCGGCAGCCCATTGCTTTCAATGGAGCCGGCTGTATTGCCGGCCCCATTGAATTCAATGGTCAGTGCTCGTTTAATCGAGACGAGTACCGCGTGGTGCTCGTCTCGAGTAACGAGCATCTCGAGCACCCTAATACTCGAACGAGCATCAAGCTCGGACGAGTATGCTCGCTCATCTCTAATATTTATCACTCAAGAAAGGCATCTCCTGGCATATTTATACATAGTTATTAAATCGCCCCTCAGCCGTATTTTTTCTAAACTAAATAATCCCAACTTTGATAGCCTCTCTGGGTATTGTAGTCCCTGTTTCCATTTATTACTTTAGTTACTCACCTTTGTACCCACTCAAGCTCTGATATACCCTTCTTGAGTATAGGAGCCCAAAACTGTCCACAATATTCCATGTGTGGTCTGACCAGTGACTTGCAAAGAGGAAGAACAATGTTCCCCATGTTCCCCATCATGTTACTCTAGTTAAGTTTCCAGTTAACTAAAATCCCCAATTCATTTTCCATGTCAGTTACCCAGTGGTTTCCCATTTAGTGTGTAATGGTGACATCTTTTTCCTCTGCCCATGTGCAGAACTTTACATTTATCAGTGTTATCTCATTTGCCACTTTTCTGGCAAAACCCCACAACTTATCCAGATCCTTTTGCAACCGCTGTGTGTCCTTTCTTGTGTTAATTTCTTTAAATAGTTTTTTATCATCTGCAACTATTGATATAACATAACATTAGAACATTGTATAACTTGTAATTCTTACCTATTAATGATACAGTTGTCTCCAATAATACTGAATCCATTGCTTGTTCTAAATAAAGTTTGTGCTGTACCTGGTATAAACACAAGCAAATATGTATATTAATCTGGGTCAACATCAACATGACATAAAAGGATTAGTTTTTGCTCTAAGTTAGGCTCTGTTCAGAGCCATATCAGAAGATCCATTTGGAGCCGCGGCATAGATCTTGCATGTAATCCCGGATTATATAGCACAGCAGGGTGCACTGTTTTATCCCCAAAAATGCTGTTAGACAGATTGACCCTATTATAATCAATGGGGTCCATTCAGCACTATTTGTATGTGGTATATTCTAGATCCAGTATTTCAGTTTGTCCCTTGCTCGGCTCCTATGACAGAGCCAAACAACGAAAATCTGAACGCAGATGTAAAAGAAACCTAAGGCCCCCTGTCCATGGGCGTTGGGGTATCCCACGGCAGATTTCCAATGTGGGAGCCGCCACCCAGGAGCTGGAGCCACAGATGAATCTCCGCCAGTCAGCCTATCTGACAGATAGGCTGACCGTGGAGAATCACGGCAATTCGCAGCATTCTGCGAATTGCCGGTCGCGAGCAGAGAATCGCAATGATTCTTCGCTCGTGGACAGGGGGCCGACGCTTTCCATAGAAAGCTTCAGACGGCGTGATTCACCGGCGATTTACCACCTGCGAAATCACGGCTGTGGACAGGGGGCCTAAGGCTCCGATCAGATCTGCATTGAAGGCTGAGTTTGGAGCTTCCAACGCAGATCTGACACAAAATCCTAGGCAGAATAGTACATTCGGCTCTGCAATTTTGTCTGGGAAAATATCACGCAGCATTACAGCAGCCCAACCAACCCCATTATAATCTATGTTTTCCATCAGGCAAATTTCTGCATCAGTGATGCATGATGGAAAATACTAGTATGAACGTATTCGTGGAGTCAAGTTTCCACTTTCCAAAATGTTATAATCCTGGTATCCTATGAATATAGAATTTTGGGATTTTGTGTGATCATAATACACTTGTTCTCCACTTAGAGTGCTGCCGTAGTTCTCCCTGTAGTCTACATAAAGGAATACTGTATCTGGTACATCCTGACTACATGGTGGGGCAGGATACCACTTCATGCTCCACTACCTTCCCCTAAATCAGTATTTTTGAAATGATTACTTAACATATAAAAAAAGAAAAAGAAAGAAAGATAGGAAAGAAAAAGAGTTTTACTATTTCAGTCTCAGAACCCAAATGAGAGTAAATTTTATAATTAATAAACCACAAATAGAACACAAGAAGAAACCCAGAAGTGAGTAATCTGAAATAAATCAGTAAAAATTGTTTTTCTCTTTAACTTAAGATGACATTGATTTGCATTAATTTAAAAATCAAAATATATCTTGAAAGACTCCCTGTCTTCTCTGTTATCATTTACCTTAGGGCAAAAAATAAAAGCAGTCAGGATAATTTTATGATGTGATTTATATCTTTTGATCTCTAAAAGATGATACGTAAAATAGTTCTACATTAGACTGTCAGCAAGTCCCATCAAAAACAGATTCCGCTAACAACAATGTAATGTCTGTAGGCAAGTCTCTTGACAGGTCTATTTGTATATCCCATAATAAGAGATGAGCGAGCATACTCGCTAAGGACAATTACTCGATCGAGCATTGTCCTTAGTGAGTACCTGCCCGCTCGGAAGAAAAGGTTCGGCTGCCGACGCGGGTGAGAGGTGAGTTGTGGCAGTGAGCAGGGTGGAGCTAGGGAGAGAGAGAGAGAGATCTCCCCTCCGTTCCTGCCCGCTCTCCCCCGCCGCTCCCACCCGCCGCCGTCAGCCGAACCTTTTCTTCCAAGCGGGCAGGTACTCGCTAAGGGCAATGCTCGATCAAGTAATTGCCCTTAGCGAGTATGCTCGCTCATCTCTACTCATAATATAACAATTATGGAGCATCTTAGAGTATGTTCACACGGCAGAATCTGATGCAGATTTTGTCCATGCAGATTTCGCCACTATAACCCCGGATTTGTTGTCTAGTGTATGTGCAAATTTCTATGTGTCATTTCTGATGTGGATTCCACACTGATCTGCATTAAAAAGTGATGTCACTTGTTTTTTTTTCTGCAATGTAGATTGGAAATCTCTGGTAAAAAAAAAAAAATTGGATCCCCTTCAAATGAATGGGCAGAAAATTTGGATACAAAATCTATGCCAAAACCTACTGTGTGAATATACACTTACATCTCTGCATTGTCCCATTCCTCAGTTATTCTTCTATTATTGTAAACTGGATGGTACCCTTGTCTCTACACAGTCTGATATGGTCAATACTGATAACAAAGGTTTGGTATGGTGTTAGCCAGTAGAGCAAAATGTGATTGTTCCCAGCAAGAGAAACCAAGTAATCTTGTAGATAGGATACCTTTTAGTGGCTAACAAAAATACATGATGTTATAGCGAACTTGCAAACCTCTCGGGTTCTTCTTCAGGCTAAAATGGTATAGATCCGAAGAGGCATGAATATTTATACATACTTATGACAAGGCACAGACAAGGATGCGATTGCTTTACATTTAAAAGGAATACCGCAACAGAGACATAAACATTTTTAACTAGGCACTGATAATGGGTGAAAGTTTAATGGTCCCAAAATTACTATTGGGGGGTCGTCAGGCCAGAAATGCTGCAACAGGTACATAAACATTCTTAATTCGATACAGATAAGGGAGTGAAAGTTTGTGATCCCTGAATTACTGTTTTTCACCAGTCCAGCAGTCTTATCTGTGCTATAGAGGTCTCATACTTCCCATTCACCCATAAATCCTCATGAATAATTTAGCCCTCTATTGAGCGTGTGAAAAGTTGTCATAAATTTATATTCCCAAATTCTTCTATGTCTTTGTGACTAAAAACCATCCTGCAATATCATAACTCTTATATCTCCTATGTCATGTCCATGGTTAGAAAAGTGCTTGGGCACAGGTAATTCTGTCTTCCTCTGTTTAATTGTATGATGATGAGATCTCATCCTGGCTTTCAGTTTTTGCCCTAATTCAACATAAAGGCCCCCAATAGGACATTTAATGCACATGATCAGATAAACGATGTGCATAAAACTATATTTCCATCTGTTCAGCTCCTCCTGCCCTATAACATGATGCCTGCAGATTGGAGGGCATGTTCAAGCCAATAGATTCTCTTTAAGCCTCAAGGTAAAGTATGTCTTGTGATACAAGTAGCAAAATAAAAAGAAAATACAGCATGGTAGACACTTACAATCCTTTATAGCTCGAACAAGAAACTGTATCCCTCCAGAATAATAGAGAGGACTCTGCTCAGTTTTGGAGCGTTTTGTAAGCAACTGTGCAATCAATACTGCATCCTCCACCCCAGCCTCTAGATCCTGCAAGGCTTTCTGCTCTTGAATGTCCTTCTTCTCCTGCAGATCCACTTGATCCAGGTAGCCTGTGAGATATATGGAAACAAACTTTAATATTTCTCAACTACAGTAATAGAAATACTGGAATTCATCTTCATCATTTTATGATTAGGACTAGTAGCAGATGCCAATTGTGCATTATTATAGTGATGCACACTATGTGAACTAATGGTCTTACTAATGCCATCACTACTGACAAGAGAAATGAGCAGGCATGTCAGCTTCCTAAAACTTTTGGCAATCAACCCCCCACCAGCATTAAAAATAGCACATGATAGGTGTGAAGCTGTATTATAGATTTTATATTTGGGCACAAAAATGTTAAATTATACCTCTGCTCAAACCACAAAAGGAGTCCATAGAAGAAGCAGAGTATTATGACATATTAGAACATCTAGGTACTATGTAATTACTTTTAGCTAAGCAGATCCATCTATATGGAAAAGGGCTAAGGCCAAGTTAAAGGGGCATTAACTTTCCAGACAAAACTATACTCATCTAATTTAATCAAGAAAGGTTGTTTTAACACTGCAAGTCAAATGTTAAGCCGCTGGCATTAAGGGTTTACCCTCAAGCCCCTCTACAATCCACTGTCTGTTAGTAATAAGCTTTTGTACAAACATGGATGATGGGGCATTTTCGTAGCTTTGAGAGGGGATATCTTTACAGCTTGCTCCCTGTATTCAAACTGTTCTCAGACATGTTTACACAGTTTACTAACCATCTGGCCAGAATTTCTGTGAATGCCCATCTCCTACAATCATTCTGGGACAGCAAAGGGGTGGGCATTCCGATTTTGCCTCCCTGCTGATTGGTCCAGAGACAGAACAATGCAACATGGGAAGTGAGAGAAGGGAAGTTCAGGACAGTCAACTACAGGCAGAATTCTAGGATTTGTGACATGATCCATGGCTCAAAGTGGATTGCAAACAGAGCAAAAAAAAACTATAACTCAAAAATATTAAATACAGTGCAAACAGCTGCAAATCAGTGTCTAAGGAAAACTTGGTATATTTTAGAAAACTTGTTGAAAAAGCAAGTCTGTTTAAAGTCTGAATATCATAAAAATAGTTTATCCATATTAGTATTTAAATAGAACCTGGCACATAGAACATGCAATCCAAACTGCAGGTAGCATGTCATCGAGCAGGAAGAGCCAAACAGATTGATGTATAGCTTGACAAAGACCGGGAGCAGACTGGTCGAAACGTTGCAGCCATTTTTATGATGGAGGAATAAAAAGTTTTTTTATACTTTTTATTGCATCTAAGTGCTGCCTCTACATTATATTCTTTCCATTGATTGTGGAACCATGGTCCAGGTTCTGTTCTGAGGCTTTGCATAATTGGATCCTGCCCTCGTGGAGCAAAAAGTGAGTGCTGCTTGTGTGCTACTATCTGAATGAAAAACAAGTTAAACTGAATCTTTTCCCACTAAACGAGATATGAATTTGCTTAGCTCCTCCTATTCTATAAAATACTGCTTACAGATAGCATTGTATTTTTAATGTGAAAGGTTCCCTTTAATGATACAGAAGCAATCAGAATTCAGAAAGAATTCCTCTTGAACAACTTATATTAATAGGTTTCAAGCTTGCCTATTTAGTGAGTATAACATTACTTTCACGGTATTATGTTCAGTTCATATCTACGGTAGTTTAAAAAAAACCTTCAGCATTTATTACCATGTACTACAACAGAATCACGTATTGTGTTTGTGTCAATAGTTTGTATTGTGTGAAATAGTATTCTCTTATATCTGCAAAACCTAACATATGGGTAAGTTCAGAAATCACTGAGAATATTCCATTGCATGAATTCTGCCATGAAAATCCATGCTATTTCCGCAACAAATAGAACATGCAGCAGATTTTAGAATCCGTTTGCTGCAAATTCTTTTTCCCTTGTAAGTGAATGGCTTTGTAAAACCTTATTCCCTTATATTATACTGTACATTGTTGAATTTCAGTGTGAAATCCACAACCAAAAGACCACATCAAATTTGCAATGTATGAAGTTACCTTAAAGCACTATTACTTTTGTTTCCTAATGTTGAGAGGGGGGCGCCTCTTGGCCAGTTTTACCCCACTCATTGAGAGGATCTGAAGTGAGATATTCGCCCATGGGCTCCATAGTAGTGCAAGAGCTTCCTTGGTGTCCCTATAATTTTGGATGCATTTTCTGAAACTATTCACTAGATGATCAGAAGTAAGGCAAAAAAAAAGTTGGCAACTCTTGTTCTGATATTTCACTTCAGGAATCATCATGCACGCTGTCTCACCGTGAGTGTTCATATACTATTGCAGCGAGACAGCACGCATGCGTAGTCTCGGCAGTAGCTGTAGTGAATGCTAAGTCACTAGTGACGCTGTACACATTGCTCTGCAGGAAGGAGAATGACGGCAATGTACGCTTCATCACCGGAAGAAAAAGAATTGGCCGGCTTGCCGCGAGGTGACCGGTTGGGAATGCAGGAGACAGAAGATAGTCAGGGAGAAGATGTGGTATGAAGACTGACAGGGAAGGAATAGATACCGTATATACTCGGGTATAAACTGAGGCACCTAATTTTACTGCAAAAAAAATGGGAAAAGTAGGTGCCTCGAGTATAAGCCTAGCTAGACTAGGTCAAAAAAAGACTAAACGCAATACTTACCTCCCAGCCGGCGTCTGTGTCCCTGGCAGGATTGTCTCCCTAGTGATGCTGCAAGCTACTGTATAATTCTCCCCGCTGTCATCTCACTGCTTGGCTTTGAATACCCCCACCATCAGCAAGTAAGCGCTGTGATTGGATTGAGCGCCAGCCAAACACAGCCAGCGCTCGATCCAATCACAGTGCTTACTTGTTGACAGCGGGGGAATTCAAAGCTGAGCAGAGAGATGAGAGTGGGGAGAATTACATAGCAGCTTGCAGCACGGCCGGGGAGACTATTGCGCTGGGGACACAGACGCCGGCTGGGAGGTGAGTATTGCGTGTTTTTTTTTTTTTTACTTAGTCTCTCACTCAAGTATAAGCCAAGGGGGGCTTTTTCAGCATTAAAAAAATGTGCTGAAAAACACGGCTTATACTCAAGTATGTATGGTAAGTATTGATTTTTTTTTTAATGACAGAACCCATTTAAGGCTATTTTTTTCTATTTTTCTGTTTTTCCTCCTCTTACAAAAAAAAAAATCATAATTCTTTTATTTATCCATAAAGATAGATGTCTATGGGCTTGTTTTCTGCAGGACGCGTTGCAATTTTCAATGGTACCATTTAATGTACCATATAATGTAGTAAAGAACTTTAAAAAAAATTCTAAGTGAAATGAAATGGAAAACCAAAAACAACTAATGGACAGGAGTGGCATCATTTATGCAAAAAGCCATTTATTTTTCATAACTGTGATATTTATATCATACAAGTCTGGAAATTGCTGTCAGGAGAACAGCCTATATCAAAAAGCTGGGCATATGCCAGAACCGAACAGTACCAAGGAACAAACCCTGTGTAGCTCATAATCTTAGTTATTGACTACATCTCACAGTTGTCTACTTTGTGCCAGGGAAACTGGTGGGAAGCAATATCCACATGCTGCTCTATGTACTTGAGAACTAGAAGCAATGATGGCAATCACAGTTTTTTATTACATTTTTATAAAATAAGCCAACAATGCAAAGTTTGGCAAAAATAAGAGTCAAAAGATAATTGCATCGATACTAATAATATTTGTGTGACATTTTAGTACAATCTGTAAATAAAAAGCCCAAAAAGGTCTTGAAAATAAAAAATATGTAACAAAATGCTGCCGGCAGGGAGACGGTTACAGCGAACACATCCAGAATGTATGCAGCTTAAACCAATCTTTGTTTTTCATAGCTGTGAAACTGACCTTATTTCTTCCTCCTTGAGATATCAAGAGATCAATTGTGTAGTGACTCTCATAGAGTGGTGTGCAGGATGTAACGGCCTGAGGGCTAGAAATGTGCTAGGAAGACAAGCCTCTCAGGCTTAGCATAAAATAACACTATGTCAGACTAAATTAAGGACTTCAGTAGTTCCCATTCACTGTGTGTTAAATGGGATAAACCTTGTATGATATATATATATATATATATATATATATATATATATATATATATACATATACAGCTCTAAATACAACTAAATGATGTATCTAGTAGTAGTGGCATGACATTTACAGAAATTACAGCTGCATGTACTGCCTGGACTTATAGTGGGTTCACATGCATGCTGCGCTCCATTCATTCCAGTGGGACCACTGGGGCTAGCCAAGCGGTCAGTGGTTGGATTCCACTGATTGGCAAACTATCCTCTATGCTGTGGATTGCGGATAACTTGCTTTCATGGTATAACTTCATTAATGCACTGAAAACTAAGCTGTTATTACATCAACAGACCATAAGATCAGTTGCAACTGAAAGGTGTCTATACATATGACATTAACATCAATCAAACCTGACAACTTTGGTGGTAATGGCAAGCCATCTATTGTGTATCAGAGTCTACCAACTCTTCCTCAATGTAAGATATGAAGCAAAGGAGGGATCAGGCATGTTGGGCTCCTTAGTTGGCACAGGAGATAAGCTGCTTTCAGAGGTGTTGAGGGCTATCTGTCTAAGGTGTATGAAGGTGTCCTGACTTTGGCCCACTGGTAAATGACAAGTAAAAAAGGATCTGGTACCTTGCTTTTCACCATACCTGATCCTTTGTTCTCAAAGGAAATAAGTCTCTGCCAGAGGTGTCTGGCAGTGGCTTATTCCTCCTTCCCTATTGAGAATGCAGGGCTGTTATCTACGCATTCTTATATATGGAGAGGGGCCCTAGAGCTAAGGTGTAAGGCCATCTTAATAGTTCATTTAAGAAATAACCCAACTTAAGTGACACACACACCCTCTAGCAAATGCTGTACTCTGTTAGCAGCTTCAGATAGTATTGTTTGCTGTTTGTCATCATAGGTCCACTTCTAACTGTGCCCACTAAAAGATCCTTTGGTAGGCCAGTAATACTCTAAGACAGGAACATAAACAATTTATTATTGCTAAAAAGTTGTCCTTTTATTTGGAATACAAATGCCATAGAAAAAGCTACTTACTATCAGGTTGTGCTGCTGGGATCTGTAGTTCTATAAGGCTCCAAGAACACACTTGCACAGGCATGGGATAATTGAGTTGGCTGGGTGTGGTGTTCTTCAGCCATCCAATCCCCACTGGTCTGCTGCACATCTAAACCAGCCCCTCTGTCTGGATGATGCTGGTTTCTAACTACCCTGATGTACAGTGGCATGTACTGAGTGTCTGTGCAGGTGACTGGACATGGGAGGTGAAAAGTCCTGTTCAGTGTAATACAATCCTTGGTGTGTTGGTGTGGTGTGAACTGTGTCCTGTGCTGCTTGGACTGTTTACCATCTAGGGTGAGGTAGGTCCCCAGGTTCCAGCGTGGAGCTGTCCCTATTGGGATGTTCACCCCTTTTTAGGCAGGTTTCCAGGGGTTAGTTGTCTTGTTAGAAAAAGGACCTGTGAGATGAGGAACCTTGTTGCGGGCTCACGGGCTTAAGTGTTTTGGCCAAAACCCAAACCAATACCTCATACCTAATCCATTCCATCTCTCTTTGTGTGCAGGTATGCTAGGTGAGCATTTTGGGTCATTTGTCAGGCCTTCTGTTATGTCTGCACAAGTCCAGCTCGCAGATCACTTGCTTTTGGTGTTCCCTGTGTACAGTTCTCTAGTTTACGAAAGAATCAGATGCAAGAGATGTAACACTTACCTTTCTCAAGTTTCTCTTTGGTAAAGTCTATGTCAGTAATCTTCTTATAACATTTTCTTGCCTATAGAAAATGGAGATATTAACCCACACTGAATTGACTTAACATTACTGGTACCCAAGTAATGACACTGCTTTTAGGGCTTTTGTACATAAGCGATTTTCATATCTGCCTGCTGTCTGTATTTGTAACTGACTGCACATGGACAGCAAATTAACATATTACAGTCAATGGAGCTCTATACACATGAGTCTTTTACATGAATTGTAAAAACATGGCAGCATGTCCTATTCTGGTTCATTTTTCTTGGATAACAGTCACCCATTCAAGTGAATAGATGTGCAAAAAAAAATAAATGGGGCGCACATACATGTACTCCATTTCTCACTGATCATTGCCAAGAAATTCTGGGGAAAAAAATGAGGTTTGTTTTTCCTTTACATCTGAAGAATTTTAAAAAAGCTGACACAAGGATCACACATAGACATAAAAAACAGATACATGCAGCATATATCGATGTCACACAATCATAAGCAAGAATTTAAAAAAATTTTCAAGCACCAAAATTGGACATACTTGTGTGAATAAGGCGACTCTTGTTTTGTGACAAAGTCTTGGACTGGACAGTTATACTACCTACTATTGGAATTCGGTGCCGATGCCCTACTGATCCCTTGGTTCTGGGTCCCATTTTCAGCCATCCAGGATGGCCTATGTAATCTTCAGGTGACCTAATCCTCACAAGTCATTGATAGTACTAGACTACCAATGCAAAATACATGCTCTCTGATTGGCCAGCACTTGTTTTATGCTAAACATATCATTTTAAGAAAATGTGGTGATTTTTTTAAAATTAATTTTCAATTTCACAATCTTTAGTATAAAAAAACCTAAAACCCTGCATTTTTCACACTGACCACTAAACCTAATAGTCTGACTCTTTCTGTTCTGTAGAGAACAACAGTTATCTCATTATCAGTACAGGCAGAACAACAATGAAAAGTTACACTTAAACACAGCTAGCATAGGATCCACAATTCACAATATGTGATGGTCACAGCTCACTTATTCGCCCTCCCTGCACAGGTCTCAGAGCATACCCACAAAGTTCTCCCATAGAAGTCAATAAGTTCCCTCCTGTCCCCTCTGTCTGTTGACCCATGAAGTCTGCTGTAAAGCATATCTTTAGATGCTGCAAACTGCAGCTTAGGCAAAATGGTAATCCCCTTAGCCATTTACAAAATGTATAATACAAAATGTACATTTACAATGCACAAAAAAATGTATTCCTATAGAATCTGCTGTTTTGGGCAAGCAAGTGAAATGAAATTAGCATTAAAAGGGGCACTAACTTTTCAGACAACTTACGTTCATGTAATAGCTTGTGTGTATGTGTTAATCAATTTGGTAATATACTTTCATTAAAGATGTTATCATTTTACTATTCTAAATCAAGTTTGAAGTGGCTGCCACTAGGGCTTTTCCTCAGTCCACTGCTTGTTCCTAGGTATTTAGCTTCTGTAGTTACTGGAATGCTAGACGTGGGAAAGGCGCTATCTTCACCGTCTGATCTCTACACTTGCATGCTGACAGACCTGCAGACACAGTGTCTGCAATCTCCGCCTCTTCTGCTGTTACAGTACATATGTGTGCACCTATTATATTGGATTTACTAACCATTTGGCCAGAATGTCTCTGAATGCCTGAATTGTCGTGAGAAAGTAGAGAGATGGGCAATCAGATACTTCCTGCCTGCTGATTGGACCAGAGACAGAGCACTGCAGCACAGGAAATTTGGAAAATTAAGTGCAAGACAGTGAACTACTGGCAGAACAGCAGGACAAAAGAAAAATGGGGAAGATCACCTGAAAATCAGAACTTAAAAACATGAAATAGGTTGTAAACACAAAAACATGAGAGCGTAAGGGGAACCTGTTATATTTTAGAAAGCTTGTTTTAAACTTAAGTATGTTAGAAATAGTTTCATTAAATGTATTACCAGAAGTTTGGCTATTTTCTAATATATTCTATGCATTATTTTCTGGCAATTTAGAAGATCTCCAATTTCATTCATTGAAAACAGCTATATCCAGATTACTATATGCAGGGCTTACCTCCTCATAGTTTTTCATACCAAGATGAGCTTTTCCCATATGCACATAGGCCTTCACAAATCTTTTATCACACTAAAAGAAAGTAATAAAATTATATATGTATTACACAAACTGTAATCTACAATTAGGCAATAAACAGCAAATATACATATTTTTTTAATATTTATGCTGGTTAACAATTTTATGTCACAAAATAAAGAATAGAAGAAATATCCAAAACAGAAAATCTGCGCTCACAAGAAGCGTATTAAAAGGAGATCAACTAAACCAAATGTGGCTGCTGACAAAAAATATATATATATTTAATGTATACAGAAAAAGGAATAGTAAACTTGAAAGTATACACAGTACAAATGCAACGCGTTTGGGCGATACTATGTCACCTTTCTCAAGCAGATGCAGATACAGTTTACTGTTCCTTTATCTGTAGACATTAACCCTTTGCAATCCAATTTTGGATTCAGGGTTCCCTAGGGGGCTTTCTCTTTCTGTCACTATGCAATGGCGGCATCTGCTGGCTAGAGCCAGTACTGCAGTATGTTACATGCCGGAGAGGCCCCCGACAACACAGCGGCCAGTAATCTACAGTAAGAATACCCTGCCGGATGTCTTCCAACATCGAAGCTGTACAATCCCTTAATCAGAATGTCTTTAGATGTCAGACAGTGGATTGGAAAGGGTTAAATATATATATTTTTTTCATTATCAACAACGTTTGGTTTAGGCCTCCTTTCCACAGATCTATACAGATTGATTGTGGTCCTCAAAATTGTTTCCTCTGCTGGATTCAAGGAATTCTGGTCAGACATTTTTACAACTATGCTGACCTTGCTGAAGACCTAATGACATCAATGCAAAGCTCCAGCTTCACCCTATAGCAGCAAAAGTACATTCAATGTAGTATGTAAAACTTTTTTTGGTTTGACCCTAGTAATGAAGAAGTAAGCTGCAAAACTCACATCTAAATAACGCCAGCAATGTTGATACCTAAGGTTCATTTATAATTCATAGCTCTTACGTAAGTTTTAATGTCACTCTAATAAATACTGTAACTAAATATGACTGTGGGCTTTACGATAACCAAGAGGGTAGTAATAAATATGGTAAAATGCTGTACCTGTGGTTTTTACTACACCTCAAGAGTACTAATAAATATTATGGATTGCTTTGGAGGTGAGCTTTATTATAACCATGGGAGTCCTTATTAAATGCTGCATGTGCCATACTATCAGTACAAACTTCTTCCATGGTACAGATAGCCATTTTATTTTACTGAGAACAGCATTAGGAAAACCTCATTGACTTTTGACTAATCCAGTATTTGGCAGCAAGTGGTCAAATTCATCATCAAATCGTGCGATCTTAGTGACTTCCAACAAGGCCTAGGCATCAGGGATGGACTAGCTGACACCAGGATTTCAAAAACGGCCCACTTTGCATGTTTTTTTTGTTTAAAAATATTGATCAAGTAAAAAACATTCAGCAAAAGGTGATCCTGTGGATGTAAACAACTCCTCAATACAAGGCGTCAGAGGGGGATGTCAATAATTGCTTTGACAAACTGGCAATGCACAGTTGAGAAAATTGCAGCTGAATACAATGCTGGTGCTCCAGCTAATGCATCCAAGCATGCAACTAATCATTCCCAAACATGAATTTGCTATAAACAAATGATCAGTTTGAGCGCCATTGCTGTCCAAGAGAATAAGAAAGTTGGTAAAGATAAGCTTTATTATCCGACTTAAATTATGGGGGCGGGAGTAATGGTTTATTGTTCATATCAACCAATCACAGCACAGCTAGAGCAGCTTTATGGTGGATGTAGTATGCCTCTGAAAAAATGGAAACCTATCAGTCTAGTCCAGCAAACAGTAAAGAAAGTAAAATTATAGTAAGTGAGTGAAAAAAGAGAACACTGTAGCCAATGACTTAAGAATGAGTGGGAAAGAGTCAGGACATCAAGGACTGCAAAGGCCTCAGAGAGACCTCAGGATAGCATGAGGTACAAATTCAAAAAGAGGGGAAAACTTTTTTCAAATTTTAAACTTATCCACTAGAGGAGTTAAAACTAATAGATTACTGGGGGTCTGACCAGTGGGATGCCCACCAATCCCAAGAATGAATGTCCGGTTGATCTCCAAGGGAATAGAATGGAGGTCATGTATGTTTACCACTGCTCCATGAATTTCAATGAGAGCACCAGAAATTGCTCAGCTCTTTGCTTTCTGCATTGTGCTCAGCAATCTCCGGCATTCTCACTGAACTAAATGGAGCAGAGGTGTGTGTGCACGACCTCCACTCCATTCCCTTAGAGACCAACTGGACTCCTGTTCTCAAGATTGGTCGGGGTCCCAGCGGTCAGACCCCCACAGATCCATTAGTTTTCACCCATCTGACCTTCAGTCTCCAAAATACCCTTTTAATAGAGACTATACAAGTATTATTTATTGAATCTAGAGTACCAACTTAGGTAAAGTCCCCTGGTGCAAGCACCAAGTCATGACTGTCTCCTAGGGTGACATCACATCATGACATTTTCCTGGCAGACAGTTTTTTTGGGGGGGAGGGGGTGGTTTGCCATTGCCTTCCCCAGTCATCTTTTTCCGACCTCGGAAGAATGGAAGTCTCATTTTACCGACCTCGAAAGGATGGAAGGCTGAGGCAACTTTGAGCCGGCGAACTGAATTAAGTGGCGATTTAACCCATAACCTTCATGTTGTGAGCGAGAGCTTAGGAATGCATTTCTGCTGCCTTAACATTTCGCACCACACTCATTTTAGAGAATACCAACTTAAGAAGCTTCTAAAACTTCCAACTATTAGGCTTTATCATTTGAGAAAGTTTTATTCAACCATACATTAATTACAGTAAGGAAATATAGTCTGATGTGCCAGCCATTCAATGGGATCAACCAGAGCTAGAGCCACAGTATGTAAGAAGTCACAGCTCTTTACTTTAACTTTGAGGGGGGGGTCCCAAAAAGGAATCCCTTCTCTATTGACATCTATATACTCTATCAGGGTACATACTGTAGACTAGGGAAGTTTTTTTTAAGACAACCATTTTAAGATTTAAGACGGGAAAGATCCCCAAATTACTGAATTTTGATAAAATGCATATTTTCATGATTTAACACCTGGACTGTAGACATTTGCATCCTCATGTTTTATGCATAGTTCTACTTTAAGATACTTTTTCTATATAAGCTACTCAAACGTTAAATAATATATTGAAAAAAAGTACTAAACGCAGATGGTTCTCATGGCCGTTGTAATACAACCTACTCTGAAATTTTAATTAACTGCATTTAAATTATACAACGTTTATCTGAACCACCAGAGTCTTGAGCGTTAGTAAAAAAAAGTTTGCATTTTTAGGAGAAGCTTAATGTAGTTAAAATGGCTTTTTTAAAATTTCCATTGACTGTTGGGCGAACTGAGATTTAATTGCAAAGTAGTTAAATTACTTTCTATTGCCACCCAAGGTGTGTGCAGACTTTAGAATAAGAATTCCTCCGTGAACATAGACAATTGATGATTCTGTTTCTAAAGGTATTAATCCTTTAATTGTGGGATTTACCAGCATTACAGCGGTTCACTTCATTTATTTTAATATGTTTTTCATGATGTTGACTGGGGATTTCTGAGTAAACACAGGCCAGCTTGTTTAATTATATATATCCATTCACTAAATGCCCATGGAAATAATATCCCATAAAGTCAGAACTGAATTAACTGCAATCAAAATCTTAATATAACCTTGAGAAGTATGCTGTTGGCTACCACCATTCGTAACAGCTATGGTGTTAGACCATAAGGTTTATTTCCTATGATGAAAAGATGATCATCTCTCCGTAATCTTCTTATTTCAATTCTATTCTGCAGTTTCTGTATTGCTTCTAAACTTTTTAGACCAAGTACTCAACTTGTGCACTAGTACATTTTTGATTTCATTTGGCGCAATCGAGAACTTGAGGCATTGTCTCTGAAGCATTCACCTGGTATTAATTCTGGAACCCTGCAAGCAGCTATAGATTTTGCTGCAGGGGAACTGTCTGACCAGAGAAAACTGAACTGGATGGCCGGCATGTAAATGTGAAGTTGCAAAATATCATTGAACACTACGTTTGGGCTTATTGTGAACTGGCCCTTTAATTCACATGAGCCTAGAGCAACTGTTACAGATCGAGGAATGGCAGCAATGGTTCAGGATATGATGCAGCAGACATGTAACCAAAATGCTAAGTATTTTTTTAAAAAACACCAAAGTAAAAGTAAGCATCCGAATGTTAATGAACAATTGGGTTTTCATCTTTTATTCTAGACCAGTGGTTCCCAAACTCTTTCAGCCATGGAGCTCATTTTGAAGCAAAAGTTTCTCATGGAGCCTGTGAGGGTTATGAACATATTAATTTATATATGTATGTATCATTGATACACGTTTCCGGAGGCTTTAGGCCTAAATTGTACACTCTATTCTATGTCCTATGAAAAGCTCTGATAAATGCTTGTACATTTAGGTTAGTACTTAATTACATTAAGTAGAGGTGTAATCTTAAATGTCCATCATGTCTCCAAGATCTTGTTAATCTCGTTACAATGATCAAAGGATAATGGAATGCTTCGATCATTAACTGCTGTCTAGGGCATGTGATTAAAATGTAGATTGTGATAAAGAATCAAGGTACTAGACAGTCAGTCTACATTCCAACAAAAGAAGCCATGTTTATTGAGAAAACGCAATTATTCACCACCTTAGTACTTTGACCTCAGTATAACAGATTGAACTTTGTAACACTAGCCTTTGCACTGATACGCCTACTGATACGCCTACTGATACGCCTACTGATACGCCTACTGATACTCCTTCTATTTTTTGTATAAGAAATGACAATGTACAGAATAAACACAGATTGCTTCTAGACACAGGCCTGATCTCTGTGTTTCATTGCTTTCTCACGGCGGCCGCCATAACCACCTCTGATTTGGAGCCTCACAGCATATTGACGGAACATTGAATTCCATAACAGTAATTGGTGCCCAGAACGTGGGGCTTGAAGGAACAAGAGGACCACCTGCACCTCAAACCCCCCCGGACCCAGATGGGATGAGGAGCCACTCGGAACCACGGATTTACAAAAACTGCGCAGTAAGGTAAGGCTTTATCTTGCCACAATCTATCCGTGCTTCTTGGCTGCTCCTTTCCTGTCCGAGGGGTAAGAAGTGCATGCCTCTTATAAATCTTCAAGGTTTTTTTTTTTTTTTTAAGAATTCATATGGTGGGCTGAATATGCTGTGCAGGTGTTCTTTAACTGTTATTGTCTTTATTTGTTACTTTGCATGGTCAGTGTACAGAATATGAAACCCTCTTGCCGATCTCTGGAAGGCATGGTATAAATTGTACCAGGGAAGCCTAAAATTTTCAGGGGATAAAATCCCTGATGGGAGCCTCTTATAGGTATAAGAGAAGTAGTTGAGACGGGGGAAAAATAAGCAGGGTTGGGAGGTACCGACACTTACAGACAAGTGAGGAAGTACTGACACTTAAAAAAAGTAGTAACTGACATTCAAATGTTTTTGTCTTTATGTGTGCCTGTTTATGCACGAGTGAGTGATTGATGAGTTGACCTGATCGACGGAACCTGACCTCCGGGGTGCAAATATAAATCTCTGTGTCCCGTGTTAACAGGAACCTGATCAGTGACGCTGAAAGGAGTCCCTAACAAGGCCACGATTCTGGACAGGGCCCCCTGCAGTTCCGTTTGTATATTTCAACGGTCAGGGGATTGTTTTATGTGTATGAAAGGATAAAATAATAAGCCTCTTGGTGTACATAAACCGCCAGCCATGGGCAATACTGCTGGTAAAGAGGATAAGGTATGGAAGACAGCTAAAGAAATTGTACAAGAAAGAGAAGGCAGAGCTGCAGTTGGTAGAGGATGTGATAAATTGTTTAAGCACATAGGATATAAAGGGACAGGAGTATTAGATTTCCAGCAGTGGGAAAGGTTTTCAGACAGTCATGCTGGGTGGGCAAAAGATAATGGATTACAGGAAATGTTGAATAGTTGGAAAAAGGCAAGTAGAGATATAGAAGATGCAGGATATCAGAGAAAAGAATTCAAAGGACAGATATATTATGCTCCCCCATTGCCAGGTCAGTTCCCTCTTCCACCTCCACCCCCTCCTTCATCTCAATTCCAACAGTCTCCCCCACCCTATGCCAAGCCATCGACTCCAAGGTCAAACACTGGACAGGAGGGATGGACCTGCTGGCATTGTGGACAACAAAACCCGGATTGGAGAGAGAGCTGCCCTGCTTGCGGAGCTCCTCGGCACAAACCGGTTATGCCTATGCTCACTAGATCCAAGGCTAGTGAGTGGAAGCATGGAGAAGAGGACAAGGAGGAGATGCAGGGAGCGGAGAGTGGTATAGGAGCTGATGTAACACAGGGGGAAGGCAGAAGGAGCCAATATGATATGACCTCACAAAAAGTTAAATATAGACCATGGACACCTCAAGAGCATATGTCACTTATACAGCAATTACCAGACCCCATGACCAGACCTATGCCTTTCTTTAGACAGATAGCACAAATACAAGACACATACTCTGCAACATCAGCTGATCTGGGTCCTTTGATTATGTTAAAAACAGGGGAGGCAGTGGGAACTATAATTTTAAATTATGTGAAAGACTATTGTGGCACAGATTGGGATAAAATTAAACATAGAGAATTAAAAAGTGGTAAGATATTTTTAATTGGTCTAGAACGTTGGGCAAAAGAAAAATTAAAAGAATCCTCCCTGTCTCTTTCTAATGTCACACAAGAGAAGGATGAAAGTGTAGAGCAATTTTATGCCCGCCTTCAACAACGTTGGTCAGATCTGGGGTATAGGGGCATACAAGAATTGGGTGACCATGTACTTAGCATGGCCTTTGTAGAGGGGTTGCAAGAACCCTTGAGGTCTAAACTCATGGATAACAAGCCTGAGTAGAGACAATATGAAGCAGCAGGCCTGGTGCAAGCAGCCAAGGGCATTGAACTAAATTTAAAAATCAAAAAAGGACATAGCTCTGTTATGATAGCACAATACAGCACAGGAGAGAACAAAATAAAACGGGGCACCCATCCCAAACATAACCTTAAGTGCCATTTCTGTGGTAAGCCTGGGCACTTTAAACGGGAGTGTAGAAAATTCCTCCAGCAGAGGGGTAGTGAACAACCCACAAAAGCACGAGTCGCCAAGGGAGAAATAGAAAACCAAGATTGAATAGTCGGCGACCCTATGCCCTTCTTCCCCATGAGCAATGTAAAAGAGGGTGTGGCCATTTTTCTTAAAGGGGAAGTACTCAATAAGGAAATTCCTTTCCTTGTTGATACAGGGGCAGCAACCTCAGTCATCCAAAGCCACCTAATTCCTCCAGCATACCGGCAAAATACAGCTCAAACTGTTGTAGGTCTTGAAGGAGTTCCTAAGAAACTTCAGGAAACAGACCCTCTCCCCATAAAATTCAGAGACCAGACAGTGTTAACAAAACTATTGGTGAGTGATGATATTCCACTGTCAGTTATGGGCACAGACATACTCTCTGCCCTGTCAGCTTCCATTCAGTTTACTGAAGAAGGAACAGTGCAGATTGATTTTGCAAAAACAAACGCAGAACAATTTTGCCAGATGGTGGCTTCCCTAGATGATCCACAGCCAATTTTCCTCTTAACTACAGAAGAGGAAATAATATTACAGGAAGTTCCACAGGAACTCTGGGCCAAGTCCAAAACAGATATTGGTCATATGAATGTGACACCCATGGTAGTCACACTAAAACCAGGATGCTTAGCCCCCCAAGTAAAACAATATCCATTGGGTAGGGCCCAAGAGGATTCTATAGGCCCACAAATTACAGACTTAATTCAAATGGGGGCACTACGGGAAATAACATCACCAGCCAATACTCCCCTCTTCCCAGTTAAAAAGAAAACACAAAAGGGACAACCAGATGTTTATCGCATGGTACATGATCTTCGGGAAATTAATAAAGTAACTGTACTCGACACCCCAGTAGTGCCAAATCCACATACGCTTTTAGCACAAGTCCCGCCCACTGCGACATTTTTTACAGTGATAGATATTGCAAATGCGTTTTTCAGTGTACCGATCCATCCGGATTGCCAGTACCTTTTTGCTTTTACCTTCAAGGGTAAACAATACGCTTGGACCGTCCTGCCACAAGGTGCGCAGAATTCTCCAAACATGTACACCCAGGCACTCCAGTCTGTTTTGCAGGCCTGGACTCCGCCTGATGGAACTGTGCTGTTGCAATATGTTGATGACCTTCTGCTTTGTGCTGAGGATCTGAAAACATGTCAATCTGCATCCATTTCTCTTCTAAATTTTTTAGCAGAAAATGGCTGCAAGGCTTCAAAGGAAAAATTACAGCTTTGTAAACAAAAGGTTGTGTTTCTAGGCCATTGCCTAGCTCAAGGAACCAAACATCTCACAGAAGAACGAAAAGCTGCAGTTCAAGCCATTTCTGTACCTTCTTCTGCTGCCAAACTCCGCACCTTTTTGGGGCTTGTCTCATACTGCCGTCCTTGGATCCGTTCTGCCTCATCCCTGATGCAACCACTCTATGATTGTCTTCCAAGTGTTCCTTTCTCTCTCACTCCTGAAGCAACTGACAATTTCCATACACTAAAACTCTCTATTCTCAGTTCTCCAGCACTGGGAATTCCTAATTACACTCTACCTTTCACTCTCTTCTGCACTGAACTTTCTGGTCATGCGACGCAGTGTTGACACAAAAACATGGAGGACGTCCACGGCCACTTGGGTATTACTCCATGAGATTGGATCCAGTGGCCCGAGGAGCCCCCCTCCTGTGTCCGTGCGGTAGCAGCAGTACAAGCAATGGTTGACAAATCTTCTGAGTTGGTCCTGGTCTACCCCCTAGTGGTTCTCACCCCCCATGACATCCAGAGTATACTCACTCAAGTACAACCTAAACACCTGTCTCTAGCTCGTCAAATAAGGTTACAATGTGCCTTGCTCATGCCTCCTAACATCTCCTTCCAACGGTGCACTACCTTGAACCCGGCTACTCTTCTTCCAATCGAGTATCCCGATTCAAATGGGGGGGTGGGGGATTTGGGTACTGCAGATCAGTTATTTTTAAATTCTGTACAGCATGATTCTGATTTATTTGATTCAAAACACCAGCATGATTGACTAGAATTGATGCAGCAAGAAACTGCAGGTTTTGAATCAGTTACTGAAACGCCTATTGACAATGCACATTTTGAGCTTTTTGTAGATGGTTCACGGTACCAAGGTGAGGATGGCCGATTCCATACCGGGTATGCAGTAGTCACACAACATGATGTCCTAAAAGCAGAAGCTCTGCCTCCGCATGTCTCAGCACAAGAAGCGGAATTGAAGGCCCTCACTGAGGCATGTAGAGTGGCAGAAGGTAAAACAGCAAACGTTTACACTGATTCCAGGTATGCATTTGGCATAGCTCATGATTACGGCCCAATATGGAAGGCCAGACAATTTTTAACTTCTGTAGGACTACCCATTAAGAATGGTGCAGCAGTACAGAACCTTATGAAAGCCCTACTCCTACCGGATAAAGTAGCAATCCTAAAGGTGAAAGCTCATACTAAAGCCGACACTGCAGAAGCAAAAGGCAACGCCCTCGCAGACTTCACAGCAAAGGCAGCGGCCCTCAAACCATGGAAGAAAGAAGAAAAGAAGATACTGACCGCACAAGTCAGAGACTATGATTTGGACTTTGATAAAAATATGGACATTGATGTACTAAAGACATTACAGTCACAAGCCAGCAAAGAAGAAAAAGATAAATGGACTAATATGGGAGCAGTAGAACAGGGTGGCGTATGGCAAACAGTCAGTAGAACTTGCATACCACGATCCCTGTACCCCATGATGGCCCAGCTGATCCATGGAAAGACTCACCTATCGAAGGCAGCTATGCTACTGACGCTTGAGAGAGAATGGGTGGCCCCTGGGTTCTCTGTAACTGCTGCATCATTTGTCCAATCTTGTATGATCTGTGCCGTGAGCAACCCAGGACAGAAAGTAAAGGTCCCGCAAAAACACTTGCCTAGGCCACTCTACCCATTTCAGAGATTGCAAATTGACTATATTCAGCTCCCACGTGTGGGGAAATATGAATATGTGCTTGTTGTTGTTGATATCTTCTCAGGTTGGGTTGAGGCCTACACCATCACCAAGGCAACTGCTCAGGCAACAGCAAAGAAGCTCATGAATGAGGTAGTCTGCAGGTATGGGGTACCAGAGGTAATCGAGTCAGACAGGGGTACACATTTCACAGGTGAAATAATGCAACACATCATGTCTGCCCTGGGTATTTCCCAAGCATTTCACACCCCTTATCATCCACAAAGTAGTGGGAAGGTAGAAAGGATGAATGGTACCCTAAAACTAAAAATACAGAAAGCAATGAAAGAAACAGGCAAACCATGGACTGAGTGCCTCCCATTGGCCCTTTTCTCAGTCAGATATGTGCCTAACAGAAAAACAGGATTATCACCATATGAAATCTTGTTTGGGTGCGCACCCAGGTTGGGTCTGTACTTTCCACAGGTACTGCAGGCCCAGTATGGTACTCTAACTGACTATGTTATGTCCTTAAATGCACGCCTAAAGGCAACACACAATCAAGTGTTTTCTTCAATTCCAGATCCAAATTCTCTTGAAGGAACGCATGATCTGCAGCCCGGAGATTGGGTAGTGACAAAGAGACACGTGAGAAGGACATTGGAACCAAGGTTTGACGGCCCGTATCAAGTGCTGCTCACAACCAGTACTGCCGTCAAACTAGAGGGTAAAACCAATTGGGTACATGCCTCACATTGCAAAAAGGTTAAGAAATCACAATATGAGAGAAATGAGACTATTCCTGGTGCTTGGAATTCTCCTGCTTATCGCCAGGGCCTGGACCCTGACGCCAGCGGGAAAGTTGAAATTGGCACAAACTAAGGAAGGAGGTGTTGTTAGAAGCTACTGGGGTTGGGCAAATAAAACTAAAGCCAGACAGCAAGACGAGTTCATATGTGAAGGCAATCATAGGTGCATAATAGCCAATTTTACACTAGGAGAGACCAGTGGCTTATATGTCCCCTCCAATAAATTTAAAGGTCGTTCATATGTCATACAGGAATCAGAGCATACTTGGATAAACATTATCAGTAGAGTAAATATCTCATGCTATAAACTAACCCAAGGATGTGTGGCTCATATAGATAAGCAGTTCACATATGAGCATCTGTCAAAAACGTTAATGTGTAAGGGTGACCAAGTTGGAAGAGGAGGCACAAACCAGACAATATCTTTAAAGGAGATGTCCCGAGGCAGCAAGTGGGGTTATACACTTCTGTATGGCCATAATAATGCACTTTGTAATGTACATTGTGCATTAATTATGAGCCATACAGAAGTTATAAAAAGTTTTATACTTACCTGCTCCGTTGCTGGCGTCCTCGTCTCCATGGTGCCGACTAATTTTCGCCCTCCGATGGCCAAATTAGCCGCGCTTGCGCAGTCCGGGTCTTCTCCTCTTCTCTATGGGGCTCCGTGTAGCTCCGTGTAGCTCCGCCCCGTCACGTGCCGATTCCAGCCAATCAGGAGGCTGGAATCGGCAATGGACCGCACAGAAGCCCTGCGGTCCATGAAGATAGAGGATCCCGGCGGCCATCTTCAGCAGGTGAGTATGAAGACGCCGGACCGCCGGGATTCAGGTAAGCGCTGTGCGGGTGGTTTTTTTAACCCCTGCATCGGGGTTGTCTCGCGCCGAACGGGGGGGGGGTTTAAAAAAAAAAAAACCCGTTTCGGCGCGGGACATCTCCTTTAAAAGATACATATACTCTCCTGTGCATTAATGGTACTCCTATAGCCAACTCTCTAATGTGGTTAAACCTTTTGACCGTCCTGGAAACAACCCCTGTGGTACACACTGACAATTTAGTTAGGCTCCCCCATACATGTAAAAATGTCTCAACCAAACAACAGAGGACCGTAGTGCAGTTTAATATATCTTTCCCTGTAATGAAATCATGCTCTAGAATGAAGAGAGAATGGTACGATACTCTTCTTGGAGGAATAGCAGCAGGCACAGGGGTTTTAAATTCAATAGATTTAGAAGTAATGAAAAATAAGATGGCAGGGGAAGGAAGAGATGTGTCTAATCTGGTCAATATTCAGGCACAATGGATGCCCTCCATATTCCTCCCCCAACATCTTGCATTAGGATATAATAAGGATGTATTAACGCTTTTTAATCTGAGTTTTGGGGTTCAAAATGATTTGTTTGTAAATATGAGTAAATTCATAAACTATACACAATGTAGCCTGCAATATGTATATATGATTCACGAGAAGGATAAAGCACAGTCAGATTTGATGACAAAGAATGAAAAATTGTGGAGAAATATTTTCAAGAATGTAATTCCAGTAGCATCCTGGATACGGCCCCGGGCTGATAGTGTAGAATGCTCTGATGAATATTGCACTGGAGAAATGACTTTTTATGATGTAAAGGACACAAGCCTGATGTGTAAGTTTGTAGTACTACCTGTGGTGTTCGGACCGCCTCTATATGCTTTCCAATATTGGTTGCCCAAGTTCACAGGTACTATGATTGATAGTGAAAATAAAACCCATGGCATAGAGAACTGTGAAGAAACACTGGATGGCCTAGTATGCGGACGGAGTACAGCCGCATATGAGCCATGTTTCCTGCAGCCTTCAGTCAGCATATGTGATTGGACGGTGCTACCTGCTTCTTTCCATATGCTGATAGAAGTTGGCCCCCAATATATATGCTTTGTTACCAACCAAACTAAAACCACCAGTATGTATAATCTCACCACTCCATTTTCTGGATGTTTACAGAACATATCGGTGATACATTGGTTTACAGAAACTTACACCTTTTTGCCAGATGCTGAAGCTGCAATAAAGTATTACTGGCACCCAGATGCTATCCCTATGTCAAATCTGACTATATCCTTGGGTAGAATCGTAAGACTAATGAAAGACACTGAACATCTTCAAAAGCATTTGGATGTTACTAACCTCTCCCTTATGGAATTAGAAAAACAAACTATATGGGTAGGAGATAAGTTGGTCAGCATAGGTAATAAAATCCAGATAGACACCGAATATAACTGGTATGATATTTTTACTGGATGGTCACATACAGCAGGAAAGATGATGGATTTTATGTTTCACCCATTACTAATACTGTTTCTTTTGTTCATTCTTTTGAGTGTTTGCAACTTATGGACATTCTGTGGGATACGGAGACAAGCAAATTATCTGGAATCGCTCCCTCTACGATATCGTTAAAACAGTCAAAAGAGTAAAAGAGCACCAACAGTGGGGATCCGGCGAAGAGGATAGAAAGACCGGCAGGGGTGGCTTAGCACTCTTGATAGTACCACAACAAAGGCTCTTTTCAAGATGGACTGTTTCAAATGGGGGATTGTGAGGGTTATGAACATATTAATTTATATATGTATGTATCTTTGATACATGTTTCCGGAGGCTTTAGGCCTAAATTGTACACTCTATTCTGTGTCCTATGAAAAGCTCTGATAAATGCTTGTACATTTAGGTTAGTACTTAATTACATTAAGTAGAGGTGTAATCTTAAATGTCCATCATGTCTCCAAGATCTTGTTAATCTCGTTACAATGATCAAAGGATAATGGAATGCTTCGATCATTAACTGCTGTCTAGGGCATGTGATTAAAATGTAGATTGTGATAAAGAATCAAGGTACTAGACAGTCAGTCTACATTCCAACAAAAGAAGCCATGTTTATTGAGAAAACGCAATTATTCACCACCTTAGTACTTTGACCTCAGTATAACAGATTGAACTTTGTAACACTAGCCTTTGCACTGATACGCCTACTGATACGCCTACTGATACTCCTTCTATTTTTTGTATAAGAAATGACAATGTACAGAATAAACACAGATTGCTTCTAGACACAGGCCTGATCTCTGTGTTTCATTGCTTTCTCACGGCGGCCGCCATAACCACCTCTGATTTGGAGCCTCACAGCATATTGACGGAACATTGAATTCCATAACAGAGCCCCAAGGTGGGGTCAGGGGAGTGGTTAGGGGCGTAGCTTATCACAACATATGATTTTTACCTTCGTCATTATAAAAAAAGACAGGGCAGTTTAAAAAAAAAAAGAGAGGAGCGCTGGAGCACTAGATGGGCTATTGAAATACATTGTATTCAAATTTAGCATGCTGTGGAATTAAATCCTATATCACATGTCAATATCCGCACGGGTTTTGTGCAGATTTTTTTCCACAACGCGTGGATAAGATTTTCAAAATATCCACTTTGCTGCTACAGCTACTGTAAATTCTGCTGCAAATCCGCCCCAACAGAAATACAGAGTATGTGATATAAATAGAGATGAGTGAGCATACTCGCTAAGGGCAATTACTCGATCGAGCATTGCCCTTAGCGAGTACCTGCCCGCTCAGAAGAAAAGATTCGGCTGCCGGCGGCGGGCGGGGAGCTGCGGGGGAGAGCGGGGAGGAACAGAGGGGAGATCTCTCTCTCCCCCCTGCTCACTGCCGCAACTCACCTCTCATCCGCGCCGGCAGCCGAACCTTTTCTTCCGAGCGGGGAGATACTCGCTAAGGACAATGCTCGATCGAGTAATTGTCCTTAGCGAGTATGCTCGCTCATCTCTAGATATAAACAATCAACCTAGGCAAAGACCTATACCGCTATACTGTTTTCCATTTCCATTTTTATACAGTATCTCAGTCCCAGGCTAAAAAGCTTTCTACACTATTCCAAGTGAGCCAAATGTCTCTTATAGTTTAGTCTCCCAGTGCAAGTAGAGATTGGAGCAGCTGGCCTGCTGACTAACTTTTCCTATACCTGTTGGAGTGCACACTTAAAGTCTCTTCTAAGGTCTGCCTCAGTTTGATGTGCGGGAGTCACAGCTTTGACCAACCCAAGCCCTCCAACAGTTTTGTCTGGGGTCGGGAGTGCTACTCTCATCCTCTATCTGTCTGGCTCTTGTTGCAGACGCTTTATTCGGTTCTCAGAGGGTAGGCAGTTAGAGTCAAACTAATAAATTTAAGGCCCAATTCACAGACGTGACTTATATTAAAACTCAAATTTTAATAAGATACGATTAAAATACGAAAAAAAGGGGCACTACACTGACAAACATACAAACACAGAAAACCAGGTAAGGTGGACCACAGATAATAGCGGTACCCGTAACAACCTGGATTTATGATACTCGATGAATATTATCTCGAACACTCCACCAGACAAGAAACAGAAAGACCCCAACAGGGCCAGAGTGGGAATTGAACAGGCTCGTTTAATTATGATGGTACAAGAGCCTGATGGGGTCTTTTAAGATCTCAAAATTCCACTTTGTCTCTGTGAGAAGGCTTATAAAATGAGTGTCTATTTTATAATTCGCATCGAGCATATGTCGTTTGATGCAAATTAGAATTTACAAGTCCTATATGGACAAACTTTAATGGGGTGTCATGATGCAATCACCCAACATAGATGCTTATGGAGCACTCAGAAGCCAACAATTTTGCTAGGGATCAGAACTAGGTCTACTATGCTGGTAGTGTTTTTTCTCCAGATGTTTCAATACAAGACTCTAAGTAATCAAGAGGAAATATATATACGGTTGTACTTTCTATCTCTATATGTTAGAAATAGCTAAGGATAAGTGGTACAGTGATGGTATCTGCATTTAGCAGTTGATGCAAAAAAAATTAGTACTTATAGACTCTACGCGTTTCACCACATAGTCTTTGTGGATCATCAGGAGATATTGTACTCAAGTTTTGGATAAGGTCTTTGTATGTAATAACGAGATGACACGATTGTCTCAAATACAGAGTATCATGGGCAGTTTACAACTAAAATAAGTGATAGACTCTCAGTTTCACTTATAACAAAAATAATAGGTCACTTGAAATAGCTAAGTGACCTATTTAAGGAGTTAAAGGAGATAAATCCTAACTCTAAGTGTGAATAGCTCTCGCTCCTAACTGATACAAAGCAAACTATTTCTCAGTTTGAAGGGCTATAACGTAATAGTTATACCATTGAGGTTAGAAATCTGATGCTAAGAAGTGAGGCACTAAGGGGAAGACAACAATGTGTGTCTGTTAACCCCAATCGTCGTTGGATACCCCAACAAAGAAGCACTATAGGGGAGACAGCAATGTATGTCTGTTAGCCCCAGTCTTAGTTGGATACCCCAACAACAAAAGCACTAAGGGGGAGACAACAATGTGTGTCAATTAACCCCAGTCTTGGTTAGATGCCACAAGAAAATAGTGCTTTTTGTTAAAGAGTAGAATAAACCTGAAAGATAACTCCAGGTCTATGTCTAAAATCCCAATAATGGATTTTAAGAGTAGCAAGTTGATTCAGAACAACCTCAGGTAATAGCCAATGCCCTCATACAAAAGAAAAAAAGAGCTCCAGCAGGAGCATAGCGGAGAGAGTGACCCGTCGCCTTGATGGTAGGCTAGGGAATGAAGATGATCATTGACTGAGCTCATTATATATAAATAACTCCTCCCAAAGGGGTTTGGTTTAAATAGATTCCTCCAATCAAATTGCTTAAAGGCATCAACAATAGCCATGTGCTGTAGTTTGTTGATCTTAAAGACATTATGATGCATCCATATTAGTCAAATGATAGATATATGGTTCCCAACCTTAATAGCCGCCCGTAATGCAGGAAACCTTTACCGCTGAATGTGGATCGTAGATCGTGGCAGGTAAGTAAACGGGCGAAGCTGGTGGGCGTGACAGGGGCGCCTGACGCCGCCGAAGAGGCTAGGTGAAGCGTATGACGTCATTACGCAAAGAGGCGTGGATGAAGCGTGTGACGTCATTACGCAAAGGGGCGTACTTATGGCTTAATTCCCAGTCCCAGGGCGGCATGACGTAGGACGCATGTCTCTACCGGCGCAACGTATGTGATGTCAGACCGTTGAGGGCGCGCCTGTAGGTGGAATTAAATCCATAAGGGGCGCGGTTACGCTGCGTTCCACAGCCAGCACTATGTGAGGGCGCTATGACGCCTGTACGTCAGAGCGCTACCCGGTAACGCTACGCTACTCACAAAGTTAAATACGTAACTGTCGTATTCTTGGTACTAAGCGTAACTGCGATATCCAATGTGCATGGCTATTTAATTCAATTAAGGTATTCAACTTTGATTAGCACAATGGAGTAGATGAATAGCAATCTTATGGGTAAGTATTCTTGCTAGTATATATTTAGTTCCACTAGGGGAGGGAAGTTGGTGAAAAAGTGTATATTAATACATCAAATGCATATTTAAATAAAATATGCAGGAGCTCTATTTTATACATAGAATATTTAGTCCACTGAGAACACAAATCGTTAATTGTAAGTATGTTCTAGTGTCTTACCCCTCTCTTAGGGACCGATAGTATGTACCGATTCTTTAATGAAGGTATAGATTGATACACGATAAAAGATAAAAGCTCAATCAGAGCATATCAATATGCTGATGCGGAAATCAAGAAATATTTGCACCAAAATGGACTGCATGGACCAAGATTATAGAATATGCCGACAGAAATCAGCCTCAAAGGAAGCAATTGAACAAAAGTTGTTCGTTCAGACCAGCCGGTTGAACAGTATCGCACCTATAGATCCAGGCCGCTTCTTTTTGCAACAACAATGAATCTATATCCCCTCTTCTCCCATCAGATTTCACGATTTCCATCCCCTGGAACTTCAGGCAATTAGCATCCCCTCCATGTTGATCCAACACATGAGTGGACACTGAAGTTGCTTCATTCCTACCAATGTTGCCTACATGTGCCAGAATCCTACGGCGAAACTGCTGCCTCGTTTTTCCAATATATTGTTTTTGACAAACGCAGGTGATAATGTAGACAACATTGGTAGAGAGACAGTTAACGAAATCTCGTATGGTGTATTCTGTCCCTGTTGTACTTGACTTGAAGGTACTTCCTTTTTTAATAAACTTACAAGCCAAACATTTAGCACATGAAAAGGTGCCATTGGGGATGGAGCGTGTAAGCCAGTTATTTTGAGGTGTAGGTGGTTTCAAAAAGCTTTTAACTACATGGTCCTTGATGTTGCGGCCCCGGCGATATGTTACTTTCGGACGTGCTGGAATGTAAGTACTAATGTCTTTGTCATTTTGAAGGACATCCCAGTATGTATGCAAAATCTCTAGTACTTTTTCCCGTCCAGTATCATAAGTTCCCACGATACGCATTTCTGCTGTCTCATTCCTTATTTTTGGGATCAGTAGCTCATTCCTATTGCAAGTACGTGCAAAGTGTTCTGCTTGATCCAAAATCTGAGTGGGATACCCCCTTTGTAGGAATCTGTCCCTCAATTTTTGACACTCGATGTTAAAGGTACTTTCTTCAGAGCAATTCCGTCTGATCCTCAGGAATTGCCCCTTAGGGATACCTTTTTTAAGGGGCTGTGGGTGAAAACTGTTCCAGGAAAGTAAGCTATTTGTAGCTGTATTTTTGCGATAAAGATTAGTCGAGATTTTGCCATCCGGTTGGATTACGATAGTTATGTCAAGGAAAGTCATAGATGTTTTATTGATGTCGGCCGTAAATCTCAGATTTAGCTCGTTGGTATTGAGCCAAGTTACAAACTCAAAGAACTGTAATTTAGAACCTGTCCACAGGATGAGTATGTCGTCAATATATCTTATCCATGACAAGATATATCTCGACCAGGTACAGTTCTCGATAGAGAAGACACATTTTTCCTCCCACCAGCCCAGGAGCAAGTTGGCATACGTGGGGGCACATGGTGTCCCCATCGCGGTGCCCCTGAGCTGGTGGTAGAATCTCCTATCAAAGAGGAAATAATTGTGTGTCAACACGAATTCCAGCAATTGTAGAATAAATTCGTTTTGAGCCTGAAACTGCATCCCTCTCTGAGATAAAAAGTGAGTGATAGCTCGTAATCCCACTGGGTGAGGGATCGAGCTATACAGTGCCTCGACATCAAGACTTGCCACCCATGTATCAGAGCTGACTGTGATTCCTTCAATTTGACGTAGGACGTCCATCGTATCCTGTGCGAATGATGGTAATGCTGAGACAAATGGTCTCAGCATACGGTCCAGATAAACGCTGGAGTTCTGGGTGATGTTATCAATACCGGACACGATTGGACGTCCTTTCAATGGACTAATGCCCTTATGGATCTTAGGTAAAGCATAGAATACTGCAATTCTCGGAGTGACTGGGGTCATAAACTTGAATTCTGTATCACTGATACACTTCAGTTCTTTACCCCCGAGTAGAATTCTATTAAGGGCTGTTTGAAAGACATTTGTTGGATCCTCTTCAAGTATGGCATATGTAGATCTATCACTCAGGAGGTCCATGCACATTTGGATATACTTACTCCTATCTAGTACTACCACATTACCCCCTTTATCGGACTGTTTAATCACCAATTTTTCATTACTTTCGAGGTCTTTTAGGGCTGATTTTTCTAATCTAGTCATATTTAGAGCTTTATTGTGGTCTGGCCTGATTTTCTTCAGGTCTCTTAATACCAATTTTTCAAATAAGTCCAATTCTGGACAATTGATGGCTGGTGGATTGGTTTTATTACGGAGTTTACAGTCGGTACTTGCTAGGGGCATAGTCATCTCATCCTCAAGACTTTGGAGAATTCTGACTGCTGGAATATCAGATTTATCAATACCAAGGTCCTTAGCCAGTTTATCATCCTGAATGGAAAAGTATTTCTTCCAGCGCAATTTTCTGACAAAGAGGGAGATGTCCTTTGCCCAGACGAACGGTTGGTAACGGGTCGTCGGGACAAAGGACAGCCCCCTCTTCAGTACTGTAGTTTCATGACTAGTTAGTATATGTGTAGATAAATTGACGATTTTCATTTCTTCGTCAGCCGACGAACCACCGGAAAATGCCTGAATTCTTCCGGGTTCCTCAGGTGGTGTCAGTAACTCGGTGGCTGATCTCTGCGCCCCCGTAAAAAATATTGTGAAATAGGGAAATCTTGAGGTGGTTGTTGGTGTGGTCGTCCCCTGCCTCGACCTTTATTCCGTACTCGATTAGGACGTGAATAATTCAATGTACGAGATCGAGCGACCTCAGTATCGGACTGTTCCGTTTCTGAGGAACTTGGTTCAGTTCCCGAATATTTATTTGTACCAAAATAAGCTCGGTTTTCCCTAAAGTCTGCCAGATCTCTCATAAACAAAGAGTGTTTTCTATCTTTTATGTGTTGGGTATACTTCGAGATACTATCTTGTAAGATTTTTTCTAAGGAAGAATATTCGGGGTCTGTCAAAAAGATTTTTGATTTTTCTATTAGTTCCTCTAGTTGTTTCTGATTTTTAACGAGGGTGATTTTCTCCTCTTCTAGTAAGAGGTTGATGAGTCTGAGCGATGAATCAGTTGCTTCGATCTCCCATTTCTTGAGAAATTCGGGGTTGCGGCAACGAACTGGAGGCAGCACTGAGACTCTCAAACCTCTTGGTACGATTTTATGTTCATAATATTTAGACAGACCCTGTATCTCCCACCAACATCGGACGTATTCTTTATACACTTTTGTGAGCTCTTTGAAAGTAGGTCTAATGGAGATGTTATCAGGACTGGGGGTGTAGCCTTCTTCGGAGAAGACAGAGTTGGCTTCGGATACCCATTCAGATGTGCAAATATTACGTGAAAGAAAACCTGCCATGAATAGTCAAGTAAAGGGTTCTCAGAGGGTAGGCAGTTAGAGTCAAACTAATAAATTTAAGGCCCAATTCACAGACGTGACTTATATTAAAACTCAAATTTTAATAAGATACGATTAAAATACGAAAAAAAGGGGCACTACACTGACAAACATACAAACACAGAAAACCAGGTAAGGTGGACCACAGATAATAGCGGTACCCGTAACAACCTGGATTTATGATACTCGATGAATATTATCTCGAACACTCCACCAGACAAGAAACAGAAAGACCCCAACAGGGCCAGAGTGGGAATTGAACAGGCTCGTTTAATTATGATGGTACAAGAGCCTGATGGGGTCTTTTAAGATCTCAAAATTCCACTTTGTCTCTGTGAGAAGGCTTATAAAATGAGTGTCTATTTTATAATTCGCATCGAGCATATGTCGTTTGATGCAAATTAGAATTTACAAGTCCTATATGGACAAACTTTAATGGGGTGTCATGATGCAATCACCCAACATAGATGCTTATGGAGCACTCAGAAGCCAACAATTTTGCTAGGGATCAGAACTAGGTCTACTATGCTGGTAGTGTTTTTTCTCCAGATGTTTCAATACAAGACTCTAAGTAATCAAGAGGAAATATATATACGGTTGTACTTTCTATCTCTATATGTTAGAAATAGCTAAGGATAAGTGGTACAGTGATGGTATCTGCATTTAGCAGTTGATGCAAAAAAAATTAGTACTTATAGACTCTACGCGTTTCACCACATAGTCTTTGTGGATCATCAGGAGATATTGTACTCAAGTTTTGGATAAGGTCTTTGTATGTAATAACGAGATGACACGATTGTCTCAAATACAGAGTATCATGGGCAGTTTACAACTAAAATAAGTGATAGACTCTCAGTTTCACTTATAACAAAAATAATAGGTCACTTGAAATAGCTAAGTGACCTATTTAAGGAGTTAAAGGAGGTTGTACTTTCTATCTCTATATGTTAGAAATAGCTAAGGATAAGTGGTACAGTGATGGTATCTGCATTTAGCAGTTACTGGGGCTAACAGACATACATTGCTGTCTCCCCTATAGTGCTTCTTTGTTGGGGTATCCAACGACGATTGGGGTTAACAGACACACATTGTTGTCTTCCCCTTAGTGCCTCACTTCTTAGCATCAGATTTCTAACCTCAATGGTATAACTATTACGTTATAGCCCTTCAAACTGAGAAATAGTTTGCTTTGTATCAGTTAGGAGCGAGAGCTATTCACACTTAGAGTTAGGATTTATCTCCTTTAACTCCTTAAATAGGTCACTTAGCTATTTCAAGTAACCTATTATTTTTGTTATAAGTGAAACTGAGAGTCTATCACTTATTTTAGTTGTAAACTGCCCATGATACTCTGTATTTGAGACAATCGTGTCATCTCGTTATTACATACAAAGACCTTATCCAAAACTTGAGTACAATATCTCCTGATGATCCACAAAGACTATGTGGTGAAACGCGTAGAGTCTATAAGTACTAATTTTTTTTGCATCAACTGCTAAATGCAGATACCATCACTGTACCACTTATCCTTAGCTATTTCTAACATATAGAGATAGAAAGTACAACCGTATATATATTTCCTCTTGATTACTTAGAGTCTTGTATTGAAACATCTGGAGAAAAAACACTACCAGCATAGTAGACCTAGTTCTGATCCCTAGCAAAATTGTTGGCTTCTGAGTGCTCCATAAGCATCTATGTTGGGTGATTGCATCATGACACCCCATTAAAGTTTGTCCATATAGGACTTGTAAATTCTAATTTGCATCAAACGACATATGCTCGATGCGAATTATAAAATAGACACTCATTTTATAAGCCTTCTCACAGAGACAAAGTGGAATTTTGAGATCTTAAAAGACCCCATCAGGCTCTTGTACCATCATAATTAAACGAGCCTGTTCAATTCCCACTCTGGCCCTGTTGGGGTCTTTCTGTTTCTTGTCTGGTGGAGTGTTCGAGATAATATTCATCGAGTATCATAAATCCAGGTTGTTACGGGTACCGCTATTATCTGTGGTCCACCTTACCTGGTTTTCTGTGTTTGTATGTTTGTCAGTGTAGTGCCCCTTTTTTTCGTATTTTAATCGTATCTTATTAAAATTTGAGTTTTAATATAAGTCACGTCTGTGAATCAGACGCTTTATTCCATTCACTCAGGCCTGTGGAGAGATTATTCCTCTCTGTCCCGAGTGGCACCATCTCCATATTCTTCTCTCTTTCTACTTGCATCAGTGTACCCTCCCACAGTAAAAATTATCACTTTTATATCAGAACATCATCCAATTAGTTAGTGTTCCATGAGCATGCTCAGTTCAATTGCACCAAATTTTGGCACACAACACAATTTTGGGTGCATCTTCCCCACTACATCTCTATGGCAACATTACACAACAGGGTGAGTCGCTTACACAACAGAGAGCAGAAACAGGAACTGAGCGGCAAAATCATGCGGTAGCAAAACAATCCTTGGAGCAGCAACAGGGCACAAAAAGAAGACACAGGCACAGAAAAAAATAATATTAGATAACAATAACACCACTTTCCATCTTACAGTCCCCTTACAATGTATCAACGAAGAAGGATGGTGAAGAAGATCATAGCGGTGCATTTATCTCTAAAGCGTCACTGTTTGGAAGCCTTGAAGGAAGAGTAAACCACTGAACACTAAGTCTTCTTTATCCTAGACCAGTAAAAATGCTGACATTACTGTCTTCATTACCATAAACCACCATGGATGCTCACATTTTTTACTTCTCTGCCCTAGACAATCTGAAAAAAAGTGGATTATACCCACCTGATAATCAGGTTTCCAGTAGTCTCCACGACAGCACCAACTGAGATTGCCTCCTCCTGGTAGGACAGGAACATACTGAGAGGTTAAAAGCTCCCCCCCTTCCCCACTTTCCTCAGTGGATTCTAACCAATTGCCGGGGCAGGAGCTAAACTTAAATTTCTTCCCCTAACCGGGGTTTTTTTATTTTTAAATTTATTATATTACTTTTATAGGGGGGGGAAGGTACGGGTGCTGTCGTGGAGACTACTGGAAACCTGATTATCAGGTGGGTATAATCCACTTTTTCCCCCAGTCGTCTCCACGACAGCACCAACTGAGACGTACCAACTAAAGTTTATTAGGGTGGGATCGCTGCCGAGAGGACTTTGCGGCCGAAGGCCATGTCCTTGTCCTGCTGCACTTTTACCCTATAGTGTTTAGTGAACGTGTGGGGTTTTTTCCAGACTGCGGCCTTGCAAATTTGCTCGACCGAGGCTGAACTGTGTTCGGCCCATGAGGACGCTACTGCCCTTGTGGAATGGGCTTTAAGAGCTAACGGGATCTCCTTCCCGAGGGCCTTATAGGATTCTATGATGGCCAGATGGATCCACCTGGCTATGGACCTTTTTGCTGCTTTGCTACCCTTATTTGGGCCACTGAATTGGACGAACAAGTTGTCGTCCCGCCTCCAGTGGCTCGTTGTATCTATGTAGGTTAGGACTGCTCTCCTAACGTCCAGGCAGCTTAGGGTTCTTTCCTCCTCGTTTTTTGGGTTACTGAAGAATGAGGGGATTATTATATCCTGGGACCTATGAAAATCTGACACTACTTTTGGCATAAAGGCTGGGTCTGTTTTAAATATTAGTTTGGTGTCTGCGATTTTCATGAATGGGTGGCGGATGGACAAGGCCTGTAGTTCGCTAACCCGTCTTGCGGAGGTGATGGCTACTAGGAAGATGGTCTTGATTGTAAGCATTCTTATAGGTAGCGCCTCGATCGGTTCGAATGGTACCGCTGTCATGGCCCCTAGAACCCAATTAAGGTTCCAGTCTGGGAACAGGTTTATGGGCCTAGGGCGTAGTCTAGCTGCTGCTGTTAGGAACCTGTGGACCCATCTGTCGTCTGCGAATTTTGTGTCGCAGATGGCGCTAAGGGCTGAAACGTGGACTTTTAGGGTGCTCGGGGAGAGGCCCATCTCTAAGCCCTCCTGCAGGAATTCTAAGATTAGCGGAGTGTCGGGGATAGAATCCCCGCGATCCCTTCCCTGTCTCCATGAGGAAAACCTTCTCCAGACCTTCTGGTAGATCAGGTGGGTCGTCTTTTTCCTACTGGACATTAGGGTTTGTACTACTTTCTCTGAGAATCCTTTCTTTCTTAGCGAGGATTCCTCAAGAGCCATGCCGTTAAATGGAGTTTGTCTAGGCCGGGGTGGTTCAGTGGCCCCTGCGATAGAAGATCTGTCCAGGTAGGGAAGGTGACTGGGTCCTGGACGCTCAGTGTTGTCAGAAGACCGAACCAGCTTCTTTTCGGCCAGAAGGGGGTCACCAGGATTAGCGTGCATCCCTGGGTTCTGAAGTGCTGTAAAACCCTGGGGATTAGTGGTATGGGAGGAAAGGCGTAAGCCAGTCCTTGTCCCCAGTCCCGGCCTAGGGCGTCTACCGCTATCGGACGATCTCCTGGCCGGAGGGAGAAAAAGTTGCCTACTTTTGTGTTCTCCCTGGTTGCGAAGAGGTCCAACTGTGGGGTCCCCCACCGGTTGGTTAGGATTCTGAATGCCTCTGGGGAGAGGGACCACTCTCCTGGGTCTATTTGCTTCCTGCTGAGGAAGTCTGCTTTTTCGTTTAGTGTCCCCTTCAAATGGGTTGCCGTGATGGAGAGGATCCGGCCCTCCGCCCAGTGAAAGATTTTCTGTGCGATGCTTTGCAGTGGGGGAGATCTTGTGCCCCCTTGGTATCGTATGTGAGCGACCGCGGTGACATTGTCTGACAGTATTTTTATGTGTTGGTTCTGTAGCGAGTTGCCCAACTGCTGTAGAACCTGCCAAACTGCCTGTAGTTCTCTGAAATTTGAGGACTGTTCTTTTATCCTCTGAGGCCAGGGACCCTGAAAGAATTGGTTCCCCACATGCGCTCCCCATCCACAGGCGCTTGCGTCTGTTGTGATGTGGATGGCTGGGTTTTGTAGCCAGTGAACCCCTCTCCGCAGGTTCTGTGGGGATGTCCACCAACGCAGGGATGTTTTTGCCCTGTTTGGGATGTACATCCTTGCCCCTAACGAGGACTGCCTTTTGTCCCACGAGGATAGGACTACGGCCTGCAGGGCTCTGGTGTGGGCCTGGGCCCATGCTACTCCTGGGATGCATGATGTCAAGCTCCCCAGGAGAGACATTGCCTCCCGAATTGTGCAGAATCGTCTTCGTAGGAAAGTTTTGACTATTCTGCGGATTTTTTGTATTCTCTCCTCGGGTAGGTAGGAGCATTGCGATTCTGAGTCGAGAGTTATTCCCAGAAACGTCTTCTGCTTGTCGGGATCTAGGCTGGATTTTTCCCAGTTTACAATCTATCCCAACGATTGGAGAAGTTCTAGTACTGTCTCCAGGTGTTTTGTTAGGAGTTTTTTGGACTCTGCTATTAATAGAACATCGTCCAGGTAGGGTACTACTAGGATCGATTTTTCTCTCAAGTGGGCGGCTACCTCCGCCATAATCTTGGTAAAGATTCTGGGGGCTGAGGATATCCCGAAGGGCAAGCATCTGAATTGGTGGTGCTCTATTCTTCTGCCCATGTCCACTGCGAACCGCAGGTATTTCTGAGAATCTTTGTGGATCGGAATGTGAAAGTAAGCGTCCTTTAGGTCGATGGACGCCATGTAGGCTCCTCTGGGGATCAACTTTATTGTCGAGGAGATGGTTTCCATTTTGAATCTCCTGTATCGGACGCAGGTGTTCAGGTCTTTCAGATTTATTATCGTCCGGTGTTTCCCTCCGGGTTTTTTTACTAGAAAGAGCCTGGAATAATAGCCCTGGGTTTCCTCGTTTCGCGGTACGGGAGATATTGCGTTTAACCGTTGCAAGTCGCGCACGCTTTGCCTTAGTAAATGTAGCTGTTTTTTTGGGGCTCGCGTGGTAATAAATTTCCTTCTGGGGATGGACACTAGCTCTATCCGGTATCCGTACTGTAGGATCTTTGGGATCCATGGGCCCCCGCAGATTGCGGCCCATTGATCCGCAAAGCTCCCCAGCCTTGCCCCTACGGGGATGGCGTCAGGGTCTCTGCTTCGGCTCCCCCTGGTGGGGGTTGAAGAGGATATTCCTTCCTCTGCCCCCCTTGGGGTAACTCCAGCGGCCTGTCTTGCCCTTGCCTCGGTAGGCCTCGGGCTGCTGCATTGGGGCCCGGGAAAAGGTCTTCACTCTCTGTGGCTTTTCCTCAGGGAACCCTTTTTTCCTGTCGGCCGCCTTTTCTAGAATTTTGTCTAGGTCCGGTCCGAATAGAAATTGGCCGTAGAATGGGAGGGCACACAATTTTTTTTTTTCGAGGCCAGGTCGCCTGACCATGATCTCAGCCATAACACCCTTCTGGCTGAGTTAGAGCGGGCTGTGGCCTTTGCTGAGAGCTTGACGGTCTCGGCCGCGGCGTCCGCTAGGAAGTTAGTTGCCATGCGCAAGATGGGAAGGGAGTTAAGGATCTGATCCCTTGGTGTTTTGTTGGTCAGGTGTAGTTCCAACTGCTCTAACCATACCTCCAGGGTCCGCGCCACGCAAGTGGCTGCGATCCCTGGCCTAAGGATGTTTACCGCTGCCTCCCATGATTTCTTTAGGAGTCCCTCTGCCTTGCGATCCATGGGGTCTTTTAGCTGTGCGGCATCCTCAAAGGGAAGAGTCGTCCTTTTGGCTACCTTGGCCACCGGGACGTCTACTTTAGGTATTTCGTCCCAGCTTGCGCAAGCTTCCTCTTCCAAGGGGTATCTCCTTTTTACGCCTCGAGCGGAGAAGGAACCTGCGTCTGGTTTACTCCACTCTCTCTGAATTATTTTAGAGATGTTTTTGTGGACCGGGAAGGTATGTTTACGCCTCTCCCCAAGTCCACTGAATATTTCATCCTGTAGAGTCCGTGGCTCTCTGGGCTGTTCCATTTTTAATGTAGCCCTGACTGATTTAATTAATTCCGTCAACTCGTCTTGATGGAACAAATATTTCCTGTAGTCCTCCTCCTCTGAGGACTCCTCGGCCGCCTGTTCCTCTTGCTCTGATCCGATGGAATTCTCGGAATCAGAAGGCTCCTCGGGAACATACACCTTTTTCTGGCGTTTTGCTGGCGGTGCCGGCAGTGACGTTAGAGCTGATCGAACCTCCTCCTTCACCAGCTTCCTAACGTCATCCAGGAATCCCCCCGATTCCTCTCTGACTAGCCTAGCCACGCATGCCTTGCATAGAGGCCTCTGGTACGTGGCTGGCAGTCTCGTCCCGCATTCCATGCATTTTCGCAGTTTTGTTCTGGGGGGGATGTCTTTTTTATCCCCCTGACAAACAAAGCATTTTTGCGGGTAAACATGCAATTTTTCCATATACAACATACTGGATATTTGCATTGTATTTTTGCCGCACTGGCTACTTACGGCCGCTGAGGCTGAGGTTTCAGCTGTCTCTGGGGCTGGAGCACTCATTTTTATACCAGTGCTGCAGACACCCTGCGACCTGTAGTGCTGGTGTTCTGGCTTCTCTCAGGTTCCTATTTGAATTTTCGCGCTCCTGCGCTAAGCCCCGCCCCCTCCGCTCCTAATGCAGACGCGATGACGTCATCGCGCTGGACGCGAGATGCGGCGCCCCGCCCCCTGCCGTCAAAGGGCTTCCTGGAGCGCCGCGCTGTAATTTCTGCCGGAGGACGAGGGGGACTGAGGCTCCCGCTTTGAACTCCCCATGGGCCGCCGCGGGAGGAACCTGGCCCGGGGGTTACCACCCCATGTGGCGTCCCGGGAGTCGTCTGGCTGCGAAGGGATGACAGGGTGAGCCACTGCCTTCCGATCCGCCTGTATACTTTCGCTGGCTTCTCCACCAGCTCCTCTCAGCGATCCTGCCTCCTGGCAGGACAGGAAGACACTGAGGAAAGTGGGGAAGGGGGGGGGAGCTTTTAACCTCTCAGTATGTTCCTGTCCTACCAGGAGGAGGCAATCTCAGTTGGTGCTGTCGTGGAGACGACTGGGGGAAATTGGCATTGACCCCTATCACACAATAGACCACCAGAGATGTCTGTATCAAATGTTTCAAAATTCTAGACCAATAAGACTATTGGCATTGACTACTGCAGTACCTTAGAACATCAAGGATATCAGTACTGGTACCTTCAACTCTAGTCCTCAAGTTCAACCAGCGGGTCATGATTTGAGGAGCTCCTACAGAGAAAAAACCTTTGGAAACTTCTGAGGGACTGAAAATTATAAAGACATGACCTGTTGTGAGACTTAAGGACTGGAGTTGAGAAATACGTATTACCTTCGATTAGCAGAGATGTTGGTAGTATTTCAGTAACCTAGACCACAAGAACACGGGCATTAATCCATTCACTAAGGGTGGCTTCACACTGACGAGGGAATAATAATACATGATTGTTGTAAAAAAAATGTAAAATACTAATACATCACCTAGGAAGCGCTGTCATCTCTGGCGCGCCTTCGTGCAGGTACAGCCACTCTTCTTCTCCTTGTCTTCTGGACGGGGATTTAAAAATACTTGCCCCCTGAAAGTGCTGCCTCTGATTGGCTGAGCACTGTAACATCATTGAACAGGTTTGGGATATGCTGGCAAGGGCTGTGTGATCTGCTACAACTTATCTGTAAATGTGCATCAGTTGACAGAGCTACCGCAGTGGGCATAGGTCAAGTTGAGTATGGGAGGATGTTTGCCACTTTGTAGAATCTGTTCCCCAATTTTTTAAAAGCTGTGACTGCCCAAAAAGGTGGACCGATCCATTATTGAGTAGGCGTTCCTAATGCAGTGATTTTTTTGTGTATTTGTGTAGAGATCTAAATGTAAAAGCCAAAAAAGCTGCAACTAGATTAAAACAATATCAGTGCTAAAGGAAACATAAGCCATCATGTTAATGGCTCAATTGGATGTAAAGATGAATTCCACCACAAACAGGTTTTCTATATGCATACAGTACTCAAAGCAGATAACTGAACAATGAAGCCAACACATTAAGGACATGACAGATGTGATACTATACAAAGGAAGAATGAACTCTTTAGATACATAATTGTAGGCTGCTGATTTAATGTCTCTTCTTGCCTGCGTCATTTCTTGGCCCAGATTAATCTATTCAACCTTCCAGTCATGCATTATGTAAAGCTGATAACAGACACATGTTTTCCTACTCATATCCTGTAGTAAACATTACAAGTGTCTCATTAGAGGATTGAACCCAATTTTAGAGAACTATCAAAAGCTTAACAAACCATATCACATCCAAGGGGGCATAAAAGTAGAGAAATATTCTGCTTAAGGGTGGGTTCACACAAGGGCGTTTTTGTGCACACATAGGTGCGTACATACGTGCGCACCTAGATACAAGCAAAAACATGCATGAACACAGCTGAGTGCTTGTTGTCAATTGAGCCGCAGCTGCTGCCGGCGGCTCCATTGAAAACAATGGACTGCCGGCTCCCTGCATTCTTTTTCAGGGAAGGGCTTTACATATAAGCCCTTCCCTGAAAAAAAAAAAAAAAAAAAACATTTTAGTGTAAAAAAAAAAAAACCTCTCCACCGCGCCATGTCCCACAGGGATGCAGAACACATCTGCCGCGTGCGGCAGATGTTTCCTGCATCCCCGCAAGGAAAAAGATGTCCCTGCTGCACCTGCCACATCTGTAACAGATGCAGCAGAGGAATTCTAAATCCCTGTGGGGAATAAAGGATTCCCTACCGCAGCTGTCACACATGACAGCTGCGGTGAAGGATCCTGCTGCCTGCACACCTGAAATGTTTTTCAGGAGAGGGCTTTAAATATAAGCCCTTCCCTGAAAAACAAAAAAAGTTAAAAAAAAAAAAAAATACATACTCACCTCCCTTCGGCTGCTGGGCTCAGCAGCGATTTCTGTCGCTGTCCCCGACTCTATAGTTCTCAGCTATCAGCAGCCGGCGATTTAAAATCACCGCCTGCTGGTAGCTCTGATTGTGATTGGCTGAAGTGCTTAAGCCAATCACAATCAGAGCTACCAACAGGGGGGATTTTAAATCCCCGGCTGCTGATAGCTGAGAACTATAGAGTCGGGTACAGCGGCAGAAGTCGCCGCTGAGCCCCGGCAGCCGTCAATGGCTTTTCAGGGAATGGCTTCCCTGAAAAGCCTTTTAAAATACTGTAAAAAATAAAAAAATACTCACCTCCCTTCGGCTGCCAGGGCTCAGCCGCGTCTTCTGCCGCTGTCCCCGCCTCTGTAGTACTGAGCTATCAGCAGCCGGGGATTTCAAATGTGGCAGATGCGTTCTGCATCCCCGCAGAGGTCATGGCAGCGGCGGAGAGGTAAGGTTTTTTTAACTTTTTTTTTTCTTACACTAAAATGTTTCTTTTTCAGGGAAGGGCTTATATGTAAAGCCTTTTCCTGAAAAAGAATGCAGGGGTGCTGCCAGAGCATTGTTTTCAATGGAGCCGCCGGCAGCTCCATTGTAGACAATGCGTGCATTCCCAATGGTGCACGCATGTCCTATCTTTGCAGGCACGCTCCTACAAAGTACGGACATGTGCAAACACCATAGGGAATGCAGTGTTGTAAATACAAGCGTGTTTTTGTTATTTTCAATCTAGCACAATAGTATTTTTGTACTGAAAAAGAACAGATTATATGTATATTAAATCCACATCATACTCGGCAAAGATTGTAGAACATACGACTTAGTCCTAACATTGGACAATGTTTTAATGAGAACTTCCCCCCCTTATAAAACTTCAATGAGATCCTTATAGTCAAGATATAATTAGTGAAGTATTAACCTAAGAACTAAAAAGAAATAAATCAGGGGGGGAGGGGGGAAATGGATTCAAGAGAACAAAGGAAATAGGGAGGTATGGGTAGGGGGAAGGAGAAGGTGGGGGGGGGCAGAACAACCCTTGGGGGGGGGGGGGGAACGGTCCCAGTATTAGAGATGTTAGCTTATTTCGTACAAAAGAGTCGGAGCATCATCTTAATCAACTATCTTCATTTCTCAGGTCACGCCAAGGGCTCCAAATTTGCTTGAATTATGAAAATAAGATCAACCTTTTCTCTCTATTCTGTCAGTGACGGAGGAATTTTTTAGAGACAGTGCAGAAGTATTAGGGCTTTAGCCACATACAACAGGAAGGCAATTAGTTTGTGCTTTAGCGGGTGAAAGAAAGCTGAGGGTTTCCATAGAAAAATCATCTCAGGCGTAATTCTTAGATTAGGGGAACATTTTTCTCATGACCCTTTCCACCCCTCTCCAAAAGACTGTTAATGTTGAGCATTCCCACCAGATGTTTAGATATGAACCTACTTCTGCATCACACTGCCAACATCTGTCATGCAAGGCCAATTTGTATGCGTGGAGCCATTGCGGTGTCTTGTACCACCTCACCAAAAATTTATAGTGACTTTCATAGTATGCAAGGTGAGAGACCAAAAGCCATTTTAAAAATTAGACTAGTATCCTTCAAAGAGATAGCTATTCCCATCTATTTTTCCCAGGAGGTGATGAAAGGGGGCTTAGAGATGATCGGTGGGGAGATAAAATGCTTCCTAATATTTGCCATTTTCCTAGATTTGGAATTGTTTTCTCTCAAAGCCCTTTCAAAAGGCGTCAGAGGTCTGATTGATTTATAACGCATGATAAAATCTCCCAACACCCCAGTCACATGGGCCCTTTGCAAAAAGGAGAATTTCTGGTCAGGAGCGAGTAGTAGTCTTACTGAGGGGATTTTGTGTAAGAGCGCCTGAAGGTTGCCTATATTAATACCTGCAAATTTCTTCCAAAAACTGATGGTACTCGAGTCGGGTGTCATTGCTAGTAGTTTACAGATGACCCTAATTGGGGTAGTCGGTGAAGGCTTAGGAGCCAGAACATCTTTAAGTCCATCCCAGGTCTCGCAGGGGCTCCTAATCAGGGGGTCAAAGATCACAGATCTAAATTTATTTTTTGAGGGGAACCAAAGGTCATCTATCAGGGTGTCACTATATGAACCCTCAGCCAAAGGGTGTAGAAGCTTATCCCTTATCGGTAGAACCAGGTCCATCCAGTATCCAATTTGGTAAGCTCTGTAGTAATCATAGATGTTGGGGAGGTCAATACCACCCTCCGAACCCCTCTTAATCATCAGGCTATAGGCCAATCTTTGTCTCCTCTGTCTCTACACATACCCAGTAAAAGCAAAACGGAGTGCTTTAAAAAAGCCTGCGGAAATATGTATGGGAAGCATTCGAATTTTATATATAATTATCGGGAGCACGTAGGATTTCAATATATTTTTCCTTCTAAACCATGATATGAATGGCAAATCGTATTGTCGTAAGAGGTTTCTAATTTGAGCTAAAAGGGGTTGAAAATTAGATGCTGAGGCATTGTTTTTTGTTAGGAAGTGACATGCTGCTTCTTTTTTCCCCACACATGGATTCCAAATCAGACTTGTGTGGAAAAAATATCCACACCCTGTACACTACCGTGTGAAGTGAAAGGGACCGTTAGTTGGTGTAGATTTTCCATGGATATGATGCAGAATTTACATGGATTCAGGATGAACACACCCTAAAGGGCAACCTTGAATCACAGCAAGGGTAAAAACACCACTCTAAAAATTAGATGGTAATATTCCCTATCATCTAACTGCGTAAGAATGACTTACCTTTAATGCCCACTCACAATCACTTAAAGCGTTTTCATACTTTTCTAGTTTTATGTAAGCCTAGAACAAAATAAAATCAATGTGTATAACATGAGGGTTAGATAATACATATTAAAGGAGATGTCCCGCGCCGAAACGGGTTTTTTTTTTTTTAAACCCCCCCCCCCCCCCCCGTTCGGCGCGAGACAACCCCGATGCAGGGGTTAAAAAACCCACCCGCACAGCGCTTACCTGAATCCCGGCGGTCCGGCGTCTTCATACTCACCTGCTGAAGATGGCCGCCGGGATCCTCTGTCTTCATGGACCGCAGGGCTTCTGTGCGGTCCATTGCCGATTCCAGCCTCCTGATTGGCTGGAATCGGCACGTGACGGGGCGGAGCTACACGGAGCTACACGGAGCCCCATTCAGAAAAGAAGAAGACCCGGACTGCGCAAGCGCGGCTAATTTGGCCATCGGAGGGCGAAAATTAGTCGGCACCATGGAGACGAGGACGCCAGCAACGGAGCAGGTAAGTATAAAACTTTTTATAACTTCTGCATGGCTCATAATTAATGCACAATGTACATTACAAAGTGCATTATTATGGCCATGCAGAAGTGTATAGACCCACTTGCTGCCTCGGGACAACCCCTTTAAGGTAATTAATAGAGCAGCAGTAAGAAAAAAGTTTGATGCCATCTTAGCCAGTTGAAAAAACCTTTTCAACTGGCTAATATTGAGCTAAAATTTTTTTTTTACTAAAAGGAGGATGCTAGAATGTACTGCAAACAGATAAAACTATTCAGAAACTACACCAGCAATGAGATACTTGGGTTATTTAGAGTTCTATGCCACCCATAGGCTTGAAGATGGCATCCCGGTCTGCCATCTACTATGAAGTATAGCATTGTATTCTGCTAACGATTAAATATAGTGACTAGAGATGAGCGAACGTACTCGTTAAGGCTTTCGCAATCGAGCACCGCGATTTTCGAGTACTTCACTACTCGGGTGAAAAGATTCGGGGGTCGCCGGGGGGCGGGGCGTGGCGTGGTGGAGCGGGGGTAGCAGCGCGGAACAGGGGGGAGCTCTCTCTCTCTCCCTCTCCCCCCACTCCCCTCTGCAACCCCCCGCTCACCCACGGCGCCCCCCGAATCTTTTCACCCGAGTAGTGAAGTCCTTGAAAATCGCGGTGCTCGATTGCGAAATCGGCCTTACCGAGTACGTTCGCTCATCTCTAATAGTGACTTTCAAGTCCCGTGGTGGGACAAATCTAAAAGGTGTAAAAAAAAAAAAAAGTGTAGAAGAATAAGTAGTAAAACACAAAAAAAAACAAACACAAAGCCTCCAATTCTCCCATTTAGTATGTAACAAAAAACACCCAAAAGGAATTGCCACAAATAGGATATTGCTGCATTTGTAGTGATCTATGTAGAAAAAAATGAGTATGTTACTTAACCCGCATGCACAGCATGAAAGAGAAACATAAAAAACATGACAAAAATAATTTTGCATGCTTAGCCTTGCAAAAAACGGAATAGAAGGTGACCAAAAAGTCATATTGATCATTAAAAGATACCATTAAAAAAATACAACCTGTTTCACATAAAAAAATACCCTCACAGAGTACTGCTGACAGAAAATAAAATGTGTGCAGAATTAAGTTAGCATTTTATACCGCATAGTGAACTCTGTAGAAAACAAAAAGTCAGAATTGCAGATTTTTTTAATCTTGCCTTTAGAAAGCATTGAATAAAAAGTGATCCAAATGATATGTTTCCAACAACAGAGTCATTGAAGACTGGAGCTCATCCTCCAAAAACCAAGCCCCTATAGAGCTTTGTCAATGAAAAAAGAAAAATTGTAATGCTCTTGAAATACAACAGCACAAAAACACGTCTTAAAAAATGTGATTTCATTGTACAAAAATAGCAAAACAAGAAAACTATAAACTTGGTATCGCCGAAATTATGCTGAATCAGAGAATGTTATCACATTATTTATTCTGCATGCTTAATGCTGTAAAAAAAAAAGCCGAAAATCAACGGTGAAATTTCTTTATTTCCCCCAATCCTCCTCTGCAATCAGCTCCTTTATTCCCACATTGACAGTCAGCAGAATACAATGTAACCTCCAACTCCTGTGCAGAACACAGCATGCGATCCCTGTTATCTTCTCTCTGGCTGAATCATGGATTTTAAGCTCACCTTAAAATCATCATTCAGACGAAGAGTAAACAATGGTAGCATTTACATGCAACGATTCGCTCATATGCCATAGTTTGAACAAATTTTGAGCGACAATCATTGCGTGTAAATGGGGCTTTAGGTTAGAGGGAATCTCCAATGATAAGCTGATCACAGTGTGTCCTGCTGTTGGGACCCTCAATGACCACCTGTAATCTGCAAGAAATCCCGATGGCAAGTGATCAGTCTCTGTCTTTGCAGCGCCAAGTCAGGGCACACAGAGCATTACTGGTGCCCACTGAAATCTATGGTCTATCTAGAGAATGACCACATGAATTGGGTTTTCTGGAACGACAGGCTTCTTGTAGCTGTTAATAAGCTAGGGTCTTGCACGGGGGACCCTTCCTTCCTCTATAAACCCAAAATTCCAAAATAGGATATTTGAACATGGATTTTCCAAACTAGATAATCCTGTTGAATTTACATACAAGCTCAATGCTTGGGAAATGTGTGAAAACAAAATTATGATGCTACTATCGCTTCTCCAATCTCTTCGTCGATTGTGCAGTATTGAAGTTTTCAGCTAGCTATTATACTGTTATACTTGTATATAAATAAATTTGTTTTGTCTTGTCTTTTTTTAGGGAGGGGTAGAATAGTTACTGTTTCAGATTAGCAAGAGGACACAAAGAGAAGGAAAAAGAAAGAAAAAAATGGGAGAAAATGTATTTTCCTTCTTTTTAAAAGGAAGGAGAAAAAAAAAGAAGGAAAAACCAGAAGAAAGAAAAAAGGGAAAAAAAGTTAAAGAAAAACAGAAGGAAAAAGGAAGAAGAAGAATTTCAGCGCATTCAGCTGAGACAAACCACCTGAGGATCAGGTTCATGCCGAAGCGAATTTTCAGCACAATTTGACGCGAAACAGGGTTCAGCTGTTTCTGTTCGTTTAACATTAGTCATCATAATAAACTATATTAGTATGTAATATTTATAATCCCATATAATGATTGGTATTTTATCTGCTTACACTTACCTGAGCTCGGTTGGTATATAAGACCTGCATGTCTTTTAGCTTCTCAATCCCTTCACTATAATGTTGAATTGCAGTTTCATAGTCGCCTTTTGCAAATGCCTCATTTCCCAGATCTTTCAGTGCTGTACAACAGGAAATATGTGAGATTAATACAGAATATCAGGAACAAATACAACAGACCAAGGCTGAATTTAGGTTGATGAGGTTAGTGTGTAAAAAAGTTGGTGAGGGCCCCAAACCACACCTCCTATTTCAGCTACATAATGCTGTATGTAAAAGGGGGCCAAACATGTGTGTCCTATAGCACAATGGTAGCTGTAGACCCTTAGACTTCAAAAGAAGAGAGCTGCACTCATATGTAGCCTCTTGTCTATTGCTTTTAGGCTGGATAGGACCGACCATCAAGATAATATGGCCCTGCAATAGACAAGTGTTAACAGACCTTAGTTACTACATACCACATTTAAAGTCTTTAAATGATTGGTTTTCAAGCGTCGCAGCTCAGCTAATCAGAGCCAGCGCTTCCTAGAGGTGGAGTTTATGAACCCCCTGACCAGGAAGCAGTGGCTGAAGACTACAAACAAGTGCAGAGGAACTGCCAGAGGAGAGGTGTGTGGGGAAGGGGGGACAGCGCCTGTTAGGTAATGTATTCTTTTTTGTTGTTTTTTTTTTTAATGCAGCTAGGGCTAGTTTTAGGGACAAACAGTAGGACTTCTTACTGTTAAAGTTGCATCGCACTGCACGAAATTTCGTACACTACGATGTAACACAAAGGAAAGTTCCGTAGGGAAACATGGGCTACAAAACATCACAAATAGCAGCTGTATAGAGCATGCCCAGTTTTTTCTTGCAATGTAGCAGCCTACAAAGCATCGTAAGTGTGAAGGAACCCATTGGAAAGCATGGGCTTCACATACATGCGATTTGTAGCACTGTCGCACTACGATAAAAATCCCACAATTTTGTTGCTTCTGTGAAAGCGGCCTAAAGGCGAGTTAGATTCTCTTCAGTATATACCCAGATAGAGAAGATAGATTCTCCTCGGTAAATACACACTAGGGCTTCTTGCTATGGGTGTGATTTAGTCCTGTTATGCGGTCGTGGTTATCATGGCTGCATAACGGGCTGAAATAAAACCACTGAGCCTCATGTGGCAAAGAGTGCTAAAGCAGCAAAAATGCAGTCCTAAGCTCTCGCTCACAACCTGAAGGTTGCTGGTACAATCTCCATGTGGTTTAGGTAGCCGACTCAAGGTTGACTCAGCCTTCCATCCATGAGTAACCAGCTTGGTGGTAGGGGTAATAAATAAATTACCTGAAAGTGCTGCGGAATAACTTGGTGCTATACAAATAACAAGATTCACTGATTTCAATAGTTTAGTTTTCATTAGCGGTATTCCCGCCTGTTAATATTACGAGCGAGAAAATATATCACTTGCACTATCTTTCTTGTCCATAGTAGTACCAAAATGCGAGAAAGATAGGGCAGGACAAATCTTCCTGCTGTTTTCTTCAAACTCGCACGCTACAGTGCGCATATGCCCATGTGCTTTTTCCCTAAAGGTGAGCTGGATTCTCCTCAGTATACACACACAGAGAGGTGAGAAAAATAGTCAAACTGCGATGCCTTTACTTTACCCATTTACATAAAGAATTTCCAAGATTCACATTTTGATTGTGAATTATCGTGGTTGGACAATCAATTTTTCAAAAAGGCCTACTTAGTACACCTCTATGACCTAAAGATAGTGTGTGTGCAAAACATCATTTCCATGGGCTTTAAGCTTTCTGAGAAAACAACTATCTCATGTACCATGTTTTTTACGGATCTTCACGCTTAAAATGTAATAATTAAGTTGCAACCTTAAGGTTTTCTATTTAGGACCTAAAGAATGGTCATGCCAAGTTTCAAGTTTGAACGACACTGGGAAATTAGAGAATTAGTGGCAAGTCAGTGAGTGAGTCAATGAGTGAGGGAATTCGCATATATATCATATACACACACACACATTAATATATATATATATATCATAAAAACAACTCAAAATGTAAATGTGACTTCATAAAACTTTTGACATGTCATAGAGACTTGTCATGGGTTTTAAATCACTGGGTCTGGGTGCTGAGACCTCAATCAATTGCTAGAAGGAAGACACTGATCTGAACTCAATAGAAAGTCTATGAACTAGAGATGAGCGAGTAATTGCCTTTAGCGAGTATACTCGCTCATCTATACTATGAACCCATCTTCATCTAGCGAGCAGTCACAGTACTTAAACAATTAATCATTTTCTGGTGATACATTCCCTTTATACTAATGAAGTACTTAATACTAATGAAGGCCATACTAACCAGAAGTAATAACCTTCATTAGATTTCAACAAGAAGCAAAGTTAGAGATTTTACTTTGTAGTAACAGAATTGCAAAACTTCCTTACATTATTTACTTCAGATATCTTGGCGATTTAATGTAGATCTCAAAGATCTCCCTTTTGGGTAAACTCACATGTGGCAGATTTGCTGCAGAAAATTCTGGTTCCGTAGATCAGTTCCATAAATTTAATGCGATGCGAGGTTTCTCACTGAAAATAATCACCATTTCCTTGAAGTGATGCAAGGCATTTTTTACATAAAAATGCCTCGCATCCATGGGGAAATCACACATTCCCAAGTGAGATACTAGGTGTTTCACGGCCAGATATCATGGTCGCCCATGTAAAATTAGCCTTAGGGATAGCATTGCTATTCCTGTCGTTTGGTGTATACCTTGTTTTGGTGATGTTAAACATGTGTATGTTGGCTCATTGTGAATATTTGGAGGTCACAGTGTGAAGGGCCTTTCTTCTTTTGTTTTTAAGTCACTACAAGTTTTATCATCAGGACATTCACTGCATACAGGAGACATAGTGGTGAATTGCTTAGAAATGACCTCCACTGTCCTTTAAGTTATTAACGCCATAAAAAGAATACGCTAAACTTGTGAGTCAGGTATATTCCCAGAGAGACTTTACTCCACCTCCTTCTGCCCCTCTCACATTTTAGAGGCCGTAGCCGCAGTATATTGTGTACAGAGGTAGCCATCACTCACCACCTTGAAGAAAGCAGGAAAAGTCAAGGAGAGGAGGAGGCAGTGCTCTCTTTGTAAGAACACTGGACTCATAAATAGGAACACCGCACATTTTGTTAAGGAACTATCTGAAATCAAATTAATAGACTAGACTTGGATCAAAAGTCATTAAATTAGTTGAGCTTTATATCATTAAGAACACCGGTAACTTTATTTTGGTTTCAATATTATTATTTTTTTCGCTTCCCAGTTGGTAGCTCAAAACAATTATCACATTTCAAGTTGTTGATTCCCTTTGATTGCAATGAGATTCATTATCTGTGATATTCAAAGGCAAATAATGATCATTAAAAAGTGTTTTATTTCATTTCGAGGGGATTCTCTTATTAAAGAGGATGTAATGTCTAATTAACTTTCACACACTTGTTTTTTTAAGGTGATGTCTAGATTCTCAGACTAGAGAGGTTTCTTAATCATCAGCTTTGAAAATGTCATTGAATATTTAAAATGAAATTGAAAAGTTTGTTTTCCTACATTATTAATAGGCAGTATTCATTTAAAATCTGCTTTGTTTTAAGTTTGATTTTTAAAGAGTGCTTGAAAGCTTTTTGAGGTCCTTATAATCTAAATTACATTCTGCTTGGCAGAAGGACAATATATCCTCACTGTCACCATTAAATACCTTTAATGACCTTAGCAGGTCTCAAAGCTCCACTTTGATGAAACTTTTTTTCACTCATTATGTGGCTCTCCTTCCAGTATATATATGTTGGCTGGTATTACCTATGTTAGTTATTCCGTTCTATCTAAAACTCCTAGACAATTTCTCCTCAGATGGTTATGTGAGCTCATTATGACCAGCTCAGATTTACTTGGCTTTATGTTCTCTTAAATTAGTCAGTATTTTAGGCAGCATAACTCCTGTGTGATGGAACACAGACACCCCTATATCAGTTGCTGATAAATATCTCACAGCTCTCGTCATACACTTATAATTAAGGAGATCACAGCTCATTCTCAAAATAGCAGTTGCTTGTTATTTTTTTTTCACCAACAATTCCATAAATTGCTACATTTTTAGGTCTCATAAGCTTAAACTGAAAAACTAAAACTGACAATAATTGATACAATTTTATACATCAGTTACCAAGACACTTAACTACATTATACAATAAATGATATGCAAACAGTGCAAAAATAAAATGCCCTAAGAAAAGAAGAATAAAAATGTGATGAACCCAGACTTATTGGAATACGGCAAGCAGTGCCCACTGGCATTATTTTATATTGGGTTTAAGCCATACAGGTTGGATACCTGTCCTATTCATCAGCGATGACAAATGACAAGAGCATTTTATTGGTAATACAGGCAAGGGTGGGTAGTATTTCTGTCACATGTGGTTACCACAGCTTGCGACCATAAACTAACGGTACATTTACATGGTACATCTTTTGGGTACACGATAGCCAAGTAGAAACCGATACGATGCCAGCAGTACAATCCAGAACACTTTTAAAATGATGCATAGTCACCTAGAACTAATATCAATGGATCCAATCTAGAATCATAGAAGAAAGACGTGACAGCATTCAAGGTGCAAAATATTAAAGTCTTGATTTCTCCAAGGACATAGCAGCAGCAACATTTTGACCAGACATTGTGGGCGTACAACAGCTGTCTCACGTCCATCGCTCCTGCGCTTTCATATAGGAGTGACTGTCATTTAGAGAATGGAGGTGCAGTGAGCTGGAGATCTCTTCTGGCTCCCCGCCTCCATTCTTTGCAAACAGGCAATAAATTAACGACTGCCTTTTACGCGGGCCCATAGTTTTTTGTTTTTTAGAGGAGCTAAAAACAAAGCGACTCCAACAAGTGATCCATTTTTAGCTCAGTGCCCTGTTGGTGGTCGAGTGTACATGGACAGCTGTTGCCCGAATCCGCTGTTTCCAGCGATCATATTGGTGATAATTACCCCTGTAAAAGGTACTTTCATAGTCTTTTCTTCCCAATACAATTCCAAACAGTAAATGCCACCTGCATTTACATATGAAAAGCCAATTGATGAAGTTTTAGTCTCCTTCTCTTTTCTATTTACCATTTGCAAGTGTCTTATTCTGTCTTCTGTTTTCAGCACGTTCATTGGCATCTTTTTCCAATACAGCAATGAAGCTATCTAGGAGAACAAAGAAGTCATTATGTTTGTGCCTTTAGGTTGGTGTTTGTAGATCTGTGCTGTATAGATGTATAATAAATAGAGATGAGCGAACGCGTTCGTCCGAGCTTGATATTCGTGCGAATATTAGGGTGTTCGGGATGTTCGTTATTCGTAACGAACACCATGCGGTGTTCTGGTTACTTTCACTTCCTTCCCTGAGACGTTAGCGCGCTTTTCTGGCCAATTGAAAGACAGGGAAGGCATTACAACTTCCCCCTGCAACGTTTAAGCCCTATACCACCCCCCTGCTGTGAGTGGCTGGCGAGATCAGGTGTTCGCCTAATATAAAAGTCGGCCCCTCCCGCGGCTCGCCTCAGATGCGGTGTGAGTTAGATGAGGGACAGTGCTGTTTATACCGGAGCTGCTGTAGGGAAAGAATTGGTAGTTAGTGTAGGCTTCAAGACCCCCCAAAGGTCCTTATTAGGGCCACTGATAGCTGTGTGTTGGCTGCTGTTAGCAGTGGGATTTTTTTTCTTCTCAAAATCGCCTCTGCAGACCGTTGCACCTGGCATTAGGGACAGAAGTGCTGCATAGGCAGGGAGAGTGTTAGGAGTGAGTGTAGCCTTCAAGAACCTCAACGGTCCTTTCTAGGGCCATATTTATCCGTGTGCAGTACTGTCCAGGCTGCTGTTAGCTGTGCTGCATTTTTTTTGGGCTTTTCAAAATCGCCTCTGCAGAGCATTCCACCCTCCATTGATACTGCAGGGAAAGAATTGTATAGGCAGGGCCACAACACAGTTATTATTCATAGAATATACGCAGTGCTGCCTGTTGGTGGGAAAAAACTGAAAACAAATCTATTTGTCCAGCCTCTGTCCGTCCTAACGCCTGTGGACACGTGTGAGCTGCGTGAAAAACATTGCTAAATCATACGCACCCAGCTACGCTTTACTGCTGGCTTCGCCATTTGCTTTCCTTAATTGGGAAAAAAATACCTGCTCTGCCAGAGTTATAATAACTCTGCTACCCTCACGTTCTGTGACACATAAGCAGGGACACAGCACAGTTATTAAACTTCTCATGTTCATTGAATATACGCAGTGCTGCCTGTTGGTGGGAAAAAACTGAAAACAAATCTATTTGTCCAGCCTCTGTCCGTCCTTACGGGCGGTGGAGACGTGTGAGCTGCGTGAAGAACAGTGCTAAATCATACGCACCCAGCTACGCTTTACTGCTGGCTTCGCCATTTGCTTTCCTTAATTGGGAAAAAAAATACCTGCTCTGCCAGAGTTATAATAACTCTGCTACCCTCACGTTCTGTGACACATAAGCAGGGACACAGCACAGTTATTAAACTTCTCATGTTCATTGAATATACGCAGTGCTGCCTGTTGGTGGGAAAAAACTGAAAACAAATCTATTTGTCCAGCCTCTGTCCGTCCTTACGGGCGGTGGAGACGTGTGAGCTGCGTGAAGAACAGTGCTAAATCATACGCACCCAGCTACGCTTTACTGCTGGCTTCGCCATTTGCTTTCCTTAATTGGGAAAAAATACCTGCTCTCCAAGAGTTATAATAACTCTGCTACCCTCACGTTCTGTGACACATAAGCAGGGACACAGCACAGTTATTAAACTTAGATAATTCATTCACTAGAGGCAGTGGGGCCTTTCGTTTTCCAAAAAGGGCAAAAATTATATTTGGCCTGCAGTCTTGCGCCAATTTATTTCCTGCCTGTGAAATCAAATCACTGGTAATACAGCATGCTGAGGGGTAGGGGTAGGCCTAGAGGACGTGGACGCGGCCGAGGACGCGGAGGGCCAAGTCAGGGTGTGGGCACAGGCCAAGCTCCTGATCCAGGTGTGTCGCAGCCGGCTACTGCGCGATTAGGAGAGAGGCACGTTTCTGGCGTCCCCACATTCATCGCCCAATTAATGGGTCCACGCGGGAGACGGTTATTAGAAAATGAGCAGTGTGAGCAGGTCCTGTCCTGGATGGCAGAAAGTGCTTCGAGCAACCTATCGTCTACCCGCAGTTCTGCGCCGTCCACTGCTGCCAATCCGAATCCTCTGTCTGCTGCTCCTCCTTCCTCCCAGCCTCCTCACTCCACTACAATAACACCTGCTCAGGAGCGGGAGCACTCCCAGGAACTGTTCTCGGGCCCCTGCTTAGATTGGGCAGCAGCGGTTCCTCTCCCACCAGAGGAGTTTATCGTCACTGATGCCCAACCATTCGAAAGTTCCCGGGGTCCGGGGGAAGAGGCTGGGGACTTCCGCCAACTGTCTCAACAACTTTCTGTGGGTCAGGAGGACGATGACGATCAGACACAGTTGTCTTGCAGTGAGGTAGTAGTAAGGGCAGTAAGTCCCAGGGAGCAGCGCACAGAGGATTCGGAGGAAGAGCAGCAGGACGATGAGGTGACTGACCCCACCTGGTGTGCAACGCTTACTCAGGAGGACAGGTCTTCAGAGGGGGAGTCAAGGGCATCAGCAGGGCAGGTTGCAAGAGGCAGTGCAGTGGCAAGGGGTAGAGGCAGGGCCAGACCGAATAATCCACCAAGTGTTTCCCAAAGCGCCCCCTCGCGCCATGCCACCCTGCGGAGGCCGAGGTGCTCTAAGGTCTGGCAGTTTTTCACAGAGACGCCTGACGACCGACGAACAGTGGTGTGCAACCTTTGTCGCGCAAAGCTCAGCCGGGGAGCCAACACCAACAGCCTCACCACCACCACCATGCGCAGACATATGATGGCCAAGCACCCCGCAAGGTGGGACAAAGGCCGTTCACCGCCTCCGGTTTGCACCCCTGCCTCTCCCCCTGTGCCCCAACCTGCCACTGAGATGCAACCCCCCTCTCAGGACACAGGCACTACCGCCTCATGGCCTGCACCCACACCCTCATCTCCGCTGTCCTCGGCCCCATCCAGCAGTGTAGTTCAGCGCACCGTTCAGCCGTCGCTTGCGCAAGTGTTCGAGCGCAAGCGCAAGTACGCCGCCACGCACCCGCACGCTCAAACGTTAACCGTCCGCATCGCAAAATTCATCAGCCTTGAGATGCTGCCGTATAGGGTTGTGGAAACGGAGTCCTTCAAAAGTATCATGGAGGCGGCGGCCCCGCGCTACTCAGTTCCCAGTCGCCACTACTTTTCCCGATGTGCCGTCCCAGCCCTGCACGACCACGTCTCCCGCAACATTGTGCGCGCCCTCACCAATGCGGTTACTGCCACGGTCCACTTAACTACGGACACGTGGACAAGCACAGGCGGGCAGGGCCACTACATCTCCCTGACGGCACATTGGGTGAATTTAGTGGAGGCTGGGACAGAGTCAGAGCCTGGGACCGCTCACGTCCTACCCACCCCCAGAATTGCGGGCCCCAGCTCGGTGCTGGTATCTGCGGAGGTGTATGCTTCCTCCACTAAAGCACCCTCCTCCTCCTCCTCCTCCTCTGTCTCACAATCAAGATGTGTTAGCAGCAGCATGTCGCCAGCAGTCGGTGTCGCGCGGTGTGGCAGCACAGCGGTGGGCAAGCGTCAGCAGGCCGTGCTGAAACTACTCAGCTTAGGCGATAAGAGGCACACGGCCCACGAACTGCTGCAGGGTCTGACACAGCAGACCGACCGCTGGCTTGCGCCGCTGAGCCTCCAACCGGGCATGGTCGTGTGTGACAACGGCCGTAACCTGGTGGCGGCTCTGCAGCTCGGCAGCCTCACGCACGTGCCATGCCTGGCCCACATCTTTAATTTGGTGGTTCAGCGCTTTCTGAAAAGCTACCCACGCTTGTCAGACCTGCTCGTAAAGGCGCGCCGGCTCTGCGCACATTTCCGCAAGTCCCACACGGACGCTGCCACCCTGCGCACCCTGCAACATCACTTTAAGCTGCCAGTGCACCGACTGCTGTGCGACGTGCCCACACGGTGGAACTCTACGCTCCACATGTTGGCCAGGCTCTATGAACAGCGTAGAGCTATAGTCGAATACCAACTCCAACATGGGCGGCGCAGTGGGAGTCAGCCTCCTCAATTCCTATCAGAAGAGTGGGCCTGGTTGGCAGACATCTGCCATGTCCTTGGTAATTTTGAGGAGTCTACCCAGGTGGTGAGCGGCGATGCTACAATCATTAGCGTCACCATTCCTCTGCTATGCATCTTGAGAAATTCCCTGCAAACCATAAAGGCAGCTGCTTTGCGCTCGGAAACGAGGGCGGGGGAAGACAGTATGCCGCTGGATAGTCAGGGCACCCTCCTGTCTATTTCTCAGCGCGTACAGGAGGAGGAGGAGGAGCATGAGGAGGATGAGGAGGAGGGGGAAGAGACAGCTTGGGCCGCTGCTGACGGTACACCGGCTGATTGCCTGTCATCCTTTCAGCGTGTATGGCCTGAGGAGGAGGAGGAGGAGGAGGAGGAGGATCCTGAAAGTGATCTTCCTAGTGAAGACAGCCATGTGTTGCGTACAGGTACCCTGGCACACATGGCTGACTTCATGTTAGGATGCCTTTCTCGTGACCCTCGCGTTGCACGCATTCTGGCCACTACGGATTACTGGGTGTACACACTGCTCGATCCACGGTATAAGGAGAACCTGCCCACTCTGATTCCCGAAGAGGAAAGGGGTTCGAGAGTGTTGCTATACCACAGGACCCTTGCGGACAAGCTGATGGTAAAATTCCCAGCCGACAGCGCTAGTGGCAGAAGGCGCAGTTCCGAGGGCCATGTTGCAGGGGATGTGCGTAGATCGAGCAGCATGTACATCCCAGGCAGTGCAACAGTCTTTAAGGGCCTGGCCAGCTTTATGGCTCCCCACCAAGACTGTGTCACCGCTCCCCAGTCACGGCTGAGTCGGCGGGAGCACTGCAAAAGGATGGTGAGGGAGTACGTAGCGGATCGCACGACCATCCTTGGTGACGCCTCTGCCCCCTACAACTACTGGGTGTCGAAGCTGGACACGTGGCCTGAACTAGCCCTGTATGCCCTTGAGGTGCTTGCTTATCCTGCGGCTAGCGTGTTGTCGGAGAGGGTGTTTAGTGCGGCTGGGGGAATCATCACAGATAAGCGTAGCCGCTTGTCAACCGACAGTGCCGACAGGCTAACACTCATCAAGATGAACAAAGGCTGGATTTCCCCAGACTTCTGTTCTCCACCAGCGGACAGCAGCGATACGTAAGCAATACGTAGGCTGCACCCGCGGATGGAAGCTACGTTCTCTCTCACCATCCAAAACGGGGACATTTCTGCTTCATCAATCTGTGTCTAATATTCCTCCTCCTCCTCCTCCTGCTCCTCCTCCTGAAACCTCACGTAATCACGCTGAACGGGCAATTTTTCTTAGGGCCACAAGGCTCACTCAAATAATTTTTCAGAACAATTTTTATAAGTTTCAATGCGCTTAAAAGCATTGGAACTTTAACTTGAACCAATTTTTCGTTACACTGGGCTGCCTCCAGGCCTAGTTACCACTTAAGCCACATTAACCAAAGCGATTAATGGGTTTCACCTGCCCTCTTGGCTGGCCATGGCCAATTTTTGGGATGTACATTAGTACTGTTGATACAGCAATTTTTGTGGGCCCTCGCCTACAGTGTAATCAAATTAATTTTTAGCCCACCTGCATTACAGCTGACGTTACCTCAGCTGTGTTGGGCAATGCAATGGGATATTTCTATGTACCGCCGGTGGCTTCCTGGCACCCACCCAGGCAGTGGGTCCACAGGGAGTTAAACCTACATGTGTCCACTTGTAAAGAACCCCAGTCTGACTGGGGCATGCAGTGTGGGCCGAAGCCCACCTGTATTACGCACGACATTACTACCTCAGCTGTGTTGGGCAATGCAATGGGATATTTTTGTGTACCGCCGGTGGGTTCCAGGGAGCCACCCATGCTGTAGGTGCACACTGAGTTTTTAATACATCTGTACACTTCTAAAGAACCCGTCTGACTGGGGCATGCAGTGTGGGCCGAAGCCCACCTGTATTACGCACGACATTACTACCTCAGCTGTGTTGGGCAATGCAATGGGATATTTCTATGTACCGCCGGTGGCTTCCTGGCACCCACCCAGGCAGTGGGTCCACAGGGAGTTAAACCTACATGTGTCCACTTGTAAAGAACCCCAGTCTGACTGGGGCATGCAGTGTGGGCCGAAACCCACCTGCATTAACCCTTTCCAGTCCACTGTGTGACCTGTGAAGACATTAGGGTTTAAGGCTGTACAGCTCCGTTGTTGGTAGACGTCCGTCGGGGTTCTCTTACTGTATATTGCCAGCCTCTCTGCTGTCGGAGCCTATCCTACGTGTCAGCTCATGCAGTACTGGCTTTAGCCAGCATATAGCGCCGTTGTATAACAGCAGAAAAAGAGTAAGCCCCCTAGGAAAACCATATACAAATTGGATTGGAAAGGGTTAAGCACAACATTACTACCTCAGCTGTGTTGGGCAATGCAATGGGATATTTCTATGTACCGCCGGTGGCTTCCTGGCACCCACCCATGCTGTAGGTGCACACGGAGTTTTTACTACATCTGTACACTTATAAAGAACCCCAGTCAGACTGGGGCATGCAGTGTGGGCCGAAGCCCACCTGCATTAAGCACGACATTACTACCTCAGCTGTGTTGGGCAATGCAATGGGATATTTCTGTGTACCGCCGGTGGGTTCCAGGGAGCCACCCATGCTGTGGGTCGACAGGGACTTCACAATAGGGAGTTGTACCTGCCTGTGTCTATGAATTAAAAAGCCCGGTCTGACTGGGGCATGCAGACACCTTGACAGAATGAATAGTGTGTGGCACATAGGTTCCCCATTGCTATGCCCACGTGTGCAGCTCCTGATGGCGGTGGCACAGGATTCTATTTCTCATTGCTTCTGTACAGCATTGTGGGCTATCGCTCCGCCACTTTTAAAGAGGGTCGCTGCCTAGCCGTGCCAACCTCTGCAGTGTGTGCCTGCGGTCCCTCGTCATGGCAGACGCAATTCTAAATAGACATGAGCGTGGTGTGGCATGAGGGCAGCTGAAGGCTGCGCAGGGACACTTTGGTGTGCGCTGTGGGGGGGAGGGGGGGCGGTTGGGCAGCATGTAACCCAGGAGAAGTGTCAGTGGAGTGTCATGCAGGCAGTGATTGTGCTTTGTTGGAGGTAGTGTGGTGCTTAGCAAAGGTATGCCATGCTAATGAGGGCTTTTCAGAAGTAAAAGTTGTTGGGAGGGGGGGGGCCCACTCTTGCCGGTATTGTGGCTTAATAGTGGGACCTGGGAACTTGAGATGCAGCCCAACATGTAGCCCCTCGCCTGCCCTATCCGTCACTGTGTCATTCCCATCACTTTCCTGAATTGCCCAGATTTTCACACATGAAAACCTTAGCGAGCATCGGCGAAATACAAAAATGTTCTGGTCGCCCATTGACTTCAATGGGGTTCGTTGTTCGAAACGAACCCTCGAGCATCACGGGAAGTTCGTTACGAATAACGAACACCCGAACATTTTGGTGTTCGCTCATCTCTAATAATAAACATTACATGATATAAATCACATACTAAACCTCCGTGTACCTCAATTTTTATACATAGGTGAGCTAGTTACTTGCACACATACTTACACATATACATATGATGAGCTAGTTACTTACACACAGTCTCACCTAGATGAAGCATTTTCATTCTATGTACCAATCTCATATGTGGCACCGTATCAAACACTTTGGAAAAATTGAGATATACAAGAGCAAATGACTCGATCCAGTCTAGAATTTCTCTCTTCATAGAAGCTAATCAGATTGATTTGGCAGGACGAGTCCTCCATAAACCCAAGTTGATATGGAGTTGTACAAATTTTCATTGAGGTACTCCATGATAGTATCTGGTAGAAGCCCTTCAAACATTTCACCCACAATAGAAATTGCCTATAGTTTCTAGGTTCACTTCTAGACCCCTGTTTGTATGTCTACACATTTGATAGCTGTCAACTCAATGAAACAGGCTCCATCACTATGGAAACAATGGTCTAGCTATCACATTACTTAATTCCTTTAGAATCCAGGGGTGTATGCCACCAAGACCTGGCGATTTGTCTATTTTAATCTTTTTAGCGGCCTCACACTTCATCCTGGGTAATGACCCATTGAGACAGGACAACAGTCATCTAAACAACAGCACAAGCACGGATGTCACTGCTAAGGTCATTAGCTCTCGTGCAGAGCATTTAGACAGGCAGAGTTCACCACTGGATCGCGGGCTTCTCACTAGGAGCTGAGTGGGGAGCATTTACACATAGAGAGAATCTCGCAATCCAGTGATGTTTTTAATGCTGACTGAAAGTTAGCGATAACGAGAAATGAACAAATAGTAAATAGGGATGAGCGAGTATACTCGCTAAGGCACTACTCGCTCGAGTAATGTGCCTTAGCCGAGTATCTCCCCGCTCGTCCCTAAAGATTCGGGGGCCGGCGCGGTGCGGGGAGCTGCGGGGGAGAGTGGGGAGGAACGGAGGGGAGATCTCTCTCTCCCGCCCGCTCTCCCCTGCTCCCCGCCGCAACTCACCTGTCAGCTGCGGCGGCCCCCGAATCTTTAGGGACGAGCAGTGAGATACTCGGCTAAGGATCATTACTCGAGCGAGTAGTGCCTTAGCGAGTATACTTGCTCATCCCTAATAGTAAACTATTTTTTTGCATTTACATGGGGTGCTTATCACTCAGTTTTGTTTGTTTGAATGAATTTTTGAGCAATAATCATTCCATGTAAATCTCCCTTTAGACTTGTGACATTTAATAGAGAGTTTACTTTATCACTCTGCATTTCACCTGACATTTCATTTTCTTTGATGAATACAATGTAGAAAAAAAAAACTATTTAACAGATTTAGTTTCTCCTCCTCACCATTCTCTCCTATCTTGCCCACATTACTTTTTAAACAGACAACACTTTCTGTTTTACTCTTTTTACTATGTATATAATTGAAGAAAGGTTTAGCATTAGTTTAACTCTCTTTGACAATGAGTTTCTCGTTCTCCATTTTGGCTCTTATTTGCTTTATAAATAATTTAATTGTTTCCTTATAGTTTTTTTAGGCTTCTTCACAGCCTTCTTGTTTTTGCAGTTTCAATGCTTTCATATCCAGTGTTTATTGCCCCCTTTACATCTTTATTTCACCGCATTAGTTTTCTTCTGTCTCTAACCCTTTTTATTCCCAATACGATGCTATGGTTGCTATATACCTTTTATTCTCACAGGTTATGTACTGTTCACAATGAATATCATCACATTTTCTCCATCAAGAATCTATGAATAGCTGACAAACAATGTACAATATATGAAGCAATTACCATATAATTAGTAGGACAATTGTTAATTGTGTTTGCTAAGCAGGACAGGTTAATTAGAATGTTATTAAATGCAATTTTCATTCAAGTGCTTATCCAGGATTAAAAAAGCAACACTCTGATTATAGTTAATCTAGCAGAATGCAATACTGAACAAAACTCATGGAAAAAGGTGCAGTTTCTGGAAAAAGTAGGCCCTTTTTCTAGTCCCAGATAAACTCTTTCAAGCTTACCATCAGCTAAATGTTCTTACCTTGGTTCATCTCAGATGTCTTGATTGCATAAAAGGAAAAAAAGAAAAGGGAATTCATTTTAAAAGATAAGTTCCAGTGAATGCACATATCATTGGAGACATTTCTATACATAGCATTATCCCGTTCTTGCTATTTCTAGCTCTGTTCCTTATGTTTGCCTCAATTGGTGCCTGACTCCTTGCTCAAACAAGGAACAGCTAAGCCTCCCATGCAAGCACAGCTGTCCTTACCCCAGCCTGACTGAAGAAGAGGCGCTCTACCACGAAACGTGTTTTATACTGGTTTTACTATCCAATAAAGAGTATTTGATCCTCTACTTCATGTCAAAACATTCTTCACTGATAGCACCATGTGCCAGATATTTTCTCATACCCCCTTGTCTCTGCATAAAACAGCCTATTATCTGTTTAAAACTATAGTTCAGTTGACGTTTCATAGCCAACCATGTTTCTGTGCCCCAATACAAGATCTCAAAGTGAGTCTCCTGCCTATAATTTGACTTTTGGAATGCTGGTGTCTTTTGTGGTAGAGAAGCCTACAGTCACCAAGCCCAGCAGGTAAAGGCTTTGCACACACACACACACACACACACACACACACACTAGAACCACGTACCCTCAGGTAGTATTCTGCAGGTAAGCCCCAAAATTAAGAGGCAATGAATATACTCAATGAAAAATTGGTGACTAGCCATACTTTCACTATATGAACAATGTAAGATTGCCCGTGGAAGGGGTGAAATTTTTGTGAGCATGTGCTCAAATATCACAACCAATTCTCTTCAGTGCTAAGGTACCAATAAAGTGATAACAGCAGAAGTAAATTTACTGTGATCGTTTGCCCTTATGTAAACTTAGCCTAGATAACACAGAAAATTAATAACATGAAAAATCTGCCCTAACTCAGGTTTTCCGAGTTACTTTTTTCATGTTTCTCTTTACGTTACAGGTAATTGTGAAAAACAATTACATAACCTATACTCACCATTTAAACCACCCACCCACTTCCCCTTCCCCGCCCCAGTGCTACATCTCCTTTTCTTCCCTCTGGGCTCTGTTTCTAAGCTGCAATTGGTAACATTTTGTATACATTTCAGCCGCTGCCCGTTATGTATACAAGCAGCCAATTACTATATATTGTTGAGACAGTCAGCGAGTCTACAGAATGTCACCTACTGCAGCTTGTAAACAGAGCCCAGTGGAAAGAACTGGATATGCATCACTGGAGCGGAGGAGCTTAAAGCAGTGAGTAGAGGTTCTTTTATTATTTTTCATGATTGTTGGGGTTTTTTTTTGTATGAACAGACAATTGGAAAAACCCTTTAGCTATAATTAGTTATTTTTACTAGTCCCAATTTACATTATATTTCCCATAACGGACCTTTGATACAATGTGTAAGCAATGGGAGGCTGCCAGTATGTTTAGTTTATAAGTCATAAAGTTTGTTATGTAAGAAAGTAATCTTTGTCTACAGATTGTCGGTGACCAGTTATGGTATATCATAGAGTTCGAACTCCGTACACCCAAATGTCTGACTTTGAGAGAGGTCAGATAATTGGCATGTTTGAAATGGGGCATCATATCATGAAATCTCCCAAAGGACTGGCCATAGTGCAATGTAAGTACAGAGAGTGATTACTCAGTGAACACAGTAAGGCAACAATACTCGTAGACCTCACATAGATCCACGAAAAAGGATAATGCCTTATGAAGGCTTCCAGATTGTGTGGAGGCAGTTGCTGACAGACAGGCAACTGCAAAACAGATCCAAGCAATGGTTGGAGTCAGAGTCACCCCATGAATAATTGTAAATGGATTGCTTGAAGCTGGGTTTCATTCTTGGACTCAATGCAATGTGTTTCATTAACCCGATTTCACTGCCAGCAATAACTAAACTGGTGTATTGCTAGTCGCAAGTGGACACATGAATAGAGAGCAGTTGTGTTTAGCGACAAGTCTCAATTCTCTCTAGGGCAAAGTGAGAATTGTCAACATATCAGTCTATGTTTTGGTGAAAGGGCCCAACCTGCTTTGATTTCAGAGTACCACACAGGTCCAACCCCTAGAGCCAATCAGTTATGACAACAGGACTCAGTTGGTGGTTGTTGAAGGCACAATGACTGCCCGCCAGTATGTGCACAGATTGAACACCCTGTTGCCATACTCTTCCAGACCACTATCCAAAAAGGCATCTTCCAATAGGATAATGCCCATCCACTTACTGCAGCCTTCATAAGACACAACTTGTAAGGTGTCATGACCATGGATTGGCCCACACAGTCCCTAGATTTATCCTCAATAGAGCACATCTGGAACATCATAGGTAGATTCATTACATCACATATGCACCCACCCACCACAAGCTGTACAATAAAGGACTGCACAAGTCATGCAGGCATGGAGAGACATACTCCAACAAAATATGCAAACATTTATTGATTCAATGCCTGCAAGGATCCAAGAGTGTACAGCTAGTCATGGGGGGACCCTTCTTATTGAAACCTATACCAAATCATAAGAAACTTTGTCTAATTCATTCAATTTGCCATCATGTATTCTGGGTATGACTCTGTACATATCTATCATGTTTCATGAAATTCCACCAATTTCTTCTGGGTGCGACACTTTCAATTTCACCAATGTATTAAGAAAGTAACCAGATGATAATTTAGATTAAAAGAAAAAAAAATTGTGTTCAAGGTAGATAGTCACTTTAAATAGGATATCCAGGCAATAGAAGAACATGATCTCAGGCCACTGCTGTTTACCAGAAAGATGCTTTCTAGAGCAATTAAACCCCTTTGGCTTTGCACATAGCCCATGCTGATAAAAATACATACAAGCATCATCTAAGAATAACTGTGGCCAACTTGGAAGAATGAAACAGGGCCCCAGTGAAAAGCAAATTAGCAGTAAAACAAGAGAAAGGATGGCACCAGGTAATATAACTCCACCCCCTCCGGTCCCTGGACAAATGGCGTCCATGGAACTTGAGGGTCACTTTAAGAATTAAAGAAAAAACAACTTTTAGTAGTATACAGTATGACAAGAAAAGCCAAAAGTAGATGAAACTTACAGATGGAAGAGTTGAACTGCAAGATATGTTAAAAAGTGTTCGGTTAGTCTTGGTTCTGATTCCTTTATCATCACCTTCCTTCTTTAAATCATCAAGTTTTTGATCAGCTCTTAAAATTGCCTTTTCTTGAGAAGATGCGTCTTCAGAATTTAGACCTTGTAAAATATCAGCTGAAAAAAAAATATTTGAAATTGAAATGTAAATTTAATTTACAAGCACAAGACCAAACATTATTTGCCATTACTAACTCAGTAAAAATACAATTGCACAGAACTCTGATTATTCATTCGATGATGTTGTCTAAATTCTGCCTTATCTCTAATGTCCACCTGATCCCGTTTTATGGGACGCAAATAAAAAAAAAAAAACATTACTATCATGTCACATTTATTATGTGTGTAAGTAGGTAAGTATCTGGCTCAATTATGTCTTTATGTGTTTGAGGGTGTTTATTATTGCTACATACTCTGATTGGGTCCTAATTACCAGTGGGGTATCACAGGGGTCAGTATTGGGTCCTATTATTTTTAATATATTTATTAACAACATTGTGGAGGGATTGTACAGTAAAATATCAATATTTGCAGATGATAAAAAAAAACATGTACACACTGGTGTAACTATAGAGGGTGCAGGGGATGCGGTTGCACCCGGGCCCCGGAGCCTTAGGGGGCCCATAAGGCCTCTCCTCTCCATATAGGGAGCCCAGTACTACAAATTAGGCATTATAGTTGGGGGCCCTGTTACAGGTTTAGCATTGGGGCCCAGGAGTTTCAAGTTATGCCCTTGTATGTAAAGTATTTAACACGAGAGGACAGTATACGGTTGCAAATGGATCTGGATAAGTTGGGGGCAGAAAAGTAGTAGATGAGGTTTAACACTGATAAATATAAGATTCTGCACACGGGTAGAGGAAGTACATGTCACCATCACACACAAAATAGGAAACCACTGTGGAACACTGACACGGAAAAAGACTTGGGGATTTTACTTAAAGGGGTTGTCTCGCGCCGAAATGTTTTGTTTTTTTTTCAATAGGCCCCCTGTTCGGCGCGAGACTAACCCAATGGATGGGTTAAAAAAAAAAAGATATATTACTTACCCGAATCCCCGCTCTGTGACGACTTCTTTCTTCCTTCTCCAAGATGGCCGCCGGGATCTTCACCCACGATGCACCGCAGGTCTTCTCCCATGGTGCACCGTGGGCTCTGTGCGGTCCATTGCCGATTCCAGCCTCCTGATTGGCTGGAATCGGCACACGTGACGGGGCGGAGCTACGATGACGACGCGGGACCAGCTCTCCGGCACGAGTGGCCCCATTCACAAGGCAGAAGACCGGACTGCGCAAGCGCGTCTAAAAACGCCAGAAGACAGCGAATTTAGACGGATCCATGGCAACGGGGACGCTAGCAACAGAGCAGGTAAGTGAATAACTTCTGTATGGCTCATAATTAATGCACGATGTATATTACAAAGTGCATTAATATGGCCATACAGAAGTGTATAACCCCACTTGCTGCCGCGAGACAACCCCTTTAACTGTAAGTTTAACGGCAGCAACCAGTGTCAGGCAGCCGCTGCCAAGGCAAACAGGATCATGAGGTGCATCTAAAGAGGTCTAGGGGCACATGACGAGAATATTGTTGTTCCCCTGTACAAGTCATTGGTCAGACAGTTTTAGGTACCGGTACTCAAGAAAGACATCAGAGCTTGAGCGAGTACAAAGGTGGCAACTAAAGTAATAAACAAAATGGATGGACTACAATATCCAGAGAGGTTATCAAAATGGTTTTTCTTAGTAAAAAAAAAAATAAAGGCTGAGGGGGTGACCTAAGAATTATGTATAAATATATCAGGGTGCAATACAGAGATCTCTTTATACCCAGGACTGTAACAAGGGGGCACCCTCTACAGCTAGAGGAAAGAAGATTTCTACATCGACATTGAAAGTGGGTCTTTACTGTTAGAGCATTGAGACTATGGAACTCTCTGCCTGTGGGGATGTGGAGATGGGGAACTCACTAAAAAGTTCGAGAGGAGCCTGGATGCCTTTTTTGAGTGGACTTCAGAAGGGTCGGTGATCCTGGGATTATTCTTATTGCCAGATTGGAGTCAAGAAGGAATTTTTTTTTGCTAAAATTAGGAAAATTGGCTTCTACTGGGTTTTTTTTTTCCTTCCCCTGGATCAACAGGTGTGTGTGCATGGGGGAAGATGGGGGAGGATAACAGGCTGAACTAGATGGACATATGTAGTTTTTTTCAGCCTTACACACTATGTTACTATGTGTTTTAGACACTTTTTTGTACCTCACTAAACTACGGGTGTGGCTTAAAATGCGACAATATGCTCCAAAATTTTGCTGCATAATATTGGTGTGAATAACCAACTAATGGTAGTTGGTTAAATTCAGACCAATTAGTTACTTTTATCTGTTTTGTACCAGTGGGATAAAAACAGACAAAAGTAACTAAAATGTCAAGCACCCAATTTATTATCCAGCATGAGCCACAGGGATAAATTTGGTGAATCTTCAGATTGTCTGTCCTACATTTTCATAGTCTAACTATAAGGGCTCATTCACATGGACGTCAAAATCACACAGGAGTTAGCTACGCAAAAAAAAAAAAAAAATCGCGACTAGAGAGAATTTATATTTTTCATACCGCCGGCACAACTTCTTCAACTCACTACATACATCCATGTGACATTCTTTAGCAGCGCTATGGGGTGCATAACTCCTTTACCCTCACACAGACATTGTTTAGCTAACTTTTTCTCACTTTCCCCTTTCTCTCACTTGTTTAGCTCTTTTGGACGCAGCTAAGCTCCCTCCCCCTCCCTTTTTTTCCTACTCCTGTAGAAGTCTTTGGAAGCTTCTATTTTCAGCTCAAAGATAGGTGAATACCTATTTTTGCTCGCAGGGAATTTCAGTCGCTGATGTATTTATTTAGGTGTAATTTTTTTTACACAGCTTAGAATTGTTCATCTGAACATTTCCGTAGGAAAACATTGGTTCCATTAGTCGCATATTTTTTTGTGTGTGTAACCTAGCTGCATAACATTGTCCATGTGAATGAGCCCTAAGGCCTTATTCACACAAGCATTTTCACGCAGCAATTTTGCCATGATAAAATATCAGTTGAAAAATCGCTACCATATGAAGCATTGGATTTCAATACATTCGTTTACATGGGTGATTTTTAGGCACGTGAAAAAAAATCGAAGTAAAATCGTCAAATTGTTTTCAGTCGCCAATTTTACTCGCAGCGTGAAAAGATAGTTCAAGACCTATCTTTTGACAAAAAATGCTGGAGAATCCCATAGACTCCAATGGGAGCAGGAAAAAAAAAGGGAGGAGGGAATTTACTTGCGTTTGGCGCTCGAGAAAAGAAGACAGCTGGCTCTATTTTAGCTATTTAAGCTAATAGAAGACATTCTGCCAACTAATGGAAATCCGTGCTGCAGCATTTTTTTCATACGATACACTCGTGTAAATAGATGAGTAAACGCTAATTTTGGGATTGGATTATGACTTCTCTTCTTTATTGAGATTTTCTGCAGTGTGCGGCCAGCATTAAAAAAAACGCACATGCTCATATGAATGAGGTCTTAGATAAGATTAATAGATCTTTCCAAAGTGTTAAGGCCAATTTACATGGTGCGATGATCTCTCATCACTTAAGCGACAGGTTGAGTGACAGTTTTGAGTTATCATCTTTGCTTAACTCTAAGTAGCTAATTAGCTACTTATGAGTTATGCAGGCAGAGAGTGATACTGCCTCAATAGCTCAGAGAACAATGCAGCTGTTTTGAATATGCAAACAGCTGTAGTGTACTCAGCCCTTTCAACTAGTGTCCCACTGAGAACTGCCAGCGGGATACCAGTTGAAAGAATGCTATCAGCACCACCCACTGAGATAACAGTGTGTGGTGCTGATGAGGCTCATCACCCATTTCTAGCTGGCTAGAAATGAGCGATGAACGAACAGTGCATGAACAGTGCACGAAGGCCATGCATTTAGACGCAACGATTATTGCTCAAAAGACGGATTTTGAGTGAATTTTGAGCAATAATCTTTGTGTCTACATCGGCTTTTACTCTGTACACATAAGTATGCCAGGGACTGGTGGAGAAAGGGATAATTAGTTTATTCAACATTAATCATGCTGAGCTTTAGGGGCCAAAGGTGGGGGGACGCAATCTGAAATCAGTGCCTTGAGCACAAAGAGAGCTTGCTCTATCCCCTAGTATAGCTGGCCATTTACTGTACTTTAGATGGATAAAGGCAAAAGAGAGCATTCCCCTAATGAATATGCCAAATACATAACTATTTTTTTTGCAATTTTGGCAACTAGGCGTATGGATCTGTAGTGCCCTTAATTAGGGCATCATATTAAGGAGACAAATTCAGGGTTGCCATCCTGATTTATTTATTTTTCTGCACAACATATTAAAAATCACAGGCAGCCAACATTTTTATGAACACATTGGCAAAACGTAAGGAATCATAAAATTTATAAAAGAGGTCTACAGCCTGAATACTGACATGAAGATATTAGTAGCCTTTACTGTGAACTGTGAAATGATAATTACAGTCACCATAGCCTGCACAAAAGTCTTCAGCTTCATAAAATAATCACAGACACATCAAATTATTTTGCAGACTCTGAAGGAGCCATTTATAACAGGGTGGCAGGCTGCCTCTGCTACAAATAGTGTAAAGCCAGCCCCATTAAAGTCAATGGACAGACTGCAATATTAAAGTTAGAGCTCAAATACAGGCAGTGACTATCATTTAAGCCATTATACTCTATGGACCTGTCTGAGCATGCTCAATAGGAATGTGCTGGAAACTTCCAAGAGGCTCTAAAAAACTACATGAGGAGGTTGAGCCGAGCAGTGGTTGTTGTTGGTGGAGAGTTCAGAGGAGACAGTTCTGCTGTGCTGATTGAACTGTTGCTGGGGACTGCTGGTACTGAAAAGTGCTGCTGCCAAGAGCCTCTGGTTCAACAAGCAGCCATTTCGCTTAAATTCAGGAGCCATTTCCCCACCATAGAAGGGGACTCCCAGGGACTATCTAAGAGGGTAGTAACCAGGTCGAGACTCCCTCTACTATGACGATTGTGAGGATGATTCACTTCAGCTATTCATCAACAGAGACACAGCCATCAGAAACATAAGAGACCGGTCTCTTGCTAGTAATATGGATGGCTACTTTATAGAGTGTACTGCTCACAAGACCCTGATTACTTTTGACTGAGACAAGTTAGAGGAGCAGCTCCTTCAAAGAACTGTGGCTAACAAACTGATTGAGTTATGTTGTTCGTGTCCACTAAGTTGTACACTTAACGCCCATTTACACGGAGCGATGATTGCTCAAAAATCGCTCAAACGACAGTTTGAGTGACAGCTTTGAGCGATCATTTTGCATAAGCTATTAAGTAGCTACTCAGCTACTTAATAGCTTATTAGCATGCAAATAAAGCCTTTAGCTGAATGCAGTTAATAGCCAGAAGGCCCTTATCTGCATTCAGCTCCTTTGTTCTCTAACGGGTTAAATTGCTGAAAAAATGCTATCAGCACTACCTGCAGAGAACTCAGAGCGTGTGGTCATGATAAGACCGCACAATGATTTTTAGTCTGGCTTGAATTTAATGATCAACTAGCAGTGCACGAAAAGTGCACGATGCCCGTGCGTTTAGATGCAACGATTATCGCTGAAACGATCACTTTGGAGCGATTTTTGAGCAATCATCGCTCCATGCAAATGGACCTTACTGGGAGGTTCAACAGTTATAATAGTGATATCTTTGATTTCCATGTTGATCTTTTGGTGTGTGACATTTGTTTGTGAATATGTAAATATGTTTGTGTAAAGTGAAGTTATTCTAAGTCTAGCATTAGACAGAAGTACCAGTAGCTGGTAGTACGCAGGTAGCTAACTACTTTTTGGTTGTTATGCTGCTATCCTGGAGTCAATAATTTTTGGTTTTTGCTCCCACATCTCCTTATTCTGCATCATATCCCAAAAGAACCCAGGTGTTTAATTGCCGTGACAAGTTAACTCCTTGACATAACCCTGTGTATAATGCTCCAAAGTGTTATACATTTCAGAGTACATATTCATCCTTGCTGCTAAGGACACTATACTGTGTCGATGTCCATAATACTCTGTATAGTCTATAACCAGCATATAACCTATAAAAACGTGCATAAATAGTGTAGGGGGGGGGGTCCTTTAACAAAAATCTAAATTAAGTGACTTTCAAGTTTTGTTCATAGTACCAGACATCTAGGTTATTGGGTTAGAAAATGGTGGTGAGAATGTCTGAAATCTCATTAAAGGGATTGTGCCAGAATATCAAGCTGATTGGTGGGGTCTCACCACTTAGAATCCTGCTGATCTCATGAACGGGGTTCCTGTGTCCCTCGTCCTTGACTCTGCAGGGTTGCTGCACCCTCCACAGTGAGGAGGTGACCGAATGGAGCATTCGTTGTGCAAGTGCAACGGCACTCCATTCACTTTCAATGGTACCTGCTCAGGCATTTCCGTGACTTCCATTAAAATTAATGGATCACTGACTGTGTGTGCTTGTCCAGTACTCCATTCAAAGTGAAGTCACTGTAGGGGGAGAAATGACCCTAGCACTGACAGAAGAGCGAGACACAGGGCTCCTATTCTCAAGATCAGTGGGGGTCTCAGGGGTGAGACTCCCATCGGTCAGCAAGTTACTCCCTCTCCTGTGGATAGGGGATAACTTGATATTCTGGATAAATCCCTTTAAGAAAATGCTCCTAAAGTGCTATACAGTGTGATTAAGTGGCTGATTAGAGTTCATTAGTTACAGATCTCATCCACATCCTTCAAGAAGCACTCTAGATCTTGATCTTTGGACATTTCGCTGAGCTCTGGAAAGAAGAAATACAGTAGTAGTACATTGCAGAAAAGCCAGTTGTTCACAATTACAGTATATGGATAAAGAAATTTGCAGTTTTAAGATAGATACTAGTTTGTCAACCCAAGGGCCAATTTAGACAGGTGTATGGATGAAGGTAGAACATGCAATATCTACTGCCCCCAACGCTCAGATCATGAATGCGCCTGCATGTGCTGTCCAATGCAAATTTCACCCAAAAGTCTTTGGGCAACTCTCAAACGCTTGTTTGAATGAGCGTTTAATGTCTTCATTAGAGCTGAGCGAGCATACTTGTCCGAGCTTGATGCTCGTTCGAGTATTAGGGTGCTCGAGATGTTCGTTACTCGAGACGAGCACCACGCGGTACTCGTCTCGATTAAACGAGCACTGACCATTGAATTCAATGGAGCCGGCAATACAGCCGGCTCCATTGAAAGCAATGGGCTGCCGGCGAGCGCGGGATGAATTTTTGGGAAGGGCTTAAAAATATAAGCCCTTACCTGAAAATCATCCTAAAATGTGTAAAAATAAAAATTATGTCAGCATTAAGATCATTCTCCTGTGCCATAGCTGTAACAGCTGGGGCAGAGAAGAACGATGTTAGCCCATCGAATTCAATGGAGCTGGCAATACAGCCGGCTCCATTGAAAGCAATGGGCTGCCGGCGAGCGCGGGAAGAATTTTCGGGAAGGGCTTAAAAATATAAGCCCTTACCTGAAAATTATCCTAAAATGTGTAAAAATAAAAAAATAAAAATTATGTCAGCATTAAGATCATTCTCCTCTGCCACAGCTGTAACAGCTGTGGCAGAGAAGAACGATGTTAGCCCATTGAATTCAATGGAGCTGGCAATACAGCTGGCTCCATTGAAAGCAATGGGCTGCCTGCGAGCGCGGGATGAATTTTCGGGAAGGGCTTAAAAATATAAGTCCATACCTGAAAATCATCCTAAAATGTGTAAAAAAAAAAAAATGTATACTATTACTCACCTTTCCGCTGCAGCCCGAGTTCAGCTGCGTCTGGCCGGCAGTTCTTCTGAACTGCTCTGAGTAGTATTCAGCAGCCGGGGATTTAAAATCCCCGCCTGCTGAATGAGCTGGCTCTGATTGGTCACAGCCTCACCATTTAGAGGCAGCTCTCACTCACACCCATTCATGAATTCATGAATGGGTGAGTGAGTGCTGCCTCTGATTGACTCAGCGCAGGGACCAATCAGAGGCAGCACTCACCCATTCATGAATGGGTGTGAGTGAGAGCTGCCTCTGATTGGTGAGGCTGTGACCAATCAGAGGCAGCTCATTCAGCGGGCGGGGATTTTAAATCCCCGGCTGGTGATAGATCAGCAGTTCAGCATCACAGTGCAGGGGACAGCAGGAGAAGACGCGGCTGTGCCCCGGCAGCTGAAGGGAGGTAAGTATCTATTTTTTTTTTTTGCTTTTTAAATCACTTTTAATTCATTTCCAGGGAATGGCTTATATGTAAAGCCCTTCCCTGAAAAAGAATTCAGGTGTGCAAGCAGACCATTGTCTTCAATGGAGTCGCCGGCAGCAGCAGCAGCTCCATTGAAGAGAATGCCTGAATTTTTATTCTTTTTTACACTAAAATCTTTCTTTTTCAGGTAAGGGCTTATATTTTTAACCCTTCCCGAAAATTCATCCCGCGCTTGCCGGCAGCCCATTGCTTTCAATGGAGCCGGCTGTATTGCCGGCTCCATTGAATTCAATGGGCTAACATCGTTCTTCTCTGCCACAGCTGTTACAGCTGTGGCAGGGGAGAACGATCTTTATGCTGACAGTGGGGGGGGGGGGTCTCACTCTTGCCACTATTGTGGCTTAATAGTGAGACCTCGGAGCCCGAAATGCAGCCCTGCATGTTGCTCCTCGCCTGCCCTATCCATTTCTGTGTTTTTTACATGACTTTGGTGATTTGCTAAGATTTTCACAAATGAAAACCTTAGCGGAGCACCAGTCATATACAAAAATGCTCGAGTCGCCCATTGACTTCAATGGGGTTCGTTACTCGAAACGAACTCTCGAGCATCACTGAAAGTTCGACTCGAGTAACGAGCACTCGAGCATTTTGGTGCTCGCTCATCTCTAGTCTTCATCTTTTTCTTATTTGATGAATTGCAAAAAGGCATTCCAATTTGTAAAAACCCTGGGTAATAACTCCATTTAGGCTTCAAAAGTTAAATTGCAGCTCACCAAGATGGTCTTTCCACCAGATGCCTCACAATTCTATCCACTGAATGGCTTTCTAAAGTGCCAGTTAAGGTATGGAAGATAGTAGCCTACCGCACTGTATGTGGCAAGCTAAGTATTAACAGAGTACTCCCCTATGTATATCCACTTAGGTACTCAGGAGACTAGTAATAAGCCAGTGACACAACTCCCTAATCAGACATCAATTATAGTATAGATGTAGCAAGCGCCACCATTATCGCACTGGCACATCATGGAAATAGTTCATTGTGCCAACACTCTTTGCGTAGTGTGACAGTCAAATATAGTCATGGCAGTGGCTGCGATATGCAAATAGTATAGAAATGGTGGGGCTCTTGCTTAGCACACCAGAAATAATGCTGGTGCTTCCTTCACACTTGTTCATTGGGTAGTTTTTTTTTTATCCTAAAACACCAGCAGTTTATTACCCAGGACATGTGGTTTTTACAAGTGTTTTACGGGTGCCTTTTTATTTACACATTTTTCGGGTGTTTTTTCAGCTTTTTTCTTACAGAGAAAAAAAATCAAAACCTAGTGTGAAAAAAATGCATAGTGAATAGAGATGAGCGAGCACCAAAATGCTCGGGTGCTCGTTACTCGAGACGAACTTTTCGCGATGCTCGAGGGTTCGTTTCAAGTAACGAACCCCATTGAAGTCAATGGGCGACCCGAGCATTTTTGTATATCGCCAATGCTCGCTAAGGTTTTTATTTGTGAAAATCTGGGCAATTCAAGAAAGTGATGGGAACGACACCGAAACGGATAGGGCAGGTGAGGGGCTACATGTTGGGCTGCATCTCAAGTTCCCAGGTCCCACTATTAAGCCACAATAGCGGCAAGAGTGCCCCCCCCCCTCCCAACAATTTTTACTTCTGAAAAACCCTCATTAGCAAGGCATACCTTAGCTAAGCACCACACTACCTCCAACAAAGCACAATCACTGCCTGCATGACACTCCGCTGCCACTTCTCCTGGGTAACATGCTGCCCAACCCCCCCCCCCCCGCACGACCCAGTGTCCACAGTGCACACCAAAGTTTCCCTGTGCAGCCTTAGCTGCACTCATGCCACACGCTGGCCTCATAGCCACACCACCCTCATGTCTATTTATAAGTGCATCTGCCATGAGGAGGAACCGCAGGCACACACTGCAGAGGGTTTGCACGGCCAGGCAGCGACCCTCTTTAAAAGGGGCGGCGCGATAGCCCACAATGCTGTACAGAAGCAATGAGAAATCCAATCCTGTGCCACCTCCATCAGGAGCTGCACATGTGGGAATAGCAATGGGGAACCCATGTGCCACACACTATTCATTCTGTCAAGGTGTCTGCATGCCCCAGTCAGACCACGGTTTTTTATAAATAGTCACAGGCAGGTACAACTCCGAAATGGGAATTCCGTGTGCACCCACAGCATGGGTGGCTCCCTGGAACCCACCGGCGGTACATAAATAAATCCTATTGCATTGCCCATCACAGCTGAGGTAACGTCAGGTTTAATGCAGGTGGGCTTCGGCCCACACTGCATGCCCCAGTCAGACTGGGGTTCTTTTGAAGTGGACACATGCAGTTACAACTCCGTGTGGACCGACAGCATGGGTGGGTCCCAGGAAGCCACCGGCGGGACATAAATATATCCCATTGCAGTGCCCATCACAGCTGAGGTAACGTCAGGTTTAATGCAGGTGGGCTTCGGCCCACACTGCATGCCCCAGTCTGACCGGGGTTTTTAATACATAGACACTGGCAGGTACAACTCCCTAATGTGAAGTCCCTGTGGACCCACGGCATGGGTGGCTCCCTGGAACCCACCGGCGGTACATAAGTATATCCCATTGCATTGCCCATCACAGCTGAGGTAACGTCAGGTTTAATGCAGGTGGGCTTCGGCCCACACTGCATGCCCCAGTCAGACTGGGGTTCTTTATAAGTAGACACATGCAGTTACAACTCCGTGTGGACCGACAGCATGGGTGGGTCCCAGGAAGCCACCGGTGGTACATAAATATATCCCATTGCAGTGCCCTGGACAGCAAAGCTAACGTCAGATTAAATGCAGGTGGGCTTTGGCAGTACATAAATGTATCTCATTGCAGTGCCCTGCTCAGCAGAGCTAACGTCACATACAATACAGGTGTGCTTCGGCCCACAGTGCATGCCCCAGTCAGAGTGGTAATATGTACCTTAACAGTAACCACGTTGGTGGGAATGTGGTGGCAACTGCGGACCTAGTAGCGCGGTTTTATTTAGTTGGTTTTCGGAATGTGGCCATGATTAAGTGGGCCGTGGCGGGGGGATGGTGGGGGGGCTCTCTTGTTGTGTCGGTAAAGGTGAAATTCTTGGACTGCCACCAGACGGACCTATGCAAAGGTATTTGCCAAGAATGTTTTCATTGTTGGAGGAAGAGGGGGATGTTTTTGAGGCACTACGTGTCCTCTCCACGTGTCCTCTGCACCTTAACAGTAACCGCGTTGGTGGGAAATGGCCTCGCCACCATCATGTCTTTGGGAAGCCTCCGTTTCCACACCCCAGTGACATAGCATTAGCAGCGGTATAGGTAGAGCCCAGAATTAGTAACATTTCAGCGGTAGCATTAGGGACAGGCCCCAGTAACATATCACTAGCAGCATTATAGGGGGAGCACAGTATTAGTTCCATTTCAGTAGTAGTAGCAGTCCAAACAGGCCCCAGTAACAATTCCGAAGCAGCAGTATAGGGGGAGCACAGTCTTAGTTCCATTTCAGTAGTAGTAGCAGTCCAGACAGGCCCCAGTAACAATTCGGAAGCAGCAGTATAGGGGGAGCACAGTCTTAGTTCCATTTCAGTAATAGTAGCACTCAAGACAAGCCCTGGTAACAATTCCGAAGCAGCAGTATAGGGGGAGCGCAGTCTTAGTTCCATTTCAGTAGTAGTAGCAGTCAAGACAGGCCCCAGTAACAATTCCGAAGCAGAAGTATAGGGGGAGCACAGTCTTAGTTCCATTTCAGCTTGAATTAGTAGTAGTAGAGACAGGCCCCAGTAACATATCATTAGCAGCAGTATAGGGGGAGCACAGTATTAGTTCCATTTCAGTAGTAGTAGCAGTCTAGACAGGCCCCAGTATCATATCACTAGCAGCAGTATAGGGGGAGCACAGTATTAGTTCCATTTCAGTAGTAGTAGCAGTCTAGACAGGCCCCAGTAACATATCACTAGCAGCAGTATAGGGGGAGCACAGTCTTAGTTCCATTTCAGTTCCTCCTTAGTTCCTCCTCCTCATGCTCCTCCCCCTCCTCCTCCTCCTCCTCAATGAGCTGAGATATAGACAGGAGGGTGCTCTGACTATCCAGCGACATACTGTCTTCCCCCGACTCCGCTTCTGAGCGCAAAGCGTCTGCCTTTATGCTTTGCAGGGAACTTCTCAAGAGGCATAGCAGAGGAATGGTGACGCTAATGATTGCAGCATCGCCGCTCACCATCTGGGTAGACTCCTCAAAGTTTCCAAGGACCTGGCAGATGTCTGCCAACCAGGCCCACTCATCTGTAAAGAATTGAGGAGGCTGACTCCCACTACGCCACCGATGTTGGAGTTGGTATTCCACTATATCTCTACGCTGCTCATAGAGCCTGGCCAACATGTGGAGCGTAGAGTTCCACCGAGTGGGCACATCTCACAGCAGTCGGTGCACTGGCAGATTAAACCGATGTTGCAGGGTCCGCAGGGTGGCAGCATCCGTCTTGGACTTGCGGAAATGTGCGCAGAGCCGGCGCACCTTTCCAAGCAGGTCTGACAAGCGTGGGTAGCTTTTCAGAAAGCGCTGAACCACCAAATTAAAGACGTGGGCCAGGCATGGCACGTGCGTGAGGCTGCCGAGCTGCAGAGCCGCCACCAGGTTACGGCCGTTGTCACACACGACCATTCTCGGTTGGAGGCTCAGCGGCGAAAGCCAGCAGTCGGTCTGCTCTGTCAGACCCTGCAGCAGTTCGTGGGCCATGTGCCTCTTATCTCCTAAGCTGAATAGTTTCAGCATGGCCTGCTGGCGCTTGCCCACCGCTGTCCTGCCACCCCGCGTGACATCGACTGGTGGCGATGTGCTGCTGCTGACACATCTTGATTGCGAGACAGAGGTTGCGTAGGAGGAGGGTGGTTTAGTAGAGGAGCATAAACCGCCGCAGATACCAGCACTGAGCTGGGGCCTGCAATTCTGGGGGTGGGTAGGACGTGAGCAGTCCCGGGCTCTGACTCGGTCCCAGCCTCCACTAAATTCACCCAATGTGCCGTCAGGGAGATATAGTGGCCCTGCCCGCCTGTGCTTGTCCACGTGTCCGTTGTTAAGTGGACCTTGGCAGTAACCGCGTTGGTAAGGGCGCCTACAATGTTGCGGGAGACGTAGTCGTGCAGGGCTGGGACGGCATATCAGGAAAAGTAGTGGCGACTGGGAACCGAGTAGCGCGGGGCCGCTGCCGCCATCATGTTTTTGAAAGCCTCCGTTTCCACAAGCCTATACGGCAGCATCTCTAGACTGATCAATTTGGCTATGTGCACGCTTAACGCTTGAGCGTGCGGGTGCGTGGCTGCGTACTTGCGCTTCCGCTCAAACATTTGCGCTAGCGACGGCTGGACGCTGCGCTGAGAGACATTGCTGGATGGGGCCGAAAACAGCGGAGGTGAGGGTGTGGGTGCAGGCCAGGAGACGGTCATGCCTGTGTCCTGAGAGGGGGGTTGGATCTCAGTGGCAGGTTTGGCCACAAGGGGAGAGGCAGTGGTACAAGCCAGAGGCGGTGAACGGCCTTCGTCCCACCTTGTGGGGTGCTTGGCCATCATATGCCTGCGCATGCTGGTGGTGGTGAGGCTGGTGGTGGTGGCTCCCCGGCTGATCTTGGCACGACAAACCTTGCACACCACAGTTCGTCGGTCGTCTGCACTCTCAGTGAAAAACTGCCAGACCTTTGAGCACCTCGGCCTCTGCAGGGTGGCATGGCCCGAGGGGGCGCTTTGGGAAACAGTTGGTGGATTATTCAGTCTGGCCCTGCCTCTACCCCTGGCCACCGCACTGCCTCTTCCAACCTACCCTGCTGCTGCACTTGCCTCCCCCTCTGAAGACCTGTCCTCAGTAGGCTTAGCAAACCAGGTGGGGTCAGTCACCTCATCGTCCTGCTGCTCTTCCTCCGAATCCTCTGTGCACTCCTCCTACGGACTTACTGCCCTTACTACGACCTCACTGATAGACAACTGTGTCTCATCGTTATCGTCCTCCTCACCCACTGAAAGCTCTTCAGACAGTTGCCGGAAGTCCCCAGCCTCATCCCCCGGACCCCGGGAACTTTCCAAAGGTTGGGCATCGGTCACGACAAACTCCTCCGGTGGGAGAGGAACCATTGCTGCCCATTCTGGGCAGGGGCCCGAGAACAGTTCCTGGGAGTCTGCCTGCTCCTCAGAATGTGTCATTGTAATGGAGTGAGGAGGCTGGGAGGAAGGAGGAGCAGCAACCAGAGGATTCAGAGTTGCAGCAGTGGACGGCGTAGAAGTCTGGGTGGTCGATAGATTGCTGGATGCACTTTCTGCCATCCACGACAGGACCTGCTCACACTGCTCATTTTCTAATAAAGGTCTACCGCGTGGACCCATTAATTGTGAGATGAATCTGGGGACCCCTGAAACTTGCCTCTCTCCTAATCCCGCAGCAGTCGGCTGCGATACACCTGGATCAGGAGCTCGGCCTGTGCCCACACCCTGACTTGGGCCTCCGCGTCCTCGCCCGCGTCCATGTCCTCTAGGCCTACCACTACCCCTCAGCATGGTGTATTATGAGTAGAGCAGAAACAGAAGGCTGTAATTAAATGTGCCGCTTATTGGCCTGTGGTTGGAGGCTGACTTCGCTTACGGAACGCACAGCAGAGCCAGGAAACAATTTTGCGCACGCCTGTAGTGAGACGTAGGTGCGTAGGACTGAGCTAGTGGAATTCACAGCGCAGAAGCAGTCAAGTCGCCAAAGGGCAGTGGTACGCCTTAAGTATTTGGCTTCCCTTTTTTTAAATGGTGAGCTGAAACACCAGACAGATACTGTATGCAGTGTATATATTGTATACTCTTTCCCTCTGGCGCTATGACGGAGGTGATGTAACGGGCACAGCAGAGCCAGGAAACAATTTTGCGCACGCCTGTAGTGAGACGTAGGTGCGTAGGACTGAGCTAGTGGAATTCACAGCGCAGAAGCAGTCAAGTCGCCAAAGGGCAGTGGTACGCCTTAAGTATTTGGCTTCCCTTTTTTTAAATGGTGAACTGAAACAGCAGACAGATACCGTATGCAGCGCATATTATGTTCACCGTTTTCCTCTGGCGCTATGACGGCAGTGATGTAACGGGCACAGCAGAGCCAGGAAACAATTTTGCACATGCCTGTAGTGAGACGTAGGTGCGTAGGACTGAGCTAGTGGAATTCACAGCGCAGAAGCAGTCAAGTCGCCAAAGGGCAGTGGTACGCCTTAAGTATTTGGCTTCCCTTTTTTTAAATGGTGAACTGAAACACCAGACAGATACTGTATGCAGCGTATATATTGTATACTCTTTCCCTCTGGTGCTATGACGGTGGTGATGTAACGGCACAGCAGAGCCAGGAAACAATTTTGCGCACGCCTGTAGTGAGACGTAGGTGCGTAGGACTGAGCTATTGGAATTCACAGCGCAGAAGCAGTCAAGTCGCCAAAGGGCAGTGGTACGCCTTAAGTATTTGGCTTCCCTTTTTTTAAATGGTGAGCTGAAACACCAGACAGATACTGTATGCAGTGTATATATTGTATACTCTTTTCCTCTGGCGCTATGACAGCGGTGATGTAACGGGCACAGCAGAGCCAGGAAACAATTTTGCGCACGCCTGCTGTAACGCTTAGGTGCATATTAATTAGGACTACTACCCCCAGCAGACATGCAGTACACTGAAGACTGTCACAGGCAGCCCAAAGATAGTATTTTTCCCCAATTTTTTTGAAAAAGCCCACTGCCTATATAGACAGTATATCTCTTTCACCTTTCCCTCTTTCCCTGCCTCACCAGTACTGCTCCTATACTCTGTACAATGACTGCAGACTGAGGACGCTATGGTCTGCACGCCCGATATACAAAAAGAAAAGAATTGTGCAACACTGCTAAAAGCAGCCTCAACAGTACTGCACACGGTCAGATGTGGCCCTAAGAAGGACCGTTGGGGTTCTTGAAGACTAAAATAACACCTAACACTCTCCCTATAGCAGCTACAGCAAAACAGCACTTTCCCTGATCTCTGTCACCATGCATCTGTGGCGAGCCGCGGGAGGGGCTGATTTTAATACTCTGGTGACACCTGATCTCGCCAGCCACTCACTGCAGGGGGGTGGTATAGGGCTTGAACGTCGCAGGGGGAAGTTGTAATGCCTTCCCTGTCTTTCTATTGGCCAGAAAAGCGCGCTAATGTCTCAGAAATTAAAGTGAAAGTAACTCGAACATCGCGTGGTGCTCGCCTCTAGTAATGAGCATCTCGAACACGCTAATACTCGAACGAGTATCAAGCTCGGACGAGTACGTTCGCTCATCTCTAATAGTGAACTTCCCATTTCCCAATTTATCTGAAGTTAACATATGGCTGCAGGGTTTTTTTTTACCACCAATAATGCTGCAAACAATGCCCCGAACAATGCCATTAAAAATGTGGTATTTTTCCGAAAAGTGAAAAATGTGTGAAACCACTTTTCTCGTTACTTTTAATCAGAAAGCCATGACGTACGTACAGATGTAGGAAACTTTAAAATTACACTTTACAAAAGCCATTGAGAAAGTTGAGTTAAAAAAAGGTTGTCTGGTTACAATGGACTTTATAAAAATCAGAGTCAAATGGGTTAAAACAATAACACAAACAAATACTTACCCTCCTCAGCCCTGGTGATTCAGCACTGCCAATCAGAGGCTGCACCGTCGCCGTTTGTTCTGCTGGCATCAGTGCTCACATTCTGGGCACCATGATGCCAACAATTTGGAAGTGTTACACATAGGGGCATAGCTAAAGGCTCATGGGCCCAGGTGCAAAAGTTTTATCTTGGGCCCCCCCAACGTCTCTTAACCCTTTCCAATCCAATTTGTATCTTGGTTTACCTTGGGGGCTTACTCTTTTTCTGCCATTATACAACGGCGCTACATGCTGGCTAAAGCCAGTACTGCATGAGGTGACACGTTGGATAGGCTCCGACAGCAAAGAGGCTGGCAATATACAGTAAGGAAACCCCGATGGACGTCTTCCAACATCGGAGCTGTACAGCCTTAAATCATAATGTCTTCAGAGGTCAGACAGTGGATTGGAAAGGGTTAACCCTTTAACATAGAGGCGTAACTTGAAGCTCCTGGGCCCCAAAGCAAAACCTGGAACAGGGCCCCCAACAATAATGCTCTAGTCATACTGGGCTCTCTATATGGGGAAGAAAGACCTTATGGGCCCCCCTGAGGCTCCTGGGCCTGGGTGCAACTGCATCCCCTATAGTAACACCAGGGGTGACACTGCAAACTTTGATTGGCAGGCCGCTGTCATCTGACTTCTGCTGTCATCAGAGACCAGATGAATCCCGGGACTGCAGTGCTGGATCACCAGGACAGAGGAAGGTGTGCCCCTTTGTTTTATTGTTTTAACCCTATGTTAAATTTTCGTTTGAAACTAGATAGCTTCTTTAAAGTTTGCTGCAAATGTGCATTAATGCATTAAGTGTCAAATAACCTTTACTACATCTGTACATATTTTCCTTCTTCAAGGTCGTCTCTGACAATAGAAAAGGAACCCTATATACACACACCTCTAACACCCCTTGCAAAGAACCAGCTAGCACAAGTGATTTACAGCTATGTGATACTGATGAATTGTCAGAGGGAATACTCAAATTGCACAAAGCTCCTTGAGGACTTGCTAAGCACCGATTGCTCAGGACTTATTATGATTTGTTACAAAATGACAATATAATGTTTTAGATGTCAAACTTAATATGAAATGTAGAAGAAGCATGAGTGACTCCAGACATGGCTGAGAGAGCAATTATAGTCCTCAGCACCTGGGCCTGAACAGATGTAGTTATTTGTCTGCTCCTAGTTAGAAAACCTGCAGCGAAAAAAATTGTTGTTTTTTATTTGTCCTCAGTGTTGGGTCACACGTCACATATGTTGAATGGTCCAGCGCCTGGTGACATAGCTCCGGGGCAATGTGCTATAATTGATTTATAGTAGTACTGTGGAATGATTGCCCATTAATCAAGGCAACACTTTTAACTCACATCAAAAACAGTTTACAATGTATTTATATTGGGTAGTACACACAGGGAGTAAAAAATACTTAACCCCTCAATGACTAGAAATGTTAAAAGCTCCATACACATTTGATTATAGTTACCTAAAACCACCAATTTCAGCGGGACTGAATGACTCTTGCTCTGTATGGGAGATTCTTGACTTTCCCTAGACAGTTGATGTTCAGGGAAAGAAGGATTAGACATGTTGAACGGACCAAATATAGGATTGAGAAGGCAGCTGTTAGGTGGATACACAACTGGCTGAGTGATCGTATTTAATGAGTGGTCATAAATGGCTGCACATCCAATTGGAAGAATGTGTCAAGAGGGGTACCACAAGGCTCTGTCCTGGGCCCAGTGTTGTTCAACATTTTTATAAATGATCTGGAGAAGGGAATTGATGGGAAACTGATCAAAAGCTAGGAGGGATAGCTAATAGAGATGAGCGAACGTGTCCGTTACGGACACATCCGCACCCGGACACCCGCTTTGCCGAACACTGCAGTGTTCGCGCGTAAGTGTCCGGGTGCCGCCGGGGGGCGGGGAGATGCGCGGCGGCGCGGGCGGCAGTAGCGGGGAACAGGGGGGAGCCCTCTCTCTCTCCCTCTCCCCCCCACTCCCCGCCGCACCCCCCCCGCGCTGCCACGGCGGCCCCCGAACTTTTTCGCCCGAACACTGAAGTGTTCGCAAGGTTCGGTGTTCGGGCGAAAAAGGGGCGGGGCCGAACGTGTTCGCTCATCTCTAATAGCTAACATTAGGGAAGAGAGGGAGAGTATTCAAAAAGATCTAGAAAAGCTTGAACAGTGGGCGGCAAATAACAGAATGGTATTTAACATGGAGAAATGCAAGGTCCTACATCTGGGCAAGAAAAATGAAAAAAAAGCACATAGAAAATGGGAGGAATTGGGCTAAACAGCAGTACATGTGAAAAAGACTTGGTTATACTAATAGATCATAGACTGAACATGAATCAACAATGTGATGCAGCAGCCAAAAAGACAAAACACAATTATGGGATATATTAAAAGAAACATAGTCTAGATCACGTGAGGTCACTATCCCCCTCTATTCTTCCTTAGTCAGACCTCATCTGGAATATTGTGTCCCCACTTTAAAAAAGACAGACAAACTGCAGCAAGTTCAGAGAAGAGTTACCAGGATGGTGAGCAGTCTGCAAATCATGTCCTATGAGGAACGGTTAAAGGATCTGGGAATGTTTAGCCTGTAAAAAAGTAGGCTGAGAGGAAACTTAATTTAATAGCTGTCTACAAATAGCTTAAGGGTTGTCACAGTGCAGAGAGATCAGCCCTATTCTCATTTGCACAAGGGAAGACCAAAAGCAATTGGATGAAACTGAAAGGGAGGAGACACAAATTAGGTATTAGAAAAAAACTTTCTGACAGTGAGAGTGATCAATGAGTGGAAAAGCTTACCACGGGAAGGAAGGGGGGGGGGGGGGCGGGGAGTTTTCCTTTAATGGAAGTCTTCAAACAAAGGCTGGACAAATATCTGTCTGGGATGATTTAGTGAATCCTGCATTGAGCATTGGATTCCAATGTATTCATTCAGATGAGGATATTGGTGACTGAAAATGCTGACCAATTTTATACGGCACGTGAAAAGATAATCCTTGCCCTACATTTTGGCGAGATACGCTGTAAGCTCCCATAGACTCCTATGGGAGCTGGGGGAAAAAGAGGAGGGAGTTTAAATGCGTTCAATGCTGGGAAACGAATAAAACTGGCTCTATTAAGCATCAATAGTCATTCCAAGAATTCATACCGTCCGAAGGATTTCCATGTTGCAGCGTATCTTTTCACCAATACGCCATAGCCGCCCATGTGAATGGACGAGAAATTGCTAATTAAAATTGGGACTTGATCGCAGCTTTTCTTTTTTCATGAAATTTTTTGCCGTCATTGGCCAAGCGTAAAGACACAAACGATCGCGTGAAAGAGGCCAAAGAAACAGAAGAATTTGAGTAAGTCTACATCCACAGAATATTTCTAGTTAATTCTCTAAGATGTTTAGAACAACCTCCCTACTGAGATGCTTCAAAAACTGTGTGCAAGTGTACCTAGAAGAACTGTTTTGAAGGAAAATGGTGATCTCACTGAATATTGATGTGATTTAGGTTTCTCTTCTGTTCATTCACTTTGCATTTTGTTAATTGACAAAAATAAACTATTAAGGGTGGTTTCACACCTGTGTTTGCTCCGTTTCCGGAGGATGTAAAGCTGAAATTAAACGATCATTTTTTTCCCCATCGATTTCAATGGCTTTTTTTTTTTACTGAAACAAAGCTGTATGATAAATGTGGCGCATCTTTGGCCACTTTTGTCTTACTTTACCCCTTTTATTGGTTGACATACTTTGGACTGTAAACCATATGCTATGGATCTGTTTCTGTATGGAAACTAACCAATGGTGTGGATTTATAAATCCACATCATATCACTTTCTGCAGTGGATTTTCACAGCAAATTACATTTTTTTGCCTCACACTATTTTTGCTGTACAATGTAGAGGGATCAAATCAGCAATGAATCTGCAGCAAATCTGCAACAAAATCCACATTACATGTGGATTACTACAGATTGGCGTAAAATCTGTAAGTAAATTTGGAGTGGATTTTTCCGCTACGTCTGGAGTCGGCTAAATAGGCTACATTTTAGTGTATATATTACACCTGCAGAAGCCGGACCCCTCACAACTCACTAACATAACTCGCAAAAAAGGGAGCCAAAAATGCACCATCTGCTAAACTGCAGGGCAGGTTCAAAAACCATAGATCCTGATAGCATGCAGAGAGCCAGATTGCAATAGGAGCAAGATAAATGTTTAATGCAGGCTAATATGCAGCCACCCAGCTCAACCCATTCCAGATTGGGTAGGGGTGACTGCTAACAAACATAGTCTGCACATATAAACTGATACCAAGGATGCCAGCCATAGATATGTGTGACACACCATATAGGAATGCTACTCCTACTGGCAAAGTAGTGGATTGCCCTGTATCACCACAGTGATAAAGAATCAGGAGCCGGCGGGGGAGAGTGGGGAGATCTCCCTCTCTCCCGCCCGCTCCCCGCCGCAACTCACCTGTCACCCGCGCTGGCCCCCGAATCTTTAGAGACGAGCGGGTAGATACTCGGCTAAGGCACTACTCGCTCGAGTAATTTGCCTTAGCGAGTATACTCGCTCATCTCTATTAATAAACTATCTTGTCACCTCCCTTTTTTCCCCCTTAACCAGTGAGTTGTAGTTAGTCTCGTGAGGGGGGAGGAGTTAGAGAGAGAGAGTGCCGAGATGTAGTCGGTGGAGGAGGATGTGTCACCGTGAGGCTGAAGTTGACTTATGCTTCTGCCCCGCAGAGCCTTGGGCTTGTCTCAGACTCACGTGATACATACACCAATAAACAGGTCTAGAACTTGAAGCAATAGCTTGTAGTAGTGCCAGCTGAGAAGTGTAGCTGAACACTAAGGGGAAAAAAAAAGAAGTGGCGAGGAAAACGCTGCGTCAGGAGAGTACCCCCAGGATCGTCTAATCAGATAACTTGGACTGAAGACACCTAGGAACGGGAAAGGAGGTGCCTCTTAAAGAGACGTGTGAGGGTATGTGTAACAGAGATAAATTCAAAGGAAGCCTGCTAGAAGTCCTGTGTCTGAACTGTCATCTTACTGTACTCTTGGAAAATGAAGGTTGGATTCCGTGAGTAAAGGAAACCGTGTACCTCCGGTTTTGAAAATTAACTTTGTTTGTGGATGAGGAGCTATCTTTGGGAAAAGAGGTACTGGTGTCACGTGACAACACCGTTGAGATTACCACCATTAACATTTTGCCTGTTCTGTTTTTGAACCTGCGTGGGACTGAGCTAGGCCCTTGCCGCCATTGCCAAGGGAAGATCACAGAGCCACCCATGACAACCATGGGGAGAACATCCACGTGGTCTCCTCCATAACAGCACGCCTCAGGCTCTGACACTGCAAAAGCAAATGGAAAGCCCATTTTGTTTTTCTTTACATTATAGTCAATTGGTGATGGAACTGAATGAAAAGGTTGACATTCCATTTCATTTTTGTTTTTCCGTTTAACTCATTAAGGACGTGGTCTATTTTGGCCATAATGACAGGATGATTTTGGCGGGATTTTCATCTCCAGTTTCCAAAAGCCATGCCTTATTTTTTTGTTGACATGGCCATATGAGGGCTTGTTTTTTGAGTGGCAAAGTGCAGTTTTTATTGGTACCATATTTGGGTGCACATAATGTATTGTAAAACTTTTATACATTTTTTTAGAGGGCAGGGAGAGAAAATATTAATACTGCCATTTTTTTACACACTGGTGTGAAAATCGCCTGAGATTTGCACATTGTGAGTCGTGCAAATCTCACAGAAATATGAAGCTCTTTCTTTTGAATGGCTTCATACAGATGAGCGATGTTTTCCTGTGTGGCACCGCGATGCAATGCTATGTGGATGCTATGAGATCGCTAATTGTCCTCAATGGGGCCTGTGACAGCAGTGCCGACCCCATTGAAAGCAATGGGATAACTCTGTGATCCTCTGCAGCAGATGTGATTGCCACCGTGGGGGATTTCCTTCATCCCCGAAATGATGCGCGGCTGTTTTCACATCGTCTCACATCCACGGGGCTTTAACATGGTGGCAAGTGCGATATCGGGCCGTGATTCGCATGCCAGTGTGCAGGAGTCCTTAGGCCTACTTTACACGGCCGAGAAAATTATGCGAGATTTGTGCATTGCGAGATGCGCAAATATGAACCCTATACACATAAGCAATGTTTTACCGCATGGCACCACGATAAGTTGCATGTTCTATCTGGCTGCCTGATCTGGCATTGCAGCCCCATTGAAAGCAATGGGAGAAACTCCGCGATCCACTGCTGCCGATGTGACAGCCGCGCCGGCGGTTCCCTGCATTCCCCCAGTAATGTGAGGCTGTTTTCACATGAAAATGCCTCACATCCACAAGGCTTTCACATGGATGTCAAGTGTGATATGGGGGGCAAGATTCACGGCCCCATATCGCAATCGTCCGTGTGACATTAGCGTAATTTAAATTGATGACAGCATGTAAGGGGTTAAGAGCTGGAATCAGTGTTCTCATCATGGCATGTAAAGCGCCTGCACCATCCACGAGATGTAGGTTCATGTCCTGTTGCGTTAAATACCACCCTGCCAGGACGTAAACGTACATCCTGTGGCATTGAGGGGTTAAAGGATCAATTTTTAACCCTTTGCAATCCAATTTTGGATTCAGGGTTTCCTAGGGGGTTTTCTCTATCTGCCATTATACAATGGCGCCATCTGCTGGCTAGAGCCAGTACTGCGGTATGGGACATGCTGGAAAGGCCCCTGACAACAGAACGGCCCGTAATATACAGTTAGAATACCCTGCCAGATGTCTTCCGATATCAGAGCTGTACAGCCTTCAATCAGAATGTCTTTAGACATCAGAGAGTGGATTGGAAATGGTTAAATGAGCACACGTAAAAGGGAAAAAAAGACATCAGACCAGACAGATGTAAGCAGAACAAACCAATAGAAATAGTCAATTTCTTCACAGATCTGTTAAAATTACGAAAACTATTTGTCCGTTTAGTTATGTTTTTTTTAATGAAACCGGAAAATTCGATTTAAAACGGATCTGTTAAAAATGGAAAACAAAACACTGATGTTAACAAGCCTTTACATCACTAGGTGACATACAGCGGTAGCCCGCAGCGGAATCCGCTCTGACCCCGGCCAGTGACCCTGCGTATCTGGTCTTTTATGTATTGCAGATGACCGCAGCGGATCACCGGATCACCATCGGTCATGCGCAGCCCAGATTCCTTTTTAATACCTGTCTTTCCCGCTTCATTGCTAGGCGATGACACTGGTGCCTGTGGCCTATCCACAATGTTAATTGCAGATGGGCTGCAGGTCAGATGGCTTCCATTGACTTCAATGGAATCCGTCCGTGCAGAGCCCGCACAAAAATAGAACATATTGCGGTATTTCCTCCACTCGCAGAAGCAACTTGCGAGCGTGCAGGAATAAGCGATTTTTCCATAGCCTGTTCCGAACGGTATTTGTTGCAGATCTTCTGTGTGGATGTCGACCGCGGATTCTGCAGCCGGCATAAGCCATTTGTAAGAAAAGAGTATTGCGCTAAAGTCAGTATTACAGCCTCATGAAACTGGCCAATCATAATCTGCAGCCAAAGCTAAAAATGAGACTCCACATAGTGTAATGGAAAGTATTAAAGCCTGGAATCATTATAATGTCTTTTACCTGAAGCAGTAGGTGAAGTGGATCCCGGCCTGATCAGTGCACACTGCTGGGCTGGGATCTTTGTTGCCTAGCAACATGTACACAGAGCTGCGGTTTAGGATTACACTGCACTCCCCTCAGGCACACCCAGCTGTGTTACATGGAGATGTTTGTCACACTAGTGTCCTGCAGACTGGGTAGAATTGGTGATTTATTGTGATCAGTAATTCCACCATTGTTTTTGGGTTTTGTTTTTACAGCGTTCACCATTCAGTAACAATCCCATGACTATATTATCTGGATCAGCACAAGTTTATATATGATTTATGATGCCCTGCGGCTTTGTTACATTAGATATAAAGTTTATATAGACTTTTTAATTTTTACCACGTTTGCAAAATAAAATCACATTTTTAGAACAACTTATTTAAAAACAATTGAGGCCTCATTAGCAGAGCGTGAAAATCACAGCAAAGTTACCCGTGTGAAAAAAATCGCAGCTAACTGCGCGAAAGATAGCGTGAATGGACGATTTTCCGTAATCAAGTCCTGAGCTTAATCAGTGTATTAAACGCCCATTTACATGATCTGGAGCGGCGTGTTGCAGGAAAAATGCGCTGCTGTTCGAAATTCCCTTAGCCAGCCGTCTAATGGGTAAACTACAGATACCTGTCTTCTTTCCCGAGCGCTGGACACAGCTAAACTCCCTCCCTTGTTATCCAGCTCCCTTAGCAGTCTATGGACACTCCTGCGCAGTGCACACCAAAGATAGGTCGGGTCTAGAGATGAGCGAACGTACTCGTCCGAGCTTGATGCTCGTTCGAGTATTAGTGTGTTCGAGATGCTCGTTACTAGAGGCGAGTACCACGCGATGTTCGAGTTACTTTCACTTTCATCTCTGAGACGTTAGCGCGCTTTTCTGGCCAATAGAAAGACAGGGAAGGCATTGCAACTTCCCCCTGCGACGTTCAAGCCCTATACCACCCCCCTGCAGTGAGTGGCTGGCGAGATCAGGTGTCACCCGAGTATATAAATCGGCCCCTCCCGCGGCTCGCCACAGATGCATTCTGACAGAGATCAGGGAAAGTGCTGCTGGTGCCGGAGCTGCTATAGGGAGAGCGTTAGGAGTTATTTTAGGCTTCAAGAACCCCAACGGTCCTTCTTAGGGCCACATCTGACCGTGTGCAGTACTGTTGAGGCTGCTTTTAGCAGTGCTGCAAAAATTTTTTTTTTTGTATATCGGCCGTGCAGAGCATTGCGTCCGCAGTCTGCAGTCATTGTACAGAGTATAGGGCCAGTACTGGTGAGGCAGGGAAAGAGATATTCAGGTTATATAGGCAGTGGGCTTTTTCCAAAAAATTGGGGAAAAATACTATATTTGGGCTGCCTGTGACCGTCTTCAGTTTACTGCGTGTCTGCTGGGGGTAGTAGTCCTAATTAATACGCAGCTAAGCGTTACAGCAGGCTTGCGCAAAATTGTTTCCTGGATCTGCTGTCTCTGTTACATGATCGCTGTCATCCCGCCAGAGGGAAAGAGTATACATAATATTATACGCTGCCTACAGTATCTATCTGCTGGGGGTAGTAGTCCTAATTAATACGCAGCTAAGCATTACAGCAGGCTTGCGCAAAATTGTTTCCTGCATCTGCTGTCTCTGTTACATGATCACCGTCATCCCACCAGAGGGAAACAGTATACATAATATTATACGCTGCCTACAGTATCTGTCTGCTGTATCAGCTCAGCATTTTTAAAAAATAGAAGCAAAATACTTAAGGCCTACCACTGCCCTTTGGCCACTTGACTGCTTCGGCGCTGTGAATTCCACTAGCTCAGTCATACGCACCTACGTCTCACTACAGGCATGCGCAAAATTGTTTCCTGGCTCTGCTGTGTGTTCCGTAAAGGAAGTCAGCCTCCAACCACAGGCCAATAAGCGGCACATTTAACTACAGCGTTCTGTTTCTGCACTACTGGTAATACAGCATGCTGAGGGGTATGGGTAAGCCTAGAGGACGTGGACGCGGGCGAGGACGCGGAGGCCCAAGTCAGGGTATGGGCACAGGCCGAGCTCCTGATCCAGGTGTATCGCAGCCGACTGCTGCGGGATTAGGAAAGAGGCACGTTTCTGGCGTCCCCACATTCATCTCACAATTAATGGGTCCACGCGGTAGACCTTTATTAGAAAATGAGCAGTGTGAGCAGGTCCTGTCGTGGATGGCAGAAAGTGCATCCAGCAATCTATCGACCACCCAGAATTCTGCGCCGTCCACTGCTGCAACTATGAATCCTCTGGCTGCTGCTCCTCCTTCCTCCCAGCCTCCTCACTCCATTACAATGACACATTCTGAGGAGCAGACAGACTCCCAGGAACTGTTCCCGGGCCCCTGCCCAGAATGGCCAGCAATTGTTCCTCTCCCACCGGAGGAGTTTGTCGTGACTGATGCCCAACCTTTGGAAAGTTCCCAGGGTCCGGGGGATGAGGCTGGGGACTTCCGGCAACTGTCTTAAGAGCTTTCAGTGGGTGAGGAGGACGATGACGATGAGACACAGTTGTCTATCACTCAGGTAGTAGTAATTGGCGTAAGTCCGAGGGAGGAGCGCACAGAGGATTCGTAGGAAGAGCAGCAGGACGATGAGGTGACTGACCCCACCTGGTTTGCTAAGCCTACTGAGGACAGGTTTTCAGAGGGGGAGGCAAGTGCAGCAGCAGGGCAGGTTGGAAGAGGCAGTGCGGTGGCCAGGGGTAGAGGCAGGGCCAGACCGAATAATCCACCAGCTGTTTCCCAAAGCACCCCCTCGCGCCATACCACCCTGCAGAGGCCGAGGTGCTCAAAGGTCTGGCAGTTTTTTACTGAGAGTGCAGACGACCGACGAACAGTGGTGTGCAACCTTTGTCGCGCCAAGATCAGCCGGGGAGCCACCACCACCAGCCTCACCACCACCAGCATGCGCAGGCATATGATGGCCAAGCACCCCACAAGGTGGGACAAAGGCCGTTCACCGCCTCCGGTTTGCACCGCTGCCTCTCCCCCTGTGCCCCAACCTGCCACTGAGATCCAACCCCCCTCTCAGGACACAGGCACTACCGTCTCCTGGCCTGCACCCACACCCTCACCTCCGCTGTGCTCGGCCCCATCCACCAATGTCTCTCAGTGCACCGTCCAGCCGTCGCTACCACAAGTGTTCTCAGTTCCCAGTCGCAACTACTTTTCCCGATGTGCCGTCCCAGCCCTGCGCGACCACGTCTCCCGCAACATTGTATGCGCCCTCACCAACGCGGTTACTGGCAAGGTCCATTTAACAACGGACATGTGGACAAGCACAGGCGGGCAGGGCCACTATATCTCCCAGACGGCACATTGGGTGAATTTAGTGGAGGCTGGGACAGAGTCAGAGCCTGGGACCGCTCACGTCCTACCCACCCCCAGAATTGCGGGCCCCAGCTCGGTGCTGGTATCTGCGGCGGTGTATGCTTCCTCCACTAAACCACCCTCCTCCTCCTCCTCCTCCTACGCAACCTCTGTCTCGAAATCAAGATGTGGCAGCAGCAGCACGTCGCCAGCAGTTGGTGTCGCACGGCGTGGCAGCACAGCGGTGGGCAAGCGTCAGCAGGCCGTGCTGAAACTACTCAGCATAGGAGATAGGAGGCACACGGCCCACGAACTGCTGCAGGGTCTGACAGAGCAGACCGACCGCTGGCTTGCGCCGCTGAGCCTCCAACCGGGCATGGTCATGTGTGACAACGGCCGTAACCTGGTGGCGGCTCTGCAGCTCAGCAGCCTCACGCATGTGCCATGCCTGGCCCACGTCTTCAATTTGGTGGTTCAGCGCTTTCTGAAAAGCTACCCACGCTTGTCAGACCTCCTCGGAAAGGTGCGCCGGCTCTGCACACATTTCCGCAAGTCCCACACGGACGCTGCCACCCTGCGCACCCTGCAACATCGGTTTCATCTGCCAGTGCACCGACTGCTGTGCAACGTGCCCACACGGTGGAACTCTACGCTCCACATGTTGGCCAGGCTCTATGAGCAGCGTAGAGCTATAGTGGAATACCAACTCCAACATGGGCGGCGCAGTGGGAGTCAGCCTCCTCAATTCTTTACAGAAGAGTGGGCCTGGTTGGCAGACATCTGCCAGGTCCTTGGAAACTTTGAGGAGTCTACTCAGATGGTGAGCGGCGATGCTGCAATCATTAGCGTCACCATTCCTCTGCTATGCCTCTTGAGAGGTTCCCTGCAAAGCATAAAGGCAGACGCTTTGCGCTCGGAAACAGAGGCGGGGGAAGACAGTATGTCGCTGGATAGTCAGAGCACCCTCCTGTCTATATCTCAGCGCGTTGAGGAGGAGGAGGAGCATGAGGAGGAGGAGGAGGAGCGGGAAGAGACAGCTTGGCCCACTGCTGAGGGTACCCATGCTGCTTGCCTGTCATCCTTTCAGCGTGTATGGCCTGAGGAGGAGGAGGAGGAGGATCCTGAAAGTGATCTTCCTAGTGAGGACGCCATGTGTTGCGTACAGGTACCCTGGCACACATGGCTGACTTCATGTTAGGATGCCTTTCTCGTGACCCTCGCGTTGCACGCATTCTGGCCACTACGGATTACTGGGTGTACACACTGCTTGACCCACGGTATAAGGAGAACCTTTCCACTCGCATACCCAAAGAGGAAAGGGGTTCGAGAGTGATGCTATACCACAGGACCCTGGCGGACAAACTGATGGTAAAATTCCCATCCAACAGCGCTAGTGGCCATAGGCGCAGTTCCGAGGGCCAGGTAGCAGGGGAGGCGCAGAGATCAGGCAGCATTTACAGCACAGGCAGGGGAACACTCTCTAAGGCCTTTGACAGCTTTCTGGCTCCCCACCAAGACTGTGTCACCGCTCCCCAGTCAAGGCTGAGTCGGCGGGAGCACTGTAAAAGGATGGTGAGGGAGTACGTAGCCGATCGCACGACCGTCCTCCGTGACGCCTCTGCCCCCTACAACTACTGGGTGTAGAAGCTGGACACGTGGCCTGAACTCGCGCTGTATGCCCTGGAGGTGCTTGCTTGTCCTGCGGCTAGCGTCTTGTCAGAGAGGGTGTTTAGTGCGACTGGGGGAATCATCACAGATAAGCGTACCCGCCTGTCAACCGACAGTGCCGACAGGCTTACACTCATCAAGATGAACAAAGCCTGGATTTCACCAGACTTCTCTTCTCCACCAGCGGACAGCAGCGATACTTAAACAATACGTAGGCTGCACCCGCGGATGGAAGCATTTTTCTCTATCACCATCAAAAACGTGGACCTTTTAGCTTCATCAATCTGTGTATAATATTCATCCTCCTCCTCCTCCTCCTCCTGAAACCTGACGTAATCACGCCGAACGGGCAATTTTTCTTAGGCCCACAAGGCTCAGTCATATAATTTTTGTAAACAATTTTTATACGTTTCAATGATCATTAAAGTATTGAAACTTTCACCTGAACCAATTTTTATTTTAGCTGGGCTGCCTCCAGGCCTAGTTACAAATTAAGCCACATTAACCAAAGCGATTAATGGGTTTCACCTGCCCTCTTGGTTGGGCATGGGCAATTTTTCTGACGTACATTAGTACTGTTGGTACACCAATTTTTTGGGGCCCTCGCCTACAGTGTAATCCAATTAATTTTTTGCCCACCTGCATTAAAGCTGACGTTACATCAGCTGTGCTGGGCACTGCAATGGGATATATTTATGTACCGCCGGTGGGTTCCAGGGAGCCACCCATGCTGTGGGTCCACAGGGAGTTGTAACTGCATGTGTCTACTTCTAAAGAACCCCAGTCTGACTGGGGCATGCAGTGTGGGCGGAAGCCCACCTGCATTTAACATGACATTACCTCAGCTGTGATGGGCAATGCAATGGGATATATTTATGTACCGCCAGTGGCTTCCTGGCACCCACCAATGCAGTGGGTCCACAGGGAGTTATAACTGCATGTGTCCATTTCTAAAGAATCCCAGTCTGACTGGGGCATGCAGTGTGGGCCGAAGCCCACCTGCATTTAACATGACATTACCTCAGCTGTGATGGGCAATGCAATGGGATATATTTATGTACCGCCGGTGGCTTCCTGGCACCCACCCATGCTGTGGGTCCACAGGGAGTTGTAACTGCATGTGTCCACTTCTAAAGAACCCCAGTGTGACTTGGGCATGCAGTGTGGGCCGAAGCCCACCTGCATTTAATCGGACGTTACCTCAGCTGTGATGGGCAATGCAATGGGATACATTTATGTACAGCCGGTGGGTTCCAGGGAGCCACCCATGCTGTGGGTGCACACGGAATTCCCATTGCGGAGTTGTACCTGCCTGTGACTATTTATTAAAAAACGCGGTCTGACTGGGGCATGCAGACACCTTGACAGAATGAATAGTGTGTGGCACATAGGTTCCCCATTGCTATGCCCACGTGTGCAGCTCCTGATGGCGGTGGCACAGGATTATATTTCTCATTGCTTCTGTACAGCATTGTGGGCTATCGCCCCGCCCCTTTTAAAGAGGGTCGCTGCCTAGTCATGCTAACCCTCTGCAGTGTGTGTCTACGGTTCCTCCTCAATGCAGACGCACTTATAAATAGACATGAGGGTGGTGTGGCTATGAGGCCAGCGTGTGGCATGAGTGCAGCTGAAGGCTGCGCAGGGAAACTTTGGTTTGCGCTGTGGACACTGGGTCGTGCGGGGGAGGGGGGGTTGGGCAGCATGTAACCCAGGAGAAATGGCAGCGGAGTGTCATGCAGGCAGTGATTGTGCTTTGTTGGAGGTAGTGTTGTGCTTAGGTAAGGTATGCATTGCTATTGAGGGCTTTTCAGAAGTAAAAGTTGTTGGGAGGGGGGGGGCACTCTTCCTGCTATTGTGGCTTAATAGTGGGACCTGGGAACTTGAGATGCAGCCCAACATGTAGCCCCTCGCCTGCCCTATCCGTTGCTGTGTCGTTCCCATCACTTTCTTGAATTGCCCAGATTTTCACAAATGAAAACCTTAGCGAGCATCGGCGATATACAAAAATGCTCGGGTCGCCCATTGACTTCAATGGAGTTCGTTACTCGAAACGAACCCTCAAGCATCACGATAATTTCGTCCCGAGTAACGAGCACCCGAGCATTTTGGTGCTCGCTCATCTCTAGTCATTAATAGTAGATTGGCTACCCACTTGTAACTGCAGGCACAGTTTTCATTAAATTCTATGACAGCTGCACTTGCACTTACAAGCGTTAGCCACTACACAAGAGTCGGAGCAAAAATGTGCAGAGATTAGTCGAGGCTGGAAGAATTGTTCCTGATGACCTGGGCTGAGCTAGAAAAGAAAATGGAGAGTGGATGCACCAATCACAAGAGCAATAGTGCCCCCTTCGTGCCACATATATTATTAATTTCACCTTTTGTGCCCTATAAATAGTGCCCTACACTGGAATAATTTGCCCATAGTGCCCACCACAATAAATAATTTCCCCTTTACGTCCCACAGTAAGGGTGCCCTCTATTGTAATTGCCCACTCCATTGCCAACAAAGTAATATCACCCTGTTATGCCCTCACAAAGTAATAGTGCCCTTTTGTACTCCCTTGGTGTAATAGTGCCCCAGTGTCCGCACAAATAATGCCCCTATGTGACCCCATAAAGTAACAATACCTCTATGTCTCCCAGAAGCAATTGTGCCCTTCAAGGTGTCACTTGCAGTCCACAGCCCCCTATCAGTGCCTCTGCTTAACCGGGACATGACATGCAATGGACATACTACAGCGAGATGCCTCCCCCCAGTGCCCTGCTTCTGGATCTGTACGGCACATTCTGTATGCCGATAGCAAGCAGGACACTGGAGAGAGGAGTCAGACTCATACCCATTGCATGCAATATCCCGATCACAACATAGTGACTTTTAAAACTGAAAAAAAAAAAACGAAAAATGTTTAAAATAGGTTTGCCAAAAAAACGTGTTTTCAAAATAGGTCATTTATTGATGAGACGCTCATTTCTCCAGAAGCGGCTCTACGACCTGGGAAAACGTTCCATTCTCTAAATGAATCTCTACTACGCAAAGAAAAACAAAATATTCAAAGCTGCAGCAAGATAAATGATTGCTGTTGCTACAGGATAGGACGGGCGTGATCTGCACATCAAACATACATTATTCATCCAATGACACATCTCCGTGCAGTGATCAATGACAGAAGCTGTGCCCGCTCCTTCAGGCCTGACCGCACATCGCACACGTATATAACGGACCACGTGGGACGCCATCAATAACTACCTTATGGCTGATTAGTAATCTCGGAGAAATTATAGGAAGGCATTACCCTTTGTTCTAATGCCACTGGAAAGACTATTAACATTAATAAATGGGACCTATGCCATATTGTGGCCGGTGTTTAAACAGCTGATTCAAAATCCCATTACTTACTGTCTGGATGTTTGTATAAAGCATGCTAATTATCGAGTAATGAGGTTTGTAGCACTGGCTTAGGGCTTAAGCAGATGAACATGTTTGCGCCCATTTTTGCACGTGTGGAAATCACGCCCATATAACACGACAAAACAAACCCATTGATGTCAATGGGTTCATTCCCATGAGCGTATTTCTAGTTTGCGAGAAAACATATCTTTTCGCATTTTACGCTGAAGGCTGCCATTGAAGTCTATGGCAGGTTAAAAAAAATCAAGGGGAAGGGTGGACCCTGCAGACAGGGAGAAGATGACAGCTGGCCCTTATTAGGCTGTAAATATCCATTCTATTCCAAGGAGGAGTGGACTAGTAGCATGACATTAACCCGAGTTGGAGGAGATAGAAAAAGTGTGGAGCAAACCCGGTGTGTATGAGGGTCTAGGGCCCGGTAGGATGTCCAGGGTCCAGAAGCCTCAAGGAGTTGAAGAGAAACAAGTGTGAATGTGTCTGAAACTAATTTCACTAGGAGGCGCAGCTGAGTAGATAGAACCAATAAATGGTGGTCAAAATGGAATGAGTAGAGAAACAAAATCGGTAGTTTGGCACCGCTGTCCAACGAATTCCGTCAGACAGTGGGATAAGAGTATCCAACTTCTCTTTTTATTATATCAATTAAAAGCAGTAGATACGCGTTTCAGTGGTCATGACCACTTCTCCCGGTGTTCCCTGGATAGGCTCACTACGTCATCTGGTACCACCAGTACTTGTGGGTACATCCTCCAGCCCCAAGAGTTATATCTCACCCAGCCTGATTGATGAAGGGGCGTACCCCAAAACATGTATCCACTGATTTTAACTGATATAATGAAAAGAGAAGTTGGATACTCTTATCCCACGGTCTGTCGGGAATTTATTGGAGAGCGGTGTCGAACTACCAGTTTTGTATCTCCCCTAGCTTTATTAACTGGAGTCGAGCCTGAAAGCTCAGAGACAGTGTTGTTGGAGTTCATGCAAACTGTGTTCGTAAATTTCAACATCCACAAGAAACGAAGCATCATTCCTTTACAGAAGAAGTGTGAGGAATGTTCTGTGATTCGCATTCTGTTACACTGTACTGCCCTTTAGACTTCTTTATTAATACAGTTTTGCCTGTTTTTGCTTACTTGTCATCGCCCTATAATTCTATTGCATTTATATTTGTTTGTAAATAAATGATAAAGACTAGAGATGAGCGAACACCAAAATGTTCGGGTGTTCGTTATTCGGAACGAACTTCCCGCGATGCTCGAGGGTTCGTTTCGAACAACGAACCCCATTGAAGTCAATGGGCGACCAGAGCATTTTTGTATTTCGCCGATGCTCGCTAAGGTTTTCATGTGTGAAAATCTGGGCAATTCAAGAAAGTGATGGGAATGACACAGAAACGGATAGGGCAGGCGAGGGGCTACATGTTGGGCTGCATCTCAAGTTCACAGGTCCCACTATTAAGCCACAATACCGGCAAGAGTGGGCCCCCCCCCCCTCCCAACAACTTTTACTTCTGAAAAGCCCTCATTAGCATGGCATACCTTTGCTAAGCACCACACTAGCTACAACAAAGCACAATCACTGCCTGGATGACACTCCGCTGCCACTTCTCCTGGGTTACATGCTGCCCAACCGCCCCCCCCCTCCCCCCCCACAGCGCACACCAAAGTGTCCCTGGGCAGCCTTCAGCTGCCCTCATGCCACGCCACACTCATGTCTATTTAGAAGTGCGTCTGCCATGAGGAGGAACCGCAGGCACACACTGCAGAGGGTTGGCACGGCTAGGCAGCGGCCCTCTTTAAAAGGGGCGGGGCGATAGCCCACAATGCTGTACAGAAGCAATGAGAAATAGAATCCTGTGCCACCGCCATCAGGAGCTGCACACGTGGGCATAGCAATGGGGAACCTATGTGCCACACACTATTCATTCTGTCAAGGTGTCTGCATGCCCCAGTCAGACTGGTAATATGTACCTTAACAGTAACCGCGTTGGTGGTAATGTGGTGGTGACTGAGGACCTAGTAGCACGGTTGTATTTTGTTGGTTTTCGGAATGCGGCCAGGATTAAGTGGGCCGTGGCGGGGGGATGGTGTGGGGGCTCTCGTTGTGTCGGTAAAGGTGAAATTCTTGGACTGCCACCAGACGAACCAATGCAAAGACATTTGCCAAGAATGTTTTCCCTGTTGGAGGAGGAGGGGGATGTTTTTGAGGCACTACGTGTCCTCTCCACGTGTCCGTGGTTATATGCACCTTTACAGTAACCGCGTTGGTGGTAATGTGGTGGTGACTGCGGACCTAGTAGCACGGTTGTATTTTGTTGGTTTTCAGAATGCGGCCAGGATTAAGTGGGCCGTGGCGGGGGGATGGTGTGGGGGCTCTCGTTGTGTCGGTAAAGGTGAAATTCTTGGACTGCCACCAGACGAACCAATGCAAAGGCATTTGCCAACAATGTTTTCCCTGTTGGAGGAGGAGGGGGATGTTTTTGAGGCACTACGTGTCCTCTCCACGTGTCCGTTCCATGTCAGCAATAGTAGCACTCAAGACAGGCCCCAGTAACAATTCTGAAGCAGCAGTATAGGGGAGCACAGTCTTCGTTCCATGTCAGCAATAGTAGCACTCAAGACAGGCCCCAGTAACAATTCTGAAGCAGCAGTATAGCGGGAGCACAGTCTTCGTTCCATGTCAGCAATAGTAGCACTCAAGACAGGCCCCAGTAACAATTCTGAAGCAGCAGTATAGTGGGAGCGCAGTCTTAGTTCCATTTCAGTAGCCTTAGTATAGCCAAGGCACAAGTTACATTTATGTAGCTAAACTGTAGGCCAACCCCACACACCTTTCTGTACCATGAGTGCAGGCGAAGAACATAGAAATTACTATGATTACACTGTAGGTGAGGGCCCCAAAAAATTGGTGTACCAACAGTACTAATGTACCTCAGTAAAAATTGGCCATGCCCAACCAAGATGGCAGGTGAATCGCTTTGGTTAATGTGGCTTAAGTGGTAACTAGGCCTGGAGGCAGCCCAGTGTAACGAAAAATTGGTTCAAGTTAAAGTTCCAACGCTTTTAAGCGCATTGAAACTTATAAAAATTGTTCAGAAAAATTATTTGAGTGAGCCTTGTGGCCCTAAGAAAAATTGCCCGTTCAGCGTGATTACCTGAGGTTTCAGGAGGAGGAGCAGGAGGAGGAGGAGGAATATTAGACACAGATTGATGAAGCAGAAATGTCCCCGTTTTGGATGGTGAGAGAGAACGTAGCTTCCATCCGCGGGTGCAGCCTACGTATTGCTTACGTATTGCTGCTGTCCGCTGGTGGAGAACAGAAGTCTGGGGAAATCCAGCCTTTGTTCATCTTGATGAGTGTTAGCCTGTCGGCACTGTCGGTTGACAAGCGGCTACGCTTATCTGTGATGATTCCCCCAGCCGCACTAAACACCCTCTCCGACAAGACGCTAGCTGCAGGACAAGCAAGCACCTCCAGGGCATACAGCGCTAGTTCAGGCCACGTGTCCAGCTTCGACACCCAGTAGTTGTAGGGGGCAGAGGCGTCACCAAGGATGGTCGTGCGATCCGCTACGTACTCCCTCACCATCCTTTTACAGTGCTCCCGCCGACTCAGCCGTGACTGGGGAGCGGTGACACAGTCTTGGTGGGGAGCCATAAAGCTGGCTAGGCCCTTAAAGACTGTTGCACTGCCTGGGATGTACATGCTGCTCGATCTACTCACATCCCCTGCTACCTGGCCCTCGGTACTGCGCCTTCTGCCACTAGCGCTGTCGGCTGGGAATTTTACCATCAGCTTGTCCGCAAGGGTCCTGTGGTATAGCAACACTCTCGAACCCCTTTCCTCTTCGGGAATCAGAGTGGGCAGGTTCTCCTTATACCGTGGATCGAGCAGTGTGTACACCCAGTAATCCGTCGTGGCCAGAATGCGTGCAACGCGAGGGTCACGAGAAAGGCATCCTAACATGAAGTCAGCCATGTGTGCCAGGGTACCTGTACGCAACACATGGCTGTCTTCACTAGGAAGATCACTTTCAGGATCCTCCTCCTCCTCCTCAGGCCATACACGCTGAAAGGATGACAGGCAATCAGCCGGTGTACCGTCAGCAGCGGGCCAAGCTGTCTCTTCCCCCTGCTCCTCATCCTTCTCATGCTCCTCCTCCTCCTCCTGTACGCGCTGAGAAATGGACAGGAGGGTGCCCTGACTATCCAGCGGCATACTGTCTTCCCCCGCCCCCGTTTCCGAGCGCAAAGCAGCTGCCTTTATGGTTTGCAGGGAATTTCTCAAGATGCATAGCAGAGGAATGGTGACGCTAATGATTGTAGCATCGCCGCTCACCACCTGGGTAGACTCCTCAAAATTACCAAGGACATGGCAGATGTCTGCCAACCAGGCCCACTCTTCTGAAAGGAATTGAGGAGGCTGACTCCCACTGCGCCGCCCATGTTGGAGTTGGTATTCGACTATAGCTCTACGTTGTTCATAGAGCCTGGCCAACATGTGGAGCGTAGAGTTCCACCGTGTGGGCACGTCGCACAGCAGTCGGTGCACTGGCAGCTTAAAGTGATGTTGCAGGGTGCGCAGGGTGGCGCGCCTTTACGAGCAGGTCTGACAAGCTTGGGTAGCTTTTCAGAAACCGCTGAACCACCAAATTAAAGACGTGGGCCAGGCATGGCACGTGCGTGAGGCTGCCGAGCTGCAGAGCCGCCACCAGGTTACGGCCGTTGTCACACACGACCATGCCCGGTTGGAGGCTCAGCGGCGCAAGCCAGCGGTCGGTCTGTTCTGTCAGACCCTGCAGCAGTTCGTGGGCCGTGTGCCTCTTATCGCCTAAGCTGAGTAGTTTCAGCACGGCCTGCTGACGCTTGCCCACCGCTGTGCTGCCACAACGCGCGACACCGACTGCTGGCGACATGCTGCTGCTAACACATCTTGATTGCGAGACAGAGGAGGAGGAGGAGGAGGGTGCTTTAGTGGAGGAAGCATACACCTCCGCAGATACCACCACCGAGCTGGGGCCCGCAATTCTGGGGGTGGGTAGGACGTGAGCGGTCCCAGGCTCTGACTCTGTCCCAGCCTCCACTAAATTCACCCAATGTGCCGTCAGGGAGATGTAGTAGCCCTGCCCGCCTGTGCTTGTCCACGTGTCCGTAGTTAAGTGGACCGTGGCAGTAACCGCGTTGGTGAGGGCGCGTACAATGTTGCGGGAGACGTGGTCGTGCAGGGCTGGGACGGCACATCGGGAAAAGTAGTGGCGACTGGGAACTGAGTAGCGCGGGGCCGCCGCCTCCATGATACTTTTGAAGGACTCAGTTTCCACAACCCTATACGGCAGCATCTCAAGGCTGATGAATTTTGCTATGCGGACGGTTAACGTTTGAGCGTGCGGGTGCGTGGCGGCGTACTTGCGCTTGCGCTCGAACACTTGCGCAAGCGACGGCTGAACGGTGCGCTGAACTACACTGCTGGATGGGGCCGAGGACAGCGGAGATGAGGGTGTGGGTGCAGGCCATGAGGCGGTAGTGCCTGTGTCCTGAGAGGGGGGTTGCATCTCAGTGGCAGGTTGGGGCACAGGGGGAGAGGCAGGGGTGCAAACCGGAGGCGGTGAACGGCCTTCGTCCCACCTTGTGGGGTGCTTGGCCATCATATGTCTGCGCATGGTGGTGGTGGTGAGGCTGTTGGTGTTGGCTCCCCGGCTGAGCTTTGCGCGACAAAGGTTGCACACCACTGTTCGTCGGTCGTCAGGCGTCTCTGTGAAAAACTGCCAGACCTTAGAGCACCTCGGCCTCTGCAGGGTGGCATGGCGCGAGGGGGCGCTTTGGGAAACACTTGGTGGATTATTCGGTCTGGCCCTGCCTCTACCCCTGGCCACCGCACTGCCTCTTGCAACCTGCCCTGCTGATGCCCTTGACTCCCCCTCTGAAGACCTGTCCTCCTGAGTAAGCGTTGCACACCAGGTGGGGTCAGTCACCTCATCGTCCTGCTGCTCTTCCTCCGAATCCTCTGTGCGCTGCTCCCTCGGACTTACTGCCCTTACTACTACCTCACTGCAAGACAACTGTGTCTGATCGTCATCGTCCTCCTCACCCACAGAAAGTTGTTGAGACAGTTGGCGGAAGTCCCCAGCCTCTTCCCCCGGACCCCGGGAACTTTCGAATGGTTGGGCATCAGTGACGATAAACTCCTCTGGTGGGAGAGGAACCGCTGCTGCCCAATCTAAGCAGGGGCCCGAGAACAGTTCCTGGGAGTGTTCCCGCTCCTGAGCAGGTGTTATTGTAGTGGAGTGAGGAGGCTGGGAGGAAGGAGGAGCAGCAGACAGAGGATTCGGATTGGCAGCAGTGGACAGCGCAGAACTGCGGGTAGACGATAGGTTGCTCGAAGCACTTTCTGCCATCCAGGACAGGACCTGCTCACACTGCTCATTTTCTAATAACCGTCTCCCGCGTGGACCCATTAATTGGGCGATGAATGTGGGGACGCCAGAAACGTGCCTCTCTCCTAATCGTGCAGCAGTCGGCTGCGACACACCGGGATCAGGAGCTCGGGCTGTGCCCACACCCTGACTTGGCCCTCCGCGTCCTCGGCCGCGTCCACGTCCTCTAGGCCTACCCCTACCCCTCAGCATGCTGTATTACCAGTGATTTGATTTCACAGGCAGGAAATAAATTGGCGCAAGACTGCAGGCCAGATATAATTTTTGCCCTTTTTGGAAAACGAAAGGCCCCACTGCCTCTAGTGAATGAATTATCTAAGTTTAATAACTGTGCTGTGTCCCTGCTTATGTGTCACAGAACGTGAGGGTAGCAGAGCAGGTATTTTTTTCCCAATTAAGGAAAGCAAATGGCGAAGCCAGCAGTAAAGCGTAGCTGGGTGCGTATGATTTAGCAATGTTGTTCACGCAGCTCACACGTGTCCACAGCCCTTAGGACGGACAGAGGCTGGACAAATAGATTTGTTTTCAGTTTTTTTCCACCAAAAGGCAGCACTGCGTATATTCAATGAACATGAAAAGTTTAATAACTGTGCTGTGTCCCTGCTTATGTGTCACAGAACGTGAGGGTAGCAGAGTTATTATAACTCTGGCAGAGCAGGTATTTTTTTCCCAATTAAGGAAAGCAAATGGCGAAGCCAGCAGTAAAGCGTAGCTGGGTGCGTCTGATTTAGCAATGTTGTTCATGCAGCTCACACGTGTCCACAGGCGTTAGGACGGACAGAGGCTGGACAAATAGATTTGTTTTCAGTTTTTTTCCACCAAAAGGCAGCACTGCGTATATTCTATGAATAACAACTGTGTTGTCGCCCTGCCTATACAATTCTTTCCCTGCAGTATCAATGGAGGGTGCAATGGTCTGCAGAGGCGATTTTGAGAAGCAAAAAAAAATGCAGCACAGCTAACAGCAGCCTGGACAGTACTGCACACGGATAAATATGGCCCTAGAAAGGACCGTTGAGGTTCTTGAAGGCTACACTCACTCCTAACACTCTCCCTGCCTATGCAGCACTTCTGTCCCTAATGCCGGGTGCAATGCTCTGCACTGCCGATTTTGAGAAAAAAAAAATTTGCCACTGCTAACAGCAGCCAACACACAGATATCAGTGGCCCTAATAAGGACCTTTGGGGGGTCTTGAAGCCTACACTAACTACCAATTCTTTCCCTACAGCAGCTCCGGTACAAACAGCACTGTCCCTCATCTAACTCACACCGCATCTGAGGCGAACCGCGGGAGGGGCCGACTTTTATGTTCGGGTGACACCTGATCTTCCCAGCCACTCACAGCAGGGGGGTGGTATAGGGCTTGAACGTCACAGGGGGAAGTTGTAATGCCTTCCCTGTCTTTCAATTGGCCAGAAAAGCGCGCTAACGTCTCAGGGAAGGAAGTGAAAATAACCAGAACACCGCATGGTGTTCGTTACGAATAACGAACATCCCGAACACCCTAATATTCGCACGAATATCAAGCTCGGAAGAACACGTTCGCTCATCTCTAATAAAGACTGAAGAGAACGGTATGGAGTGATCTTGAATAGGACCTCCAGGGTCATCGGGTCCAGCCCCCTGCTCAATGCACGATTCACTAAATCATCCTAGACAGATGTCTGTCCAGCCTTTGCTTGAACACTTCCATTGAAGGAGAACTCACCACCTTCCGTGGTAACCTGTTCCACTCATTGATCCCCCTCACTGTCAATATTTTTTGCAGCTTTTAACCCTTTCCAATCCACTGTCTGACATCTGAAGACATTATGGTTTAAGGCTGTACAGCTCTGGTGTCAAATGATGTCCCTCGGGGTTCTCTTACTGTATATTGCCAGCCTCTCTGCTGTTGGAGCCTATCCAATGTGTTACCTCATGTGGTACTGGCTTTAGCCAGCATATAGCGCTGCTGTATAATGGCAGAAAAAGAGTAAGCCCCATAGGAAGACCTGGATACAAATTGGACTGAAAAGGGTTAAATAAAATAACCGCAGCACAGACAGTGGGAATGTGCATGCAACACTACCTTAGTTGTAAGCTAATGTGTATATATATATAGTTAATTTATCTTTTGTTGGGAGTGAGCAGACTGGGGAATCCCTGCTATTTATAATTATTATAATCAGCCTTAATTTCTATAAAGTCCTTGAAGTATTTCACTTGACATTTCATCTGCTCAAGAGACATACATACAAACATACATATATTAGGTTTTATGCACTATGTAGATTATTCCATCCTTAACCTTTTCCAATCCATTGTCTGACGTCTCAAGACATTCTGATTGAAGGCTGTACAGTTCCAATGTCGGAAAACGTCCGGCAGGGTAATCTTCCTGTAGATTACTTGTCGCTCTGTTGTCGGGGGCCTCTCCAACATGTCCCATACCGCAGTACTGGCTCTGTCCAGCAGATGATGCCATTGTATAATGGCAGGAAGAGAAAGCCCCCTAGGAAACCCTGAATCCAAAATTGGATTTCAAAGGGTTAAGGCCTGATGTCCACGGCAAAAATGTAGTTTAAAAACCGTGCGGGGCTTGCGTACGTGTGATCCACGCCCCATAGGGAATCATTGGGCACCCACAGTTAAATAAATACCTACGGATGTCATTTTCCCCGTCGCGCGGATCGCATGTGTGTGAAAACAACTGTTCTATGCTCCATTTTTGTGCGTTTTTCCCGCACAGACGGTTCCCAAGGCTTCCATTGAAGCCAATGGAAGCTGCCCAGATCCGCAGTATAGATGCAGCTGTCACTGCGTCTGTGCTGCCGGACCATGGGAAAGCAGAAATTTAAAAGAAAAAAAAGAAGACAGCGCATGCGTCCGGCACGCCGCCGCATCCCGAGCACATCCACCCTGCAGAAGAAAGAAGATCACCACGGAGGAGAGCCCCGCTGCATCCGGACCGGTGAGTATTATTTATTTTCTGGCCTCATGTCTGCGGGCCAGGAGGAATCTGCTACAGGATTCTGCACGGGGAAACAGTGCGGGCCCGCAGACATGAGGCCTAAAGGGGTTGTTCAGTTGTAAATTATTGAAGGCCTATGTAGAAAAGCCAGGTTCTGCCATCAGGATCTCCACTGATCAGCTGTTCGCTGAGTCAGTAAGCTTGTGCATTGAGCTAACTTCTGCAGGAAGCAGATAGCAGTGGCCAGGGTTGGTATAACAGGCAAAGTTCTCATTTACTTGAATAGTACTATTGCCTGTAATACCAAGCATGGCCACTGCAGTGGGAAAGGGGCTGTCTGTCTCCTGCAGAAATCAGCTCAGTGCATGAGTGCAAACAGCTCATCAGAGGGGGGTCCTGTGTGGCGAACCCCTGCCGATCTACTATTGATCACCTATCCAGCTGATACAACCCCTTAAGGACACGGCCTGTTTTACAACTGGACAACCCCTTTAACCCCTTAAGGACACAACCTATTTCAGCCATAAGAACGCAATAATTTTTGTGGGATTTTCATCTCCACTCTTTAAAAGCGATAACCTTCATTTTTCCATTGACCTACACATGAGGCCTTGTTTTTTGTGTGGCGAACTATATTTTTCATTGGTATCCTTTTTGGGTACATATAATGTATTGTAAAACCTTTATTTAGTTTTTAATTTTATTTTTTTACCTCTTTGCAGTCAAAGTCCCATAACTTTCTCATTTTTCCACAGACAGCTCTATGAGGGCTTGCTTTTTGCATGACGAGCTGTAGTTTTTAATGGTGAAGCTTTGTGGTCCAGACGGATTGTTTTACCACTTTTTTTACGTTTTTTGTGTGCCTGACTATATGAAGCATGTAACTTAAATAAAGTAAGGGATATATCTCAAAAGTCCATAGTTCCCTGTATCTACTATTTTGCTTGAAGAGAAACCACAGGACCGAGTGGTATATGGATGTGAGTATATTTCCCTGCATTCAGCACAGACAGATCAACAGGCTCCAGCAAAGGTAGGACAAATGTATTCTGTGTCCATGATACACTTCATCAGACATGTTTTGTGAAGATCAGACTTAGGGCTTATTCAGACGGGCCTATATTGGTCAGGTTTTCACACCCGGCCGATATACGCTGCCACTCTCTGCACCTCGCCACTCTTTGCAATGGGAGGGCCGGTACAGGGGTGGAGCTATGTTACACCCTGTCTCACCCCCTCCCATTGCAAACAGTGACGAGGGGCGAAGAGATGGTGGGGACTCAGTGCACTAGCTCCTAGCCTGTCGCCTCCTCCCCTTGCAGAAAGGGGCGGCGTATATCAGCCAGGCGTAAAAACCCAACCAATATATACGCCCATCTGAATAAGCCCTTAGATGGATCTTTGTTCTTTAAAGGTTCTCATACTTTTGCCACTCACCGACGTAATATTAAATCATCTTCCTCAAAAAATAAATGACCAATTCAAATATTTTTAACTCATTTATCCGATTTGATTCTCTTTATCTACTTGCAGGACATGTGTTAAAATCTGAGGTTATTTTAGGTCAAACATAAGCAGAAATATGGAAACTTTCAAGCATCACTGTATATGATAAATATTCGATTAGTGGGATCTCACAACTGCAACTATTATCGGTTATGAAATCAATTGGTTACCATGTCCTCTATTCCCTATAGGTGAGTCATATGGAGAAGGAAGGAAAAGCATGGACTAGAGGCCATGCATGTGAGGCCATTATCAATTCTCTATGGGAAATGAGGAAGAAATGCTCTGACCTTAAGTTTTCATTAAAAGCCCTTTAAACAATGTTGTAATGCCCACTTTTAGTGTTATGAGAGAAAAAAAGACAGTAGTAGCCCATAAAATCTATCATTTGTCCTTCCCTGCCGAAAGCCAAGTAATGTTCGACAACAAAACTGCATGTCCCCAATAAAGTTTGCAAATATCATTACCTGAAAAATGCTACAGATCATTAAATCTAAATTAGAGGAGAGAAGCGTCTGGTGTGTCCATTCTGTGAGATGATCAGGGGCACTTCAAAGTTAATCACATAGAAAATGAATATTTGGAAGATCAGAACAAGCCACTGGTGGGAAGTTTAGACAGCGGGAATTATGAGAAAGTGCCTTCACTTGTCACATCAATGGCTTCTCCCCAGAATACTAATCACAAGGCTATAAGGGAGCACACTGCTCACTGATGGTAAATATACTCATTATGTGAACCTTATTCAATTCTGCAGATTAATGACACACGTTGTGTACAAGTGTTACAAAGCACTGGGGACACGCTAACAACATCTGCTGCGGTCATCGCTCCCATAAAGCAAGCTGAAAAATTTACTTTTCTGTAATAATGCAAATTATGATATTGTTTTCCCTATTTAGGTTAAATGTGACCAGACGGAAGTAGAACACATCACCTTGTACTCCGCAGATGTACATATTACAACTGTGGGGCTTGGAGAAAGAATTAGCAAAGTCCACTTCTACTGAAAATTGATCTTTTTAAGGCTGGATGCCATATTTTCATGGCCGGCATACGCTGCCCCTCTGATGCATTGGTTTACAATGCATCAGCCCAGGGTACCTCATTACTTTACCTTGTGTATATTATGGCAAGCTCCAGGTTAACCAAAAGAGAGAGCTTGTATACCCCAGACGGCTCTCTACACAAGAGCCTCGTGTGGTGCAGAGTGTAAGCTCTCGCCTACGACCTGGAGGTTGCAAGTTCGATTCCCACATGAATCAGGTAGCCGGCTCAAGGTTGACTCAGCCTTCCATCCTTCCGAGGTCGGTAAAATGAGAACCCAGCTTGGTGGGGGGTAATAAGTAATAATTACCTGAAAGCGCTGCGGAATAAGTTGGCGCTATACAAATACCATGATTTGATTTTTTTTGATTCTACAACAGAGGTGGATCGTGGACAAAGAGTATATACTACATGCTATCCTGGATAAAGGGTGCCGGAGGGTTTTCCTAGAACAGAGTTAATCCTTCGAGCACCAGGTGAGTTAACATTCACCTCAAATCCTGTTGTATTGGTTAATACAATTGGTTCATAAGGCGCATGCTTACACTCCTTATCTTCTATCAGTTCACATGAGCATATTTCTGTGGCGTAAAAGCGCCCAGCTAGCCAAGATAGTGCATTTCATCCCGGCACTTTTACACCGCCGGCGGCTGCATAGACTCTTGGGGGAGCCTATGAGAGCTGCCAGAGAAAGGAGGTGGGAGGGCTTTTAGTAGCGTGACTGCTAACCAGTCTCACAAAGTCTACACCGTCTCACAAAGTCTTCCTTCATTGCGAATCATGCACCATATATAAGGGTGTACCAATATGGCGCCCGTTCAGTATGTTAATGCACATATGCGTGACTGAGTTCGTTCAGAGAAAAAAACGTATATAATGATCAAACTGTCTGTCAGTCAGTCTCGCAATGCTGGAATTCCCTGTCACAGGTGACATAATGACATATATGTGGACGACCCAGGGAAGCCAAGGGTGACTTTCAGCTCTCACTGAGCGATGCTTGATCAAAATGAAAAAGATATCATATCCATGCAGACGCCATCAACAGAATGCCATCAGCCATGCTGCAACGACCACCATGTGCGCAGTCTCGCTCTGACACATGGACAGGAAAAATAGACTACTACATGCAATAATAAAAACCGTGTATAAGATAATTACAATATTATAGCAACCTTGACAGCAATCTCTATAAGAGAAGGGAAAAATGCAAAAAAAAAACATTCAAGTGTGAATATGAGTGAAAAGAAAAATGATGATATATAAAAACATGACAGTGAAAAAAGTGGAGATATTAAAGTGTTAATAAAACCTACGATGCATATTATTGCAATATAATGATACAATAAATAAATTAAATCTAAAAGTGAAACGAGGGATAAAAAAATCTGCATAGGTGCACCAGTTAGTATTATTTATAGCACCAGTGCCTCTGGTGGCGCAATGCGCCACTTATAATATGATATAGTGAATTACATCATCACATGTAACTCAGTGAAGGACCTGTGATGACGGTTGGAGTTGGTCAAACTATGGAAGGACCTGTGATGAAATCATTGTTATATGATCAGCTCAGAGCTCCAGAAGTTCAGCTGCTCGCTGAGGTGAAATCATGGCTGAGATGAAGGACCTGTGATGGCAACAGCATCATGTGATCAGGGGCAGAACCTGTAACTCACTCTCTCTATGAAGAACCTTTGATGATCACTGTCATGTGATCAGGGGCGGAGCATTAACTCATTCAGTCCCTCACTGACAAGTCGTCATTAGTACTTTGATGCTCACAACACTCTCTCATAGAAGTTAATGAGTCCCCTCCTGTCCACAGCTCAGACAAAGTGGCCGCCCCATAATCATTTCCAGACAACAGAAAAAAAAATCTACAATCATAAAATAATAACAGATTAGAAAATAGAATATGTTTCACTTTCTGGTTTTAATTAGTAAAAAAATAATAGGTGAATTCATCTTTTAATGAATCTATGAACTAATTAATCTATTAAAACACCAAAGGACAGAATAACGGAAATGTGAAGCGATGAAAGAACCATATGCCTCTATGTAAGGGCTAATGCCCACGGCCGGATTTCTAATAGCTCAGTGTTCACGCTGTGGAATTCTGCAGCGTGAAAGTAACCGTGGCATGCTCTATTTGCTGCGGGAATATGCGCCACCGGCTTCCTCTGTATTCAATGGAAGCCGTCCGTCACGCTATACTTCCGCCGTAGCACAGCAGAAGTATTGCGTGAATACCTATTCCCGCCCATTACGTCACATGCTGTACTGCACATGCACGCCAGACCACCAGGCGGAACGCATACAGTGGATCCGGAGTGGTGAGTATGGGGGGTTTGGGTGGCGCCATGGTGGACTCTGCTGCGATATCCCGCTGGCAGAGTCCGTCATGGCCGTGGGCATGAGGCCTAAGAGGGTGTCATGATGAGTATGATTATTTCTTTGTTTTGTTGATATATCTTGTTTGAGACAGCGCCCCGAGTTCTGGTAGGGGCAACCTATGCGCATCACAATGCACCAAATTATCCCTAGTAATCAGAGTGGGGTTTAAAATGGAGGATGATGTCCAAACCTTGGGAGAGAGTAAGAAACAGTGAAACCAAAAGTAGTCTGGTGTTAGACAATGTAGTATTGAGCTCAAAGAGTAAGAGGACCGGGGACGGGTTACAGAGCTCCACCAATGGCTGTTCCCTAGCACTTAGGAAGAAAGAAAGCTCATTGTTCATGTTAAATAAAATGGTTGATCACATGATGAATATGACCCCCGTTGATTCCCTAATAACAAGGCAGAGTCTGATGATGTGGACACAGAGTTTTTTTCTGGAGGACACTGATGCCCAGGCTGCAGGCAGGCCCCTGACCCCCCAGAGACTACACCATCTACGAGCCAATCCCAATCTTTGTGAGCTGGACACTGCCCTGCACCAGCTTCTTCATGTATTCTACATTTTTTTGCATGTGATGTACCGACCGGTATACATAAATTTTCATCTAACATAATGCTGAACGGTTCCACACAATGCTGAAAAATAATAAGAAGCACAAAGTTGTACTAGGAAGTACTTTGCAATGACTTTGGATTTTATAAAAAGCTGTTTCCTAGGTAAATTTCCATCCATAAGACCGTGCAGGTCTTCTAGATCTCAATGTTCGGATTTTTTTTTTTATTCATGCAAAATATCCTGTAGAGAAAAGAATGGAATAATTTCAATTTAAAGTGGTACCAAGGTTAAATCTTAACACCAATCCATGGCATAGATGATGAAAATCTAATCAGTAGGGGTCTCAGTGCCACCAATCCCAAAAACAGGGGTCCTGTGCCCCCCTCTTCTCATCACGGCACCTATTCATTACATCACTGTACTTCTAAGCATGCCCACAGTGTCCATTGATTGCGTATGTCTGGGTATATTCCCCGTTGGTTTTATATAATCCCATAGCAGGACTTTATTGTATGTGGATTATGATGTTAGTGGTGATGTGTCTGCTCTCTAGTGTTGTTAGTGAGTTGATAGTGTTTTTAAAAATGTTTGTGGATGTATTTGAGTATAATTATATTTAAACTATTTTAACTTTTTTAGGGAGTAGGACAACTATGGCGCTGTGGTAATTATGATGCCTACTTCTTTAGAAATTTACTTTTGAATAAAGCATTTTGAATAAGAAGACAGTCACATTATATAGTAACATAGTATGTTAGGCTGAATGAAGACAATGTCCATCTAGTTCAGCCTATTTCCATCCCTCCCCCCTTGTTGGTCCAGAGGAAGGCAAAAAAAAACCCAACGAGGCAGAAGCCAATTCAGCTCATTTGGAGGAAAAAAACAATATTGACAGCCTCTCTTGGCTTTCTAGTCCTCTCATTCGGTTTATTAATTAACTTGCCCTTCTTTGAACCCCCTCAAGCACTGCAACATTTTTCCTGAGCAGCGGTGTCCAGGACTGTGCACAGTATTCCATGTGAGGCCTGACAAGTGCTTTATTTAGTGGAAGGATAATGTTCTCGTCCTTCGCCCCTATTCCTCTTTTAATGCAACCCAAGACTTTATTTGTTTTAGCAGCAGCTGATTGCCACTGATTGCTCCAGTTATGTCTATGGTCAACTAGTACCCTCAGGTCTTTTTCCATATAACTTTTCCCTAGCTGTACCCCATTTAGTATATTGGTGACATCCATTTCTCCTGCCCATGTGCATAACCCTACATTTATCAATATTGAACTTCATTTGCCATTTTTCTGCCCAAGCCCCCAGCTTATCTAGGTCCCTTTGTAGCCGTACATTGTCCTCCCTTGTTTTAATCATCTTGTATTGTTTCGTATCGTCTGCAAATATTGATATTTTACTGTGCAGTCCCTCTATCAGGTCATTAATAAATATATTGAACAGAATGGGACCTAATACTTAACCCTATGGCACCCCATTAGCGATGGTGGCCCAATCAGAGTACGAACCATTTATTACCACCCTCTGTTTCCTATCTCTGAGGCAGTTCTTTACCCAGATACACACGTTTTCCCCCAGACCGAATTGTCTCATTTTATATATCAACCTATTATGCGGCACGGTGTCAAATGCTTTAGAAAAATCTAGATGCACAAGATCAATAGACTCTCCCAGCTCCAGCCTAGAGCTTACTTCATTGTAGAAGCTGATCAAATTGATCTGACATGATCGACCCTTCATGGACCCATGCTGATGAGGAGTTATGCCGTTGTTTTCCTTGAGGTATTCTAGGATGGCATCTCTCAAAAATCCCTTAAATATTTTTCGAATTATTGAAGTGAGACTTACCGGCCTGTAGTTACCAGACTCTCTTTTAGACCCCTTTTTGCATATTGGGACCACATTGGCAATACGCCAATCCAGAGTGGAGATGCTATTCCAACTGTGGAATTTTCCGTCTATGCAAGTGGGTTATTTTTCTACTATTGCTAAGTGTGGACAGCGCATGTGCTACGGGTGATTTATTGCAGGTGATTATTTACATATTTAATGTCTGGTTATTTCCTTCGCTGTAGCAGACTACAGCAGAGTTAAAACATTGCTGTTTGTGGTGTACGTTTTTAGCCTGAAAAAAAAGATTGCCTTCTGTGGAAATGCTGATGTCCATTTGCATCTGTCAGGGAGGATTCAGATGAACATATTTGCGGAGGCATTCCCGTACATGAAAAACTTGCCCATTTAACACGACAAAGCAATGCCTACTATTTTAATATATTCGTTCAGGCGAACATTTTTTCTGCACAAAATCATCACCCGTGAAAAGTTACATCTTGCCCTATCTTTGTCTGTGTTACACAGAAAGCTGCTGTAGACTTCTATGGCAGCTGAAAAAAAGGGAGGGGACAGAGCTACTCTGCATACAACACAAGAAAAGAAGAAAACAGGCCCTTTATAGACATTTAATTGCCATTCTATTCCACAGGAAGGGTGTAAAATGAAAGCATGTAAACTGGCATTTTAATCTGAAAAAAAATGATCGATCAGGCGAACGTATTAACGCATATGCTCGTCTAAACAAGCCCTCAGACATGAGTCAAACAGAAGTCAGAAATGAATCAAGACAGGATACAGACATGTGTCAGAGAGGATTCAAACAGATGGGATCAGACTAGTATGCATGCTCAAACCAGACTGGGGAATAACCAGCACCCTCTGAGAGGAGGGGCTGGAATAAATGTGCACAGACATACAGCCATTGATTAGGTGGGCTAATCCACCCCATAGCCAGCCAGATCAAGCTGACACTCATACAGAAATGTACCTGTTGCTACCTAGCACTGGTATAACAGGGAGCAGACATATACAAGCCATGTATAACAATGAAAAGTTATACAATTACCAAGTATACAGCCTGTATTTCCTCTGCTTTCAGTCATACAGTGGGACTTTTTCATGGATTAGGATAATTTATGACAACTATCATATGAATAATTGCTGTGCCAGAGTGCGCTCCTAGGACCTATAGTTCTATGGGTTTCCAGGAGCACACCTACACAGGTGTGAGATGTTAGAGCTGGCTGGGTGGGGAGTTCTCCAGCCAGCCAATCACCACCAGTCTGCTGCACATAAATACCAGCCCCCTAGCTAGAGGGTGCTGATTTCCTTATTACCCTTCCAATACCCTTGTGTTTGCATTCATACATGTTTTTCGGTAGGTGTGAGCAGCGACATGTTCTGCAGGTGGCCTAACATATGGTGTAAACAGTCCTGTTCCATTTGCCATGCATTCACTTTTGTGTTGGTGTGAACTGTTGTTGTGGCTGGTGCTAGGATTGCTGCCTTGCTGACAAGTCTGGTGCAGGTTTTGGAGATGGTTTTACATCTTCTGGCTCAATGGATGTGGTATTAGGTGTGACATGCTCAGTCGCACCTGTGGCTAGTTATAATAAGCCTGGCTACTTAACCTGGCTGGACTTCTGTTAATTGTCAGTCTCTCCCTGGCTGAGCCTGCAGTCAGAGCTTGGACGTGGATTGCTCAGTTACCTGCCACATCTTAAGCTAAGTACTGCATTTGTTTTCTTTTCAAGTTTTGGTATTCTTGTGTTCTTTCCCTTTCCCACGTAGGGTCACCCTAGGGCCGAGGCATGCGGTCAGGGCAGTGCTTATCTGGACGATCGCCCTGCTTTCAGGCGGGGTCCTTCCCTGAATTTTGTTATATAGAGACAGTGTTTCCCATATTTTGGTTCAATTTTTTGTTTTGTCATTTGTTCCTTTTGCATTTGTAGGAGATCTGCGGGTGACAGATCCAGTGCGTCCAGGTTGGACGCAACAACTGTGTCCTGTTCTGCTTCAATTGTTTTCCATCTAGGGCGAGCCAGGCTCTTAGGTTCCAGTGTGGGGCCATGCCTATTGGGATGATTGCCCCGCTTGCAGGCAGCACTCATGGGGTAGTTGTCTTGTTAGAGTAGGGACCTACAGGACAACGAGGACCCTTGTTGCTGGCTCGCGTCCTTAAGTATATTGGCCAAAATATGAACCAATACTTCGTAGCGTGGCAATTCCATCTGTTTATGCGTGCAGGTATGCTAGGTGAGTGTTTAGGGTGTTTGTCAGTCATTATGTTATGTCTGCTTGCGAGCCCAGTTCACAGTTCACTTTCTTCTGGTGTTTACCATGTGTGCAGCTGTGTATTTCAAGTTCATGTATGAAGGAGATGTGGCACGCTGTCTCTCTGAAATGGAACAAGAAATGAAGAATCATTGCTCTATGTGAAAGCATATGAACAACAGTCATTTGAACGCTAACAACTCGCTTTAGTGATTATTGCAAAGGACCATATGGATGTTAGTTTTCCCATCTAAAGCCACCCTTACTTCCAGTATCTAAAACCTTTTCCAGTATAAAATCTATAAATCAGCAAATGGACTCAATCAAAAAAAAAGGAAAATGCATACCGCCCAATATGCTTTTTTACTTTTTTACAGAGGCCTATTGTATAGGAAGTTACTTTACTACAGTAAAATAAGTGCAGAGGTTAATATAACACTATTTTGTACTTCCATTCCATTTACTTCAATTGCTCCTACAACTGTGGTCAGCATAGCGCTTCCATGTCACCAGCTCTTTCGATATATGGCAAGTAGGTTCACATAACGAGATGTTCACAGCACCTAACTCCTACCATCGGGGGCGTAGCTAAAGGCTCAAGGGCCTGGGTGCAAAAGTTTATTTTGGCGCCCCCAACTGCTCTTAACCTCTTAATGCAGAGGCATAACTTGAAGCTCCTGGGCCTCAATGCAAAACCTGTAACAGGGCCCCCAACTATAATGCTTTATTCATAGTACTGGACTCGCTATATGGAGAAGGGAGGCCTTATGGGCCCCCTAAGGCTCCGGGGCCCGGGTGCAACCACATCCCCTATAGTTACGCCAGTGCTTACCATCATAAAATCTGGCGTATAATACAGCATAGGAATACAGAATGTGTCCACAATCTTAGTTATGTACAGTAAGAACATTTCCAATATCACCAATATTAGAGTCTCAGCCTAGTATGACAAACATCATTGTCGTCTGTACTCTGCAGTGCGATACTTTATATCTCGTTGAAGTAGCCCAATTAAAATTTGATAACTCTCATTGCACTGCTTTTAATTATTGATGACAAGTCCATTTTTTCTTTCTCTCTGTGGTATTTAGTTGCAAATAAAAACTCACATATGCCAAATTATTTATCGGAACTTGCTATGCAGTACTATATACCAGGCTTCAACGTACAAAACTGCACCATGTTTAATGTTTGACTCTCTTATCACAGTCCTACGAGAGAATGAAGAAAGCTTTTATATTCACTTTGTTAGAATGTCACCGCGAGCCTCATGATGAGGCAGGACTGCGGTGTACACCGTCTGACCCCATGAATTTATCATGAGTTCAGCATATCAAAGATGAATGTTCTGACAGTGTTTCACATGCAATGTACCATCGTCTCTACGAGCTCCAAGGAGTTCGGAGGGAAGAAGGTGAATTCAGGCTGGAAATGGGGAGTGTACGTAGTCCATGATGATGGGCACATTGGGGCATGCTCACACTATCCTCTACAGGCAAAAGACGTCTTGTAGAAACCAGTCATATTATTCAGACCCCAATAACTAGAAGATTGAACTAAGTAGATTTGCATGTGTATTGGCACATTTCACTGTACATTTTTGCATACAAGTTGTTTTTTTTTGTGCCCAGGATACTACCACGCCCCGATTTAGAAAGGGTATTTAGCCTAATGAGGTCCATGTGTTTTCTTTTTTCACTGAACTGCACATCTCCTACATACGTCAATGGGAACCCTTGGTGGACAAAGAAAAAAAAAAGGACATCGAACCAATGGAAGTCAATGGGTTCCATTCTGTGCGTATTGCAAATGCAAATACATTCGCAAGTTTGTCCGAGTGAAGCCGCCCTTAAGCACTGTAAGGTCAGGTTCGAACGAGCGTATGGTAAAGAGCAGAGTGAGCGGCATATTATCACATGTGGAAGTGATTTTTCACTGCGCATAACAGCGTATCGCCTGTTTTGTTTTTTTTAATTTCCCACTCTGTTGCTTAGCAATATTGCATATAAACGCTGTACATACGTAATGAAATTGTGTATGTACAGCATTTATTACACACCCATAGAGAAAAATATGTGCCGCTACGGAGCATGGTTGTGCATGAAGGAGTTTTTGGGGTTTTTTTTCGCTCTGGATGTTCAAACTTTGCACTGTAGCGCAGAATTTTGGAAATAACATGCAGGAAGATAGGTCCTGCCCTATCCTACCCACACGTAGTTAATACTATATGCAGGAAAGATAGGGCAGGCCCTATCTTTTCTCACCCGTATGATTAGCAGGTGAGAATCCCGATACTGCAAACGAAACCACTGAGATCAATGCTTTTGTTTAGTCCTGTATTTTTCATGGCCGCGCAATGGGACTACAACACATTCATCTGTTTAGGCCCTAAGGGCTCCTTCACACGGGCCTATGCTTATATGCGTTTGACCATACGGAACATATACTCGCATGAAAGAATTTTTAACAAGTTCGACTACCAATTGTAATTGGCATCTTTAAAGTCATTCACAACCGCCCTGCAACGCACATGTAAAAAATACGCTGAAGTGACGGCAAGCAACAATCGGAAGAAATCCTCAGAATGGCAATAAAATGCCTAATTACGGCGAGCTGTCGTCTTTTCGCAGCGCTGTACTCAAAGTAACTCCCTCCCCCCTCCCTTTTTTTCAGCTGCAATAGAAGTCTATGTCAGCTTTCTGCGTAACACAGCGAAAGAAAGGTGAAGACCAATCTTTTCCCACCCCGTCTAAGAGAGAAGGCCGAGAAAGATAGAGTGGGTCCTGTTTTTTCTTGCACATATATTTTGCGCAAAAAAAACGCGTTCGCCTGAATGAAGCCATTGAAATCAGCTGTGAGAAGTATTAATCTGCATTAGTTTTAAGCTTCTGAATATATACAGGATTTTTTATTCACTAGGCCTTAAACAGACAAACTTGATTTCGTCATGTTTTTTGGGGACGTGAAAATCCTGCCCGCAAAACGTGACAAAGCGAGGCCATTGTTTTCAATGGTTTTGTTTTCTCTAATGTGTTTCTCACACCATATAGTCATATCCAGCAGTCATATTTCCTCCCATCTGTCCCAAACGTCTTGCTAACCGACTGAGCATAACTTAGAACAGATAGGGACAGATAGAAGAGAACATATAAGTCTGCAGGCGCAAAGCAGTAGGATTTTTCTCATTTTTTTAACAGAACAGTAACATTTACTCGAGCGAGTAGTGCCTTAGCCGAGTATCTCCCCGCTCGTCTCTAAAGATTCAGGGGCCGACGCGGGTGACAGGTGAGTTGCGGTGGGGAGGGGGGGGGAGAAAGGGAGAGAGAGATCTCCCCTCTGTTTCTCCCTGCTCTTCCCCGCCGCTCCCCGCCCCCTGCCAGCCCCCGAATCTTTAGCGGCGAGCTGGGAGATACTCGGCTAAGGCACTACTCGCTCGAGTAAAGTGCCTTAGGCCTCATGTCCACAGGGAAAATAAGAATTAAAATCCGCAACGTTTTTCCCACACGCGGATCCGCGCCCCGCGGATGTCATGTAAAAGTGAATTTTACAATTTCTGGAGCATGAAAAAAAATGGACATGCTCCATTTTAGTGCGGATCACGCGTGCTCATAGAGCACATAGCTCAATTGATCTCCCGCATGAAAAATAAAAGACAATTACAGTGCATCCGGAGCCCAAATCCGCGTTACAAATCCGCAGCGGATCTAATTTTTCCTGTGGACATGAGGCCTTAGCGAGTATACTCGCTCATCTCTAGTAAGTGGCCATATCTTTTAAAGGGGGATTCCAGTTATGTGATGTTATATCAATTTTTCATGGGATGGCCGATAATTGATAGATTGGTGAAGGTCTGATTGCTGACCAATTACCAGAACAAGGGTCTCGAAGGTCTTTGAATGAATGGAGTGGAGATTCAGCATGTGCGCTGCGCCTCTATTCATTTCACCTGGACTACAAGTCAGTCCCATAATGATGATTGAAGTGGCGGTGCTCAGTTGCCGCTCCATGCAAACGAGGTGGACACAGGATCCCATTCCATTGACCGCTAGCGGTTCCATTAGTTCGATCCCCACCAATTCATCAGTTACCATCTACCCTGCGGATAGTTGAAAATGTATTAGAATTTCATATTACTGGGCCCCTGAACTATGTTACGGGACAGGAGCTATATTTTATATTCACCGAGCACCCTGTTCCAGCGCCGAGTCCCTGTGGAGCTCATGCCAGCTGTTGACATACACAAATCCTTCTGGAACATAGCACTGGACCGGGTGACTCAGAGAGTATGAAGCACAACTCCCCCGACTCCCTGCTCCATCACCTTTGAGCCCATAATTTAGTTTATGGGGCTCAAACATGGTAATAGGTTAGATTTAATTCCAGTCACTCCATTCTGGTTAAGTCCCAATGTCCACTCGCAGAACTGTTTAGCAGGTCACCTGCACAGAGGCTCCGCAAATCAAGCTGCCCACAGGGATACATGAGCATCCACAAATGCATTAAACCATGTGGATTTGCTTTGTGGACCTTTCCGTCTGGAAAACAAATCGCAGCACACCCCATCTTCAATGGAAGCCGTCCGATACGCAGTCCACCTGCAGTTGACACTGAGGACGGGCCACGGATACTGCGGGACGGCAGAAGTTTAAAAAAGTTACTGCGCATGTACGCGGCGGGCCTGCCAGTGTTTCCGCACACATCCGCAGCGAAAAAGAAAGAAGATTCGGATGGGACGCAGGATACCCGCACCGGATCCGGATAGGTAATTATGGGACCTCAGCTGCGGGCAGGGTGGGATTTCGCTGCAGGCTTCTGCATGCGGAATCTGACCCGCCCGTGGATACGAGGCCTCAGGGAAGCATCTACAACAGGTTGCTGTGATCTACAGTAGCAGAAGTGCTCATACAGTTTGATAAAATGTGCGCCAATACACATTTATTTGTTACAATATAGCTGAAAAGTATATGAATGAGTTATGCCATATAGAAAACCCAGCACTGCTACATCTACGAGTTTTTCACACTATTCTTTTAAGAGCCCGTCTATAACAGTATGAAAAGAACAATAATCTTCAAGTTTTAACATTCCATGATTATTCTTCATTTCCTTCTCTTTTTTAAATGATGTCTTTCAACTAAAAAGAAATATCAAACTCTTCGTATTAAATATGGAATCTAGTTTAGCTTAAAATTTGCATAAGCTAAATCCAGTAAAATATACATCAAAAGGTTGTAGAATAAACCCCTTAGAAGTATTATTATGACATTCTCTTCCATGCTGAGATACCGCGTTTGTCTGCTGCATGACGAGGAAATACCACCAGAGAATAGGCAACACAAACCCGAGCTGCCAACAATGTAACGGAGACCGGATGGATGTTTTTAATACATATGGTGCTGTCGCTCAGGAGGGATAAGACCAGATATGGGAGCTGTAGATGTCAAAATTAGTGTCAACATCAAGGTAACAGTCTTACGTGGAATTAGCAGAATTTATCACTGTGTTACAAGGGGATATTCTCATGTGCACAAATCCGTGTTCTCACCTATATTCAGGGTGCAGAATCCAAATATGGCAACCCAAATTGTCCGTCAGGCAAGATAATGAAGTTATAGACCTCATAAGAAAGCAGGATATTCAATATTGTACCATTTTGTTACAGTATATTGACCATTTATTAAACCTGTCTACCAGTACTTCCTGGTGAGATGCAGTGACTTCTCAAAGTGGTGAAAGATTTTACCAGGACATACGGGCAGTTGAAAAACTATATGAAGAAAAGTGTCTGCCTGCGATGTTGGCTGATTACTGCTGGAATATTCCAAGGGAGAACACTGGCGGACAGAAAAGAAATAAGTGACTTCTGCAAACATTGCATCTAACTTCCCATATTTTCACGCCACTTATGGTCACCTGAAGATATTATGTCCTGCTTATAACTGTTACCCAATGCAGGATTTACTGTTTATAACGACATTTGCAAAGCTTATTTAATTGCAATTATATCTACACTTCATTATCGTACTGTTAGGGCTCAGTCAGACGGGCGTTTTAACATGCAAATTTTTGTGTGCAAAAAGCATGCGTTAAAAAGGTTTGCGTGATCGAAGCGTGCGCCACGCAGGAAAAAAGACACACATAGCGCTTCTCCGCCGCATAAATTTGCAATGCACAGCTAAATGCGCATTAATCTTTTAAGAGTCCGGAGATTTATCCTTGGGCATCTACTCCTGGTCCAGCCCACTACAAGGTGTTATAAATTGGGGGAACATACGCACGCACAAAAACACGCTTCTATTTGCAACACTGAAAACAATGGCCTGCTGGATCCCTGCATTCCTTTTCAGGAAAGAGCTTTACATATAAGCTCTTCCCTGAGAAAGAAAAATTTTATAAAGCCCTTTCCTGAAAAGCCATTCACGGCTGCCGGGACTCAGCGGCGACTTCTGCCGCTGTCCCAGGTTCTGCAGTGCTGTTTTGAGCTATCTGCAGCCAGGGATTTAAAATTGTTTTCAATGGAGCATTGAAGCAGCAGCAGAGGCTCCATTGACAACAAGCACACAGCTGTGCTCACGTGTGTTCTTGCTCGTACCTAGGTGCGGACGTATGTACGCACCTAAGTACGCACAAAAACGCGCTCGTGTGAACGCACCCTAGGGGCTATTTCAGACGACCGTATATCGGCCGGGTATTCATGCCAGCCGATATGCAGCGTCTGTCTGCAGGGGGAGGAGGCTGGAAGAGCCGGGAGCAGTGCTCTGAGCTCACGCCCCCTCTGCGCCCCCTCTCTGCCTCCTCTCCACCCCCCCTGCACTATTTTCAATGAGGGGAGGCTGGATGGGGGTGAAGCTAATTCCCAAGAACTTAGACCCGCCCCTGTCCCGCCTCCTCTCATTGCAAATAGTGCAGAGGGGCAGAGGGGGGGTGGAGAGGAGGCAGAGAGGGGGCGGGAGCTCAGAGCACTGCTCCCGGCTCTTCCAGCCTCCTCCCCCTGCAGACAGAGACGTCTGAAACAGCCCTAAATGAAGTGCAATATATGACGAAAAAACAATGTCAGAATCACTGGATATGCAAAACCTTTACAGAGTTATTCTATGTAAAAGTGACACATGTCAGATTTTCAAATTTAGCCTGGTCATTAAGGCGCAAACAGGCTTGGTCACTAAGGGGTTAATATCTGCCTGTAGGTCATATCATGTGTGTGATTATGTTTTATCTCTTCCCTGTGTTGCTTTTATATGTTTGACGAGACATGATTGGTTATTAGGCTGCGTCTTTGATTTCCCTGCACATTAGAAAACTTAACACCTATACCTGAAACGCCATCACAGGCTCCATGGCCACAGCACATATGGTTTGGCTTTTCCTTAATTAAAAGGCATAAATGTTTAGTTGTTAAGGTTCCCTTTTTACAGTCGTTAATGCCTAATAAAGCACACTTTGTGGCGAAGGCCATTTGTCTGCACTGCCCCACTTTTCCTCCCCCAAAGGAGCCTGCATTAATGGAGGTGCAAGTCTTAGAAACCTTTCTTTCGGGGGAAAGGGGGAAACACTTCATGTAGGGCCAAAGTATATTTTTTGCAATCATTCCCTTTGACTGAGGCGGCGAAGTATGTACACCAAATTAGCGCCCAAACGATAATTTGGTCGAAAATCGTGTAGCCAAATGGGCAATGTGTTTCATTCGTCAGTGGAAAGTGGTATTGTACGTATATGGTTGGCTAAAGTTTTTGTGGACTTTGATTTGCTAAACCCAGGCTGCGTGCAGCCTTTTTTGGACTATGAGGCTCTTTTAATATAAGTGACCTGCTTATAATAATGTGTATTTGTTCTCAGCACGTGAGAAGACAAATGAGCTGAAGGCATAGGTCTGATCACCTTATGTTTTATTTAACCAATGTTTTGTTCGTGCAATGGGTAAATTTGTTTGCGCTTGCTGGCCTAAGTTCCTTTAAATATCATCCATGCCATCATTTATAAGATGTTAGTTATCTTGGTGGATGTAATATTTCCTATGTTGGTCATCAATATTCAAAAATGCAGGCTGGCATGGAAAGGACTAGGGCTCCCAACTTCTTGCTCTGGAAAGTGAGGCAATACAGTGTGGTAGTCTAATCAGGTACTAGAAATCCCATTTATTCTTGTTGCTGGCCAAGTGTGTCTGTGGGCAATTTGTTTTTTTGCCCAGACAAATATAGTCTCATGTGTAATTGGGTTATTGATGCTTACCCATGTTTGTGTCAGTTGACGCTGCAAGGTTGGTACCTTCATGGTAAGATATTTTCTTTATCTCCTTTTCCCTAGATTTCTGGCTACTGGGAATTCCTTTGCTTCACTGCATTTGGCTTTCTGGATTGGCCACTCTACCATTGGTGGAATCGTCAGGGAGACCTGTGATGTACTTTGGCAGCGTTTTGTAACTTTGGTGATGGCTCTGCCAACTCTTCAAAATTGAATGGACGATGCTGTGCAGTTTCTGAACTGCATTGGGGCGCTGTATAGAAAGCATATTCATGTCCGAAAGTCACCTAACTCGGGGTCTCAGTATTTCAACTACAGGCAGTGCTTTTCGTGGTCCCACTTGCTGTTACTGATAGCAACTATCGTTTCCTGCTTGTTGATATTAGGTTCTTTGGAAGAGCTGTGGATGCTCGCATTTTCAGAGCTTTCAGAATTGGTAGGCGCTGAGGGACAAGCAGCTTTCTGTGCCTGTGCACCAGACCCTTCCTGGCTCACCAGGTCCAGAAGCCCCATTTGTCTTTGTGGCAGATGAGGCATTTGGCCTGTCTAATCAGGTTCTGCATCCCTTTGCTTGTAGGAACATTGACACCAGGAGGCAGGTGTTTAATTACCACCTAACATGCGCCAGGCCTTATGTGGAGTGTGCATTTGGGATTCTCGCTAATTGTTGGTGAGTGTTACTAAGTGCCATTCAGCTGGCTCCTAAGAACGTGTCTGCGATAATTTGCACATGTGGGGTTCTACATAATTTGTGCTGGTAACATGATACTATTTTGAATACTGTGGATTCTTTACCCAATGCTTTTTAGAGCCTGTACAGTATGGTAGGCCAGCATGCTCTGCTACCCATGTCAGGGACCTCTTTGCAGAGTATTTCCTCTCTCCACAGGGAGCGTTTCCGTGGCAGTTGGACCATGTGTGAGAAGGCCGATGAGCTGATTCCACAAGATAGTATTTTTTTTAAGCTGCCTGTGCCCACCTTTTTTCTTAGTTAGATCATTATTGGAACTTTTTTGTAGTTAGGGATTCACAAAATAACAAGGACCCTTGACGTGGGTTGCAAGCTTGTACTAAATTGGCCAACTTCCGCTCGATATAGCCAGTGTGATATTGCCCTTGGGGCCTATTTCTGCTCCTTCTTTGGCAAGGAGCAGAAGGTGGCCAATACAGTGAACCAATACCTCGTTTTTGGCCTCATCCCAGATATCACCTTTAAAAACGAGAGGTGTGATGTTTTTCTCTTTCAACTGTCGTCCTTATTGCATTTTGGTGCTAAGTATGGTCACCTCTGTGCTCCCAGGAAATACGTTCACGACTTATGTGTATGTTGGGCAAATTTGGCAGGCTGTGATGGGTCTTTTTTTTTAACAAGCAAAATTACAAATTGGTGGCAGATTTTTGTGCTGTTGTGGCCCATGACCACACACCTTATCAAACATTACATTCTTTACAGCTTTAAGGGCATATTTCGTGTTGCCAGAGATATATGACTGAGCATTGTAACCTTTTTTTGGTCGTTCTCTATAGGCATTCTGCTGTGGATATTGAGCGCCAGCAGACTAGGGATGCAGCAGCACTGTCTTTTATAGAAGGCATGTGAATGTTGTCCAGGTAAATTGCATGGCCACAAATTCAGTGTGTTTGTAAGGGATGCCGATATGACCCCTCCCAAAGAATCACGTGTATAAGCATATGTGGTGCTGTAGCCACTCTTGTTATGTTGGCTGATTGAAAGATTTACATACATCATTAAAAAAGTAAGTCCTACCGATAGTGTTTATCAAATAATCACTGACCGAGAATATATGTTTTAGAGATATGTTTGATGGCAATGGTTGTTGGTGGAGGATTTTCAAATATTTTCCTTGTTTTTTCATAGATCAAACCTGTGTGCTGCATTTGCTTACCTTTTTTCAAACATCAATGCTTGCCATGCGAGGACAAATCATTAATTTCTAAGCGAAGTGCCAAGACTACCCACACCTTGCAGATGTAGAAGCTCAAGTATTGTCGGCTGGACCACCATTGTAAGCATGTGTTAACAGTGACTATTGTGCCCTACATGCTGCCCTTCTATTGGATGAATGTACTGTGTTCCCTCTAAACTATGTATGTTTTTCAATGTGAACTCCATTTATTGACCTGAGTACATTATAGTTCAATGGCAAAAATGCTTAGCAGCTCTAAGCATTCACCCACCATAAAAGTCTGTTAAAAGCCATAGTACCTTTCCAGAAACAAAAAAAAGGCCAAACCAGGTGCACAAGTTGTGTCTAGGAGTGAAGCTTGTTTTCTTTGAATTTCAAATAATGTAGTTCACCAGGGCCAATATACTCCCCCTCAAATATTTGTACTTCACTTGATGTGTGTCGCAGCAAGCATTTTACCTGTGATATCTGAAAGAAAGACTTCCATGTGTTTAGAAAAAAGGGTCCTGTTGTGTGGAATGAAAAAGATTGTAATAAAAAAAAAAAAAATCTTGTTTTGTTTTTATTTTATGTAAAAATATTTATAAAACTGGTGTGTATAAAAACAGAGCCAACATGGCTCAAATATGTCTGTACAAACAAATGTCCCTCTTCTAGGAAAGGACAAAATCCAGCTTATGTTTGCAGATGATGGACCAGCCAGAACGATGGCAACGCAGGGCCCTTTCTGCACCCCCACCAGCATAATTCAATGGGTCCTTGAAAGATCCACGGGCGATAGTATGGATGGAACTGTGGGGAGGTGGAAGGTGGGTGGAGCGACAACTGCTCCATCGTCGGTAAGTGATGGACTCCCCACTGATGGAGGTTGGCCAGGCGCTCCCAGAGTCCGTCTAGCTCACTCTCCAGCACATCGATCTGCAGGTGACATAGACGGATCTCATGGAAGAACAAGGCCACCCTCTTCTCAGGGGTAACATCTCGCCACGCCGTGGGTCAAAAAAAAAAAAGTTTGCTAATGAGTCCTAACACTACGACAAATACACATTTGTTTCAGTCATTAAAATTATTTGGTTTAGGCTAAGCAGAAAACATCAGAGACGGCATGTGTCACTTGCTCTCCCACTGTGGGTGAAGACCACATTTATTAAGTCAACTCTGTGCAGCGTTGTCACTGCCAAATAGTTGAGACTTTTGGCTGCCTCTCCTACTGTTATCCCGGATTGTTATTTGTTCAGGCCCCAGTGTGTAACCAGTGTGGCATGGACATTTTTCAAAATTCTCCCACATTGGCAAAAGCTGTCAAAAAGGTACGTTGTTTTTATAGCGGAAAGAAAAATTACACATTTAACCCCTTAATGATGCAGCCCTTTTTTTTCCATTTACGTTTTTTCCTCCCCCCTTTAGAAAAATCATAACTCCTTCGACGTCGTTATATGAGGGCTTGTTTTTTGTGGAACGAGTTGTATTTTTCAATGGTGCTATTTAATATACCATATAGTATACTGAAAAACTTTTTAAAAATTCTAAGTGGAGTAAAATGAAGAAGAAAAAAAAAACATTCCACCATCATTCATTGCGTCTTGTTTCTATGGTACACAAGCGACAACAAAAACTACATGATAACTTTATTCTATGAGTTAGTATGATTGCTAAGATACCAAACTTGTATAGTTTTTTTTACTGTATTATTCTTTATTTCAAAGACATTTAATTTTTTAAAGTTATTTTCTGCCACCATCATCTGGGCGATAACTTTATTTTTCCGTCAACGTAGTTGTGCGAGGCCTCATTTTTTGCGGGATGTCCTGTAGTTTACGTTAGTATCAATTCGAAATACATATGACTTCTTGATCGCTTTTTATTGCGTTTTTTCTTGGAGACAGGGTGACTGAAAAAGTGCATTTCTGGCGTTCTTTATACCACAAAAGATCACTAGGGTGGGGTGTGTAGTCTGGGGCTGCAGACACTGTGGGAGGACAAACCATGCATTTAAATAGGTACACAAACAATGTGAGTTGCTTTAAAGTGTCGTATACACTCTGGTAATGGGTTTTAAAGCATACAAACTGAAAAAAATGACAACATGTGTGTACAAATCGCTTTTATTCTACATCACCTACTGGTGGCCCCTACTGCGATATTAATTTATACTTACGGGGAAAGGTACATAATGGGACGCAGAAAATTGAATTGTTCTGCAAATTTGTAGGCACGTGCCCATGAGTCATGCTCTTGTTGTTTTTGGAGGTACTTGCAAAAGGCATTGCGTATGGAGCGCCATGATGTCATGACTTCCTAAACTAAAACAGATAATACAACATAAAACAAAGTAATCAAACAAATGTCAACACAACATAAACATAAGAAAGGGGGAAAAAACTAAAAAACAAACATGTCCAATATCAGGACACAAAATAAAGTCACAGCAAAGGGCCCAATGCATAAGCACATGACATTCAAGTGTTTAAGGCCAGTAGGTCAAATTACAGAAATATCATAAAGGCACATACAGGGCAGCCATAGTTCATTTACAGAGGGTGGATGACACAGACTCATTAAACAGATAGATACAAGCAATTAAGGGTGGGGAAGAGATAAATAGGACATAATGTGGTTTGGCAAAAACAATACCATAGTGTGAGCAGGGTGCAAAAACAAACAATAAATTCAACTCACTCTTGTATTGCCGGGTACTGTTGTTGAAAGAGCGCCATTGTGTTCTATAGGTCGCTTGGGCTACCTCCTCCCACAGCAGGATCTTCTGTCCTTGATTCTTATAGGTGCTGTAGCGCATATCCCACAGCGTGAAGCATCTCTATTTTTTCTATTTTGAGTTTTTGTATAAATGTCAGCCATACTTTGCCCATGCAACCAGGAAACTTTTATAGTAGACGCATAGAGGCGGGGAACGTACACTCCTAATTAATCTAAAACAGTTGTGAAAAAATTGAAGGTCAGAGCATTGGCTGAATGGAAGCATCCAGATTTACATATGGTTTAACAAAGGGGAGCGTACTCAGCAGGTGTGGAAACACATGAATCGAGGTCCAACGTAATTACATACGATTGCTACATTCAGTTGGCGATGTAGAAAATTCAAGCAGGCGAAACAAGTATGTAAAATGTGTAATATTATATGTTTTGTCGTTAAAATAGGCCCACTAGATTTTACGCGAGAGAAGCTGACCTAAATCAAATAGGGATTAGTAACAAAAAAACACAGCTAAAATGCATACGTCTATAAGCCTTCGCCAGGAGGGCCGCAGATATTGCAAACCTTCTTAAATGCATCTAAGCACAAATTCGGAATCGGCACCAAACTCTAAGAAACAAAAGTTTTGCTCAGAAAAAAATAAACTTTTTTTGTAACACCGTGATAATAATTTACTCTACAATGAAGTATTAAGAGAGCAGAAAGGTGAAAATCCAGAGATTGCAACATGAATGGGACAATTTGTTAATTACTTTTATGGTTGACTATTAGAGACTGAAATGTTTAAAGCAAAGTCGCATTCAGAAGTCACAGGCACAGAAAATTCCTGGTTCTACTAATCTTATGTAATACAGTAGCCATTCTAATGCATTTTTATAGTAGGCAGGGCAGGTATAACATATTGGGGGGTCTAACATCTGTAGTGCAATGATTTCATAAGTGGTTCCCAAATACAACTTTCCTTTCATTGCAAATAAGTACCACCCCTTTCCCCACCCCTGCTTAATTAATGCAGCCAAGTAGTACATTTTCCTCTGTGCTTTATTAAGTCTCAACATTCCTTTAACAGTGTGCATCAGCCGGAAGTGCCCTTTAAGTGGCTAAACCTCAGATGCCACCATAAGTGCCTCAAGTGCCCATACAATTTGTGTGCCACAGAGATGCTTCTCAAATTACCCATTTTTTTGGCCCACAAGTGACTACCCGAGCACCAGCCACAGATGTCTTCTACACACGTCAGCCAGACCACAGCCTGAGCTTAATGAATGTCCTCGGTTATGCTTTCACACTGCATTGGATCACCCCTCATCCCACATGACATTGTAAGTAAATAATACACTACAGTGGGAGAATTAAATTAGCTTTGTTTGCCATATGGATATAAGCAGCGTGTCATACAAGGAATGGTCCGAGAACTGGAAGTCTTCAACTGATTTTAGCTGATGGCCAGTACGACCACCAAAATGGGCAGCAGTGGTATCTTCCCTCTAAGTTGAGAAGCCACAAGACTAGAGTTAGTTAGTTTAATATGATCCACATACAGAAAACGACGTTTTCTGTATGTGGATACACTCAGCCTTTTTCAAGTGTATCAGTGTATCAGCTGAAACGTCGTTTTCTGTATGTGGATCATATTAAAGTATTATCCTCGTTATGGGGATGTAACTTCTTCTGCACCTACTTGCTGCTCCTGGACTCTTTATATACAATTGATTTACATTGATCAAGCGTGGTTCGTAAGTGTGCTGCTGTCAACAATGCTTTTCTACAGGTAGTCAGAGAAGCGGTGTGCCCATTTTTGTTTGTCCAGGCCTGGAGAATCACTTTAAGCTACGCAGCAGTTGGGCCATAACCATAACTTTATATCACCCTATTTTCCTACTTCTTGCAGAACTTTTTGTACTTGTTTGAACCTCTGCATATTGTTACCCAACTTTACATTTTAATTATTTTTCAAGTCCAGGTGAGAATATTTACAGTTTTATGGCAGCTTTCTTGTTACTTAATGAGCTGAAATTACAGATTTATTGAGCAGTGGTATTACTTTTCCGAGGTGTATATAAATATATAAATGTAAATGTATTCTTATTATTTTACTGCAAGTGGCAAGATTTATGAGGATAGACATAGCTCTCATCTTGCTGTATTTCACCCTCGGTACAGATTTACATGATATTGGTGATACTCTATCTTGATTATGAATGTTTAGCGATTGCTCTGTGCCTGTTCAGGAAGGAAGTTGAATTTTGGATGAGGCTAATATTACCAGATAGTAATATTATATAGTAATGATAGTACCTATGGGTGACACTTTTAAATAAGGTGAATTTTCTCAGTGTTGCTCCTTGACTGCTCTTTAGTTCAACTCCATCACTGCAAAGCTGTGATCTGTTACTGCAATTTAGCAACAGTGTCTGCAGGAAGTCTTGGCTCAAGCTGCAGTAGTGGCATAACTGTAGGGGTCACAGCATTCGAAGTTGCAACTGGGTCCCATAGGCCAGGGAGCCCACAGACCTTCCCCTACCACATTAGGCACTAGTACACATGGTCCTATTCAAATTGCTGCCGTACCACCTGACTGAATACCGGGATCCAAGAGAAGAGCCATCTGGAGGATAGAGAGAGTGTGGAGCTGCATGACAAAGCAAGAGATCAAGTCCAAAAAGGACACAGAGAAGTTTGTTGTTAATGAGTCGTAAGTGGGGCTGGCCTCTGTAAAACCCAAAAGATGTGCACACTGTAGGGACTTAGCAGTCAACAGGCCTGTATAGCTTCTGCTACCATGTGCGGTTTACACTATTTCCTGGGATAAACACACAGGGACTGTTCACACCACAGAACTTGGAAAGCAAACTGAAAGTGGAAAACGAGAAACCAAAGTAAATGGGAACTCTCCCTATAAGACTCCCATAGATAGTGAGTGGATCGTTCTGATAAGGACGCACTCACGCTGGAACCAGGGGTACTCACTCACCCTGACCTAGCGATACCAAAAGCATTATCCCAAAGAACACACTCCACCTTAGAATGCATAACCTATCTTAATAGCTTGAAGAAAACCCAGGAAGCAAAGCACTGGATGAGTGACTACTCAAAGTTATGCTCTCCTATATGTCCAGAAGGAGATTGCAGGAACAATTGAATAGCAGAGATCCCACTGCGAGGAGGGATTAGGAACCCTCACAGTTAACCCCCAGGTGCACCTAACCAGCAACACACAGAACCCAGTCCATCAGTAATCCAGAACACAAGTGCACTGAGAACTCCAACCCCCCCAGAGTAGCACACACCGACATAACAGCCTGTTGCACAGGAAAGTGTTAAAGGATTTGGACTGTTCAATAAAATGCATTGCTCATAGTTAGTTCATTATAGAGACAGCGGAGCTTGAACGCTGCGTTTAAATAGACCGTCTGGTTAATAGCAGAGTGGTAAACCCTTCCCAAAATGAACTGCGTATTACATGGTCTGATTTATAGTCTGTTCCACAGGACTAATCTTCCTACAGTACTATTTCTAATGTTCTGACGGTATTATTCTGCACTGTGCAGAACTCATTAATATCCTCGGATTCAGTTAGCTGTAGATAGTGGCAGGTAAATTTATGGTAAAAGTTAAATTGCTTACTCATCATTATAACACATTCATTTCTATTTGCTATGGACACTCCTGTGCAGCACCCCAAAAATAGGTCAGCTCTAATGATGAGCGAGCATACTCGCTAAGGGCAATTGCTCGAGCGAGCATTGCCCTTAGCAAGTACCTGCCCGCTCGAGAGAAAAGGTTCGGCTGCCGGCGCGGGTGACAGGTGAGTTGCGGCAGTGAGCAGGGGGGAGCGGGGGGGGGGAGAGAGGGAGAGAGAGATCTCCCCTCCGTTCCTCCCCGCTCTCCCCCGCCGCTCCCTGCCGGCCGCCGGCAGCCGAACCTTTCCTCTCGAGCGGGCAGGTACTCGCTTAGGGCAATGCTCGCTCGAGCAATTGTCCTTAGCCAGTATGCTCGCTCATCACTAGTCAGCTCCTTTCTTTTCACGCAGCAGGGAATTTCAGTCATGCATGTCCTACTATTTTAGGTGCGATTTATTTATTTAATTATTTTTAACGCGCCTAAAATTCTTTCGTCTGAACGTTTCCATAGTTTCTATTAGCCGTGATTTTTTTGTGTGGGTAACTATGGCGCGCATTTCATGCTTATGTGAAAGAGCCATAAGAGTGTTCACATTTGTTTTACTGTGAAATGCCACGATTTTGCGATGCAGTTTTCTCCCAACCTGCCTGTACAGGTGAGGTACATTATTTCAATGTGCTTCACCTGTAGAAGCCGATCAGTTGAAAACCGCATTACAAGACAGCAGGGCTATGGCTCTTTCACACGAGTGTCATTTCAGCGCTCAGATAGCCGCTCTTAAACAGCGTGGCTATCTGAGCGTTAAATCGGGCGACCTAATAGCAGCCGTGGGCACGTCGCAGCTGCTATTAGCAAGTATGCTGCCCCCTCCTCCCCGCTCCCTCCCTTTGCCAGCCGACTCCCATAAGAATCTAGGCGTCACATGGGTGTATGTGTAGTTGCATGAGCATTGCGCTTTTACGTAACAAACAATGCGTTTTGCTTGCATGTTTTTCCAATAGTAATAATAGAAAATCACATTTACTTGTGATTGCAATTTTTTTTGCCTGTCACAGGAAATAGTGAGCGATTCTGGAACAAAATCACCCAAAAATAGGACATTTCCTGCTAATGTCGATCTTGCACTATCGGTGTGAGCAAAAAAGAAATCGATCATGTAAATTAACCCATTAAAATCAATGGGATATTTTCCCATGCAAGATTCGTACATATCATAATTGGACAAAACTTACACGGGAAAATCGTTAGTGTAAATACACACTTAATATTAGATCCAGCAGCCACGAATGATCAGAATTATCAGTACTGGCAGCAGCTGGTGATTTCAGTTCCTTGTCGACAGTTAGGAGGCATCAGACACTCCGGTAGCCGCTATTTTTCATGATATATTCACAGATACAATGTCGCCATCTAGTGGCAATTTCTAACACTGTACGGAGCATAAACTACAATATCTTCTTCACCGGCAATGCAATATGACTTATAATGTCAAGCACTGAATTCAGCCCAGATGATAGAATATATAATATAATCAAACACAGGACCATTTCTCATATGACCTGGCACATTGTCACATGTCTACTGTCCTCCTAAAAGAACAATATGCAAAAAATGATTAACCCCTTCCTCCCAGCAGCCAGTTTTGTCCTTCCTGACTATGGTCCATTTTTTAAATCCGACATGCGTCACTTAGGGTGGTTTCACACGGGTGATAAAATCGCGTGCTGCAAGAGTGAATAGATATGCAGAATCATGATGAAACCAATGATTTTCAATGGTTTCCTTCACATTAATGATGTTTTCCCTGATGCAATGTCTTTGCGAACTGAGCAATGTTTTTTTGCGCACGTGTCGGCATATTTTACTGTACTTTTTCTGCCAGCAGGGAATACTCCTTTGCACATGGCAAACAAAGACGCATCGATTAAAATGGCTAATTAGTTTAATGAGTTCCTGTACAATTACACAGTGTTTCATGCATCTCCTGGCGCATTTCGCGCACATTTGCGCAACCCCAATTGACTTCTATGGGGTCTTTTAGTACGTAAATGAACAGGAAAATAGAGTTTGCTGCGTGTTTCTTTTCCGCAAGCGAAATGTGCAGAAAAATCTGTGCATGTGAACGAACTAATGGAAATCAGTTCTTATTACACACTAATTTTATGTGTGTAAACATGCATGCAAATACGCCCACGTGAAGGGGGCCTCATTAGAGTACATTCCCATAGGTGGATTTTGGTCCATGAATACGAAGCATATTCACGGCCCATATACGCTGTTGCCTTACTTTTTTCTGTCTACGGCAGTCTTTTTGCGCACGTGAATTGCTTTGATGTTCTGTGTAAATACACAACAAGTACACAGGCTTCCTGGGTATTTTGGGCGAATTTGCCCATTGATGGTGATGGGCTTCTACAGTGTGTAATACCAAAGAAGGACATGTTGTGTATTCTTTCGTGTGAAAAAATATGCTCAGGTGAACGAACCCATTGAAATGAATGGGTTCTATCAACTGCGCAGTATGCACGCAAAAATTGCACACGTAATAGAAGATGCCCACTCCAACATTTAACTCCTGACTGTTACAAACATAGCTGGATGTCTCTGAATGTTTAATCCTAATGTAGTATCCTACAAGGAGTGACTTAATAGTATCTTTCAAGTGGTGGAGCAAACCCGGTGCGTATGAGGGTCTTGGGCCCGGTCAGGTGTCCGGGGCCCAGAAACCTCAAGGAGCTCAAGAAAAAAAATTGTGAATGTGTGTGAAACAGGTTTTACTAGGGAGATGCTGCCAACCAGATAGATCTGCCAAATAGTGGTCAAGTAAAGGGAGTTGAGACTCAACATTGGTATTTAGGCACCGCTCTCTAATAAATTTCTAAAGACATTGGGATAAAATTATCCAACTTCTCTTTTATTACATCAGTTAAAAGCAGCAGATACGCGTTTCAGAGTAGGCCCCTCCATCAGTCAGCTGGGTAAGACATCAATCTTGGGGCTGGAGGATTAACCCAACAGAGCTTGGGGGTACCAGATGGCGTGGGAAGCCAGGGAGCACCAGGAGAAGTGGTAGTAGTATGTTTGGGATGATCAGATGCTGCATTTACGACTGTATTGGCCAACAGGAGGGTGCTTTTTTAAGAACAGGATCCCCTGTAAGAGTTAAATCCCAAAAATGAACCATGTTAATATGAAACTGTCCAATAAATTTTATAGCGACCCTCCGGACCTGGAGAAAAAAGATGGCTGAAACACTTCTCTGACTACCTGATGCACACTGTATATTACTAAGTATCAATATTCTGCTCAGCTGCTTTGACAGGTCCGTACTACTCATGTGGGCATTAAAGCTGGTGTAGTGTCTTAGGGCGCTCTCACATGAACATTTTTTACAACATTTAATGCAGAATTTGAAGCTCCCACTAAAAACACTGTAAAAAGCCTTCATTGATTTCAATGGGGCGTCTCAGACGAGGGTTTGAGCCTGTCATGGCAGACCTGCTGTGCACTGCACCTGTTTAGGCCCTCACTTTACAAAAAGTCTCTATGCAGCCACAAACTTAATGCTTATTTGTTGGAAACCTTTTTTTTGCCCAATATGTTCCATTTATACCGCGTTTTCATGATTTGTCAGTGCAGGATAAATACTAGCCGGCATGTAGAATGGCTCTCTGCATGTTAAATGAGTAAGCACAGGATGGCGGTACACAAGCTCCTTACTGTCATTAGTCTGGTTTTGGTTGAATCAGCTGATGGCTGCGGATTCTGCTGAGTCTCCTGTGGAATATTTTTTACATATCACTGCTCAACACCGTTCCGAATATTATCTTGTGAGGAAATATCTGCCAACTGAGCAAATAATATGTTGACGAATAGTCCCTGAGGCTACTAGAACGCAGCAATTTTACAGTCTCTGACTGTTCACAATCAGCAATACTCTGCTGGAATAATATTAATGGGACCAGCCGGCCGGCAGATTATCAAGCATTGTGGAGTTTTGGATGCTGTCACTTATCTTTCATCTCCGGGGTGACACAATCCCATAATGTCAAACTCTTCATGTGAAAATAAAAATCGTAGATGAGTTTATAACTAGAGATGAGCGAACACCAAAATGTTCGGGTGTTCGTTATTCGTAACGAACTTCCCGTGATGCTCGAGGGTTCGTTTCGAACAACGAACCCCATTGAAGTCAATGGGCGACCAGAGCATTTTTGTATTTCGCCGATGCTCGCTAAGGTTTTCATGTGTGAAAATCTGGGCAATTCAGGAAAGTGATGGGAATGACACAGTGACGGATAGGGCAGGCGAGGGGCTACATGTTGGGCTGCATCTCAAGTTCCCAGGTCCCACTATTAAGCCACAATACCGGCAAGAGTGGCCCCCCCCCCCCCCCCTCCCAACAACTTTTACTTCTGAAAAGCCCTCATTAGCATGGCATACCTTTGCTAAGCACCACACTACCTCCAACAAAGCACAATCACTGCCTGCATGACACTCCACTGACACTTCTCCTGGGTTACATGCTGCCCAACCGCCCCCCCTCCCCCCCACAGCGCACACCAAAGTGTCCCTGCGCAGCCTTCAGCTGCCCTCATGCCACACCACGCTCATGTCTATTTAGAATTGCGTCTGCCATGACGAGGGACCGCAGGCACACACTGCAGAGGTTGGCACGGCTAGGCAGCGACCCTCTTTAAAAGTGGCGGAGCGATAGCCCACAATGCTGTACAGAAGCAATGAGAAATAGAATCCTGTGCCACCGCCATCAGGAGCTGCACACGTGGGCATAGCAATGGGGAACCTATGTGCCACACACTATTCATTCTGTCAAGGTGTCTGCATGCCCCAGTCAGACCGGGCTTTTTAATTCATAGACACAGGCAGGTACAACTCCCTATTGTGAAGTCCCTGTCGACCCACAGCATGGGTGGCTCCCTGGAACCCACCGGCGGTACACAAAAATATCCCATTGCATTGCCCAACACAGCTGAGGTAGTAATGTCGTGCGTAATACAGGTGGGCTTCGGCCCACACTGCATGCCCCAGTCAGACTGGGGTTCTTTACAAGTGGACACATGTAGGTTTAACTCCCTGTGGACCCACTGCCTGGGTGGGTGCCAGGAAGCCACCGGCGGTACATAGAAATATCCCATTGCATTGCCCAACACAGCTGAGGTAACGTCAGCTGTAATGCAGGTGGGCTAAAAATTAATTTGATTACACTGTAGGCGAGGGCCCACAAAAATTGCTGTATCAACAGTACTAATGTACATCCCAAAAATTGGCCATGGCCAGCCAAGAGGGCAGGTGAAACCCATTAATCGCTTTGGTTAATGTGGCTTAAGTGGTAACTAGGCCTGGAGGCAGCCCAGTGTAACGAAAAATTGGTTCAAGTTAAAGTTCCAATGCTTTTAAGCGCATTGAAACTTATAAAAATTGTTCTGAAAAATTATTTGAGTGAGCCTTGTGGCCCTAAGAAAAATTGCCCGTTCAGCGTGATTACGTGAGGTTTCAGGAGGAGGAGCAGGAGGAGGAGGAGGAGGAATATTAGACACAGATTGATGAAGCAGAAATGTCCCCGTTTTGGATGGTGAGAGAGAACGTAGCTTCCATCCGCGGGTGCAGCCTACGTATTGCTTACGTATCGCTGCTGTCCGCTGGTGGAGAACAGAAGTCTGGGGAAATCCAGCCTTTGTTCATCTTGATGAGTGTTAGCCTGTCGGCACTGTCGGTTGACAAGCGGCTACGCTTATCTGTGATGATTCCCCCAGCCGCACTAAACACCCTCTCCGACAACACGCTAGCCGCAGGACAAGCAAGCACCTCAAGGGCATACAGGGCTAGTTCAGGCCACGTGTCCAGCTTCGACACCCAGTAGTTGTAGGGGGCAGAGGCGTCACCAAGGATGGTCGTGCGATCCGCTACGTACTCCCTCACCATCCTTTTGCAGTGCTCCCGCCGACTCAGCCGTGACTGGGGAGCGGTGACACAGTCTTGGTGGGGAGCCATAAAGCTGGCCAGGCCCTTAAAGACTGTTGCACTGCCTGGGATGTACATGCTGCTCGATCTACGCACATCCCCTGCAACATGGCCCTCGGAACTGCGCCTTCTGCCACTAGCGCTGTCGGCTGGGAATTTTACCATCAGCTTGTCCGCAAGGGTCCTGTGGTATAGCAACACTCTCGAACCCCTTTCCTCTTCGGGAATCAGAGTGGGCAGGTTCTCCTTATACCGTGGATCGAGCAGTGTGTACACCCAGTAATCCGTAGTGGCCAGAATGTGTGCAACGCGAGGGTCACGAGAAAGGCATCCTAACATGAAGTCAGCCATGTGTGCCAGGGTACCTGTACGCAACACATGGCTGTCTTCACTAGGAAGATCACTTTCAGGATCCTCCTCCTCCTCCTCCTCCTCCTCAGGCCATACACGCTGAAAGGATGACAGGCAATCAGCCGGTGTACCGTCAGCAGCGGCCCAAGCTGTCTCTTCCCCCTCCTCCTCATCCTCCTCATGCTCCTCCTCCTCCTCCTGTACGCGCTGAGAAATAGACAGGAGGGTGCCCTGACTATCCAGCGGCATACTGTCTTCCCCCGCCCCCGTTTCCGAGCGCAAAGCAGCTGCCTTTATGGTTTGCAGGGAATTTCTCAAGATGCATAGCAGAGGAATGGTGACGCTAATGATTGTAGCATCGCCGCTCACCACCTGGGTAGACTCCTCAAAATTACCAAGGACATGGCAGATGTCTGCCAACCAGGCCCACTCTTCTGAAAGGAATTGAGGAGGCTGACTCCCACTGCGCCGCCCATGTTGGAGTTGGTATTCGACTATAGCTCTACGCTGTTCATAGAGCCTGGCCAACATGTGGAGCGTAGAGTTCCACCGTGTGGGCACGTCGCACAGCAGTCGGTGCACTGGCAGCTTAAAGTGATGTTGCAGGGTGCGCAGGGTGGCAGCGTCCGTGTGGGACTTGCGGAAATGTGCGCAGAGCCGGCGCGCCTTTACGAGCAGGTCTGACAAGCGTGGGTAGCTTTTCAGAAAGCGCTGAACCACCAAATTAAAGACGTGGGCCAGGCATGGCACGTGCGTGAGGCTGCCGAGCTGCAGAGCCGCCACCAGGTTACGGCCGTTGTCACACACGACCATGCCCGGTTGGAGGCTCAGCGGCGCAAGCCAGCGGTCGGTCTGCTGTGTCAGACCCTGCAGCAGTTCGTGGGCCGTGTGCCTCTTATCGCCTAAGCTGAGTAGTTTCAGCACGGCCTGCTGACGCTTGCCCACCGCTGTGCTGCCACACCGCGCGACACCGACTGCTGGCGACATGCTGCTGCTAACACATCTTGATTGTGAGACAGAGGAGGAGGAGGAGGAGGGTGCTTTAGTGGAGGAAGCATACACCTCCGCAGATACCAGCACCGAGCTGGGGCCCGCAATTCTGGGGGTGGGTAGGACGTGAGCGGTCCCAGGCTCTGACTCTGTCCCAGCCTCCACTAAATTCACCCAATGTGCCGTCAGGGAGATGTAGTGGCCCTGCCCGCCTGTGCTTGTCCACGTGTCCGTAGTTAAGTGGACCGTGGCAGTAACCGCGTTGGTGAGGGCGCGCACAATGTTGCGGGAGACGTGGTCGTGCAGGGCTGGGACGGCACATCGGGAAAAGTAGTGGCGACTGGGAACTGAGTAGCGCGGGGCCGCCGCCTCCATGATACTTTTGAAGGACTCCGTTTCCACAACCCTATACGGCAGCATCTCAAGGCTGATGAATTTTGCGATGCGGACGGTTAACGTTTGAGCGTGCGGGTGCGTGGCGGCGTACTTGCGCTTGCGCTCGAACACTTGCGCAAGCGACGGCTGAACGGTGCGCTGAACTACACTGCTGGATGGGGCCGAGGACAGCGGAGATGAGGGTGTGGGTGCAGGCCATGAGGCGGTAGTGCCTGTGTCCTGAGAGGGGGGTTGCATCTCAGTGGCAGGTTGGGGCACAGGGGGAGAGGCAGGGGTGCAAACCGGAGGCGGTGAACGGCCTTTGTCCCACCTTGCGGGGTGCTTGGCCATCATATGTCTGCGCATGGTGGTGGTGGTGAGGCTGTTGGTGTTGGCTCCCCGGCTGAGCTTTGCGCGACAAAGGTTGCACACCACTGTTCGTCGGTCGTCAGGCGTCTCTGTGAAAAACTGCCAGACCTTAGAGCACCTCGGCCTCCGCAGGGTGGCATGGCGCGAGGGGGCGCTTTGGGAAACACTTGGTGGATTATTCGGTCTGGCCCTGCCTGTACCCCTGGCCCTGGACACCGCACTGCCTCTTGCAACCTGCCCTGCTGATGCCCTTGACTCCCCCTCTGAAGACCTGTCCTCCTGAGTAAGCGTTGCACACCAGGTGGGGTCAGTCACCTCATCGTCCTGCTGCTCTTCCTCCGAATCCTCTGTGCGCTGCTCCCTGGGACTTACTGCCCTTACTACTACCTCACTGCAAGACAACTGTGTCTGATCGTCATCGTCCTCCTGACCCACAGAAAGTTGTTGAGACAGTTGGCGGAAGTCCCCAGCCTCTTCCCCCGGACCCCGGGAACTTTCGAATGGTTGGGCATCAGTGACGATAAACTCCTCTGGTGGGAGAGGAACCGCTGCTGCCCAATCTAAGCAGGGGCCCGAGAACAGTTCCTGGGAGTGCTCCCGCTCCTGAGCAGGTGTTATTTTAGTGGAGTGAGGAGGCTGGGAGGAAGGAGGAGCAGCAGACAGAGGATTCGGATTGGCAGCAGTGGACGGCGCAGAACTGCGGGTAGACGATAGGTTGCTCGAAGCACTTTCTGCCATCCAGGACAGGACCTGCTCACACTGCTCATTTTCTAATAACCGTCTCCCGCGTGGACCCATTAATTGGGCGATGAATGTGGGGACGCCAGAAACGTGCCTCTCTCCTAATCGCGCAGCAGTCGGCTGCGACACACCTGGATCAGGAGCTTGGCCTGTGCCCACACCCTGACTTGGCCCTCCGCGTCCTCGGCCGCGTCCACGTCCTCTAGGCCTACCCCTACCCCTCAGCATGCTGTATTACCAGTGATTTGATTTCACAGGCAGGAAATAAATTGGCGCAAGACTGCAGGCCAAATATAATTTTTGCCCTTTTTGGAAAACGAAAGGCCCCACTGCCTCTAGTGAATGAATTATCTAAGTTTAATAACTGTGCTGTGTCCCTGCTTATGTGTCACAGAACGTGAGGGTAGCAGAGTTATTATAACTCTTGGAGAGCAGGTATTTTTTTCCCAATTAAGGAAAGCAAATGGCGAAGCCAGCAGTAAAGCGTAGCTGGGTGCGTATGATTTAGCACTGTTCTTCACGCAGCTCACACGTCTCCACCGCCCGTAAGGACGGACAGAGGCTGGACAAATAGATTTGTTTTCAGTTTTTTCCCACCAACAGGCAGCACTGCGTATATTCAATGAACATGAGAAGTTTAATAACTGTGCTGTGTCCCTGCTTATGTGTCACAGAACGTGAGGGTAGCAGAGTTATTATAACTCTGGCAGAGCAGGTATTTTTTTCCCAATTAAGGAAAGCAAATGGCGAAGCCAGCAGTAAAGCGTAGCTGGGTGCGTATGATTTAGCAATGTTTTTCACGCAGCTCACACGTGTCCACAGGCGTTAGGACGGACAGAGGCTGGACAAATAGATTTGTTTTCAGTTTTTTCCCACCAACAGGCAGCACTGCGTATATTCAATGAACATGAGAAGTTTAATAACTGTGCTGTATCCCTGCTTATGTGTCACAGAACGTGAGGGTAGCAGAGTTATTATAACTCTGGCAGAGCAGGTATTTTTTTCCCAATTAAGGAAAGCAAATGGCGAAGCCAGCAGTAAAGCGTAGCTGGGTGCGTATGATTTAGCAATGTTTTTCACGCAGCTCACACGTCTCCACAGGCGTAAGGACGGACAGAGGCTGGACAAATAGATTTGTTTTCAGTTTTTTTCCACCAAAAGGCAGCACTGCGTATATTCAATGAACATGAGAAGTTTAATAACTGTGCTGTGTCCCTGCTTATGTGTCACAGAACGTGAGGGTAGCAGAGTTATTATAACTCTGGCAGAGCAGGTATTTTTTTTCCCAATTAAGGAAAGCAAATGGCGAAGCCAGCAGTAAAGCGTAGCTGGGTGCGTATGATTTAGCAATGTTTTTCACGCAGCTCACACGTGTCCACAGGCGTTAGGACGGACAGAGGCTGGACAAATAGATTTGTTTTCAGTTTTTTCCCACCAACAGGCAGCACTGCGTATATTCAATGAACATGAGAAGTTTAATAACTGTGCTGTGTCCCTGCTTATGTGTCACAGAACGTGAGGGTAGCAGAGTTATTATAACTCTGGCAGAGCAGGTATTTTTTTTCCCAATTAAGGAAAGCAAATGGCGAAGCCAGCAGTAAAGCGTAGCTGGGTGCGTATGATTTAGCAATGTTTTTCACGCAGCTCACACGTCTCCACAGGCGTTAGGACGGACAGAGGCTGGACAAATAGATTTGTTTTCAGTTTTTTCCCACCAACAGGCAGCACTGCGTATATTCTATGAATAATAACTGTGTTGTGGCCCTGCCTATACAATTCTTTCCCTGCAGTATCAATGGAGGGTGGAATGCTCTGCAGAGGCGATTTTGAGAAGCCCAAAAAAAATGCAGCACAGCTAACAGCAGCCTGGACAGTACTGCACACGGATAAATATGGCCCTAGAAAGGACCGTTGAGGTTCTTGAAGGCTACACTCACTCCTAACACTCTCCCTGCCTATGCAGCACTTCTGTCCCTAATGCCAGGTGCAACGGTCTGCAGAGGCGATTTTGAGAAAAAAAAAAATCCCACTGCTAACAGCAGCCAACACACAGCTATCAGTGGCCCTAATAAGGACCTTTGGGGGGTCTTGAAGCCTACACTAACTACCAATTCTTTCCCTACAGCAGCTCCGGTATAAACAGCACTGTCCCTCATCTAACTCACACCGCATCTGAGGCGAGCCGCGGGAGGGGCCGACTTTTATATTAGGCGAACACCTGATCTCGCCAGCCACTCACAGCAGGGGGGTGGTATAGGGCTTAAACGTTGCAGGGGGAAGTTGTAATGCCTTCCCTGTCTTTCAATTGGCCAGAAAAGCGCGCTAACGTCTCAGGGAAGGAAGTGAAAGTAACCAGAACACCGCATGGTGTTCGTTACGAATAACGAACATCCCGAACACCCTAATATTCGCACGAATATCAAGCTCGGACGAACGCGTTCGCTCATCTCTATTTATAACTAATGCAAAATCTGACTATGTCTGAGCTTCTTCAATGGGAAATCATTGAGGTCCCAACAATCCTGCAATTTTACTGTGACACACATGATGCTACATCACAGTACCCTTAATTATGGGCCCTTATAATTAATTATAAAAGTGCTCATATATTGTCCATTCCCCTGGTGCTAGTATGGTGTGGAGGATTGTCCTTCTCATCTTCTGACTCAGATACATAATTGTGTTATGGAGCCATCTTGAACGGATCGGTACTATGGCACCAAAGGAAAGCTTCGGGTCCATACAGTATATTTCTGTGCCATGGTCTCTAGTATACAGTGCTGTACGAAGTCACGATGCAGTGACATACCAAGTTCTTATAGCTCCATAATATGGAACTGAAGTAATGCAAGGCAGACTGCTTGCTCTTATGCAAACTTACCCCTTGAGTGGCACGCCCGGAAATTTTCCTCGACGAGCCCATAGCGATATAGCCTGAAAGATTTCTGGGCTATGTATCACTATGGGAGCTGCAGAGCACAATGCCACAAGCTGTGGCATTGTTCTCTGCATGTACCGTCCCACAGAGAACCAATGCAGGACTTTGAAAAACAGAAGCAGGAAGATATTGCCGATCTGCCGGCAATCTCCTGCTTCTGAATTCAAACTCCTGCACTGGTTTGTTTACAGGTTGCCATAGAGACCATTAGCTTGTCAGAAGCCAGCCGATGGTCTCTGTGGCAGGGAGAGCTGGTGCTTGGCTGTCAGAGGACAGCCAAGCACCAGCTCTTACAGCAGAGATCAGAGACAACCTGTGATCTCTGCTGTGTTAACCCTTTAAATGCTGCAGTCTGACTGCAGCATGTAAAGGGCTGTCACCATTGGACCCCTGGAATGTGATCAGGGGGTCCTGATGGGTCTCTGTGGAAGTCCCCTAAAGGGACAAAAAAAAAGTTAAAAAATTATATAAAAAAATAAAAACAAAAACACTTGTCTCCCTTTACTTTGTAAAAAATGTAAAATAAAATTACACATGTGGTATCCCTGCATCGTAATAACCCAGAGAAGGAAGTTAGTACATTATTTAACCCCTTAATGACACTGCCCCTTTTTTTCTTTTTTCACCATTTCTTTTTTTCCTCCCCCCGTTTAAAAAATCATAACTCCTTTATTTATCCATTGACGTTGCTGCATAAGGGCTTATTTTTCAATGGTGCTATTTAAAGTACCATATAATGTACCGTATATACCGGCGTATAAGGCGACGGGGCGTATAAGACGACCCCCCAACTGTCACCTTATACGCCGGTATTCAGTGGAGAAAAAAAAAAAAATTTTATTACTCACCTCCCACGGCGTTCTGTCGCGCTCCGGCAGGATGTCGCTCGCTCCGGCAGGCTGTCGCTCGCTCCTCGTCCCCGCCGCAGCATAGCTTTCTGAATGTGGGGCTTGAAATCCCCGCTTCCAGAAAGCTAATACACACGCCGGCAGCCATGACATCATTGAATGGCTGTGATTGGCTAAAGCACACGTGGCTTCAGCCAATCACACTATTCAATGACATCATTGAATGGGTGTGATTGCTAACACGTGCGCCTTCAGCCAATCACAGCCATTCAATGATGTCATTGAATAGTGTGATTGGCTGAAGCCACGTGTGCTTTTTTTTTTACACTTTTTTTTTTTTTGTATTACCGGCGCATAAGACGACCCCCGACTGCAGAGCAGATTTTTCGGGGTTCAAAAGTCGTCTTATACGCCGGTATATACGGTACTGAAAAATCTTTACAAAATTCTAAGTGGAGTAAAATGAAAAAAAAAATGACATTCTGCTATCTTTTAGTGCGTCTTGTTTCTACGGCGCACAAACTGCAACATAAATGACATGATGACTTTATTCTATGGGTCAGTACGATTACTACGATACCGAACTTGTATAGTTTTCTTTTTTTGCTGTAGTACTTGTATTTTTTTTCAAAGACATTTAATTTTTAAAATTATTTTCTGCTGCATCTTCTGCGTACAATAACTTTTTTATTTTTCCATCGACATACTTCAGCAAGGGCTCATTTTTTGCTGAAACTGTAGGGCAAGTGTCAGAAAAGCTAAAGCTAATAATGAATTGAGGCTTGCAACAGAGGCCAAAAGCAATAAAAAAGGATTTTGGGGGGATATCAAAATCAAAAGAAAAGTCAAAGATGCTATTGGATGCTTACAAGATGTAATGGGTGAATTGGTTAAGAGGTTGAGAAGGCCGTGCTTTTAAATTCCTATTTTGTATCTGTTTTCTCTCAGAAAGTAGAGGGAGCATCAACTGATCTTCCCTGTGCTATTGGGGGAATAAAAGAATGCAGGCTATCTATAAGCAGAGAAATGGTGAGGAAACACAAAGCTAACTTAAATTAATTCAAGTCTCAAGGTCCAGATGAATTACATCTTAGGATACTAACGGAAGCAATGGCTGAACCATTCGCCATAATCTTTGAAAATTCCTTGTGAACAGGAGAAGTCCCAGAAGATCGGAAAAGGGTAAATGTTGTCCCTACCTTCAAAAAAGGTAAGAAGGTGGATCCAGGAAACTACAGGCCTGTGAGCCTGACTTCTATAACAAGAAAGATCTTTGCACAAATTATTAAACAGCATGTATGCCAGTACTTGGATGAAAATTGAGTAATTAACCAGAGCCAGCATGGGTTTGTAACGGACAAGTCATGCCAGACGAATCTAATTCCCTTCTATGATAGAATCACTGATTGGGTTGATCAGGAAAAAGCAGTAGATATAGTTTAACTTGACTTTATTAAAGCATTTGACAAGGTATCTCATACTATCCTTATTGAAAAAATGACCAAATATAGGATTGACATGGCAACTGTTAGGTGGATTCACAACTGGCTGAGTGATCAAACTTAAAGAGTGGTCATAAATGGCTACACATTCAAGTGGAAGAATGTATCAAATGGGGTACCACAAGGCTCTGTCCTAGGCCCAGTGTTGTTCAACGTTTTTATAAATGATCTGGAGGAGGGAATTGATGGGAAATTGATCCAATATGCTGATGACACAAAGCTAGGAGGGATAGCTAACCTTAAGCAAGAGAGGGAGAATATTCAAAAAGATCTAAAAAAGCTTGCACAGTGGGCAGCGACTAACAGAATGGTATTTAACAAGGAGAAATGCAAAGTCCTACATCTGGCAAGAAAAATTTAAAAAAAAGCACATACAGAATGGGATGAATTGGGCCAAGCAGCAGCACATTTAAAAAAAGACGTGGGTGTACTAATAGATCATAGACTAAACATGAGTCAACAATGTGATGCAGCAGCCAAAAAGGCAAACACAATTCTGGGATGTATTAAAAGAAGCATAGAGTCTAGATCACATGAGGTCATTCTCCCCCTCTACTCTTAGTCAGACCTCATATGGAATACAGTGTCCAGTTCTGGGCACCCCACTTTAAAAAAGACATAGATAACTGGAGCAAGTTCAGAGAAGAGTTACCAAAATGTTGCGCGATCTGCAAATCATGTCCTATGAGGAACGGTTAAAGGATCTGGGAATGTTTAGCTTGCAAAAAAGAAGGCTGAGAGGAGACTCAATAGCTGTCTACAAATATCTGAAGGGCTGTCACAGTGCAGAGGGATCAGCCCTATTCTCATTTGCACAAGAAAAGACTAGAAGCAATGGGATGAAACTGAAAGGCAGGAGACACAGATTAGATATTAGAAAAAACTTTCTGACAGTGAGGGTGATCAATGAGTTGAACAGGTTACCACTGGAGGGGGTGAGTTTTCCTTCAATGGAATTAATCAAACAAAGGCTGGACAAATATCTGTCTGGGATGATTTAGTGAATCCTGCATTGAGTAGGAGGTTGGACCATATGACCCTGGAGGTCCCCCTCAACTCTATCATTTTTTTCTATGATATAAATGACATGATAACCTTTTCTGCGGATTGGTACTATTATGATGATACCACAATTATATATTTTGTTTTGTTCAGGTTTATCCACTTTTTTATAAATGAGCCCTTTTTTGGAAAAAAAAAATGTTTTTTTTTGCATCACTACATTCAAATACCCATAACATTTTTATTTTTCCTTGGGTGCAGCTTGTAGAGGACTTGCTTTTTGTGTGACAAGCTGCAGTTTTTTGCACCATTTTGAGGTAGATATGACTTTTTGGATCCCTTTTATTGCATTTTTTGGAAGACAAAACGAATAAAAAAAGCTATTTGGCTCTCTTTTCTATATAAGCGTTCACATCAATGATTATTAAACGTGCTGAATTCGCGCATCTAACAAAGATAGGAATTGATAATCCAAAATTGAATGCCAGCTCCGTGCTGAATGTAAATATAGGACCTATCCTATCTTTGCTGTCTGCTTTCCACATGGCTATACTGCGACAGTGTTCTGTGATAGAGACCAAAAAGTGTGTTCAATTTATTGTGTGCCATTATGAGTGCAGCAATACCCAAAATATAACATTTTTAAGGAAAAAGTATGCAAAAGTGTTTTATTTTTTTAACAAATATTTTATTTTACTTTTTTTTATTCACCTGTTTAATGTCCCATTAGGGCATTTGAACTTGCAATCTTCTGATTGCTCAGAAAATACACTTCAGTACTTCTGTATTACAGTGTATTATCACTGTTGATTGACATTGAAAGCCATGACAGACCCAGAGGCCATTTTTAGGTCCTTCCCTTCCTATGTGTTACATTCATGTGGGCAAATAAGCACAAGGCCCACACAAACGTGCCCAAAGTGGCTGGGTATATCACAAAGACAGGGACCTAAAACGGATTTCAGACTGGACTTGCTGTTGGAAATACCAACTGGACAGAGAACTGAATACTGCGGACTGGACTCACGGACAGCCATAACAAGGGACAAATGATCAATACACTCACCAAACATCCCCGCACGCTAAAGCAGATGGAATAGCTGTTATATAAATATGAGGGATTAGTTCATGAATTGGCCAAGTTACTTCTCAAGGTACTGAAGCCACAAGCCCAGCGATCAAGGATCCTTGTGTCTCGCGGTCCCTACTCTAACAAGACTCATGATCCAGCAGCACCAGACACACTTCATACAGCAAGCTGCAACAGCCCAGACATCAGGACACAAGTCACACAGCAAGCTGCACATAACAGACAACATGACTGCTTACCCTGGACACCAAACAGACACTGCCAGGAGCTGGGCATATATGTGAGCAAATACCCAGGGGATTGGCTAGCAGGAGATCACCACACCCAGCTAGCTCAATCATTCCACACCTGTGGGGCTGTGCTGCTAGAAACCTATGTGGTACAACAGATCTCAGCCAGCACAACCCTTACAATACCCCCACTTTAAAAAAAAAAGGGGCCTCTGGACCTTTAAAGCATAAAAAAAAATTATGAAACTCCTCCAACCCTGCACGCGTAATACAGGACTTATTCTACGGGCCTGTCTCCAACACATGCCCAGCATACAGGAGAGAGTTACATATTATGCACAACTAAGCAGGACCACTGCGCCTTACACAAAACGCCACCGAACAGTAGCCTGCACAGAAAATGCTCGAATTTAGAGGGAAACAAAGATGGAAAGCCCTCCCTACTGACATAGCATGCATAGGACTTATCACTACAGGCCAGATGCGGACGCCTGCTAGTCAGCAGGAGAAGGGATAAAACACGGGTACATTCAGCACAGGGGTCTGCAGCAAAACGTAAAGCTGGTCATGCTACATCCGCTGGGCAAACCTCACTACATCACGGACGCCAGAACTAGGAATACAGGGCTAGATGTAGGATGGGAGACTGACCCTAGGTTGCAGGGAGAATGGCAAAGCCCTATCTATAGGCGGCGCAATCGCCTAGATAAAGGCGGCCCCGTGTTGGAACCTCGAACCTGACAAAACCTGAAAAGGAGGTAAACAGAACCAGGCAGAAACCAGCAGCAGCATACAATATAATAATGCATAACCACATAATGCATAACCACATACTCAGAATAGGACTATCCACACCTGATGTCTGGCCACCCGCACAGACACTAGACCTGACACTGTTCACATACAACCACATAATGCATACCAACATAATTTATATAACATATTTACCAAACACATAACACATGTACAGGCATGCAAGACCAATAAACCCTAGAGTGAAAGGAAACTAGCTATGGCGGATATTTATCTGCAACCAGACCGGTGGTGATTGTCTAGCGGGAGATCACCACACCCAGCCCGCTCAATCATTCAACACCTGTGAGGCTGTGCTTCTAGAAACCAATGTGGTACAACAGATCCCAGCCAGCACAACCCATACACGATGTTAACACTGTGCATGCTGTGATCAAATTGATTGTGGCATGTAAGTTGGTAACGACAGGGATTGGTGTTCTCAAGGATCCCCATGGTTACAGTGGGAGACCGGCTGTCAGTCACAGCCTGGCAATTGCCTGCAAAACTGGAACGCTACCTCTTGTGTAATAACATCTTCATGGATGTAGCAAAATTGAAAGGGCTTGGCCGAGTTGTAAGATCTCGATGCAACCCCTTCCCATTTGAGTGACATAACAAATAATGAAATACTCACCTCTCCCCGTTCCCACTGTGTCTCGCCACGACACTCAGTCTTCTGCTCAGTCTCTGTTTATAGCTGCAGCCTTTGGGGCATCGCAGGGGCTGTAGCCAATCCCTGAGCTCTGTTATTGGCTGCGGATCCTGTGAGGTCCTGTAAACCGGGTGGAACTACAGCTGTAAACAAAGACTGCAAGACAGCGCCAGAGGTGGGTATATCACTATTTCTCATGTTACTCAATGGGGTTCTACCGGGATGTTGCTACTCAGACAACATCCTTAACCAAATGCTGCTAATTTGCTATAAAAAGTTATCTTAATATCTTAATAGTTAACTTATAAGTTATCTTGATGTATTACATGTCAAGTTAAGCTTTGCTGCATCTGTACATTCTTATACAGGATGTGTCTGAATGGTATAGTGCAGTTTTGTAATGATTGTTGACACTTTGCACTAAATGCACCATTATTTCATATGTAGCAAGCATTAACTTGACATTTAAAGGGGTTGTCCCGCGGCAGCAAGTGGGTCTATACACTTCTGTATGGCCATATTAATGCACTTTGTAATGTACATTGTGCATTAATTATGAGCCATACAGAAGTTATAAAAAGTTATTCACTTACCTGCTCCGTTGCTGGCGTCCTCGTCTCCATGGTTGCCGTCTAATTTTCGCCGTCTAATGGCCAAATTAGACGCGCTTGCGCAGTCCGGGTCTTCTTATCTTCTCAATGGGGCTCCGTGTAGCTCCGTGTAGCTCCGCCCCGTCACGTGCCGATTCCAGCCAATCAGGAGGCTGGAATCAGCAATGGACCGCACAGAAGCCCTGCGGTCCACGGAGGGAGAAGATGCCGGCGGCCATCTTCACCGGGTAAGTAAGAAGTCACCGGAGCGCGGGGATTCAGGTAAGCACTGTCCGGTGATCTTTTTTAACCCCTGCATCGGAGTTGTCTCGCGCCGAACGGGGGGGGGGGGGGTGAAAAAAAAAACCCCTGTTTCGGCGCGGGACAACCCCTTTAACATGTTATGATAACTATAATGTACTAGAATGCTGCAAACTGTATTATCACGATGCGGCATTAACAATTACTACATCTGTACATCAAGAGATCACAAAAACATAATGTGAAAGTTGTCTTACTGTAAAAGGTCTGGTAGCTAGAGCAATTTGAGCAAAGGAATCATAAGCTTAACAATGGCGCCATCTTGTGGAGAAATCAAATAATTACATTGCAATATTTGCTACTGAAATATTCTCTGCTTATGATATCTACTCATTTGTCAACTAAATAACCCACTATTATTTTTCAGACAGGCAGACACCTCTGATGTCCATAGGTTGTCTGTATACCTCCACATCTGCAAGCAGTATTTTTTGAGATCTTGAAGAAGCAAAATCAGGGCTCCAGATGGCGACCAAAATGGTCACTAGTGCATCTCAGCCCTCCCTCACATAGGCGTTCGGCCAAGCGCCACATTTTCAATCACGGCCCTTTTGCCTCAATTTACTTCAGTTTTCAGCCCATCATTGATGAAGTGCACTAAACGCCAAAAAAATACAACAAACTCCGCTGGAAAGTGCAGCCATGGAGTGCCCATCTGAGTGGCTCCACTGGAAACAATGGGAGCGTTATACCGTGATTAACGTGGTGTTTCTGTCCATCAATCCTGTACCTTGCTTTGGAAATTCTAACTGTAAGTCATCAGACGTTTGTATTTGAGACTACTACTGCGCTACGACCTGGACATTAACAAAGTCTATCTCTGAGGGAGGGAAATTTTATGGTGAAAGTAGCCAAATCCCTTAAAGGATAACAACAAAACCCCGTCCACCTACTGAGCCTGGCCTTATATTAAAATAAAGAAAGCATACTGACCTCTCCCGGTGCCCTGGATTCAGCTGAGAGCTGCCGCTGCTATCGGAGGTTGCAGCGTCACTGTACATGAATGACTGTACATACACCTGGTAAGTAGGTATTGTGACACTGCGGCCTCTGATTGGCCACAGTGGACACCTGACTTTCGACAGGCCGTCTACCTGTGTCTCTCAAATGTGTCTTCAGACTCCAGGAGAGGTGAGTTTGCCCTCTTTTTTATTTTAGGCCAGGCCCAGCGGGTAGATGGGGTTTTGCTGTAATGACAAAACCGCTTTGAACATTACTTTTTAGTCTAGCCCTCAGCAAAATAGTAATACAGTGGGTTCGCGCTCCTGCCCTGAAAGCTGGCTGTTTTTTAGGATGTGTTCAGATCAACCTTCAGTGTGTATACAGGGAAAGACTCCTGATGTACATGTGTAAAGGGGTGCCCCGTGCCCTCTCTTACAGTGTGAGTGGCATAGCCATGCCATAAGCCCCGTCCCTCCAGCCCGCTACTCCGTTGGAAGGCGTAGCAGGGAGACAGGAACTTGGTGCCTTCCAGTGCCGGTCAGGTGAGCACTGTGACACTGTGTAGAGCTCTAGAGCCATAGCTGGGGAGGGGAGACAGAGAGAGGGTGCAAGATGCCATGATACAAGCACTGAACAGTGCCATTTTGTAGAAGCCATCTGGAAGCTGTGTGTGAAGAAGGACCTTTGTTCACACCCTCTCCATAGGAAATAGTAAAGGGTTAAGCCCGTCCCCAGCTCACAGGCAATGTAAGGTCACTAGCAGACCCGCAGGACCATAATTGTAGCTGCATCACAGAGTGGTGTGAGGTGAGGCAGCAGACTAGAGAACTAGCAGCCATAGTGACGGAGGCTGCAGAGAGGCCACAGAGCATGTGGCAGCGGCCATTATGAACTGTGACCTAAACGCTGTTCCCAGACTTGGATAATAGCATAGGAGGAGGTCACCAGATGCTGAGGACACTGAAAGGATCCAATGACCGGTGCCAAATGAGAAAACAGACTGTGTGGAATGAGATGGAGGTTTTCTTCCCGCAGGGTATTGGTCTTAGATGACCAGTAGATGATGGCAATATGGATCCTGGACATCAAAAGCTGCCAAATATGTGAGGCCAGCTTACAGTGACTAAGGCCGCTCTCACTCATGGCATCGGTAAGCACACAGGTCACTGCATTCTAAAGCATTTTTTAATACACCACATTATTCTGATAGGTGAGGAGGTGCATTAAATTAAAACGCGTGAAAACGTGCCAAAGTAGGGCAGACTGTGATTAGCACAATGTTCAAAACTCCATGGTAATCGCGGTGAAAAGCGCATGTGTGAGAGTGGTCTAAGTGTAAGACAGAACAATAAGGGGCCGAAGCGCCTTGCCAGTCTGATATTGAGACATTGTAATGGGAAAGTCCAGTTAAGTTTACGTAATGTACGTAATAGAGTGGAAATAGTCATCTGGTTGCTGTTTCATAAAGATTATTTTTGATTAAAAAATAACCTGGCCTCCAACTCGCAGCTGCTACACCATTCTGAACCTGCATCATACCACCAACTGTGGCACATGCTAAGAGTGTCTATAAGGTTCCAATAGCCTAATGGAGACTTAAAAGAGTATCCTTTGGCCTCCACATGGATGGTATACGGCAAAAAAAAAACCAAAAAACATATGGCGTGGTTTGTGTGGAGGGGAACACCTTTTACCTTGAGTATGTTGTGTCAACAGTTAAGTACAGCAGGGGTTCTGTTACAGTCTGGGGATGTTTTACATGGCATGGTCTCAGTCTGTTAGTTTTAGTTTCAAGAACCATGAACCTGAAGGTGTACCCTTACATTCTATACAATAATGTGCTTCTGACAATATTCTGAGAATGGTCACCGATGCTTCCAACAACCCAACGTGCATTGTCACAAATCCAAAGAATTATAGAATGTTAGAGTTGGAAGGGACCTCCAGGGTCATCCGGTTCAACCCCCTGCTCAATGCAGGATCACTAAATCATCCCAGACAGATGTCTGTCCAGCCTTTGTTTGAACACTTCCATTGAAGAAGAACTCACCACCTCCCGTGGCAACCTATTCCACTCATTGATCACCCTCACTGTCAAAAAGTTTTTCTAATATCTAATTTGTCTCCTCCCTTTCAGTTTCATCCCATTGCTTCTAGTTTTTCCTTGTGCAAATGAGAATATGGCTGATTCCTCTGCACTGTGACAGCCCTTCAGATATTTGTAGACAGCTCCTCATAGTACATGCTTTGCAAACCACTCACCATCTTGGTAACTCTTCCAGTTTGTTGTCTTTTTTAAAGTGGGGTGCCCAGAACTGGACAGAGTATTCCAGATGAGGTCTGACTAAGGAAGAGTAGGGGGAGATAATTACCTCACGTGATCTAGACTCTTCGCTTCTTTTAGAACATCCCAGAATTGTTTACCTTTTTGGCTGCTGCATCACATTGTTGACTCATGTTCAGTCTATGATTTATTAGTATACTCAAGTCTTTTTCACATGTGCTGCTGCTTAGCCCAATTCCTCCCATTTTGTATGTGCATTTTTCATTTTTCTTGCCCAGATGTTGACTTTGCATTTCTCCTCGTTAAACACCATTCTGTTAGTCACAGCCCACTGTTCAAGCTTTTCTAGATATTTTTTAATACCCTCTCTCTTTCCTAGTATTAGCTATCCCTCCTAGCTTTGTGTTGTCGGCAAACCTGATCAGTTTCCCCTCAATTCCCTCATCTAGATCATTAAAAAAAATGTTGAACAACACTGGGCCTAGGACAGAGACTTGATACATTCTTCCAATCGGATATGCAGCCATTTATGGCCATTTATGACCACTCTTTGAGTACGATCACTCAGCCAGTTGTGAATCTACCTAACAGTTGCCATGTCAATCCCATATTTTGTCTTTTTTTAATAAGTATGGTATAAGATACTTTGTCAAATGCTTTACTAACATCAAGATATACTATATCTTCTGCATTTCTCTGATCAACCCAGTCAGTGATACTATCATAGAAGGAAATTAGATTCGTCTGGCATGATTTGTTTGTTACAAACCCATGCTGGCTCCGGTTAATTACTCCATTCTTATCCAAGTACTTGCATACATGCTGTTTATTAACTTGTTCAAAGAAGTCAACAGAAAGGTAATAGAAAGTATCCCATGTCATTAGGGCCTATATATCAAATTAAATACTGCTTTTGATTCTTGCTCATGTGTCCAGTTATGGTAGGATAGTGCATTTTACAGCAGCCATATAGACCACAGGCAAAGGTCCTGAAGTGATTTATATGGGAGTGTTGTAGTTATGCTCTTTAACCCCTTGTAATGGTCCTTGTGCAGGGATGGAAGGAGGTAATCTGTAGTCATCACCTATTGTGAATGGTGGATCCTGTGTTATCTATATATAGGTGTTACATTTAATTGTAATCCTGCCTGCGATTATAATGAGGTGACTGCTGAGAAGTTTCCAATTACTTTTAGTAGGATAGTGTTTATTTCAAGAAAAAGGAGGCCATTAACGTAATGTGAGCAGGACTTTATACCATTTGGCAATCATTTCTCATCATTTAAACTTTGTATTTAGCAGTTTTACTTTGGAGAAGTTTGTCCTTCTATGTAATCTTGCTAATATTAATGATTAACAGGCTAGTCAAATTAACAGGAGAAGCAATGAAGGTAACATCCTGACAAGTACAAGCTTAATATGAAACTTTATAGCTCTGCATAAACTCATGAAGATATGGTTTTAATTAAGGTGCAGGGTAATGGCTTCATATATTTATGTCGTCTTATATTAACTAAGTGTCTTAAAATATCGATATAGACTAATTTATTTTGGTTGCCATTAAGCATCATTAGCAGGCCGGTTATATAACTGTATAAAAGATGCTTAAAGGTACAGTATTTATTGCTTTTCCAGCACAGAATAAGGACTGTGTGTGCCTGAAAATGCAGTAAAATTTGCCCCGGTTATGATCAGAACTTCTATAAGTATGTAAAAGCAATTTCATACAGTATATTCAACTCCAGATTCAAAAGGTAGAGCCACATGACCTATCTAGCATGAAGCAGATAGCTCTCGACATTGCGCAGTGGCTCAGGTTGGTCCTGTATGCTTAGTACATTCACTTCAATAGGACTCAGCCTGCAGTACCAACCTGAGCCACTGGGCAATGTACAGAGCTGTCTGCTTCATGTAACAAAAACAGCTAGAAGTGGGACTATTCCTTTAAAAGTAGCTCTTCATCCTTTCCTAAAATATCATTTGACTCAAAATGCTTGGCTGTATTCTTGTGAACAACTTAACGTGAAGCCTAAATTTGGAGAAGTGGAAAGCTGCCTGGCAGAATCTCACCACAATTGGGAAAGGTCTGATAAATCGTTGCCCAAGCTTGGGAGAGGGGATGTGAACCTTAAGATTCTTGGTGGACAACTACACCTTTTCTCCAACCCCGAAGGTAGGAGCCGCTTGATGGTGTCGGTCTGCCGCTCTTTTAAAGACATCCTGGGCTTCCTGTAAGGCTACCTTCAATTCCTTTTGAATATCAGCCAATTCTGCCAGTTTGTTGTTGGCTGTCAGCACAAGGGTGTTGGTGGAAAAGCCAAGAATGAAAGCAGGGTGCATCCTGTAGTTGGCATAGAACAAACTCTGGGTGGTAGAACTATGTTGGGCATTGTTATGCATAAATTCTGCTGTTGTTAGATACTCCACCCAGTCGTCCTGAAGGTGAGAGATAAAACATCAGAGATATTGTTGCAAACTTTGATTCGCTCTCTTGGTCTGATCGTTGGACTGGGTGTGGAAAGCAGAAAACAGGTTAATAGTGATGCCCAGAGCCATGCAAAAACTCTTCCAGAACTTCGATGTGAATTGAACCCCCCTATCTGAAACTACATCATCTGGTATGCCATAGGGACAAAGTGAGCCATCTTCGTAAGTCGGTCCACAACAACCAAGATGGTAGTCATTCCTTTCAAAGGGGACAGGTTCACTATAAAGTCCATCAATATAGATCCCCATGGCCTGGATGGGATTGGCAGAGGTTGTAGGAAACCAAGAGCGTGAGCTTGTAGTGTCTCGTTCTGGGCACATATCTCGCAACAGGTGACATATCTCTTCACATCCTTCCTGCGATCAGGCCACCAGAAGGAACCAAGCAGGAGTTTCAGAGTCTTTGTGACCCCAAGGTGACTGGCCAGCTTGGAATCGTGGACCAGTTTCAGGATTTTGAATCGATCAGCCTCGAGAATGTAAAGTTGGTATTCTCACCTCCAAAGACCATTCTTGAAAGAGAGCTTCACGTCCTTAAAAGGACAACTCTGTTGGGTCACTTTTGGTAGCCTCCATTAAGCTTTGTTAGGAAGTCCTCAGAATGCAGAATACCAAAAAAAAACTCTGGGGGGACAGAATTGTGTGGTTTGTATTTAACTTCTCTTCAGGCTTCAAAAATATCCTGGACAATGCATCTACCTTGCCATTTCAGAAACCAGGGCAGTAGGACACAACAAAATTCAACCTGGAGAAGAACAGGGCCCATCGTGTTTGTCTCACAGATAACCTGTTGGCAGTATGCATAGTTTTTCTCCGCGGGTGATAAGGTGTATTACAGAAATGCACAAGGATGTAGTTGCATCTCTGACTCCTTGTGATAGGATAGCTCCCACAGCGGAGTTGGAAGTGTCCACCTCCACGACAAAAGGCAATTCTGGTCTTGGGTGGATCAGTACTGGTGCTAAAGTAAACAGAGTCTTTAGTTTCTCCAAAGCGACTTGTGCCTCAGGGACCAGAAAAATTTATGTGCTTTCTTTGTGAGGGTGGTGATGGGAGAAATTACTTTTGAGAAGTCCTTGATAAATATTTTGTAGAAGTTCGTGAAACCAATCAGGCACTGTACTTTCTTCAAATTTCTTGGAATGGGCCATACCTAAGCCGTCTGGGGAGATAATGTATCTCAGGAATTGCATTTGGGTCTGTTCAAACTCACACTTCTCTAACTTGATGTAGAGGTTATATTTTTGGAGTCGCTCCAAGACCACCCGAACGCATCTGCGATGTTCCTCCAAATTATTAGAGAAGATAAGGATGTCGTCGAGATATGCCACTACGAATTAAAGGGGTGGTCTCGCGAAATCAAGTGGGGTTCAGCACTTCTGTATGGCCATATTAATGCACTTTGTAATATACATCTTGCATTAAATATGAGCCATACAGAAGTTATTCACTTACCTGCTCCGTTGCTAGCGTCCCCGTCGCCATGGTTCCATCTAATTTCGGTGTCTTCTTGCCTTTTTAGACGCGCTTGCGCAGATCCGTCTTCTCCCTTCTTCTCCCTTCGGCTCCGCTCGGCAGCATCGGCATTTTGGCTCCGCCCCCTTGTACGCATCATCGCGTAGCTCCGCCCCATGATGTGTGCCGGTTCCAGCCTCCTGATTGGCTGGAATCGGCACGTGACGGGGGCGGAGCTACGCGATGATGCGTACAAGGGGGCGGAGCCAAAATGCCGATGCTGCCGAGCGGAGCCGAAGGGAGAAGAAGGGAGAAGACGGATCTGCGCAAGCGCGTCTAAAAAGGCAAGAAGACACCGAAATTAGACGGAACCATGGCGACGGGGACGCTAGCAACGGAGCAGGTAAGTGAATAACTTCTGTATGGCTCATATTTAATGCACGATGTACATTACAAAGTGCATTAATATGGCCATACAGAAGTGTATAACCCCACTTGATTTCGCGAGACCACCCCTTTAATCCAACAGGTCTCGAAATACCTCATTGATAAAGTGCTGGAAGGTAGCGGGAGCATTGCAGAGACCAAACGGCATCACTAGAGATTTGAAGTGTCCATATCTTATTCTGAAAGCCGTGTTCTATTCATCTCCAGGGCGAATCCATACCAAATTATATGCTCCTCTGAGGTCCAATTTAGTAAAGGCCTTGGCTGCCGAAAGCCTCTCCAGCAGTTCTGGGATTAATGGAAGAGGATAATGATTCTTAATAGTAATCATGTTTACTTCCCGGTAATCAATGCACAGTAGAATATTTCTTTTCAACTAAGAAAATGGGTGCTACCGCTGGGGAGGAAGCATGCTGGATGAAGCCCTTTACATCTTCATCCAAAAGTTCCCGAAGGGTCTTCAACTCTGGTTCTGAGAAGTTGTAGATATGCCAAAGTGGAATAGAAGATTCAGGTGTTAAGGTGGTGCTCCTGGAACCTGTGTGTTCTACAGGTTTCCTTGTGCACAACTTAATAGGTAGGGGTTAATGGAACTGGCTGAGTCTGGTATTGTCCACTAGCCAATCACCCTCATCTGCAGCAGATAAATACCAGCAAACTCTTGTAAGAGATTGCTGGTCATTTTAGTGCTTTATGTATCACTGTTAATCCCACTCCAAGCTGGTGTTTGCATGTTTTGTCTGAAGTTTCTCTCTCCTTCCCTGAAGACGGTCTGGGCATCGGATGTCCCTCCCCTCCTTGTGTTCTAGGTGTGTGCATTGTGTAGTGTGTGGTACGGTGACCACACAGGTGCAGGTGGACCACAGGCTTCTCCCTATCCCTGGGCTGGTGCGGCCTCCAGACGTCTGATGTCCTATATGTGTGTCAGATGGGTGATGCCTGACATTGATACCTATGTCAGCATGGTGGCTGACTCTCTATTTCCCTGGTGTGAGTACACTTGAACTAGCTATGGCATTCCATCTGTATGCATGTGAGCTCTGGATGGGGTTCCCGTTATATGTTATATGTACAACCTGGTATGTTGGTGTGAACAGTTACATGTGTTATGTCTGTGCAGGTGGCCAGACATGTGCTTTCTGTGCAGTCCTGTTCTGTGTTCATAGTGTGTAAACAGTGTTATGTCCTGTGTTTTGTGCATGCTCCAGGTATAGCTAGGTCCCAGATGAAGACAGTGGGTGCCGACCTTATCAGGACGAGCACCCCGCTGTTAGTGCCCAAACCCCGCAGTCTCTCTTTTCGCCACTTGTAAAGTCTCTGGTCAATTCAAATGAACAGCTGGATAAAATCTTCTAGGTTATCAGGGGTCTCCACTCTAGCAAGTTCATCCTTTACCCACTCAGACAATCCCCGACGAAATTGGCTCTGTTGTTCAGTGGGTTCCAGGAGGTATCATTCGCCCAGCGATTAAATTCCACCTTATACTCTGCAACGAAACATCATCCTTGTCGTAGGTTATGTAACCTCACTTCAGCCGTGGCACAATGTTTCAGATCATCAAAGATTTGACCTATAGTGGTCGAGAAGGCATCAAGGCTGTCGAGGAGATTACTATTGGTCTCTATAAACGGCGAGGCCAATGCGAGCGCCTCATCAGTGAGGAGGTTAATCATTAAAAATACCTTCTTCCTGTCGCTGGTAAACAAGGTGGGTTGCATCTGGATATAAATCCAGCATTAATGAAGGAAGCCTCTATACTGATGATTACCGAATTTTGCAGGCAGTGACATGCGGACATCAGAGACTGAGTGATGCAAATCTAGAAGTTGCCTCTGTACACTGATGATTTCCTTTTATGATCTAGCATCAGTACCTGTAATCCAGCCAACATTTTCTTTGTAGAAGGCACAAAATTCCTTGAGCTCTGTAACTTACTTCCTCTACGGGCTCAATGTTGAGGTGAGATGATTTTGTAGCGGTTCAGGCACTAAGGTGGAGCCTCAGGTGTAGCAAACACAGGTCTGGAGAGTAGTCAGATGGTAAGCCAGTAGTCAGCAACAGGAATTTTGTGTATGCAGTATAATTGATGAGGTGGGTAAAATAGATAGGAAGGAAGCCAAAAGTTGGTAATGGGTAATCATGATATGTAAGAGAGGAGCAGGTATAGGATGCTTGATCAAGGCAATAGAGCACAATAATCTCCCAAGGTAACAACCTGATATAAAAGGATCCCAGAGATGCACAATGAGCCAAACACAGTAGCACTGCAGCTAATTGCCATGGTTCTCTCTACTTAACAGCTGTAGTGTGTGCTGCCAGTGCTACCTAAAAGCTATGTTCACATGTAGTGTAAATGCTGCGGCTCTTCCGCAGAGGAAAATTCTGCTGCACATTCTACAGCATTTCCGCATCAAAAGCAAAGTCAAAATCCGCATCATGGGTGTAGATTTTGACTTGATATCAGCTGTGGATCCACAGCTGATTTGGTTTGCCACTATTCTCACCTCTCAATCAGCAGCCCCTTACTGTAGCCCACACCCGACTACTGCTAATAAGCGCTGCAGCTACCAGTGAGATGATGCGCCCATTTTCCGCATAACCTGACTGCTGGCCACGGCACTTAGTAGCGGTTGCAAGGTGAGGGATGTGAGTGACTACTGGTTGCAAGTAAAGAGGAGCGGCAGGCCAAAATCAGCTCCCACAGCTGATTTTGAGTCAAGATCCATACCCATAGTGTGGATTTTGACCGTTTTTGATATGGAAATGATGTGGATTTTATTACAGAATTTTACACTGCAGAAAATCTGCAGCTTTTGCACTGCATGTGAACGTACCCTTATAAAACTTCCTGTGCTCCCTTAATAGCTCCCCCAGCTCTCTTTTATATGGGAAACTGGCTCCTGTTTTCACTGTATTATATCACAAGAGTCATAAATTCCTCCCGCTGTTGTAATATGACACAGCTCAGCAGTCAGGATAGAGAGGGTTGGGGAGGATGTCTACAGCCCCCGTGAGGCTCTTAGTCCTGCTATATACATCAAGCTGCTGATTTCTTACTGTATGTACATCCTTTAAATTGAACTCAGCTATCCTGCATAAAAATCTGAGTGTATTTTTATGCAAAGTATGCATTAATAATGTTTACTGTAAATCTAATGACCTTAAGTGTGGCACTGTGGTATAAAAGTACTTAACTGCATGTCAAGAGCAACTATCCTAACTGCAGCTCATTTAGCAAAGGATAGTAATGCTGGATTTCGCTTAATAAGAAGATAGAGTCAGGGTAGTGAACTAAACAGTTAATTTAACTTAAAACAATGGCTGAAGGACCTGGGGATCACGTGACCCAGCAGAAGAAAGAAGCTCCCTGATTGGTCGAGGGGCGGAGCTTACCACAGCTAAGCTGAAACAATTTCCTTGAATGGAGTAAAGTGGTGATTTTTATCCGCTCCCCAGATCTGTGTCGCACTAGATAATTATAAAAGTGCTGAGAGGCATGGAAGGGATCAGTGTGGAGGGAGAATGAGACCGAGAGGCTGCAGGAGAGGGGGAGGATGTTTTCAGCCAGGTGAAGCCATGTTACTGTCTTCACTTCCCTGTCCTGTAACTAGAAATAGGCTCAGTTATAAAAATCCTGCGCTCATAGGGCCCACCATACTGATGGAGTGATACAATTGTTAATGCTCCCAAGTAATGGTGACTTACTCTGAAGGAGGGGGGTATGATGTCCACAGAATCCCCTCCTGTTCCTAGTTGTCTCGACAGGAGGCAACGTGTTTCGGTGCTACAAGCACCTTTCTCTGATGGCTTGAGAACCGAAACGCGTTGCCTTGCCATATCTTTTACACTTTGAATAAAGAAGAGGATCATCAAAACCCAGCGGTTGACGCTAACTTCTGTCATTTTCACTCTGTGTTAGAATGTGTTGACTAGTATTGCTTATCTTGATTGGCCAGGCAATAAAATCGCCCTAATTTTGGCAAAATCAAATTGGGTAAGCCTGAATCGATTTTTGGCATAAATCGCTGGAAAATCGCATTTCCCATAATGCCTACTGCAGAGGTCAGCATGCAGCCACACAGCAGCCAGAGTGCCTTACTGATGTCATGAAAAGTGTACTCCATCTTGCATATAAGCAGCAGTTTCAAGCCTGACCACTGTAGTAAGAACAGAGCTGTCTGCTTCCTGCAGAAATCATCTCTTGTACGAACACAGATCTAACTCAGTGCACAAGCACACAGGCCCAGCAAACAGCTGATTGGCGGGGGTCCCTGGCAATAGAACCCCATCATTCTAGTATTCATGACAGAGAGATAAGCCATATTCTTATAGACACAAGGAAATAGAAGCAATCAGATGAAACTAAAAAGAAGGAGATGCAGATTAGATTTTAGAAAAACTTTTTGACAATGAAGGTGATCAATGAGTGGAACAGGTTGCCACAGGAGGTAATGAGTTCTCCTTCAATAGAAGTCATCAAACAGAAGCTGGACAGACATCTGCGATGATTTAGTGAATCCTGCACTGAGCAGGGGGTTGGACCCGATGACCCTGGAGGTCCCTTCCAACTCAATGATTATATGAGCTATTCTGCTGATAGGTTAAAACTTGAAAACCACTTTAAGACTCACGCACACAATGTGTGCTTGTCAGTGCGCATTATGGAATGAGAATAGTTGGTACGGTATCTTAGTAAGTGTTATATATTACAATTTCTGCTAAGATGCCCTCAAGGCAAGGTAAAGGCAGACACATGTGTATCAAATCTAATAAATACATTTCCACTATATGTTTAAATACCTGGAAGCTTCCGGTGATGGACCCAGCACTTCTTCTATTCAACGATATGAAGGTGGCCTTTGAAAACCTCTGTTTCAGAGTGCATGGATGCCTGTTCTTCTAAGATCATGTCATGCTATTTCTATCTGCTTACAATGTTATTTGTTAATGACTTCAGAAGAACACATAGATACAATGGGATTAATAACAAGGTACTGGTATTGTATTTGGTCCAATCATGCCCGAGAGCTCAGCTGTCATTATGCATAAGCTCTCACTAAACAGGGGTATATTACCATCAAACATAGTTCATAGTACTACCAGCTTCACAGCACTTCCAGCAGCAGAATTTTTGAATATTGTGTGGATCATCATAATAGTAGTGTACATATTGTGATAAAATAGTCATTTGTTCTTGGAGACTCTGACCCCAAAATTGGGTTAGTTTATATTGATGAACTTTCATCAGCTCAAACAGGAAACACATTTACATACTAGTAGGAATAAAAAAAATACTATAAACTGTGAGTTTTGTTTTTTGGCACCACCTTATAAATACACCTTAGGAACTAAATGGAAGGATTTTCAGGTGGAGGTTCACTGTTGCTTACAGGGCTTCTGAAGGTCAATATTTAGCAGCCATTCATTGTCAACCAAATGCCTGTTTTAATACCATAAACCGAATCTAAAAGACTTCATAGTATCACTTGTTATCACATGAAGTGAGTGGCATCTCATGCTAGGAGACAACTCCCGGGAAAGGCAATTTAGTGGTATCACCCCTCATAATCCACATGATGAGTAGTTAAAGCCATAATAAATTCTCAGTACAAAATACAGATCATCTCCTATATAGTTATCTAATCAGAGGGTTCAACAAGTACTCCTGCGTTCAAGTATTTTCCAACCTCAGTTGATCCAGAGAAGCAATGAAGCAGACCAAAAATATATTTCCTGACCCCTTCCCAACTATTCGCAGTCACACAGATCTCTTTACCTATGTATGTATATATGGCTTTAGAATCATCTCTATACCTTTATATGCTCTTCTTGAAAAAAAAAAAACATTTGCCAACCCTTTAGTTTTGAGACTAAAGTTATTTTTGTAGCAAAGACTGATTTTGACTCCTTTGTTGAGACTGTGAGTAAATGGTCATAAATGTTTTGGAATGGGCCATTGATATTCAGTATTTCTATATCATAATATCCTCCATGCCCATTCCGGCATATATTAAAGTTGAAGAATTCAGATGTATCATTTCTGCTGTTATTTGGTTACCATTCTTTGGTGTTTTCAGGTTCTGAAATATATTTTTTATGAATATATAGAAACAACTGGACTAAATACTTAAAATGAGTAATCCTAATTCTTTCTAAAGAGCGAAATAATACCTTGTTTTAAAGCTGTGCACCTTTCTGGAGATCATATCAATTTGCAACCCAGTCCCAATGTATTGCACAACACTGCACAGTGAATGTACTTACTTACAGATGTTTCTAACCCCTGTGGGGCTTACAATCTATCTTGCACCACTCAAACATCATTTCATAGTTGACCAATTGACCTTTATGTTTATGGAAAGGAGAAAACAAGGTCATACAAGCTAACTAGTGAACCTCTGTTCTGCCCTGCATGACAGTACAGTATAGTGTTGGCTTTAGATGCAGCACACTGGCATTGCAGACTTTCATTTAGTATTTAAACGTTAATTACAGAATGTTCCTTATCAATTTGAGACTAGCATAATGAAGATACATTTAAGGCACACCTTTAGTGTATATTTTGACCTGTAACATTTACCCTCCTATTTAACTATTTCCCATTTTGTCTTCTCTTTATCACAGTCCATTTCCAACAATTTTGTACTCATCTAGAAAGCTAGTTTTGTAGACCAATGGAACCATACACAGTCCGACACTATAGAACTCTTAAAGTGTGCCTAACTTTTCAGAATAAGCTGCCATGTGTCTGTACATGAGGAATAGTGCTATTTCTGGCAGTTATGTGACTTATATCCTGCATTTTACTCCATTTACCCCTCTGTAGGGTGTATATCTGATTTTCAATCCTCCCAGGACTGGAGAAGGAGCCTGCTGTTGTGCTGTATTTTATAGCTTGTACACAGAGAACTGCAGAGATTCTGGTCTCTAACTGTATGTTATACACACACACAGACATGACCTAACCATGTAGAAGTTTACCACAAGATTGAGCAGTGTAGATGTGCATAAAAAGCAGCAAATATTAGCATTAGCTCCAGTATTCTCGTCTGTGTATTTGTTCCTCCCCGTTTCTTAGGTAAATAAACAGCATTTTTGCTAGTTATTACACTGCTTATTATATAAACACAAGTTCTTTTAAACATTAGCGTTCATCCAATTACTACCTCTTTTACCATATCCTTTTTATTTACTATACATAGAAGCAAATCACTTGTTTACACCCAGCCGCCCTTTCATAAACCTACGTCATTTATGCAAGACATTATTTCCCCAAATAATAACAATAGTCTTTCAGTTTTTCACCTATTTTGCGATGGCTGATTCATAAAAACAACTTGCAGCTGTGAAATTTAGTTTCCTTTTCCACTGCACTCATAAAAAAGTCACATAGAGCAAGATTGGGTGTATATGAAGGTCGAGGCAAGGGTGTCATGCAGTTTTTCATCAAATCTGCTAAATACTCAGGGCTGTGTAGGCACGTGCGTTGTCTTGGCAGAAGAACCAGTCACAGCACAGTGTTAAGCAATTTTTGACGAAAAATGGCATATTACCGTCACCTCACCCTCCATATTTGCCCGATCTCGTACCGTGCAACTTTGTTTAACAAGTGCTTTGAGCAGTGGAAAAGTAAACAGAATTTCACAGCTGCCCATTTTTTGTGTGAATCGGTCATCACAAAATAGGTGAAAAACTAAGCAACTCGTTGCAAATAAAATCACGAGCTGAACGCAACTTTCCACAACGTCAGCTGGCAGACCGCGTCAGAAGGGTTCTGTAGACATTCACCTAGCAACAGAAGCCTGTACTAGTAATGTCCTGCACACCAGAAGAAGATTCCTGTTTCTGTTGGGTACTCCTCATACAACTCCGCATTTTGTATTGTAGATTTTATTGAAATAATGGTATCTAAGTTAGTACTTGTTGCACTGTGGTGATATACAATTTGTTCATCCACAAGTTCAAACTTGCTCAAATACTGTTAAAAACTTTTACATGGGATGACTATCGGCCAAATAATTGCTTGAATGAGCGAATGCAAACAAGAGCGATCCCAGGTAAATGCAGCCACCAATCAGGGAACGTGATAATGCGCTCATTGGTTTGTTTCAATTCACCTAAAAATAGTCGTTGGTTGATAAAAAAAAAAGTCTCAGTATAAAGGCACAGTCATTTTTTTTATTGACCAACACAAGGAGGAATCCGCCTAAAGAATCTCTTTCCCAAACGATTCTCGCTTGGCGTAAAAGCTTTCGACGAACTATCGTTCACGCTCTTCAGTGAATTTTCTAGGTGACTGATCGGATGACAGTGGCTCAGTGTTAAGGTACCCTTAGATGGGATATGACTAGAGATGAGCGAGCATACTCGTCCGAGCTTGATACTCGTTCGAGTATTAGGGTGCTCGAGATGCTCGTTACTCGAGACGAGTACCACGCGATGTTCGAGTCACTTTCATTTTCTTCCCTGAGAAATTTGCGCGCTTTTCTGGCCAATAGAAAGACAGGGGAGGCATTACAACTTCCCCCTGCGACGTTCAAGCCCTATACCACCCCCCTGCAGTGAGTGGCTGGCGAGATTAGGTGTCACCCGAGTATTAAAATCTGCCCGCCCGCGGCTCGCCACAGATGCATTCTGACATAGTTCAGGGAAAGTGCTGTTGATGCCGGAGCTGCAATAGGGAGAGCGTTAGGATTTATTTTAGGCTTCAAGAACCCCAACGGTCCTTCTTAGGCCATAGAAATCGCAGATCGCACCTATGTGCGATCTGCGATTCCTGTTCTCTTCTCTATATGCGCTCAATGGGGCCGGCGGCAGCAGCGCCGACCCCATTCAGAACATATAGAAGACAAATGTTTGCCCATTGAATTCAATGGAGCCGGCAATACAGCAGGTTCCACTGAAAGCAATGGGCTGCCGGCGATCGCGGGATGAATTGTCGGGAAGGGCTTAAATATATAAGCCCTTCCCTGCAATTCATCCAGAAATGTGTTACAATAAAAATATATACCGTATATACCGGCGTATAAGGCGACGGGGCGTATAAGACGACCCCCCAACTGTCATCTTATACGCCGGGAATACAGCGGAGCAAAGAATAAAAATCATTACTCACCTCCCCCAGCGTTCTGCGGCGCTGCTGCAGGATGTCGCTCCCTCCTGGTCCCTGGCAGAGCATTGCTTTCTGGATGCAGGGCTTGAAATCCCCGCCTCCAGAAAGCTACTGTGATTAGCTAACACACGCCGTCAGCCAATCACAGCCATTCAATGACATCATTGTCATTGGCTGTGATTGGCTGAAGGCATGTGTGTTTTCTGGAGGCGGGGATTTCAAGCCCTGCGTCCAGAAAGCAATGCTCTGGCGGGGACCAGGAGGGAGCGACAGCCTGCAGCAGCGCCGCAGAATGCCGGAGGAAGTGAGTAATGATTTTTATTCTTTGCTCCGCTGTATTCCCGGTGTATAAGGTGACAGTTGGGGGGTCGTCTTATACGCCCCGTTGCCTTATACGCCGGTATATACGGTATATATTTTTATTTTTACACATTTCTGGATGAATTGCAGGGAAGGGCTTATATATTTAAGCCCTTCCCGACAATTCATCCCGCGCACGCCGGCAGCCCATTGCTTTCAGTGGAACCTGCTGTATTGCCGGCTCCATTGAATTCAATGGGCTAACATCGGTCTTCTCTGCCACAGCTGTTACAGCTGTGGCAGAGGAGAACGATCTTTATGCTGACAGTGCGGGGGGGGGGGGGCACTCTTGCCGCTATTGTGGCTTAATAGTGGGACCTGTGAACTTGAGATGCAGCCCAACATGTAGCCCCTCGCCTGCCCTATCCGTTGCTGTGTCATTCCCATCACTTTCTTCAATTGCCCCGATTTTCACAAATGAAAACCTTAGTGAGCATCGGCGATATACAAAAATGCTCGGGTCGCCCATTGACTTCAATGTGGTTCGTTACTCGAAACGAACCCTCGAGCATCGCGAAAATTTCGTCCCGAGTAACGAGCACCCGAGTATTTTGGTGCTCGCTCATCTCTAGATATGACTCATGTTTCAATTTGTGTTTGTTGTTGCAGTTATAATGGAAACTTCTTCACCATGAAGTTTCAACAAGAACCAATAAGTGGTACAAACGACTTTGGTCACATGGATGCCACTATTTTGTTCCCCAAGTCAATGACCTTCTCAATAAAACTAAGTTTTTTCCAGAGTGTGACATCACAGAACTCAGTATGCCTTGTGGCTTCAATATGTAAAGTAACGTTAAAGGTCCCAGATGATAGACTATTTTATCCTACTGGATAGTTCAAACAAGGCAGATTGCTAACTCAATTTTAACTGTTACATCATAGAAAATATGACGCAATAGGAAAAAAAAACCATTAGAACTTGTCCATTTTTTGTAACTTTTATTGAACACAAGTATTTTGACAGAATGCAAAGTTCTCCGTTAGTACTCAGTATTTACAGCAGTGAGAATGGGAATAAAGTTGGTAGTCAATGATTCACTTGGTAAAAAGTTTTTTCTTTAACAAGAGAGAAGGCCCCAGAAGTAGGGAATATTGGGTAGGGATGTGAATGGAGGCATTTGAACTGCAAACAATTGACCCAGCACAAAATATGAGCCCAACCCAGGTGTCATATACAAAATGTTTCAACTTAAATCTCAAACCCAGCGATGAGTATATGCATTTTATCATCACATAAAAACAAGAAAACAATTGGACTATCCAAAGGATGCAATGCAAGCTTGCTCTCCTCTGCAGATAACTATACAGTGCCTAACATTAGAATAATACATTGGTACTCATACATGACAAGTGTTTATATATTCTTAGTCCCTAAAAATAGTGTCAAGTTTCCAACTGTAGTGTTATCGTATTATGACCGAAGGCTCAGCTTAGACTTTCAGTGTCTCATTTCCTATACTTGGTCACAAAAAACGAAAATTAACTTTTAGGGTAACAGAAGATTACTTGAAGGGCCTACTTCTCCATTCGCAAACTATTTATGTGCTACTTGTTTCTGTAGTTCATTGGTAGGCAATATATGGCACTCCAGCAGTTGCTGAACCCTAACATGTTTTACTAGCTGCATATTGAGAGCAATGAGTACCCTATTGGTTATTCTTAAAGGGGTTGTGGAGGAAGCAAGATACCCAACCAAGTTGAAGTCCAGCTGTGCTAGAATATTGACTTCTGGTCCAGTTCCGACACTGGGTCATCTGCTATGAACTCTTTTCTTCCTTCTCGTTGTGTGACATGATCTCAGTTTAGCTCATTTCAGTAACTAAGGGCTCGTTAACATGTGCGTTGGAGCTTCCATTCTAAACCTTTGTTACTGATTTCTGATAAAGTTCAGGACAAAATATTGCAGCATTACTTTGTCTTGGAAAATGCCAGAGAACATAATGGAATCTGGATGGATGGGGCCCATCCATTGCCGTTTGGGTCCACCATATTCCGGCACTTCCAGTTTTACTGCTAGGCGTCAATCAATACAAGGTGAAAGTGCCAGTGTGTACAAGCCCTAAACCAACTTCCTTCTCTATCACGGCCTATGAAGAGGTAAGGAAAGGTGCTGGCTCATTTATGTGGTTACTTCACTGCCAACAAGAGGGGGAGGAAGACTCCACACCAAGTACCCAGTGTTGGAACCTGACCAGCACTGGAATAGCTAATACCCTCCATGGATAAGCCCTTTAAATACACTATGAACTAATGACAGCATTGAAATATGAGGCTCCTAGAACCTCTTTGACGTTACATGCTCTGTGCCTAGGTTAGTGTTTCTCAACCATAGTATTCCTTAGAACCTGTTTAGCAACTGCCTGGAAGAAGGCAGCAGCAAGAGTTCTATAAAGTCATATGGTTATATTTGTTGCATGGCTTAGAAGGTAAAAAGGTTACAAATTACCCCTTTTAACATTAAAGGGCGTGTTACGACTGCCTTGACCGAACATGAAGGGCATAACAATGATTAAAGCCTACAGACCCTACTTGGCATTGAGTGTTAAGCAAATCCCTCCATTTTCATCCCTATGAGCATTAAGAAAACGCAAAAAAGAGAAAAAAAAATGAACAGTAATAAACATGTAGCATTATGACAAGACCTTTTTTCACAGTTTAAATTTACTTAGCATTGTTCACTTTCCAGATGCAAAAAAAAATGTAAAAATAATAAGAATGACTATTCCATTTTAACCAAATGTTCATTCACTGTTAAAGGCATGGAAACACACTGAAGCAGAACTTTGTCATCTTGACATAATCTGAGGAACCATATGACGGATTCACCAGGATTTGTGACTGTAAAAGTCTTCTAGGCCGTAATTCCCACAAACTATTGTTCCACCACCAGAACTAGATGTTTTTGATGCGTTATTTATTTTTTTGTTTCTCAATTCTGATACTATGACAAAACACATTTCACACTAATATTCACGCGTTTACTGTGCACAAGCTGACGGCAAATGGGGAAAGGGTTTTCCTTGTAATTATTTTAATACAAATTTTTGTTTTTTTTTTTAGTTTTTTTTTTCTTTTTTTTTCCTTACCAAAGATAATTTGAAACAAAATGAAAGTACATAGTATCAATCAAACATACTCAAATTGTTTATAGTATGAAAAGAGGTGTATCTGAAATGGGTTTCAGCATCCTGGTAAAAGTAATATGAAGAAAAAGAGTATATTCAAGTTTATAGGACTAAACATGTGAGCTGGCACTAAATAAAAGGAATTTGGCAGATATTCATTGGCCAATACAAAAAATAGTTTAAGTGGTCTTTGAGTTGTCATAAGCAGAAGGGGTAGCGATCTTCAATTAAATTAGAAAGTAAGACTTCCCACACGTTTCTCAAACACCACTGATATACAATGTATCCATGTAAGCAAGTCTCATAGAACAGACAGTAACTTTGTGCACGCACTTTGAACATGTATACACAATGATTAAATGAGATTTCCAAGTGTAAAAACTGGCATAGCGAGAGATAACGGATTAAAAGAACCCCAAAAAACTATATGCACCTTTCCCATTGTCGCCCTTCCTCCCCTAATGCAGCACCGTTGCTCTGGTCCCCCACCGATCCAATACCAGAAAAGACCACAGAGGTCACATGCCGTTCATTGCTCACATGACCGCTCAGCCAATCAGTGGCCCTAAAGAGCATCTGTGCATGAACGGTATGTAACTGCTGAGGCCAGTGATTGGCTCATTTGGGATTGAACAGGTAGGAACTAGAACAGCAGCACTGCCCTCCCATTGGAAAGGTGAGTATACATTTTATTTTCCTTTGAAGCCATTATCTCCCTCTGGCAATTTTTTTTACACTCAGAAAACCCCTTTAGGGTGCGTTCACACATTGCGAAAACGCAACATTTACTATTAAAGTTGATGGGATTAAAGCAACTCCTGTTCACATGTAGAGGAAAAAAGACTGCAGAATTTCTGCTGCAACCATTCTGTAACTCTAACCAACGGTTGTGCTACATTTCTGCAATGCGTAAACGTACCCTTAAAGACATATTCCCATCACAGACAATCTTAAATATGAGTGTAATTGGCAAACAGCTGGGGAAATTGCAGCAGGAAAAGATACAGCCGGCTATATATTTCTCCTGCAACAAACGCTACAGGGGAAATGAAGAATTATGTAGATGGACTAGGTCTGCCATAGCAAGAGCCACTGCTTGTTAGTGACGCCCATATGCCCATATGGGCAAAGGGGTTGTTGTACGCTATAATTCCTTCTGCAATTCTGTTCTAAAGCCAACGAGGATGTTAACATTCACTCTACTGTTCTAGAACATACCAATTACTATAAAAAAAACGTGTCTAACATTCTATTGAAGAGAAGGATATTGTCCATTGAGTATCTTCTGCTTGCCCAATGTCTACAAGCTAGAACTTCGTTAACATCACATTTTCCGCCATTTGTTAGTTCCAGAATCTAAAATTTATTAAGAGCTTCATTCTCACTTTAAGTGCCAGAACCATAAAGAATGTCTTTACATAAGGGTCATCTTCATGGTGAACATTCACATAGTACAAGCATAGTGCACCTCTTTAGTATTACATTGGTTGCATATGCTCTTACTTGTTTTACAAATATAAGTTAGTCATTATAAACTGATGTCTTGATGTATGGTGGGAAACTGCACTGCACCCTACTTATCTAGTTTTTGGGTTACCCAAAGTGTATGCTGCAGCCCAATATGTTACCAAGAACATAGAAAGGCAAGTAGGACTCAACAAAACTAGGACCCCTCTCTTGGAGCATGCCACCACAATCCAGGATACAAGGGCCACGTCTTGTTTGCGTCCAACTTTCCCATCCAATGTAGGTTTGTCTCCCTTTCCTTCATTTTTGAAGGAATTTTGTGGAGAATGGTAATCAAGTCCAGGTTAAAATGGGTAATAGATGAGGAGAACAAGGAGAACCTGACAGGGTGTCCCATTGCTTTCCCTTCACTCGTATATGACAAGATGCTCTGGACTTAAAAGTGGAAGAGTTGTGCTGAATGTTGAGTTGTGTGATCATTTTGACTTTTTATTCATGAAATTAGACCAGACCAAGTCTATTGTAAACATCCATTTTCCCCTCAAAACATCTCATTGCAAAGCACGCATGCTAATAATCTAATATATATATTTATATATACCGTGTCTATTTAAAAAAAATGCAGTTACACAAACCCTCAAGAGTAACAAATGTTGAAATGTAAAAGGATGAGAAAAACGATAAAATGTAAACATGGAGAACAAAATATAAAAGATAACCTAACAAAATGTGCATGTCAATACTGCAAATTGAAATATAACGTAAAAGCAAAAATATACATTTGGCATCCTACATAAGGAAACAGAAAATATACAAATCCCGAAATGATTCTGCGCAATGCTGAGATGGAGAGTAAGTGTGACCACAGGGATCACATTCACGGAACAGCTAAATCTCCGCAAGCCAATCCCCCAAAATGAAATTTTGTTACCACCCATTTCTGTTTTTATAATGGAACCATTGCTCACACGCAATAATGGCAGCAATTATGAGCCAACAGTTATGTTCATGAGAATAATCTACCAAAGGCCCATTATCAATGATGGTATAGGGACTTTACCTCTCTATGAAGTTGTCATGGCTTCATGACTTTTCTAGAAGACTTAATTTTTGTTTAGCCCACAACATACCCACCACCAATGTGCGGAAGTGACTTCTTCTTAAGCAGAGAGAAGTTTATTTTTTTAACAGTTGTAGAACTTTCTGATATCTGGATACAATGGCTGACCAGATCAACAAATTGGATATTGTCTCTCCGAAAGAAGACACTTATTAGCCCTGTCATTCAGCATGTAATAAAGGATACATAGTCTACAGTATGTGCTAAATGAAGTCCCCAAAAACAACTTTTTTTTTTGCATTTTTCTCCTACGCATCATATTTGTACAATAGTACGTAACTAATAGCAAGTAGTTACAAAGACTTGTCTTTCATTGACTTAATGATTGTATACTGTGGAGTCATCAAAAACAATTCCCTGGAAACCCTTGACATTTGTCAGGGTTCCTTATGCTTAGACTATCATGCCTATACATTTCAACTGAGCTGACAAAATGGCTTCACCTCCATGGTCATTTCGACTGATACAATTATCCATAAGGCACTGCATTAACAAAATACTGACACCATGGGAAATCATTTTTGAAGCCTAATTGTAAAGTGAAATGGTGCACTCTATTCATGATGGACCATTACAGTGAAATAACCTTACCGATTTTTTTTTTTATTAATGGAGTGTCTTATGGGCTTTAATAGCCATCGTGGAGAAGTAGAAATTAGATATTTGGTAATTTACTGTCGAAAGTCTTAAGTCAAAAAGTAAAACTTGAACATTACCTAAAAGTACATACATGTTTCCACCGGCTACATTAATTTTGACGTAAGTTTCTATGTCCTCACTCATCCTATAACTTTACTAACTGATTGACAGTGCAACCAATATTGGATAGACTTGAGGCTGAGATTAGCTCTTCTTCGGTAATAAAATAGTGCAGGAAAAAGCATCATTTGTGGGTTAGGAGCCAATGATCTTGTTGCATGTTATTAATTTACTCCATTTTCTGCCTTGGTGGTACAATTTGATCTTTGTGAATCCATAATGAGTTTCAGAAATATTGTTGCAGCCAACACAATGGCTGCCTCCATTTTGTGATGTCCTTAAATACTGCTTTAGAAATATCCTATGGAGCCACTACACACCTATAGTAAATGTCTATATGGAGAAAGCACATTTTGAAGCAGTCATATCTAATACAGCAACAATATTGGTGCTAGAGTGAGTACACAAACACTTTGCATGTGAGACATATTGTTACTGGGATGTACTGACACAATAACACATTTGAACCCCCAACATATGACATACATCCCTTAAAGACACATTCAGACCTTACAGAAGTATGAAGAGCAAAGATTGGCAAGATTATGCCGGATCTGAGGTCCTTCCATCAGTGGTAAGACCATACACAGAAAAAGATATATTGGATTACATTGTTTAGAGTCTATGACCAAAACAACAGATACTGTCCATAGCCCATTCTGTGCACTGCAAATTCTGATTACTCAACCATAGTTAATATTGTTATCTAATTGTCAGGTCTCCTTTTCTGACATTGGCTTCCAAGTAAGAACCAGAGTTCTGCCTTTTTCCTATGACCAGTCTACCTTTTTCAACTGGTTTGACAAATAATCAGTATAGAGACCAGTCAAGGGTCTGTCATGTATATGCCATCCACTCTTTGTCAATTAGCCCCCTTATTTCATGACTACTGTAGCCCAAGTGTTCGCACATGATGCACCTAATTCATGATGCCCAACCTACTTTGCCAACTTGTTTGACATCGACCCTTCCTTACAACTGCTTACAAAATGCCTGCCTTCATTAATTATAAACAAGTATAAGGCATTGATGCTTTCTATTGGATAAAGCTCAAATAATGACAATTAGGTACAGATAGAAACAATATGGGGGACGTATTTCCCTCAAATTTGAAAACAATGATACAAGAAATTAGGCACACACAAATAAGCCATCGAGCAATTTTGTTTCCACCAATTTTGAACTATTCATGACCATTCCATTAATGTGATAGGGTGAAAGACTTTAAGACACATACAGATTACTTTCCATCTTCTCCAATTTTATTTTCCTATACAGTGGTAGAATGTGACAGCCAACATGTAAACCTTCTCACTGCCAGCCATGCAAGCAGAACCGGCTTCTACAACTCAAAAGACCAAATGTTTAGGGCATAACATACAGAGACTTTTCACATAGTGTATTACTTAAGGATAGAACTAGGCTCTTAAGGGTTGTTAGACCTTGATGTGGACAACCCAACATGATAAAGGTCTTACTTAACCAAACTACATGCATTGGTCTTATCTGTCTAAACCTTTTTCTTCTCATATGATAAATAATCGGGGAATAGTAATTTTATTTCGGGACATTGTGTGGGAAATCTCGTTGAAATGTTCCCACGAGGCTTTGTTCATAAAGAGTGTGTACACAAGAGATGAACCTTTTCTACAGTCTCACGAAACAAACAGGTTTTCTTAAAAGAAAAAAAAAATAACTGAACCAAACAAAAATAATAATAATTATAACAACAAAGGCCAAGATTTGAGAGGAATGATGACGTGTTTGTGTGTATGAACCTCACTCTGTAAATGGTTAGCATGAGGCTCTTCAAACATTATTTTTAGTATCCACTTTCCCCTTCCCATGTAACACACCCGCACCCTCTCGGAGGAATCATGCTTTACTCTCGCTTGCATTTGTTTGAGTGGCTTCGTTAGGAACTGTTTTCACTTCTGCAGGGGTGCTCTTGCTGTCTGATTCCTCTGGCTTAGAGTTCTCTTCTACAGGGGCCTTCCTGAGAACAGATAAAAAACAGAGTAAAATCAGCCAAGAAAGCAAAAAGATCTTGTGTATATTTCATGAATTTCAGGTACATCCTCACTATTAAGTTGATAGATATAATACTTAAAGCAACTGTCCAGTTTCAGGACAAAATTCTGTCCCATGACTGGAGGGGAGGGAGGTTATATTACCTTTAGTTGTTCTCCTCTCCCATCCCTCTGATCTACCGGTTTTGGGTCCTATTTTTGTCAATTCAATATGGCCAACGTAATATCTTTGGACTACTTAATCCTCCATACTGCATTGGTAGTATTAGACTACTAATGCACTGAACCAGTTCTCTGACTGCCCAGAGTTGCTCATGTAATTAGCAATGGCCTATCAGAGAGCTGGGCATAGTGTACATTCTGCAATTTGGGAAAGCCAAAAACAGGGTCCAAAATCAGTGGATTGGAGGGGTGGCATAGAAGAACAGCTGAAGGCAATATACCCCCTCCTCCTGTCCTGCAAAAGAGTTTTACCCTGAAACCTTAAGTATCTTTAGATTGGTTGCCTGAAAGTAGAAAAAAGGGACTTATTTTTTGTTGTACGGGTTGCAACTGCTATTGCTACCCAACTTAATTCACTTAGGACAGAGCTGCAGTACCAGGCACAGCCCATGGACATAAGTGGCACAGTCTTTTTTTAATCTCCGACAACCCCTTTAAACAGGGTCAACTTGTACTGGAAGCCCTAAATATTCATGTCTTTCCAGGCGCTATAATGAATGGATCCATTTGAATATTGGCCATGTTTTCTATATCCATTTTACAATCTGTCCTTGCTGAAAGATAAGTGTAACATCACAGTTGGCCTCCACAATATCTCCTGTCCATATCTTGAAGCAGAATGTGTGATCAGGCAAAGCTAAACATCTGACACCTAGCACATTCTTGACTTGTTGGCCAGTGCTGATTCTACTCATGCCCTCGTTCTTCATCATCCTCTGCAGTTCTGTTTACCACTGCAGCAATTGGTTGAAAAGTTAATGAAGAACACCAATAATGAAAAAAAAACTTGTGTAAAGTTGTGAGACTCTGATGCTTATTTCGCTTTACTTTTCTTGGTGAAAGGCAAATTTTACAAAATGTAGTGTTAAAGGGGTATTACAGCCAGAAGCATTAATCTACTATCCACTGGATAAATGGCAGGAGAAAAAATATAAATGCTCACCACCTACTCCATCAAACATATTTTTAATTAATTTTAATTGCCCTGGTTTTATAAAGCAGCAATATTTTCACAGAAGTTAAGGTGACCAAGGTCTGTCACAGACCGAAACGCGTCCTTCTTAGGACTTATACTGTAAACGCTTTCTAATAAAGGCTTAGTTTATTCACATTACCGATGGCTAAACCTCTTTGGATCTACTCTATATCCACTGGATAAGTCATAAATGCTGGATTATTGGGGGTCTGATTTCTTGTACCCCAACAATCAGCAGATTTGGGGACACTCATCCCCCTAGCCATGTGATTTCAGAATGCAGCAAGTCGTCAAATATTGCCATAGACTTCAAATGGGTGGCAGAGTCGCCCAATCTTGCGGTTGGTAGGGATCCCAGTGCTCAATCCCCTACAAATCTTGAATTTAACACGTATCCAGTGATTAGGAGATGAATACTTCTGGCTTGTAACCCCTATTAAGGTAGGAATAGCGGTGGCAGGACAAGAGGTTAAAAAAGGTGAAAACATAAAAGGCTTTTATAGTAAGTTTAGTTGCATTTAAAAAACATGCACAATAGCTCTCCTCTAGAAGGAAGAAAACTGCCTCCCTAACACCACCAATAGGTGGCTACCCTAGATTTCCCATGAAGAATTGCCCTAACTACTCCCTAGTAGCTGGATCTCTCCAGAACCCATGTCTTTTGTAAGAAGCAGACATAAAGCAGTTACTAGTGAACAATCGCTAAACTAAGACGTCTAATTAAAAGAGAGTAGTTGTTGCAATTCGTAAGTACTATACATACTACTATTAAAATATAGTCAGCATGCAGGACTAACATTTCAGTGGCTTCCTAAAGGGGTAATTTAGTTTCAGTGTAATAAACTTGTTCATTGTAAAATGAAAAAGTTGTGTTATTTTCTCATATATTTTGTGTATTAATTCATCACTGCTTACTATCTCTGCTCTTGGTTTGTTTATTCGTCTATTCTGTTCCGCCCTTGACCTCATATATTCCCTTTCCTTAATAATACTCCTAGAGACGGTTAGGATATCAAGTTACGTTCCAGCCGTGAGGTTGCCCTTTTCGGGCTGGATGCTCTGCTTTATTGGCTGGTTTAGTCAAGGCTGATCTAGGGAAAGATCCTTGGCCTTTGCTCCATTTCTACCAATGTCAGTCTGATTGGTTTGTACATCTATAAACCCAGAAACCCTGGCTTTTACATGTCATATAGTCTGACCATGTCCTATTGTTTCTACATCTGTTGGTCAGTTTCCTCGCCGGGACTAGGCGGACGTGACAAAGACGTCTCGCATCTATTCTCCTCATGATCCTAGGGGGTTGCCTTGGATATCAAAAATAAATTTGATTGATACAGGATCTAAAACTAAATGTTCAATTTTAGGCTTTATTCTTTTTTACTTTGAAGTCACCCTCAGATCTCAAATGATCAAATTGTTAGCAAGAATTTTGATTGAACTAATAGGGAAAACATTTTATGAGTTAGCTAAACAAAAGCAAAAATGTTAGAGAAGACAAGCACAACTTAGAGCCCAACACAGCAAAACGACAACACAAGACATAACCAACAAAGAGGATTAAGAGAGGCCATACTCGGTGTTGGATGAAGCAGGCGGTACAGAGGTGTCTGTAGTGGAAGAAGCCAGCTCAGGAGCTTTCCCACTAGCCACAGCGGCAGAAGAAGAAGTTCCAAGAGCTGCAAAAACATCCTTTGCAAGGTCAATGTCTGGAGTCTTGAAGGTGCCCCCATCAATTTGAAAGTCCTCACCCTGGGCGGGTTTTGTGTTGCTGAGGGAAGCTGCCTCATTCTTGGTAGCCTCCGTTGGACCTTTCACTGTGCTGGGTTGTACTGCTTCTTTTTCTGGGCTTTTGGTGGCTGATGCTGCCTGCTTGACTTGTTCAGGAGTAGCTGGGGGGCTTGTGGTACTGGGTGGAACTGGCGCTTGAGGCTTAGCACTGGCTTTGGGAGCCTCAGCTACAGTGGTGGCAGAAGTAGGATTCAAAACTCCGCCTTGACTGGTTGCAGCGTTAGCTGAACTGTTAGTAGATGGGGTATCACTTAGATCTACCAGAGGGGCAACCTTTGGAGAAGCAGTAGGAGCAGGTGACGCGGTTTTAGGTGCCTCTGCTTTGGAGGGAGTTGCCTGAGCAGACTGTGTTGAGTTGGAGTCAGGAGCAGAGGGGGGTGGAGGGGCAGTGCTAGAGGTGAGGGTGGTGGTTTCACTGGTGGGACTATTTTGAGCTGTGGCAAAGGTTTCTGTTATAGTATCAGAATTAGTGGTGACGGTGGTGACAGAAGGCAGCATATCCTCCACGGTAGCTGTGGTGTCAGAAGGATGCCTGCAGGAAGCATAGGAGCAGAGAGAGAGAGAAAGTAGACAATGAAGAAAACAAGTGACAGATGCACAAGAGAGTAAACCACAGAGACACATGCACATTACTTTACAGACAGAGGTATAGTGACACTGAAGTGATTACTTGATTTAGACAGGTCAACACTGTTAATAGAATTATTGAAGAGAGGCAAGATGGAAAAAGAGAAAGGAAACTATTAGCTCAGGTTAGTCAGCATCCCTGAGGGTTATTCCTTCCTTGTACATTTGTGTAGGTGTACTACCATTGGTAGTATTTCCCAAATACTTTATTGTAAGAATGGTACTCAATGTATTAGGTGTGGGGTTGCTACGGCCCACGGACAGCAATGGTAGTGCTTCAAGAAAAATGCAGACCCTCCAAGACAACTTCGGTAAGGGCTCTTTCACACATACTGGAATTTGCTGCTCTGGAAATTAGCACCAACATTTGCATATCCAAATGTCAATTTTGATGTGGAATTGCTGGCAGAATTAAGCCATTTTCAATTTCGTATCAAAACCCACACATTTAATATGTGGGTTTTTCCATACGGCAGCAAACTTCGGTGCGTGTGAAAAAACCCTTTAAGAGGAGCTGTCTCGTCCTCTCACTACTGAAACTGGTTGCATACTTTTACAGCCTCCTCTTCACTGTTTCTAGTACTTTTCATCTAGCCCAGTGTTTCGCAAACCCCAGTCCTCATGACCCCCCCCCCCCCCAACAGGTCATGATTTGAGGATATCCTATAGATACATCACCTGTGGCAATATCTGAGGTGCTGACAAGAATGATATCATCTGTGCAATACTGAGGAAATCATGAAAATCTGACCGGTTGGGAAGTCATGAGAACTGGAGTTTGGGAAACACTGTTCTAGCCCATTTGCCTGCAACCACTACCATTAGGTTTGTAGCCTGATACTAGTAAATTGTCAGATGGCCAGTCTCCACCGCCCAGTGTCAATGGAATAACACCACTAACTCAACAATTTACTAGTATCCATCCTAAATGCGGCAGCCAGGCTCATCTTCCTGTCCAGCCGCTACTCAGACGCCTCTGCCCTGTGCCAGTCACTGCACTGGCTGCCCGTTAAATACAGAATTCAATTTAAACTCGCTACCTTCATCCACAAAGCCCTCCACAGCGCAGCGCCACCCTATATCGCCTCCCTCATCTCAATCCATCAACCAGCCCGGGCTCTCCGCTCTGCTAACGAAACCAGACTGAGCGCCCCTTTAATTCGAACTTCTCATTCCCGCCTTCAAGACTTCTCCAGAGCAGCACCGGTCCTCTGGAACGCACTACCAAAGGCTACCCGGGCAATCCAGGACTCGCAGAACTTCAAGCGTGCTCTAAAAACGCACCTCTTCAGGGAGGCATACCACATCCCCTAAACCAAACTCCTCTGTAACGCCGCCTGATAACATGCTCCCTGACCTACTGACTGTAATCCCTGCTAGCCACCATAAACCACTCCTGCAGTCATACTGTTTCTGCCGTCACACGGCTAAATGTCTGACCATTGTCTATGTGTATGACATCGCTCACTCTCCACCTCACCATACCGTGCACATCTCCAGCCCCTTTACCTTCTGTATCACCCCATTACTTGTAGTATGTAAGCTCGTTGGAGCAGGACCCTCACCCCTATTGTTTCCATCAACTGATTACTATGTAACTGTGGTTCTGTAATGTTTGTATTTTGTCTTTCTGTATTCCCCCTGTCTATGTAAGCGCTGCGGAATATGTTGGCGCTATACAAATAAAGCTTATTATTATTAGTATTTAGTACTGTAACGAACGCCACTGATTGCTGGCAAAGCAGGGGGCAGTTTCCATGGTGTGTTTATGTAGCAGGTTCTCTTTGAAGGGGTTGGCTGTTCAGACAACCGATTTCGATAAGCCCAATTAGAGAATATAGACACCCTAGAGGACAACCCTCTCTTCTATTAGCCACAAAAAGCATTTACGTATTACTTGGTTGCCCGGTGAATATGTGCTGTGAAAAACAACATTTCCCCCTGCAGCATTACAGGAAGTCAGAGGGAACTATGGGGAAGATTATCAAAATTAGCACAAGAAAAAAGTTTGAGAGTTGCCCATAATGAGCCCTTTGGAAAATGAAAGATGATTGTTTGCAATGAGCAACGACTCCCCTTTTCTTTTGCACTAGTTTCCGTACACTTGTCCAAATAACATATCGAGAGGTTAATGCTATGTGGTTTTATTCTGTCTCTAAAACATGAATGTTCCCACATACTCGGGTCCTGTTAGTGGAGTGGTCTCATTGGGTTCTGTCTGGTTGCTTCCATCATGGTTTGGTGTCCTCTCTTCCTCTGTTCGTACCTCAACAATGGGTTCTTTAGACTCGTCTTTCCTGTGTAGAGAAGATATTCACACTACATGGTTAACTCAAAAACTAAAAAACCAAAACAGCAATAATAAGAACATCAATGAACCACAAATATACTGTACATTGTATTGCACTTCTATAGAACTATACAAGGGTTGACAATATTCTTTGAAGGCGTTGTCCTATCTCAGTGCTTCCTGGCTGAGATGAGAAATCTGTGGCTGGTGTCCCGACCGTGTTGTTGAGCGTTATGGAATCAGCCGAGGCGGCAGCAAAAGTATAATTCTGTAACTCCCATTGAAGTGAACAGGAGTTACAGAAACAATGTAGCACAGTGCACTAGGCTGTTTCTGTAACACCTATGTGGTGGTTGGGACACTAGAAGCGGATTTTCTCAACTCAACCAGGAAACATTAAAATGAGAATACTCCTTTAAATGCAATGGGTAGAAGCCCAAAGAGACACCATTTTATTTTACTTTTGATAACTAGAGGACAAAACAGATAATACAGTAGCTGGTTATAAGAATTTAGGATTTGTGCTTGTATCCTGCAATCTAAGCCCCCTCCTCTATTACTTTTATGATATAGTCAGGTTGTAAAAAGACACAATGAAAATAATAAAAGGGAAAACTAAAGCAGTTATATCAGTACTACCTCTTCAAAATGCTAATTATGCAGTCATTTCACTAATTAATCTAAATGTTACGAAAGCCTTCTTAAACAGGTTGTCCTATCAAGACAACCCATGTCCTTATGGCCTATAATGGACCTTTCACATGGGATGGAATAGGCCACGCAACTCACCCCAAGGCGTGGTAAATTCTGCACCAAAATCCGCAGGCTACATGCCGAATTCGATGCAGAATTGAAAATGGCTTAAAACCTGCCTGCAATACTGCATCAAAATCCGCAGTTAGACCTGTAGAATTTGGTGTGGAATTTTGCAGCTGCTGATTTGCGCCCTGCGGTGTAATTCCATCCCCTGTGGAAGGTCCCTTAGTGCACATAAAGGCATTGAAGGGGTGTCCACCATTCTGGATTCTGTGAGTCAGAAATGAAAAGCTACTGACAAGCAGCAAGTCGGACCGTGGCGGATTCTAGCCATTCATGTATTACATGGACAACTCCATCTTCAGCGGAAGTAGGCGGCTGACTGCATCATTCCCTAGTATTATTAGGAGTTTGCCATGGTCTTGGGTACTGAACTCAGTGATCAACGGATAACCACACTGGCACTCAGATTGATCCCCCAGCAGTTACATTAAAATTGGAAAAAACATCTGGAAAATTTCATTTTTTTTAAATTTTAAATTATGAATTTATGTCTCATGCAAATATAACTCAGTGGACTTAAGTCCATTTTCAACCCTTAGTAACAACTAATTTTATTCTTAAGAACCAGTAAATGGTTTGCCCTTTTGCGGTCATAACTAGAGATGAGCGAGTATACTCGCTAAGGCTAACTACTCGAGCGAGTAGTGCCTTAGCCGAGTATCTCCCCGCTCGTCTCTAAAGATTCGGGGGCCGGCGGGGGAGGGGGAGAGGGGAGCGGCGGGGAGGAACGGAGGGGAGATCTCTCTCTCCCTCTCTCCCCCCCGTTCCTCCCTGCTCACCGCCGCTACTCATCTGTCACCTGCGCCGGCAGTCGAATAATAATAATAAACTTTATTTGTATAGCGCCAACATATTCCGCAGCGCTTACATAGACAGGGGGAATACAGAAGGACAAAATACGAGCGGGAGGATACTCGGCTAAAGCCCTACTCGCTTGAGTAGTTAGCCTTAGCGAGTATACTCGCTCATCTCTAGTCATAACCATTTTATTTTCCCTTTAGTGTAGCTGAGTGACACCGTGTATTTTGCAGGAGGAGTTTCAGTTTTTATAGGAACTAATTTCGGTTACATATCAAACATTTAAGCTTTATTATTTTTTTTGCATGGGGCAATGGAAAAAAGAAAGCAATTTTTCACTATTTTTTTTAGGATTTATTTTTACAGTGTTTACTTTGTGTCCTAAATATTATGTTAACTTTATTCTACGGGTCATTACAATTATGACAACACCAAATTCATCGATGTTTTATGTTTTGCTTCTTTTGCACAATATAAATACTTTGTGTCTTACAAAAAGATTTTTTCTGGCATCACATTTCCATACAAGGACATTTTTATTTTTTTGTCAACAGGTCTGTATGATGGCTTTCTTTTGTAAGATAACTTGTACTTTTTATTGGTACCATTTTAAGGTATATACAACTTTTTGATTACTTTTTATTGTTCTTACACTGGGAAGTAAGAAGAACAGCAAATACCCTTTTTGAAATAGTTTCATATTTTTTAAGTAATTTACTGTGCTGGATAAATAATGTAATCATTTGTAGTAGGGTTTCTTACGGATATGTTAACACCAATTAAAATGAGTTTTTCCTTAGCTTGACTCTAAACGTGATGTGATATCAGGGTAGTTTATTTACACTTTGAATTACTTTACAATGGATTTTGCTATGTTAAGATAACTTTCTGCGCTGTGCTATAACATTCAAGGCAAAATTTCTCACATCTATAAAATTAAAAAAATTGTGTTAGAGGAAAAAATGTAACTTTTTTTTCTGTAAAACCAGTTAGATGCTGCGGTCATCAATGACAGCAGTATCTGTGGCTTTAGATGGCATGGAGGAGTGTTTAGGTAAAGGTAAAGTCCCCTGGTGAAAGCACCGAGTCATGATTGACTCACATCGTGATGTTTTCTTGGCAGACTGTGTTTGCAGGGTGGTTTGCCATTGCCTTCCCCAGTCATCTTTACCCTCCAGCAAGCTGGGTACTCATTTTACCAACTTCAGAAGGATGGAAGGCTTAGTCAACTTTTAGCTGGCTACCTAAACCAAGTGGGGATTGAACCTGCAACCTTCAGGTCATGAGCGAGAGCTTAACACTGCATTCCTGCTGCCGTAACACTCTGCAACACCCGGGGCTCAGAAGAGTGATTAGATGAGTGGAAAAAAAGACCCTCTCTTGTGACAACTAAAGACCCAATATGCTGACTGACTGTTTAAAAAAGAGGTGTGATAACCTGAACAGAAGTCCATGTTACCCTTCCTTGGGACAGGGAGACAGATAGGAGAATCACACATTGTTCTTTGCTACCTGCTCCTACCCTGCTGTATCTCTTCTGCTCTTGGGTCAAGAAAGGTGACGTCACTCCTTAAGGAGAGCACCCAAAAAGTGTGTGGAGACACTTAGGGGATGAGTTGGTCGGGGGATGGCATAATCTCTCCCCAAGGAGAGCACCCAGAAGGGATGTGAGAAAATACCTGAGAGGTGATTGAGGAGACTTATAAAGGCCATGCACGCTCCTCTGGGTAATTTATGCAAATAAGGAAGATGGAAGTAGAGGAAGAGGTATTGTTCCATTTTCTGTTCTTTATACAGACTGAGTGACAGCTGTAAATTCAGTGTTCCCAACCTGACTTCAAATAGCTTTGGTCTTGTTCGATCAAGGCTACAGACATGCTTTTGGTCTAGCTTTAAAGCCATAAAAAGAGCAACCAATGCAGAAATGTTAAAACAACTTTTCTTCACAAGGCATAGTCTAATTCAAACTCAATGTCAATGTGGTCAACAGTGTTCTTTTATTTAGCAGAGACCCGTATCTTTGTCCTAGGCATGTGAATCTTTTCATGTATCAAGAAATAGACGTTGCTATAAAGTTTCCCAGCTTTGACAAATGATCTATTGCAAGCCAACTTAAATTATGATGTTTTTATACTTGACCTAATTAACTCATCCATACTATTTATACTTGACCTAATTAACTAATCAATATATTTAATAGAACCATAAAAGGTATACTTACGAAAATGCTGCCTTTCCTTCTTCAATGTCTTTGCCTTTGGCGCCTGGGCCAGCTTTCCCACAGAAATTGACGGCAATGCACATGAGCAGACCACACTTGTTGAGGAAGTAGCATGTTACATCCACAGCCACCAACAGAAGAACAAAGACGATGATAAGGATGCCTACAATGGCTCCTGTACCCAAACCGGAGCTGGTGCTTGTGGTGGCTTTAGGAAGAGAAAAAAATGGAAAACATAGTTAGATATAGCTGCTTAACGAATCCTAAGCACCATCTAACAGATTTAATGCTTACACAAACTGTGCGGCGAATGACTTTAAGTGACATATATTACTGGCTTCAATAAACTTCTTTTTTTAATATGTTTAAATGAAATTTAAGGCCGAGCCTTAGGGAAATATGATTGCAAGGATCTTTTCTGATGAGGAAAATAAATCAAAACCACATTATTATATTCGGACGAGAATTGTTAAAGTTATCTCAAGGACATAGGGCTGAAAATGCAATAAATCTCACTCAATGTATATATTTTTATATGGTCCCAGGGCTCATAGCCATAATGGTTTGTGCAAAGGAGAATCTCTTAGCTTCTCCTAACCTGGACAAAGGGATGTAATGACCATTGGGTTTCCTTTTTGACGTATTACCCAACTCAAATCAATATTCGATCATGTATTCTGTAGACGCTACATTGACTATAGAGTCAGCAAAATGGCAAACATTGCATCGTTGTAGGATATATTACTTGTTTTTCGTATAAAATGAATGCAAGATAATTAAGATAACGTCATAATCAAGCAAACAGTACAAAATCGAATTGCCATGATTCTTAAAAATGTTGCTTTTGTTCATAATGTTCCCATTTTTATTGCTGCAATACATATAGATTCTAAAGCAACTTTGCAAATGCTCATCATTAAAAATATCCTATCAATCTCTGTACATAACAACCTTACAGAGCCATGTGTTTTTATGGTCACAAACAGTGATGAGCCAACTTTTCAAAAGTTCAGTTCAACCGGTTTGCCAAATTTCGGCAAAAAGTTTGATTTGGCCTGAATCGAACAGGAACTTTACCAATACCCCTATAATGTTTTATAATGAGGTGATTGTGGAATTTTAGTTGATTTAGCCGAGATTAACTGCCTGAGATTCGGGTTCACACTGAACTGAACTTTTAGTAAAATTCGATCGAAATAAGGTTTAACTGTTTCGGCTCACTGAACATTAGTCATAAACAACAAATAAATGCTGCATACACTCTGATTCTGCAATCATGTATCTACTCAGCTCCCCTGTTGCCTCTTTTTGCTAAAGGGAGCAATGGTCCTTATACAGTGGCCGATTATCGGGGTCGAACATTCGGGCCACATAAAGGGACTAACAATCAGCTGGCGGATGAGCAAACGTCAACAGGTCCTTCCATTTCAGCAAGAATAAAAATACGCGCTAGTTGGCTGTACATCTTACTGCGTGAACAGGGAGATGTTCTGCCAGCCTAAGGGGACGAACGTTCTTTCTAGCAATAGTTCATCCCCCATAAGCCAATTCTGGGCCCAAGTAAATGAATTGAGCACTGATCGATAAGAGCGTCGATCGGCACTTGTTACTTAGGCAGAGAAACTGGCCTGTGCAAAAGAACTATAACAAATTACTTCAGAAGCAGATGACATTTGTCAGGACTCAAAACATACATATGTAATATATACAGGAACCTGTCACCTGCCTAAAGCACCATAGACTAATTTATGGCGGATGGCCAGAAGACAGGTGATTTATTTTTTATACTCACCTGTTCCCTGGATCCCACGGCGCTCGCTGCTTAAGTCTGCGCTGCACACACAAATTCTGATTCTAGTGTGCACTAATAACCTGATATTTTTATACATAGTTATTAGGTCACCCCTCAGTTGTCTTTTTCCTAAGCTAAATAACATTAATTTCGCTACCCTTTCTGGGTATTGTAGTTTGCCCATTCCATTTATTACTTTAGTTGACCGTATTTGAACCCGCTTAAGCTTTGATGTCTTTCTTGAGCATCAGTGCCTACAACTGCACACAATATTCCATGTGTGGTCTGACCAGTGACTTGTAAAGAGGAAGAACACTGTCCTCATCATGTGCCCCTAGACCTTTTTCGATATACTTCATGATCCTATCTGCCTTGACAGCAGCTGCCTGACACTGGTTGTTCCAGATAAATTCTCCGGTCTTGCTTCTCGGATCTCTTAAGTGAACCAAAAGGTTGTAGAGCAGGAAGGGCAACTGTTTCGGCTTCAAAAGAATAGAACATAAAGTGAAGACTCACATCTTCCCAGGTATGCCTGCTGCTTACTGCACTTCTGCGTGAAGTACTTGATAGCCATTTCTATTTACAGGCTCCTGTCTTTCATTGTGTACTCACACCATTACTGATTTATCGTTTGAAATTACTTCAGCTGAGAAAAAAAACTGCAGGAAACTCTTCTGCCTGTAATCTAGTGTGGTTGTAAATTGGAAATTGTCACGCCATGCCACCACTGTCCATCTTGCTTACCTGCTGCTGGGGGCACGTTCGGATATAACCATCAGCCATGCATTGCTCTCCACACTTGCTCCTCTGTTGGCTCATTGGTGCCTACCCACAGTTCCCGCATGTGCTCCTGCCCTCTTTCTTAAAGGATCGGTGCATGCTCCCTAAACCTGTTCCCCTCCAATCCTGCAATATTAGGCATCCACACCCTAGGGTGGATGCCTAAGCAACTGGTCCCATTAGCCATTGTGAAAAAGCCCCAGAAGTTCTGTATTCCAGTTCTTGTATTTGAGGATTTTGACTTATGTACTCCCTGACCTTGGCACTGTACTTTGAACTTTGTAATTACCCACCACCTGCCCTATTGTCTGGAAATTCTTATTGCACCTGTGCCACCAGCCATGACTCAAATCTGTCTTTCATCTATGCCCCTGGTCAGATCATCAGGTATTGCGCCGCAACCCAATGCAGAATCAGCTGCCTCACTACCGGGACTATTTGTGTAATTACTCGGGGACCTGGTCTAAAGAGCGAAACCAGGGTTTCCTAATTGCTGCTTCCTCAGTTAGTCCAAATGAGTCATAAACATTAAATAAATGACAAAACAGTTCCACACGCCTTCTCCTTTTTTCTAGAATTTTATTAATAGGAAATTATCCACCAGTGAAATTAATTGTACAAGAGATACAAGTATATGGCTTTTGGCTTCGTTCAAGGTTGATACATACATGCTCCATCCATTCCTTTTTTTTAAAAAACATCACTCACAGGCAAATCCTTTCAAAAAGCAGGAGAATGGACAAGCCAAGATACAGAGAAGAAGCAGAGAAATTGGTGGGGTGAAGCCGGGAGCGTCATATACAATGCCTGACATCACAGAAACTTTCAAAGCTGCGTAATATCAAAGGTTTGCTGATGTTCATTTCTTCTGAAGAACCGTACAGTTGAAAGATATGTTTAGACGGCATAGAAAAGTACAAGGGTTAATAAGTGTTACTAACGCGCCTTTCATGATAAAAACTCCCACAGTCATCACTGATTCACAATATCCCCTAAACACCCCTAAAGTTTTAATATCAGGGGAGCTACATGTATTGTGTCAGGTAACCTTTATCTCGTCTTTATGGTTGTTTGATTTGTTCAGTAGCCTTGAGAAGATATAATTATAACAGCAGTTGTAGAAAAAGGCTGGTATTAAAGAAGGTTGGGTGCAATTATGATTACGGAAGGATAGCTGCCAGTTACTTTAGCATTATATTGGTGCCTTTTTGTCTTTCTCCGCCGCCTAAATACCTACAGTAAAGCCCATGCTGTACATTCATGGAATATACTCTTGGTTCATGGTTGAGCATAAGCGTTTTTTGGGCACATGAAGGTTGCGAAAAAAGTAATCAAAAATGTTTCTTTTATTAGATGAGTTTATGGTATTTTTTTTAAACTGCCTATTTTTTATTTCTTTAGGTAACTCTGGGATTACTCATATATTTCATTATCTGTTAAGCTTTATGAAAATTAGCTCCAAAAATGTTGGCAACTCATCTACTCTACAACAGAGATCCCCAACCAGTGGATGAGAAGCCACGTGTTGCTGATGATCTGCAAGTGGAATAGCTTGCAACTGTAGCCTTAAACTATGACCATATGCACCAGCAACAATACTGTAGACATATCCTAATCTTGAAGAGTGCAGATTTAGATGGAATCCTAACACTGTGACAAATTTTTCAGTTGAATGTGGATCCCGAATAATACTAAAGATTAATTATGGTTCAAAAGGTAAAAAAAAGAATGGGGATCTCTGATCTACACTATGGCCTGCAACCATCACTAAGTAACGTACTTAGTGGTTTCAAGCCACTCTGGTCTCTTTCTATCATCCCAATAAAATGTGCAAGTCCATATAAATGTGAATTTGGACCTTACTTGGCAAATGCAAAAGTACTGTATCAAAATATCTAGAATTCAATATGACATGGTAGTTTTCAGGAGACTATCACTGCCCAACATTATTGACCACACTACTTTAAAGTGACGCTCCAGTTTTGGGACACAATTCTGAACCAGTACTAGAGGATGGAGGGGTATCTGACCTGTACTTTATCTTTTCCTCCTGGTCCATCATTTCATTGATTCTGTTCCTGTTTTTTAGGCAGCCAAGATGGGCGCCGTCACCTTCAGACTACCAGAGTATGGACAGTGCATTGATAGTGATAGGACTACAAATGCACTGTAGTTGCTCTGTGATTGGCCAACACTGCTCACATGATTAGTGTTGGACAATTACAGACCAGTTCACAGTGTCTATCAGATCGTTAGAAAATGACAGCAACCATCATGACTGCCCAAAATTGAAGCACTGAGCCAGCGGAATGGAAGGGCCAGGAAAGAAGTTAAAGTACAAGTAGGATACCCCTTCACCCTTCAGTTTCGAGACTGGATTTTGTCCTGAAACTGGAGGGCCACTTTAAATCCATCCATTTAGCTATTATTACATATGAATTAAACCAATACTGATAGACTGTAGCCAAGAGTTTGACAACAAAATGGCTGCCTTCATAATACAGGGATGCAAACATTTCAGATATATCTATTGTTTTGATACTTTCACAAAAATGTCTTGGACTTTTTACTGCAATGTTTAATGCAGAAAGCAACTAACAGAATTATCAAAGGTGAGGACAGATAATCAACATAGTTATACAATATCATCTCATTCACATTTTACAAAAACAAAGCTTTAACTTTCTACAATTGTTGTTTTTTATTATTACATATGTCTATTACCCTTACAAAGTTGTCTACAAAAATAATAGTTCAATGGGAATACAATAGTTGGCACATTGTGGGCTCAGGGTAGGTAATATGCCTAGTACATAGACTTAAATTTGACATCCATTAAAAAAGGGTCAAGGGTCGAGGCAAAAATACCACTGATGACCTATCATCAGGATAGGTCTTCAATTGATAGGCTGCAGTCCCCCACTTCGGATCCTGGTTGATCAGCTGATCAGGCAGCTGTTGTCAGCACCAGGATACACATGTGTTGGAGTAGAAGCTGATGCTCCGATCCCTGCGTAGTGGTTGGTACTTGTAATTGTAGGCGCAGCTCCCAGTGATTTCAATCTGATGCCAGCCTTGCAGGTACAAGTGCCATCCACTACACAGAAATCGGAATAGTAGCTTTTCCTCTAACCCCTATTTGTAGTGACACTGACAGCAGGTGCCCGATCAACTGATCTGCTAGGATCCCGATCGACAGACCCAGGCCAATCAATTATTGATAAAGTATCCTAAAGACAGGCCTTCAATAGTATTTTTGCCTGGAAAATCCCTTTAATAAATTGTGTTCTCATTGTCTGTTTGACCTCTTTTTGTTTAATGTATATGCAAGGAAAAGCTCTCGATGTACATGTTAAATGGAGATTGGTATCCATCACAGGCATCAATCACCCATAATGGCAGATAGTAGAAGGCTCACTTATGCACATTTGGTGGAATTGTGTGATTATACGCCCATCATGGAACTGCATTAGACAACTGGTCCAGAGAATTGTGGGTTATCTGACATTGTCGTTCCCTACTGTGGCGCTTCTGTCATCGGGTCTGGATAGCCTTCTTACCACAGCTAGCTACCTGTTTTCCCACATCTTGACAGTGACTAGAACTCTCACAGCAAAAAAACTGCAAAGACACTGTAGCTGAAAGACTTGGAAACGTGACCAAATTCCATCTGATATGGGCTAAATGGCTTGATTCAGGAAATTACAATATTAGGCTACTTCTACTTTGGACAACTGTTGGGCAGTTCAGCACCTAATAGCCAACCCAATGATTATGTTTGTGTGCTTTCACACAGGAGTGATGATCACTCAGTGAATGGAGGCGGAGCATGCTGGAGATCTCTTTTGACCACCCGCCTCCATTAAGAGTAAATCGGCAGTCATGAATGACTGCCTGTTTAAACGGGGTGACAGTAGGTTGGGTTTTAGGTGAGCTGAAGACCACGCAACTCCAACAAGTGAGCGATTCTTGTTCACTTGCCCTGTCTAGTCCGTAACTGCTCTTTAGCAAGATTACTTGGGTGATTATTGGCCTTTGTAAAAGTACCCTTAGACCACAACACCAGCAGCCCACTTACATGACAAGTTGAGGCTAAATGATACACTTGATTGCTACCTGTTTGATAGCTGCTTGAACGGCAACCCTATACTTGCTCATATACTTCTGAAAAATGTATCTGAAATAATTAGCTATAATACTGTACCCTTTTGTTAGGCTAAGGGTGGCTTTACATGGGATGATGGTCAGGTCTATAATTGTCCAACAGCTGTCCCAATGACTTATCACACAGGAGCAATAGTCATTCAGCGAAGAGAATCTCTTCTGGCCGCCCGCCTCCATTCACTGTGAACAGGCAGTTGCTCAAAGATGAGCCACTGCCTGTTTATACTGGGCGACAACCCGCTCACTAGTTGCTTCAATTCAATGAGCTGAAACAAAGCGACTAGCAACTACTGAGTGAATTTTCGTTCAGTACCCTGTTGGGTCTCTTGTTCCCACGGGGAAACTATTACTGACAATTCATGACATACATTTAATAGATGCCCATGACAGAAGTCGTACAGAGGCATCCATCACCCCAATGCTACCATGTATACAAATAAGACAAAAAAGTATACTATCCGGCATATGTTTCTTTAATGGACTTTGGTGGATGGAATAAAGTAGTCTACAGTGCTACAAGTATTCCATCCCCTTTTCTTGCAGTACAGTAATGTATTCTGGTGAGATGGAGGCCTTCATATGAATAACGGACCCCTATGGACACATTTAGCATGCGTCTTGGGAGCTTTCTCGGTGTATATGCTTAAACAAACAAAAAACACAATGTGAAGCCAGACTTGTTTTAAAACCATGACCTACACGTAAGGGCGACTTTACACAAGCGTGTTTGCGTGCGCAAAATCTGCACATGGAATATACAGAAAATAGAACTCATTGCTTTCAATGGGCTCATCCCCGCGACTCGAAAAAAATGTAGCATGCTCTATTTTGCATTTGCATGCCAAAGACCCCATAGAAGTCTATGGGAGAAGCGCAAGCACGCACTCAATGCCCGTACGATTGCACAATGTGCTGCGCAATTCTGCAGGAAAATAACACATCTGGAACTTATTAGGCTAAATAGCTTTAAAAATTACAGGGCGAGTGTCCTGCGCCCATGTAAAATGGCCCTGTAAGTGCAAAGAGGCCACCAATAAAATGTGTGAAAGCACGTCGTGAAATGCACTGCACTTACGCAAGTGTTTTTGTGCATTGACTCGTGTAAGGGGACCCGAACAGCAGAAGTCTGTTATACAGGGTAAATATTCTGGAAATACTTTGTAAGAGTAAACTAACAAGGAACCAGTAACACTTGTGAGTCATCAGGCACTAGCGGTACATTATTCATTGTATCATGGCTCAGAGATCGCGCTGGTTCCCCATAAATTCACAAGGTCTATAGTGATAATTAGTGTTACAGCCTGTGCGCTGACTTCCTTTGCAACAGGTACGTTACGTAAGTTGAATTATAAAGCGAGACAATCAGGAATTTCCTATGGTAATGAATACTGTACAAGTAAAAATACTTCTCTCTGCTTATAAGTACAGATGCAGCAAAGTTTAACTTGAGTGTGATAACTTTCTGCAACAAGTTATTCCGAGCCATTGAAAAGCTATTGTTGCCCTATCTTAACACAACAAAAGCCATTGAAAAGATTTACTAAAAGGACAAATAAACTGTGGCCCAGAAAGTTATTTTAATGCGTTAAAGGGGTTTTGTCAATAGAAAAAAATCAATACTTACCTATTCCTTCCCCAGCAGTCTTCGTACTGCATTTTCACCTGGCTGATCTTCTCCAGTCCCCCGGATCACCTCACCTTCAGCTGGACGGATTCTCTTCCTCTTGTTATGATACATCCATTCTCTGCATTCTTCTTCCGGCAGGTCAGTGTAGGTTACGTCACTAGTGATGTAACATTCACTGTCTAGCAAGGAACGCCGATCTATTGCCGGGACTGCGCATGCTCATTGTCTTGGGGCAAGTATTCATTTACCATTGTAGAGAGACAGTGCGCATGCCCACTATCGGCAATAGCTCGTCACTTAATGCTAGGCTGTGAACGCTACGTCACTAGTGACATAGCGTACATTTCCTTGCAGGAATGAGAATTCCGGCATATTTACGCTTCATCACTGGAAGAAGCAGAATTGTCCGGCTGGAGGTGAGGTGACCCGGGAGGGGGATGCAGGAGACGGGAGAAGATCAGAAAGGAGATGATGCGGTAAGAAGACTGACATGGGAGGAATAGGTAAGTATAGAATTTTTTTCTAATGACAGAACCCCTTTATGAGTCAGGTTAAACTTTGTCACATCGGCTGAACTAAACAAATGACTTTAAAGGGGTTGCCCCACTATAAAAAAAAAAATAAATCAACAACTGGGCAACAGACCCCTGGTGAAACAGCTAAACAGCTCCAGCTTCTGGTAAGCACATTCAGTGGAAGTCAGGTAAGTTCTGCAGCCAATCAGAGGCTGTCCCAATCTCCTAACATCATGGCGCCCAGGATGAGATCGCTGATGCCAAGAGAACGGGCACTCGGAAGGAACTGCGCTATTGTGGCTGGACCCCATGGCAATGAGCAGTACACAAAGAATATACAAAGACAAGAAGATTAGGAAAACTGGGCACTTATGAAAAAAAGTACCTTATGGGTAAATGAGCTATTTTTACATATGTCTCACATTAAAACCGGATTACCCAGATGGGAATACCCATTAAAAAGGTGACAATCACACAGAATACTGTTTTAATGTCTCAGCAAGGTCATTCTTACCAACTGTCCTAAATTATATCGATGACATTGATTAAAGGAGAACAATTGCACTGCATTGAGGAGGGCTGGGGACACTATCATGAGTAAGAATCAAAAGTAGTGTGTATTTACATATGTTAATACTTAGTAGGCAATCGCTGTGGAATTCATTCTACTAAGTTCCGACACACTTCAGCTGGTATTTCCCTCCACTCATCCTTCAAATGTCTTGCAAATTCTCTCAAAGAAGATGCATCAGCCCATCTACAATTATGCAAGGGGCATCATCATTGGAGAGTTGAGTAATGGAGGAATGTTCTATGGAGTGATGAATAACGCTACTCCATCATCAGATCAGATGGGCACACCAGAAGGGATATCTGGGGAACGCCTTGTATCTTAGGGTGTTTTGCCAACAGTTCAGCACTGTGGAGGTTTCTTTACGGTCTGGGGATGTGTTACGTGGCATGGTCTCAGTCCGTTGGTTGTGGTTGGCAAGAACCATAAACATGGAGGAGTGCCTTGACATTCTAGATAATTATATGCAGTCGACAATGTGGTAATACTCTGGAAATGGTCAGTGATACTTCCAATAAGGCAACGTGCCTTGTCACTAATCCACTGTTTTACTTTAGTTTGAGGATGTTCTGCGTTTGGACTTGCCTGCGTGAAGTCTGAACCTGAACCCTACTGAACATCTTTGAAAAAAACAAGAACGGCAGGAAATATAAACAATATCCATCTACATTAAGAAATCTTGTCAGATGTTTGCAGGATGAATAGAGGAAAACAGCAGCTGAAGTGTATCAGACGTTAGTACAGAGTATACCACGGAGAGTATCTGATGTCGTTAAGACACTAAGTACCCACTAAGTACCAGGGCATTTTCAGTTGAACACATTTCTGCTTCACATTACACGTGTAAAATGTGTGCACACCGTATGTAGTGAATAGAATTCATTGATTTCAATGAGTTCGGTCACATGTTTTTTGCGTGTGGATTTCAGTCGCGCAAAAGAATAAAAATCCTATAACTCAAATCCCACTACCATCGTGATACCGTCATTCCCATTACACTCTTGCATTAGGCGTCACACAGCACAAGCCTTGAGTACTCTTTGACCATGCAGAATTTGTAAAAATTGCACTGAAACGACTAAAAAAATGTCCTAAGAAATATCTCTACAATTCAAAAAGAAAACATGGCACTTTGCAAATAATTTTGCGCCACATTGGCCAGTGATATCATTTCGGTGTGTGCTTTGCTTCGGTATCTGTTAAACGCATGGCACTCTACCAAATGCAAACATTATCATATAATACTCTGATGTTAAAAAAAAGCTACAAATGTTATAAAATAACAGTTCTCACCTCTTCGATCCCCCAACGATCCAGAGCAGATGCTCCATGGGTCCTCCACTGGTCTTTGCTTACAAGCTGTCAAAGATGATGTGCCGTACTGAGCGGAGCGGTGATGTCAGCAGTATGGCACGTGACTGCTGAGGCCCCTGATTGGTGCAGCCGCCACATGCAGGAACGGCACGCTATTGTAAACAAATTCCGGTTGGGGATTGTAAAAACATCTGCACAGGATCAGTGAGGGGTGGAAGAGGTGAGCAGTGTATTTTGGTTATTCCATTTATTTGACTTCATAGACAGAATTTGCAGAACACATAAAACTTTATCTAAAGGGGATTCCAGGATTTAAAAAAAAAACCTCTGCTTTTCCAGCTAGAAACAGCATAAACTTTGACAATTAGTAAGCAAACAATACTGGAGGACCAATGGAGCATGAGCCATGTCTGGTGTTGCAGCTCAGTGACTTGCACTTGAATGGGGATGATCTGCAATACCAGACTCTGCCCATCAACAGGTGCAGCGCTGTTTCCGGAAAAATTAAGCAGACCCCTTTTCCATTAACTTTTAGGTCACCAGGAGCAGACAATATTTTTTGCAAATGTGAAGCCGCTTGTTTTGCCAAAAAGGAGTTCATGGTAATGGAATTTACAAATGACCAATACACCTGTAAAACACCATAAAAACATTCATATGGATGCATTTGATTTGCTCCCACCTTGATCTGTTCCTCATTTCCTTATTATAAAAGAATGCTAAATAAAAAAATAACTGAGGTGACCTTTTTTAAGATTTATTATATACAGTAAGGTTGCCTTAAAGGGGATCTCTAGTTGTAAACTATTGATGGTCGATCCCTAGGATAGGCAATCAAGAGTAAATTGGCAGGGGTCCGCTGCTTGGGACTCCTGTTCATCAGCTGTTTGCTGGTCTGACACTTTTATGTACTGAGTTGATTTCTGCAGGAAGCAGAAAGCTCTGTTCTGACTGCAGCGACCTTGATATTGCATTACTCTCCCATCCACTTAAATGGGAACTTTGCCTGTAATACCAAGCCGGGCCACTGCAGTGGGAATGGAGCTGCCTGCTTCCTGTAGAAATCAGCTCAGTTCACTAGCGCGCTGACCCAACAAACAGCTGATCAGTCTCGGGCAGCGGACTCCTGCCAAAGATAAGCCATCAACAGATTACAACTAGATAACCTCTTTAACCCCTGAACCATTTTCTACTATGATACCACTCAATCCTTTATTTAATAAGACATCTCTATTCACTGATAACTCCACCTACCAAAGCCACCCTTCCATTCAGAGGTGACTACATTTTGGTGGAGTTTATAAGTTTATTCCCAAACTCCCCTAAACTTAAAAAAAAAGGAAAAAATACAGTGTAAATAGAAAATAAAATCTCAGACACATGACATGGGGTTGCTTGCATGGTTGCTTCTCTCTAGACGAGAGAGACATCTACAGGAGCAAAGTAAAAAGTAGTTTAAGAGAAAAGTACAGTCACAAATAAGGCGAGCAAAGCTGCGGAGGTGGATGACACAGTATAGTTCCCGATATTGGTTGCTGATGTAATGATTCCAAGGAAAGAGATTGTTGGCGAGAGTAATTGGTGCATGTAGAAGAATGGATGTCCAGGGGTAGTTGAAGTGACATATAACAGACAAGGGAGAATTCAGGGACAAAGGCAGGAGGTGGGAGAAATCATAGGAACGAGAGGAAGGAAAAAGAAAAGAGAAAACATTTAAGAAAATGAACAGGTCACAAATACAGAAAAAAATGTAGCAAAAATCAGCATAGCCAAACAAGAAAAGAACAAAAAAAAAAAAAGATGGTGGCTGTTAGAGGAATTGCATAGTTACTGAGGCAAGCCAGGAAGCAGAAGCTGTTAGCGGCAAATTAGAGCTCACACAAGAAGCAAGCGCAAGACAGCAGAGCGAGAAGGTAAAAATATGCTGAGCAGGAAAAAGGTGAGAAACCGACCCAAAGGACAAATGTACTCAAGAAGAATCTGTCGGAAGGCTCATGCTGCCCAAACCACGGCCAGCATGAACCTGGGACAGGGATGTCTATTGCTCCTGTGTATGTTTTATTAAGAAACGCTGTGGCGTTTCAGAAAAGTATACTTATAAGTTTGACTCGGAAACTGGGCTCCGAGTTACGGTGGCGGGCCACGTCAGCCTTTCCCCGCCCACAGCTGATAGCTCTCTTGCCATACTGAGCGAGCTGTCAGTCTGCATGCTGTGGGCGGTAGGTCTCCGTGACTCACATTTTAGTTCCTAAGGCAGAGTTCAAAATGTGTTTTTTTCTGAAACTCTGCAGTGTTTCAGAAAAATACATAAATTGGGCATCCCACTCCCGGGCTCTTGTTTCCCGTGGCTCAGGCAGCATGAACCTGATGATAGGATGCCTTTAAAGGGGTTATCCAGACAGAGAAATATTTATGAAAACAACTCAGAGTGGTGGCAAAACATATAAAAAGCCATAATCGCCTCAATCGATCCACTGCCACTCTAGTTCCACAGATGCCTGGCTCACTGTAGCCCTCCACTTCCTGCTGCAGCAATGACATCACCGACAACAAGGACATGTGACCACTGCAGCCAATTACTGAGTTGCTATAACCAGTGATTAATTGTAGCGGTCAAGTCCCCGTATTGGGACATCACTACTGCAGAAGTGGTCACTAGCCAAGGACTAGACACCAGCAGAAAGGGAATGGCGAGGACTGGGTGGGGTATGTCTTTTTTGGTTTTGCCACCACTCTGAGGTATTTAAAAAAAAAATTATCTCTTGATAACCTTTCTAGAGATAACTATCTTAAGAGATCTATGTCTAAAATAACTAAGTTCCTCAATAAAATATCCCTGAAGGCAGGTCACCAAGTTGTTCTCTTCGAAAAATTTTTAAAGGAGTTGTCTCTTGAAGATGACCCATTTTGAAATTAGGCTGGTCCAGTGATCAGCTATAGCTAGCCATACGTTCTGGCAGAGGAAATCTAGGATCACATGGTGGACAAAGAAATGAATGGCCATCCGCAAGAATCCCCCTCTGTCCATAGGTATTTAGACAGCTGAATCCCTCTCTATCCATAGGTGTGTGGATGCCTGAAACCCCTCTGTCCATAGGTGTGTGGACGCCTGAATCCCCCTCTGTCCATAAGAGGGTGGATACTTAAATCCCCCTCCGTCCATAGTAGTTCTGTCCTCTTACCTACTTTCCATCTACGGGTAGATTAGGCCCTTAGGTACGAGATGCAGGGCCGTCCTTTACAGGATGATTGCCCTGCTTGTAGGCAGGGTCCCATCCCCCATAAGAGCCCTTTAACATTTGCCTATGTGGACCTTTTTGGACCGTTATGTCTTAGTGTAAACCCCTCTCTTCATTTGTTCATGCTTGCAGGTGGATAAGCCCTACATGAACGTAACATTTAACATAAAAACTTGATTTACACAACAAGTCTTTATCTGATGAAACATTCGCTTTAAAGACCCCTAAAAGGGTTATCCAAGTTAAAAAAAGTAAACAAAATAACAAACTATACTCACTTCTCTTCTAACTTGGGAAAGAGTGTACCGGCTCTCAGGACGATCCCAGTCTCTGCTATGGCGGAAGTCAGGTAACTGCTGCAGCCAATCAGAGGCCACAGTGTCACTGCTCATTTTGTGCGCCATGATGCCAGGAGTTCGCAACGCAGTGGTCACCTGATTGGCTGCAGCGGTCATCTAATTTCCACTATCGGCAGAGACTGGGATCACTACAGGACCCGATGCACTCTTTACTCTAGGGACAAGAGAAGTGAGTATAGTTCCTTTGACGCATGGTCATTATTGTGTAGTGCTACATTAAGCCCCTGTTCTCTACTTTCTTCGCTTTGTCTGGATAATTGTTTTTTTTCTCTTTTTACTGTTGTTCTGCCACTCACTTTATAAGGAAATCAGAATAAAATGTGCAATGAATCCTAGTAGAGTCAATACAGAGGAACACAGAATTTCAGATGTTTTGACAAGCCCTCAAGTGCTGAAAGAACTGACAGAAAAAATGAGGAATATGAAACTGCTACCTGCAAATGGAAAAGGGATGTTTTAGGAGATAGCATTACGTTTCATATGGCTCTTCTTTAATGATATTCTAGGCATTCGTTCTTTGTACGTTCAGTAGTCATGGTTACAGCATTACGTTGATATTGAAATCTGAAGTGCACTTTATTCGCTCATTCGTCCTGATATTTGTTTTTGTTAAAGTCCAGACCTTAAAGGGGTTGTGCATTCTAGAAAATCTATATTCTAATCCTAATATGCTATTGGTGAACTCTGAGTGGATAGAGGTGAATCCCCTGTTTGGGACCCTTATCTATCTGATATGTCATAAAGAAATGTCAAAAGTTTGGATCCATAGATGCTGAGATCTCCACTGATCGTGAGGATGAAACATCGCTGGAATGAAGCAGCACAAAAGCTCAGCCGAGTGCTGTCTCTACTCACTAGAGGAAGATGAGCAGAGTCTATGAGCTTGTCTTCAGCTCGTGAGCAGAGAGAGCGCTCGGCTGAGCATTTCTGCTACTTTTTCTAGCAATCGGTGGGGCTCCCAGCATCTGGACCCACCCATGAGTCAAAACGTTTGCCATGCCCCTATGACATGTCAAAGGTTTTTTGAGAATAAAGACATATTGTAATTGAAAACATCACTAAATTTAATGAGAATTGTGTAATGTTTAACTTCTCCTATGTTGGCGCTGTAGAGAAACTGAACACTTACTGCACGATTCCGCCCCTTTTACAGAGGGTTTCAACAGTGTAACTAATAGTCAGGCAACACTTCTAACATATGCACTGGTTTCAGGGAATATGAATTTACAGGCAAAACGTTACAAAGTCTTTGTCATTATTTAGAATACCATCGCTGCCAAGCAAAAAGCTATTAAAAATACACTTTTAAAAACATTTTATTATTAACTGCTTGAAAGCTTAATGTCAACCAATCATTGGCACAGGTTTCAAAATAAGGAATCACCTCACAAACTCAATAGTAATAAAGATCAGGGTAGATACTACGGGTATAGGATTACTTACTTCCCAGGCTATTGCAATACAAACAAAAACTTACAATGACCACCCTATTTCCAGGGCCAAATCAATTAGATAACCAATCACTAAGGGACTAGATAAAATTCAAATCCTGGTATGTCCTAGTATTCCCCTGTACATAGATGGGATTAACGCCCCGCTCCGAAACCTTACCCTACAAACCTTATATTATCCTACAGACTAAGGCTAACTCACAAATGGAAAAAAATGACTATGATCCATAAAGGTTGTCAGTCATATAACATATGGGCAAAATCCATACGTAAAAAAGCCTAATACAATATAGATTTAACAAACATTCATCGAAAAGGCTATACAACACCCCCCCACCTTTTTTTTTGGTCTCAGGTTCATCGAGAGAGGCAAAATATAGCGTAAAGAAAGTGAATTAATGTTCGCCTCATAAAGTGTTAGTACATAATAATATTAATCTTCTGTAATGGAATTACCTTGTCTCTCATATAAGACAGGGGTTGCCAGGCATATATCTGCTCGGTGCCCTTTTAGGCAATATGGCTTCACTATAAGGGGCAGTGACTTTTTACATACGGGCATTGCAAATGTTAACTTAAAAGCTTTTATGCCACCTTCTGTGGGGCCAACATAAGGTAGCGTCAGGCACGCTGATTGCAGAAATATGTTTGTCTTATATATATATATATATGTGTGCAGTGGTTTATCAGAAACCTATATTTTACCAATAGCAGCATACATGTAGATGACTACAGGAAGTAGTCCTGGATATTCATAAGTTGCATACGTCCACCCATCTACCCCACCCATCAGCCACTGATTGACAGCTCTCTCTATACACAGTAATAGGCAGACAGCTGGCAACCAGCGGCTGGAGGGTGGGGTAGTTGGAGCTAGCCTGCAGCTCATGAATATCCAGAACTACTTCCTGTATGCATCTATGTGTGTGCTGCTACTGAAAAAAATGTAGGTTTCAGACAAATTGCTTCACAGACATATTGTTGTAATCGGTGAGCCTTTCGCAACCTTTCCAATCCACTATCTGATGTCTTCCTGTATTCTGATTGAAGTTTGTACAGCTCCAATGTCAGAAGATGTCCGACAGGATATTCTTACCGTCTATTGCCAGCTACTGCTCTCTGGCACACACTGGCTTTAGCCAGCAGATGGCACTGCTGTATAACAGCAAAAAGAGAAAGCCTTTTAGGAAACTCTCAATCCAAAATTGGATTGGAAAGGGTTAAAAGTGCCCTCAGAGGCAGCATAAAGGTGATGACAGATTCCCTTTAACATGAAATGCCTTATGATAACTGTACTACAATACTGTAAATTGAATTACTACGAAGCCCCTGTCAAGTTAGCAATTGCTATATCTGTATATCTCATTCATGGATGTGGGATATGCTCTAAGTATGTATCTTGTCTACATGGATATGAATACAGTATTCACTGGAAGCTGTGATCTGCGGGATCTGTACTTGGGGGAAATTAATTTTAATAAAGTCTATTCTGAAAGTAAACCATGTATAATGTTCTTTTATTTTACCCATATTTATAAATTCCCCGAGAAACCCTTCGTATTGATACAGTGAGACTGAAGAAAATCCCTGCAATCTCTGATTTTAGACAATATGTTGGGCTTTGGCTACAAAGTCATTGCAGAGACGCCTTGTTTAACATTTACTGCAGCCTGGTTTTAAGCAAGCAACGGATGGCTTCCATTTACGGTAATGCGGATAGCGCTATTACTGCTCAGGTTAAAGAAGAAAGCAACATGTCTAGTTCCAATTGTATAATCAAGGGAAAGCTATCGTCTATTGAAATTCAACAAAGCAAGAAAAGTCTCATTATTTATGTCACTCAATAATTTATTCTTCACTCACACGATTCTAGAAATGGGCCGCAAACGGAGATTACAGAACAACACCGCGCAATTTAACCACAGGCAACAACATCTACACAACAGTCCTTTAATCTAAGAGTGCAAGTAATGGTCTCCACCAGGAGATCACGTCTAAGCTGCCAATTGTAATATATACACTGTATATGAGACATTTCTATAGAGCTCTGCCCCGTGATGATATAATATAGCATCCTGCTTATAAAATGCGGTAGAATATGGCAAAGACTGCAGTGAACGACATACACAATCCAAACTACAGGTGTAATACCCTGGAGGAAAGCCACTAAATAACCAAAGAAGGACACAGACACTACAACTTGTCCAGTAGGCGTCAACTTTCATTATTTTTTTGCCATCGGCATTCTATGACCAAAATGGAGTATGTGTTGACCTCCAGAGGCCCAAACACCAATATACGGCTGAGACTTTTAAAACAAACTCAAATGACCATCATAAAAACCAGCAAAGCAAGAAAATTAAAAACAAAAATCTTGTGTTACTCAAAAATGCAGCACTGAGACATGCGCAAATATGCCCATGTGAAGGAGCCCTTATAGCCAATATCAGGCTTGGCCTCCTCCTATCCATGTTGAGTTCTTCCAGCCCTAGTTCCTGCAGTAATAAAGTGTGGTGCCAACCATATCTATAGTGTGCTTTCTGTGAAGCAGCTGAGTTAGAAGCAGTGTCTCACTAATTTAAGTAAATCTGTCTGGAAACCTGACAGTTCCTCTTTAAAATCGTTGCACTTGGTGATTGTTACACCATGTGACTTAACTATCCATAGGGTGCTATACTACAATATTCATACGGACGGCTTCCTGCACCAGTATGAGAAAGACTGATTTGCCCAATAGAATCCACCATCATTACTTTAAACGTTGGTACTCCTAAAGTTAAGTTTCCCAGGGAATGGATCCCAGTTGGAGGTCACAAGTCTTGATCTCCCACTGAGCACAAATGGGAAGAGAAAGAGTCCCAAACTGCTCTCCTAAAATCATCCATTCAGAATTCATCATGCATCGGCTATTAATTTGCACAACCTCAAACACAACCCATCCATGTGATACAACTGTAGTCATATATTAGACTCTACACCACACACCCAGAAGTAGTTTTATATAGATCACTGAAAATGCACAAAAGGTTTCCCATTAAGGGATCCATTTTTTACTGAAGTGATCCCCCCCTCCGATTTTGGGACAAAATTCCGTCCTGAAACCAGAGGTGGCCTTCAGTTGTGGTTCTATACCATTCAACTGATCTGCCACTCACAGGTCCTGTTTTCGGGCATCTAAGACGTCCAACGCAATTTTCAAACTATGAAATCTCCATAGTGCACTGGTAGTGTTAGACTACCGATGCACTATACCTGCTCTCTGATTGGCCAGAGCTGCTCATGTGATCCATACTGGCCAATCAGAAGGCGGTGCACAGTGTGCATTTAATAGTTAGAAAATTACTGAAACCATCTTGGACAGCCGAAAATAGGGTTTGGAACTAGCAGATCGGAGGGGCAGCACAGAAGAGGAACTGCAGGTAATGTACTCCCCTCTGACTCCTGTTCTGAAATTGGAGGGTTGCTTTAAGGTGCTCCTGTTACAAACAATCTCGCTCTGTTTTTCTGGGTAGAAAACGCTAAGAAATCTACAGAAGCTTTTCTAGGAACTAAGATTCAACAGGCTAACTCAGCCCAAGCTGATGAAGCTACAGGCCCTGTATGCCCCGAGCCGGTCATTCTTCATCAGTTAGAAAATCACATTTCTATGTCGAAATCCTACAGTGAATTAGATGCCATGCAGAGAGTTCCTCTGGCATACATGGCATTATCAAAGCATTAAAGAGCATAAGTAGGACTCCATAATCAATCAACTCACCCCTTCATAGCCTTCCATATATGTAGGGGGTATTTAGATGAACACCCTGGGGCTTCACAAGCCAATTCTCTTAAACTCCACCCAAATAACATTTCAGTTAAGCATAAAACACTAAACTAACCACATATCTACAAGATGACTGTCTCCGTAATGCAACCGAGAACTAAACATGAGGCCAATTTTAGCCAGGCGTATTTCAAATCCGTATTTAACCCCTTAAGGATGCAGTCCTTTTTAGGTTTTTTTCCCCCACCTTCAAAAAATCATAATTCTTATTTATCCGTCGACGTAGCTGGCTGGGGGCTACTTTTTTTGTGGGACGAGTATAGGATAATACTGCATTTATTTTTTTTTTTTGATGGACTACTTTTAAGAAACAAAATCTTCGGAGTGCCATAACGTTTTTATTTTTCAGTCAACATAGTTGTGTAAGGACTTGTTTTTGGTAGGACGTCCTGTAGTTTCTATTGGTACCAATTAGTACCATTCCCATTGGTTCTATTTTGGGGATCATACAACTTTTTGTTTTGGGACAGAGTGACCAAAAAAGCGTAATTCTGGCATTCGGACTTTTACGGATGCAGCAATCCTGAATATGTTTTTGTTTTGATTGTTTTATTATAAATATGGAAAAATGTTTTTTTTTTTACTTTTACTTTCTTTTATTTTTGATTTATTAATTTTACACATTCTTACATTTTTTTATTCCCCATACGGGACATGAACTTGTAATCATTTGATTGGTCATGCAGTATAATGGAATACTGTAGCAAGAAAATCCATAAGGCTATTCACATTTTTTTTCCCGGCCTTGTTTAAAATACACAGCATACTCCAGGGAGAGGGATTAGAGTACGGATGCGTCTGGACTTCATCTGCTGTTACATTCAGAATTATTCTTCTCTACTCGGCACAAAAACTGATCGGTTTTTGCCTTGTAGAAACTAAAACCAATGAAATCCAATATGGAGGCAAGTACAGATGAAGCAATAATGACATACTGATGTAATTCCCTTTGTGATACGCCCATCTGAAGGACGAAGTAATGTTTAGCCCAACTGCGATACAGTAAATTTCTGCGACGCGTTACAGCAAAGTTTCTATTGACTTGTAACGAGTTAAGATGACTTTCGGTGTCACAGTCCGCCATTGCCACAGCCTTACAACTGGTCTTGTGTTATGATAACAACAGCTTTTCAATGGATTAAGGTGAGATAATATGTCACAGAACGTTATCACAGTCAAGTTAAACCTTGTTACATCTGTACTTGTACTCCACATGACAAGACCGGAACACATTTTCTTAGAACTCTGCATTGTGCCAATCCTCTGTTCGGGTGCCTTCACGCAATCCGGAATATTCTACAGGATGCAACGGAACGTTCCGCTATTAACCCCTTAAGGAACAGGCTGTTTTGTACCTTAAGGACCTGACACTTTTTAGGGATTTTAGCCATGTGGTGGTTTTACTGCCCTATTTTGTTTCCTTTAGCTACCAAAATTATTTTTGCTGCGTTTTTTTCCCGTGACATATAGGACGATTTTTTAAATATCTTTTCCACTGACTTTTTTTTCCGTTTTTTTAGTTTTATTGGGGGTAAAATGCTAAAAAAAACATGATTTAACATTTATAGTTATTTTTTAGAAAATTTAGTATATTTATGCTAAAATAAAGTATAGGAACAGGTTCCTCTATTTGTTTTGGACGTTTTGATATATAATATGTATGATTTGGAATACAGGGTGCTTATAGCAACGGTTTTGGTTGGCGTCAGCTTTGTGTTATTCTCTTTCTTATGTATATATTGTTGTTGTATTCTGTAATTTTGTTTTGCTGATGTATAGAATTATGTTTTTTACTATCTGTGTCCCCAATGACGTCATGTAAGACCTCTGGGGGACATTCATTTTTTTTTTCATTTGACTCTTTCCCACTGTAGTTGGGGCATCCATAGGAGCCCCAGTTACAGGGAAAAGCAACCCCTGTAGTGACATTAGTCACTGGCAGAGCTGGCCAGGGTCTAGTATGACCCTCCAGCTCTGCTGTAGCAGGGAGTCCCAGAGGTTACATGACCCACCGGCTCCTGTAGTGGAAAACACCCTTCCACTTTCACTTTCTAGTACACAGTGCTCATTGAGCGCTGTGTACTCGGGGAAGGAAAAGGCAAAAAGGGTTAAAACTCCTCCTGCCTTCTGCTCTGGGTTATCAGCTGTTACTAACAGCTGATAACCTGTCCTGCTTCTGATTGATTGCAGAAGCAGGAGGCTTAAAGCATCGCCATAATTTTACTATCAGCGGGGTTTTAAGCCAAGGACCAGGTGCCATATATTTACCGCTCTTGGTCCTTAATGGGTTAAGAGATGCAGCGAAATCTGCAGATTTAGATGAAGACTTGCTGTCAGAATTCTGTTATTTTCAATGTCATGTTAACCCTTTTTAATCCACTGTCTGATGTCTTCCAACATTCTGATCGGAGCTGTACAGCTCCGATGTCGGAAGACGTGTGGCAGGGTATTCTTACTGTATATTACTGGCTTCTCTGTTGTTGGGCGTCCCTCCAGCATGTCACATACTGCAGTACTGGCTCTAGTCAGCAGATGGCGCCATTATATAATGGCAGAAAAAGAAAGTCCCCTAGGAAACCCTGAATCCAAAATTGGATTGCGAAGGGTTAAACCTGCGGATTTTGGTGCAGGATTTTCCGCACAGTGGAATATTTCATCCCATATGAATGCACCCCCATTCCTCCTGTGATGAAGTTGACAACAGGGTGTTACCATTCTCCCTACCTGCGTGCGCATGAAAGACTGATGATACGCAAATGGCACACGGACATAAAAAAATACACATAGGCAACTAAATGCACACAACACACACACATATATACGCGCAGTGAAATCAATCCATCTTTCATGGAAAATTGTATACGCCATGTGAATTATTCCTAATTGATGCATCTGTAGACATGAAACTCTCAGATTGTGTCGGAGGCGTCAGTTGACATGAGAATTAGTAACACCCAATTGTCAACTTATTCCCACATTTTCTGAAAGAATGACAGAGGCGCTTTCACAGGGCGGAAGTAGTCCGCACGGACATTTATGTGTAGCAATGTCATCCCATTGGGGCTGGAATTCAACATCTCTTAAAATACGCTCATCTTTCCTTAAAAACCACAAGATTTAATTCCGCCGTGGAGAAGCTTCCTGCTGCAGAATTAGGGTGACTACCCACTACAGTTTTGTTTTTTTTTCTGCAGGGGTCTATGGGATTTGTAATGTTAAAGTTGCAATCACACAAAATCGCAATTTACCGCGAAATCGTGATTTTGCGTGATTTTAACATTACAAGTCCCATAGCCCCTGCAGGAAAAAAAAACGCTGCAAATTTCGCAGTGAAAAAAAACTGTAGTGGGTAGTCACCCTAAGGACAACTTACAGAATTGTTGTTGCAATTTTTAACATACAGGCGGTTATTCTGCTATTACCGCAATTAAAGTCTGCAGAAAAAACCTAAGAGATTCCACAAAACTTTCCATAGAAAACATTCCGCAGTTAAAAATGCAACAAAATCTCCAGCTGCTTTGCGTTCTGTGGACAAATTTCGTCCTGCATGAAAGCACCCCAACGCACGACTGTAAGAAAAGATGCTCCGAAATTATTATTTTCACAGGGAATGCAAGTATTTCCAAATTAGACGTCTGCTGAGTCAAGAGCTTTTCTTTTACAAGGATTAGGGTGGTTTCACATCTGCGCTCGGGGCCCAACAGCTCAATCTTAGGACAGAACCGAATAGCACTTGACTATAATGGGTCCGTTCACTTTCCATTCAGATGCCCGGCCTTTAGCCAGAAGAGAAAGCGCTGCATGCCTAAACTTCCAACTCAGGTGTGAAACCAACCTTATGCAGATGAAGAAGACCTAAATGTGACAATGTTTCTTTAGGACCATGGCGCATTAAAAGTAATTAAGTAGTTAAAATTGACCTCAAAGTGGAACGTGCCAAATACCAAACTTGTCACCATACATCTGTGGTGCGTGTCTATGGAGCCAATGATATATATTTCATAAGACTGAATACTCCCTGTGCTGCATCGGGTAAGAAAACAATGAAAGGACTTACAAGCTGCAGATACCTCACAAAGTATATATTTCTTACAGATTACTTACAAGACATTTACAAAAACATCAACAAACACCACAAGCAGCTTATTGTCACTCTGTGGTAATGTTTGCAACGTATTCACGGTCAGCCTACTGCATCAAGACACGGTCCAGGCACAACACAAGCTGTGCATGCAAGACCAGTAACGGTGGTTGGTTATAAGCAAGCAGCTGGTAAGGGGCATGTTCAAGCACGTTAGCTAAGAAGCAGCAAACTTTGCGTTAATGGTTAAGCAAAAAAGGAGAGGGAGTAAGACAGAAAACGCACCTGGAATGACAGTGGGCTTTGTGGTGGTCCTAAAGTTGAATAGAGCAGCTTTGGACTTCCCTTGTTGGTTCTCAGCGACAACCACCACCTCATATTCGGCATTCCAGTCTAACGAGCGGAGCATGATGTGGTCACTGTCTGATGACATCTTCATTTCAGGTTTCCAGTCCACAGAATTTTTCTAGGGTAATATAGTAAGTATAAACCAATGGTTAGTAGTCGGCACAGAATGCATTTAGCTTATTATAAGATACACTATCCTACCAAAAGTATTCGGATACCCCTATCAGTCAAATGGATTGTGGCTTATTAGCACGTCATATGTCCTAAACCATGCTGCATAAGATGCAGATCCTTGGAGGTATCAGCCATAGTTTGTCAATGGAACTGCACGTTATTGGATATATGGGTTATGCCGCTGCACACAAGCTATCCATAACAAAGTGCAATGCATCGGCTGTCAACAATGGTGCAAGGAGCGTCGTCTTTGGACAGTTGAGCTACGGAAGAACGTTCCATGGGGTGATGAATCGCGCTACTCCATCTTCACATCAGATGGAGGTATCTGGGTGTGGAGGATGTCTGGGGAGTGCCTTTTTCCCTGAGTGTTTTGTGCCAACAGTTAAGTATGTCGGAGGTACCGTTCTGATTTATGTGGCATGGTGTTGGTCTGTTAGATTTAGTAACAAGAACCACAAACATGGAGGTGTACCTTGACATTCTTGTTATTCTGCAGTGCTTTCAGGTAATTATTATTTATTACCCCCCACCAAGCTGGGTTCTCATTTACCGACCTCGGAAGGATGGAAGGCTGAGTCAACCTTGAGACGGCTACCTGAATCACACAGGGATTGAACTTGCAACCTTCAGGTTGTAGGCGAGAGCTTACACTCTGCACCACACGAGGCTCATTCTAGACAATATGTGCTGTCGACAATGTGGTAATACTCTGGAAACAGTCAGCAATATTTCCAACAGGTCTTGTCACAAATCTTATGTTGTTTTACATTAGTTTGAGGATATGGATGTTCCAAGATTAGACTGGCTGCACAGAGTCCCGACTTGAACGCTACTGAACGCTACTGAACATCTTTGGGACAGACTGGAACAGCAAGTTCAAACATATGAACAATGTTCATCTTCTTTGAGAGAACTTGCCAAATGTTGGGAGGATGAATGGAGAGAAATACCAGCAGACGTGTATCAGACATTAGTAGACAGTATGACATGGAGAGTATCCAACGTAATTACCGTAGGACCAAAGGAGCCCCACTAACTCTAGCCCCACTAATTTAATGAAAAAAAAGGATTTTTGTGAAATGCCAGCCCACTATTGCCAGCTTATACATTCAGTTTCTTCAATAATCGACATTGTTGTTCGTTATCCATCACTCTTTTAGTTCTAGCTCTTACTGTCATCTATAATTGATTATTATAGTTATGAATACGCTGCTCGGCCAACATACACTCTTTGTCAAAGAAAAATCAAGTGGGTAGAAGGAGTTGTTGTTTTGCTGCAAAACTCAGCATGCAGTTACATCTTAGGCAGATATACAAATGATTGTAGTTGTGGAGTGATTAGATGAACGGTCTTGTCACCTGAGGCCTTAAAAGTGGTTCCAACCTTGGCCTATAAAAAGGCTCTAAGAGACTCCTTGTGTGTAGTGACCTCTTCTTCCACTTGTGTAGAACTTGTTGACCACTAGACACCTCTGTGATGCAATCCAAGAGATTTCGCCCAGTCAACAGAGTTTGAGAGACGGTGCATGATTGGAAAGCAAGAAGCTGGATGGTCGTATCGATGAATTGCCGCCACCTGGGTGAGGATGCATGAGGGCACACACACCATACGACTAGGTTCAGGATGCCTACGACAGACCACCAGTAGAGAGGATCGTCTGATCGTCCGACAAAGATAAGCAGCTCCAACTGTTTTATTGTCTGCTATCCAGAGGCAGGTGGTGCTATCGTTACAGGTCCCTGTGTCTGTATGAACCATTTCCAGATGTTTGGCTGGTCTCGCGGCACTCACTACATGTTCTGCCTTTAACTCCCACCCACCGTCACCTGCATTTGCAGTGGTGTTGTAAACAATGAAACTGGACTGCTACGGAGTGGAACCGGGTTGTCTTCAGCGATGAATCCAGCTTCAGTTTGGGCACTGACAACGGACGTGTTCATGTCTGGAGACCTCGGGGTGAGCCCTAAATCCTGCCTTTGCTGTGGAGTGGCCCACTGCCCCCACTGCTGGTGTGATGGTCTGGGGGGCATTAAATACAACAGTCAGTATTCCCTAGTAGTGGTAGGATGGACAATGACAGCTCAGTGGTATGTTCAGGACATCCTGCAGCCACATGTGTTCCTCTTATGGCAGCTTCCAAGAAGCATTTTCCAGCAGGATAATGCTCGGCCGCACACAAGGGGATCACAGGAGTCTCCACGGCATTGTAACACTTCCGTGGCTGCCTAGTCACCAGATTTATCACCGATAGAACATGTTTGGGACCATCTGGGACACTAACTTCGACAGCCTATGAGTTAGAATTATCTGGGACACACATGTAAAACACGCTACTTGCGTGCGTGATCAAAAATCACTTCTGCCCACGTTTTTTAGCCGCTCTGGCATGTTTTTATGGGCACAAGTACACATCATATTTGCGCACGCAAAAAGGAATGCAGACAGGCTCATTGAAATGGTGGGCAAAAATGCATTGAATACGCAGGTTTCCTGCGTATTTGCATCCATTGATTCAGTTCAATTGCCTATTGCGGTGCGCAATATGCACCCAAATAAATCATGCCGTGTATTTTTTCACGCAACTGCACGTTGGGTAAAAAAATACAATCGTGTAAACTAACACATTAAAATTAATAGATTGTATTCACTTGTGTATTACGTGCGCAAAAGTTGCCCACATAATACGTTGTGCAAATACACGCATATGAACGAGCCCTTGCTATACAATTATAACCGACCCTTTAAAGGCCATCATAAGGCTAATGTGGCCCTTGGTGAAAATAACCCCTGATTTAGAGACTCAGTTACAGCAAATGAGAACCAATAATGCTGCAGGATATTATACAGAACCTGTGTGCCTCCATGCCCACCCGTATCACATCTTGCATCCAAGCTAGAGGTGGTACAACGGCATACTAGAGCCTCCATGCCTGCCCGTATCACATCTTGTATCCAAGCTAGAAGAGGTGCAACAGGGGTACTAGAGCCTCCATGCCAACCCGTATTACATCTTGTATCTAAGCTAGAGGTGGTACAACGAGGTTCTAGGGTCTCCATGCCGACCCGTATCACATCTTGTATCCAAGCTAGAGGTAGTACAATGGGGTACTAGAGCCTCCATGCCTGCCCATATCACATCTTGTATCCAAGCTAGAGGCAGTACAACAGGGTCCTAGAGCCTCCATGCCTGCCCATATCATATCTTGTATCCAAGCTAAAGGCAGTACAACAAGTACTAGAGCCTCCATGCCCACCCGTATCACATCTTGCATCCAAGCTAGAGGTGGCCCAACAGGGTACCAAAGCCTCCCTTTAAGTGTTCAGCTCTGACCCATCACATAGACTCCTTAAGATCTCTGAAGACATGCTATGGTATTTGGCACCAAGATGTTAGCAGCAGATTCTTTAAGTCCTGTAAATTGTGAGGTGCGGACTCCATGGATTGGACTTGTTTTTTCACCACATTCCACAGTTGTTAGATCGGAATGAAATCTGGAGAATATGGAGGCCAAGTCTTTAACTGAAGAACCCTTTGTCGTTTTCCTCAAACCATTCCATTTTGTAGAGCGGCTGAGCACATTATCCTGCTGAAAAAGTCCACTGCCATTAGAGAATACCAGTGCAATGATGGGGTTACTTGATCTCTACAATTTTTCAGTAGGAGGTATGTATCACAGTAATATCCACATAAATGCCAGGATCTAAGGCTTTGAAGCAGAACATTCTCAGAGCTTCAGATTTTCTCCGCTGGCTTGTCTTCTTCCCAAAGTGCATCCTGATTTCATACCTTCCTCAGGTAAGTGACACACATGTAATCAACCAGATGTGATTCATCATACCAGGTGCTATGTATTGGGTGTGGAACCACTGTGTCGTCCCTCTGGGCAGGAAAACCACCCGGTGGAACTGACAGCTGACCCCAAGACCAGATAATCACTTCTCAGCACATAGCTTGGTACGAGGTGAAAACTAGGACAGAGCTAGCCCTGCACTGGTGAGGAGTAATCTCTGCCTAACAGAGAACAGGGTAATCATCCTGAGAAGGACAGCCATGAGCTGAAACCTGGGCACTGACTAACCTTGTCGCGACCCTAACACCAGAGCAGGTCGTACCAAGTAGGAACAGAGGCAGAGGGTGAGAGTAGATAACAGAGGACCTGGAAGAAACACAAGTAGCAAATAGCTACAGCAAACTGGAGATCAGTAGCAACAGAGATCACTGATGCTCGTGTGCCTATTGTAAGCACGTACTATTGTGGATAGAGACGGGCATGGCCACTTTGACTGGTCTGTGGCTTCTCAGCTGTATACTCAGTAAGCTGCGATGCAATGTGTGCTCTGACACCATTTTATCACAGTCAGTTGTGATACAGTAGCTCTTCTGGGGGACCAAACCAGGCTGCCTAGCCTCCACTCCCCTGATACAATACGTCTTAGGCATTCATGACACTGTAGGCAGTTCACCAACTGTCCTTCCTTGGACCACTTTTGCTAGGTACAAATCAATGCATACAGGGAATACCCCACAAGACCTGTAGTTTTGGAGATCTTCTGACCCAGTCATGTAATGTTAAGGCTGATCAGTGTACATATTTATAACAGAGCATAATCAAAAACAAAACCATGTAATGCAAGAAATGCACAGCTAGGGATGTGGGGGAGGAAAGAATACGATGTGCAGGATGGCAGCACCCAGTGACAGGTGCAGCAGGGGAGAGGCAACAGCACCATGGCAATAAGCTCTCCGGGACATGCTTTCCCTTGCTCCTGTGCAAGCTCTGAGTTGATAGGAAGGCAAAAATGGCACACGATCCATTTTAGAAAAGTGTCCCAACCCCAACTGCTCCCTAGAGCAACTGTCCTATAATCTGTTCAACAAATAGCACATAACGTATCTGTCATGAATGATAATTCCCACAGGAACATTTGCTGTGAAACAAAAAGCACTGAGCTGAAGAAAGTGTGCAGATCAGGCAATTCATAATCAGTCTACTTACAGCTTTGTAGCGGACCAGGTAGTGGCGGATTGGAGAGCCACCATCATCTTGCTTGATGAGGATGACTTTAAATGAGTTTCCATCTTCTCCAATGCGACCTGTCAGCTTTGGAGCACTTGGTTCTCCTGGAAAGAATCAGTGTTTCTCACGGTTAAATGGCTGCGGACACAACCTGAATAACTAACAGAGAAGGACCGGTAGCTTTACACAAAGCCCAGTACTTATTATAGTGAGTGCAGGCGAGATGACTTCTAAAGCTCTTCTACACAGGAGCTTAAAGGATCAGAGCGAGCCAACTAAATACATTAGTATGAGAAAAACACAACAAATGTTTTTGCTTTTCATTACAATTTCATTACTCTTCTACAATTCAAGAGTTCAACGCATTATAACGATATAACATTCACGTAAGGAGGACCGTATTGGCTTGACTTACAATAGTAGGTTAAGCTTTTACTATAGATATTGTTTAACCATTGGGACCATTTTTGAATTTAATCTTTTTTGGAATACACATTTTATTTTTTTATACTACAAAGCACCTATGTTATACTAGTGGTAGTATATATTAGAAATTAATGAAAAAAATATGCGGTCATTGGCTAAAGGAATTTTTGAGCTGTTAACTATTGATGGCTTATCCACAGGATAGGCCATCACTAGTAGATCGGCAGGGATCTCTGGCAGCAGACCCCTACCAATCAGATGTTTTCTGGGCCAGTGCGTTTGTGTACTGAGTGGATTCCTTTAGGAAGAGACAGCTCTGTACCAAACAAAGTGGCCTGGCTTGTTATTGCAGGTCAAGTTCCCGTTCAAATGATTTGAAACTTGGCTTGCAATTCCAAGCTCGGTAATTGCAGTGGTAATAGAGCTGTCTCTTCCTGCAGGAATTTGCCAAGTGCAAGAGTGCACTAGCTCAGAGAACAGTTGAATGGCAGCGGTCCATCGTTAGGGACCTCCACCAATCTACTATTGAGAACCTATCCTGAGGATAGGTCATCAATAGCTTTACAACTGAACAAAGCCTTTAAAATTACCTTCTAGTCCTGGACTAACAAACATGTTCACACCAGGTCTCTGACCTACCTGTTGCACACTGGGCATTACTAGTGCATCATTAGTCTAAGACACTACACACTGCTTTGATTGGCCAGTGCTGCCCACGTGAACAGTACTGGCCAATCAAAGCAGAATATAGTGTCTCAGACCACCAATACATACTAATGTGTATGCAGCCATCTTTGTTTTCCAGGACCGGAGGGTCACTTTAATGACTGCTCTATAATTGTCTATTTTTTCAGGACTAAGCGATTATATAGAAAACTGTGTTGTAAATCTGTGGAGGATTCATTTTTTATGTACTACTAAAGTCCAGGGCGCAGCTACCAATCTCTTTGTATCAATACATATGAACAGCCAGGCAAAAGTATTTCACCATGGTGAAATATGGTTACAAATATTGGTTTTCAGTATAAAAAATATCTGAAAAAAGCCTCAAAGCCAAAAGAGTATAAATAAAAGACAGAGAAAATAAGAATTATATCTATAAACAATCATATTTACTAATCATTATCTTGCTCACTGAGTAGGTGCATTAGCCCAGAAAATATACATGCATTACTACTGAACACATTGCATGAGTTTATGCATTTATTTTGTATATGTTTTATGGTGATTTTTTTGCAAATTGTTATGTAATTATACCTTTATTGGTACTCGAATGTATATGGCTGTGTAATGGTGCAAAGATAATGCCATATATCCTTCGGTAGCTCCCTGTCCAGTACTGTAGCCCCAATCTCCGTCGCTCTGAACCCGGAAGAATCTGCAGTGATCACCTGCATTGCATTGTGCCTATGACCATTCAGCCAATTCCAGGCTTCGGTGGTGATTCTGCCATGAACAGCATGTGACCACAGCCAACTTCCAAGCGGCAGGGACTGAAGCTCCGGTGCTGGGCAGGGAGCCACTGAAGGAGAAGAGTTTGTCTTTTTCCTTTATTGTACATCTTTTCACGGCCATAGAATTTTTTTTGAGTCCTGGAAAATTCCTTGGAAGCCTGTGCCCCTATTTTCAAAATTATTTCTCCTTCTTCAATAGGAATAAAAATAAAGCAACTTTGCAGCAAAAATATCCCAATGTTCTTTGTATTCAGGTCCTATCATATGCAGACTTATGTGTACAAAGCTGATGCAGATGATGTTCTGGATTATAAGCAAACCCTCCTGGTTACTTGCTAACTTACTCCTGTATAGGCATCTACAGTCATAGCAATTCACTGTTATTCACATGCTGAAGGATATGTAATCCTTAGGAGACTCCTGAGTTATATTAAATCATTAAGGTTACAGCCTGTGTGACAGAGGGAAACAGACACAAGCACACAGACTATGGTATTGAAAGAAGGAACGGGGAGAGAGAACAGCTTCACAGGGAACACCCACTGAGCTCTGAACTTGAAGCTTCATAAGCAGGAGGGTCAGACAAAGCTAGTCTTGAAAATAAAAAGGGCAACACAAAATCAGCCAACAATATCGTATAACTGGAAACTCCAGAGGTAGATATACACTGTCCTACCAAAAGTAATTGGACACCTGAGCAAGAATCAAAAGTAGTATTTAGTAGTAGTGGGGCCTTGTTTGGCTGTAATGACATTGGACAGTCCCGTGGCATACATTCTACTAACATCTGATACACTACAGATGGCATTTCTCTCCATTCATCCTGCAAATGTTTGTTGAGTTATCTCAAACAATATCAACGCTGTTCAGATTTTCTGACTTGATGTTCATGCTTTCCCAAAGATGTTCAGTAGGGTTCAGGTCAGGACTCAGCGCAGTCAGTCCAATCATGGAACATCCATATCGTCAAAACAACAGAAAACAGCGTTGGATTTGTGACAAGACACATTCTCTTGTTGGAAGCATAGCTGACCAATTCCAGAGTATTGCCACATTGTTAGCAGCACATTATTCTCTACAATTTTAGAGAACACTTCCGTGTTAATGGTTCTTGCCACTACAACCAACGGACTGAGACCATGCTACAAAAACATCACCAGACCATAAAAGTACCTTAGCCATACTTAACTGTTGGCACAACACAATCAGGAAAAAGGTGTTCCACATTCAGGTACGTAGATCTGCTTTGAAGATGGAGTAGCGCTCATCACTTCGTAGAATCTTCTTCCATTGCTCTAATGTGCAATGAAAATGCTCCTTGTAGATGAGCAAATGCATGTTCTTTGAAGTAATTTGTCAGACGTTTGCAGGATGAATGGAGGGAAATATTAGTCTATCAGGCGTTAGCAGAAAGTATGCCAAAGAGAGTATCCAATATCATTAGCTCCAAAGGAGGCCCCAATTAGTATTAACATATGAAAATAAATACTATTTTTGATTCTTGCTCAGGTATCCAATTATTTTGAGGGATAGTGTCCTGTAGATATACAGTTAAACTATTTTATAAGTCATTGCACCTACTCAGTGTTAAAGATATCAAATGGTATTTGTGACTGTCTATATTCATTGTCTGTCGTATTCTCTGTCTATGTTTTTTCTACTCTTATGATAATGAAATAAAAACATTTACACTCATATCTCATTCACAAATTTAGTAAAATGCCCTTACAATTAAAGTATATGGCTCCAATATTCGACATCATCTTAAATTCTGTATTTATTCTTATTTGCCATATGTGCAACCGAACACATTTCCTTAATAGATTCTTATAAATGTTAGTCTTTTGAAGTGTTTACTTTATAGAGCACAAAAGCAGCTAAATGGCCCTTAAATATTGATAAGAGCCTTAGTGGATAATCCACTGTTTCTGCACGGATTAAACTCATAATTCTTATAAACTCCAATTTCATAAGTGGTCGCAGAGGTACTTTAGTGTTCCATTCCCGGGGACTGAAGAAGAGTGCAATTTTTTTTTTATTATTATGAAGAGAAAAAAAAAAGATTTACGCTGCACTTTACATGGAGATTACTCAACGAACAGGACCTGCCAATTTTAAGAAACACACACACACAAAAAAAAAGTATAAAACTAAAACAAAAGCATAAAGAAATAAGTGACTGATCTGTAAACAGAAATAGCAAACTAAAAATGCAGGGGTTAGTGATGAATGCAGCTAATAAGAAAAGAGGATTAGTGAGGAGAGAGTGGAAGATTAGTCACTTGAAAATACATCTGGCATAGTCACTGAGGAAAAGAAAATCGTTACAGAAGACGTGGTTAAGTGAAGGAGATGGATTGGACAGGCTGTTGTGAAATTCTGGTGACAATATCTTTGACTGGAAATAAATGGTGTCAAAACATGCACCCGGGTTTTACATACGAGCACCGATTAGCATTGGCAGGTAGGAAACATGCAACTTCATGCATCATGCATTAGGAAGAACGGAACAAAACAGCATGGCTTTCATTATCCCAGTTTGGTGTTTCTTACAGTCAAATAAGTTTTCATTTACTTTGTTTGCGCCATCATGCAACTTTAATAAAATGCACAGCTTTCTTATCCTTTTTTTCCGTCTATTTTTAATGAAATGTATCAAGTTCAGTAAGTACCCATATAACCCAGCTATGGTATACCATACTTTTATCCAGAGGACCCCTGTAGGCACAGAAACAACTATATTTTTGTGGAAGTCGAATGAAGGCAGATGCATGTCAATTAGAGATGAGCGAGTATACTCGCTAAGGCTAACTACTCAAGCGAGTAGTGCCTTAGTCGAGTATCTGCCCGCTCGTATCTAAAGATTCGGCTGCCGACAGCGGGCGGGGAGGAGCGGCGGGGGAGAGCAGGGAGGAACAGAGGGGAGATCCCTCTCTCCCTCTCTTCCCCCCGCTCACCCCTGCTCACTCCCGCAACTCGCCTTTCACCCGCGCCGGCAGCCGAATCTCGCTCGAGTAGTTAGCCTTAGCGAGTATGCTTGCTCATCTCTAATGTCAATCAATGTAATCTCCAGATGTAATGTCTATGGGATACTTTGACAGAATAAAGTGAAGATGAGGCCAATTTTTAATTAATGCAATGTTGGCCAAACAGTAGGCTAAGCTTAAGCAGCAAGGTAGTTCCTCGATTTAGAAGCCTATGTTTGGTGACCAGACTGGATGAGATGCAAACATGCACCTAGTAAGCCAAGCTTCCATACCAACATACCCTCAATTGCTGGGAAGATCTGTACTTGGAGTCTCATAAGGACAGCCAGTGATCATTTTTCAACCCCTATTTTCTACGACTTATTTTTAGAGAATCACTACCAGGAATTATTATCACTTTCAGCCCATACCGCCTACAGGTACGATGAGTTAAATAGATGCTTTGGCACCTCTGGCTGTCCATGTGATCTAGTTTTGGAATCGCTTTTCAGAACAGATCAATAAATGATGAACTCAATAATTACGATCAGCAATTTCAAGTATAGATTGTTTGCCAAAGGCTTGAATTTCATAAGACCTCAACATACAAATACTAGTGCAGGTTGATGTAGCATTATATGGGCTGAAAGTCTGACAGCAATGAACTAGTATAATTCAGGTAACAGGAAAGGTAAAGACAAATCAAACAGAGCAGGCGGTTTCTTTGTTCTTTATTCTCTCAATGTCTCTGCGACACGGGGAGGAACATTTTACATGTACATGTTAGTAGCACTGATTTATTATTGGATTAGTGATGTAACTAGAGGGAGTTGCTGTTTGTGCAATGTGCTAAGCACTGTAAAATACTGAGCTCAGCAGCCTAATGTTTTAAATTCTACTAATAATAATGTATTGCCTATAAAAATAATATTTGTAGATCATTTGTATGTTATTTTAGGAACCGCGATGGGGTCCAAACCATTCCCTGGTATTCAGGGTGTAATGATTTGAGTTATATGTCATTTAAGAATCTAAAAATAGGATTCCTTATAGCCTTTGAAGGAGTTCAACAAAAGAACCACATGAATTAAAATATGATTAAATCCACCGTTGTCCTTTCAACGGCTTTATATACTCCTATGAGAGGACATACTCAGGAATAATCTAGAACGTAATGGACATTTTTCATATGATTTGTAATCATTTTGGGCTTTTCTAAGCATATGAATTGTCCTATAATATGTATTATAAATAGAAATGCAGTTCAGTGTAATGGGGTAATTGTCTGGAAATGGATTATATTGTAGTAGTCCAGTGGATCTGCATATCTTAGTAAAGCTGACATGGATACACAGATTTATACCCTCTCAGAGGAGTGTTTTTATATATCAGTATACATTTAATTAAAGAAAATCTGTCATGCCCTCAGCTTAGCGGGACAGGCTGCATAGCTTTGCAGTCACAGCCCTGCTGGCTTTATCGCAGCTTTTCCTTTGTATAACTCCACCCCTGTTCTCCTCTACCGAACTCTGTTAGACTCAGCTCCTAGTGCTTTCAATTTGCCGGGTGGGAAGTCATCACTGCTCACTGTCAGTCAAATCTGATGCCATCCATTGAGAGAAGTTATGAAAGTCTACTTAATATATTCAGAGCATTGTGAGCCAGGTCTAATGGAGGTCGGTGTAAAAGAACAGAGGGGAGAGTAAGGACAAAAGAAAAGCTACCATGGTGTCAGCTATGCAGCTGGCCCCATTGACCTGAGAATATGACAGGTCCTCTTTAATGAAATGTTTGTGCACAATATTTTACTATGATCTGAAAGATTTTTCAAGCAGACATTCTACTGAACATAGCAATCCCTAGTGAAGTGCACCTTTGCATTGATTCACATGAGAATTTCTTGGCTACTTGTCGTTGATTGAAAGCTACAATAACAACAAATAAGAACACAAGTCCAATAAATTCTCTCACTGGTGAGAACATGTTGCTTTGTTACTGTAGACTTCTCTATGTAAGCTTTAGACTAAAGGTGGTGAGTTCTCCTTCAATGGAAGTGTTCAAGCAAGGGCTGGACAAATGTCTGTCTGGGATGATTTAGTGATCCTGCACTGAGCAGGGGGTTGGACCCGATGGAGTCCCTTCCAACTCTACCAGTCTATAAGTAGTCTTACACAGAACGACTGTCAGGTGCATAAGTGCCCAACAGCCGTCCCAGCCACTATCACCGTTCAGCTGATGGGGGTGGAACGTGACAGAGATCTCTACCGGCTGCCCACTTCCATTCACTGTGAACAAAGATAAACTGCCTACAGAAACCAACAGTTGCTTGTTTTTTAGGGGAGCTAAAAACCAAGTGACTCCAACAAGTGAGCGATTTCTCGCTCAGTGCCCTGTCGGTGGCTTTGTGTACACGGGCTGACTATAGACCCAAAACACTGTTTCCGGTGGCTATTCAGTTGATAATCGCACCGTGTAATGGTACTTTAAACTGCTGACTGCTTATCATATGCCATTCAATTCTTTACCTCCTCATTTTTCTAGGAAATTGATTCAGTGCAAAGCAATAAGTTTACACAAGTAATAATTTATTTGGTCTATCTACTCTTAGTGTGGGAAGGAGCCTAGAACGTCTTATCTTTTTCCTAGAAAGAAAAAAGCTCTCCCAACTATGCCGCAAAACCAACCAGAACAAAGAATTTTACCTTCTGTTCACCAGCGAGGAGGACATCAGCAGCACCATGCAAGTCACATGACAATTCACATGATAGCACGCACATGATTGGTTGAAAGGAAAGTGGAGGGAGGTCACATGAAAAATATAAAAAGAACGTAAACGATGAGAGAAGGGGAGAAACATTTAAGGACTAAATCAGGGGAAGGTAACATAAAACATTAGGTGACAAAAAGCTGGAAACATATAAAACAAAATTACTGCTGGAAATGGTAAGCGGTTCATTTTTGGAAAATTTGGCAGGAAAAAAATGCATTATTACATTAATTACAATCACAGTAGGACATGATTATTTCTGCTGACACACTTAAGAGCCCACACTTGGCAAAAGAGCTGGAAGACAAAACATGTTAACAGTTGCAAAGGGAAGAGAGGGAAATTGGTTATCATTCAGGTGGTTAGCCTTATGGGAGAAGATGAAACCTGTAGAAAAGGTTGCATTAATTGTAAGCTCTTTGGATCAGTAATGGTTGCTTGAAAACTCGTATCAGACATTGCTGAAAAAACAAATTTAACAACATTTCTAGGAACTTCGGTTAAAAAGGCAACTTTCCGGTTGAGCCTAATTTTTTTTGGCCATGAGCGATGGAAGCTGAAATAAAGTCATGGAGAAACATAAAAGTTCATATTTATTTACACCGCCACTGGTTGGCTAAGGGAGTGAAAAGTGTTAACCCAGAATTAGTGCATTGGGCCCAACGCCATGTAAGAATTCCCCATTTTACTTGTCGATGGTGTGATAAAATGAGGTGATGTTTGAAAATGCTGGAACAGAGAAGATGCGATGTAGAAGTAAAAGAAAACAATCCATGCCAAGATCTGTGAACACGACCCTGGAGTACTCAGTGAACCACCCATGACTGCTAAATTCTTATTAGTCAAGTACCTCTTCTATCGAGTGCATATTACTTATTACAGCTTTACTTGAAGTCTATATTAATCTACAAGATCAAGCTGTTATGACTAAAGGTGATTTAACTAAAGATATGGAGAGTCTGCTGAGGTTTCAAAGCAAAAATCTCCAAAAATTGCAAACAAAGATTACAGCACTACTTTACTATGATTACCGTTAGCATGTCTAAAGATGGCCATACAATAAGATTTTTGTAGGCCGTATCCACCGATTTTGGTGAGACCAGTTGACCATCTAGCGAGCATGGGGACCTCTTGGCTTTCCCGAAAGGCAGATGTTAATGGAAAGAAGGGTCGGGCACATTGGATTTCAATATGCCTCCATAGGTGTCTGGTCACAACTTACTCCCCTCTCCTTATTGCAGATACATGCACTCTCAACTAAGCCGAGCGAGCATGTGTATGGGGTGGGGGGGGGGGGGGGAATAGCTGTTAGCCAATGGCTATTGGAAGTTTATGGCCAGCTATCAGAGTGGCCACTTTTATTCATGTTTTACATTAAAATGCATTATGGGCTTGAAGCGAGTCTTTCATCAGGTTTGGAAACACAAAACTTGTTGTAATTTAACACATGAATCTCCTTTAATTTGTGATATGTGAGAAGCAGAGCCTATACTAGATCCATCTTTCAGTACTGCATGACATCATAACCACATAAAAGTGAGCTGACACTATTTTTGGAAAAAGAGGAATTACAAAATTCTTTAAAAAAAATAAATCATTAGGAAAATGGTATTATGGGAGGAATTTTAAGAAAAAATACTTGTAAAAGCCGTAATCTGTTGGTGTGCAAGTCAGCAAGTGCTTTAAATTCTTACAGCGCCACCACAGGGAAAATGAAATATTAGACCGTTTCTATCAGAAATCGGAGGGCTGTCCATGTAAAATACAAACACACTGGCTCCTCAATATTTAAACTAATGGCATTCATCACATACTGTTCATTTCAGATTTAGATCACCATTTCAGACTGAATTCACTTAGGGCAAGCACATCAAGGCAGCAAGTATCTATCTATCTATCTATCTATCTATCTATCTATCTATCTATCTCATATCTATCTATCTCATATCTATCTATCTCATATCTCTCTATCTCATATCCATCTATCTATCTCATATCCATCTATCTATCCCATATCTATCTATCTATCTATCTATCTATCTATCTATCTATCTATCTATCTATCTATCTATCTATCTATCTATCTATCTATCTATCCATCTATCTATCCATCTATCTATCTCATATCTATCTCATATCTCTCTATCTCATATCTCTCTATCTCATATCTCTCTATCTCATATCTCTCTATCTCATATCTCTCTATCTCATATCTCTCTCTCTCATATCTCTCTATCTCATATCTCTCTATCTCATATCTCTGTATCTACCGTATATACTCGAGTATTAGCCAACCCAAGTATAAGCTGAGACAATAAGTTTCACCACAAAAAACTGGGAAAACTTATTGACTCGAGTATAGGCCGAGCTATACTCGAGTATATACTGGGTAAAAAAAAAAACCTCCATACTCCCCTCCCAGCCGGCGTCTGTGTCTGTGCGACAAGCTGCTTGAATTCTCCCCACTGTCATCCACTGCCATCCTCTCTGCTTGGCTCTGTCAGTGCTGTGTAAGTAAACGCTGTGATTGGATTGAGCACCAGCCAATCACAGCTGGCGCTCGATCCAATCACAGTGCTTACTTACACAGCACTAACGGCGGGGGATTTGAAAGCCGAGTAGGGAGCAGACAGCGAGGAGAATTCTAAAGCAACTTCATTGGCTGTGAATGATCGAGCACCAGCTGTGATTGGCTGATGCTCGATCCAATCACAGCTCTTACTTACACAGCGCTGAAAGCGGGGGATGACAGAGCCGAGCAAAGAGGACGTCGGGTGATGACAGCGAAAAGAATTCAAGCAGCCTGCAGGACAGACACAGACACCGGCTGGGAGGTGAGTATGGAGGTTTTTTTTTTAAGCCTTGCCTAACTCGAGTATAAGCCGAGGGGGTCTTTTTCAGCACAAAAAAATGTGCTGAAAAACTAGGCTTATACTTGAGTATCTACAGTATCTCATATCTATCTATCTCATATCTTTCTATCTATCTCATATCTATCTATCATATTAAATATTTGTATTTTTCAGCCTATTTAGTATTACATTATTACAAATTATACAGTTGCAGGAAAAAGTAAGTGAACCCTTTCCAATTACCTGAATTTCTGCATTGATTACTAATAAAATGTGGTCAGATTCTTATCTAAATTGCAATTGAAGACAAACACAATCTAACCAATAACACAAATACTTGTATTTTTACTTTTATTGAGCACACATCCACAGTACAGGGAGAGAAAGTAAGTGAGCATCTGTGTTAATGATTTCTTCAAGAGCTAATTGGCAAAAGGTATTTCAATTAAGGAGATGAAAATGGATGTGTGGGTTTCACAGATATTTGGGCCATTAAAGAGAACCTGCCATCAACTATAAGAACCATAAACTAAGATATGGTGCTTATAGTTTAGGTGATGTGGAGTCCGGGGAGCCTCTTTATATACTCATCCCATCTCCCTCTACTGCGGTGTCTCTTGGTGATGTCAGAGTGCAGGCACCAACTTAACTCTTAAGAAGGCTGTGCGTGAACATTCGCATTCATCTTAATAGGAGTGCACATGCACAGACTTCTGGAAAGAGTCAAAATAGTGTGTGCAAGCTGACTTTGTGTCACTTTAAGTAAAAGCATGACAGGTTCCCTTTAAATAAAGGCACACAAAGTCTGGTTACTGACAAATCTGCCCTTCCAAAGAAAGGCTGGTCATAGTGAACCATGCCTTGACAACAAGACCTTAAAGGTTACGTTATAGAGACATATAAAGCTGGAAAAGGCTACAAAAGCCCTGCTACACAAATTATCTATACATGGAGAAAACTCAGAACTGCTGCTAGTCTCCCTAGGGGTCAATGTCCTGTAAAGATAGATCCAAAAACACAAAAAGCCCTTCACAGATATCTGTGAAGGACTGGTTAAACTATTTATAGACTCCTCCTACCTCTGTGATTTCAAAAACACAAAAAGCAATTCTGAAAGAGGTGAGGAAGAATCCAAAGGGCACAGCAAATAATCTACAGAAAACTGCTAAAATCTCTGTTCCTGTGTCCACTATCAGAAAAACAGTAATGGAAGGACACCACAAAGGAGGCCACTGCTGTCTAAAAGAACATTGCATTAGGAAATGTTCTATGGACAGGTGAGAAAAAGTGGAACCGTTTAGCTCAAATGCACACGACTGGTTTTGGAGGAAAAAGAATGCTACACCAACACCAAAACCTCATCCCAACTGTGAAGCCTACTGGAGGGAGCGCCATGGGTTGGGGCTGCTTTGCTGCCTCAGGACCTGGACGTGATCACTGAGGGAATAATGCATTTTAAAGTAGATCAAAACATCTTATAGGTGAATTTAAAGGCAGCAGTCCAGGACCTCAAGCTGAAGAGACAGATGAGATAATAAGATAATGGCCCAAAGCCTACAAGTAAAGAAGACTGGTGTTTTGGAATGGGCAAGTCAGAATACTGATCTTAACCATTTAGAAATGCTATGAAATGATCTGAAGAGGGCTGCGCACACAAGGCATCACAGAAATATTGAACTAAAATGCATTTGCAAGAAGGAGTGGTCCAAATTTCTTCTCAACTTTGTGCAAATCTTACCTGCAGCTATAGGGAATCTTTGGTTGAGGTGCTATTGCTAAGAGGGGGAATCTAAAGGTTATTATATGTAATGGTTCACTTACTTTTTGTCCCTGCAATGTCAATGATCAAGTGCTCAATGAAAAATATGAGCGGTACAAGTGTTTGTGTATTATTAGGATTGTGTTTGTCTATAATTGTGACTTAGATAACAATCAGACCACATGTCAGGGCTCGAACCTACAACCTCTAGCATGCTAGTTAAGAGCTCTCTCTGCTAGGCTATCAGGACTTGGACATTTCCCAGTTACCTAGTTCCTGCTTCCTGGTCCTGACCCTGCCTTTGTTCTTGATTGCACTTCGTTTATAAGCCTGGCCCTGCCACTCCTTCAGTGTGTGATTATTGAGCTCCCAGCCTGTAATCAGCTTCACTGCTACCTCATACTCTGTATTGCAACTGAGACCACCTGCTAACGACCCGGCGTCCACTTGAGTACAATTTCTGCCTCATGCTCTGTACTGCAACTGAGACCACCTGCTAACGACTCAGCGTCCACTTGACTACTCTCCAGTCCGGCTTAGCTACTACAACTGGGCTCCAATCCAGCGGCGGTAAGACTTTACATCACATTTATTAGTGATCAAAACTGAATTCCAGGTAATTACAAAGGGTTCATTTACTTTTTCTTGTAACTGTAAAACCTTTCCTTGGCTAAAGCTAATCCTTAAAAATTCGAAGAGTTGCAATTTTACCCTGCTGAGTAATATTTAATGCAACTTTTTACACTTTTTACCTGAAGATAATTAGTCCTTCATCAGTCAAGCATGGGTGTGAGCATTGTGTGAAGAAGCTGGAATCTTCTATTTTTACATTAAAATACATGTCTATCCTACGCTTTAAACACACTAGAAACAGTATGTGGGCTCTGGGCACCTACAGCAAACATACTGTAAAACTTCACATTCTCTCTTCTTAACCACACTTTGTACATTACGCATCAATATTTCAAAACATCTGAAAAACGGGACTGGTTTTTACTTGCAGTACTATAGCTTTATCTTTTCACCACTGAGAAGAGGCTCGAGAGCATATATTTATGGCTTCTGATATGTTGCATGCCTCCTGCTTTAAGAGGCTGTACGATATGATTTACAGTTATGAGGAACCATCTCTTCACCCTCATGCAGCTAAGATCAATCACAGTAAACCGCAGTTGTCTGCTCTAGGTCTTCACACCCCATGCACAACACTCTACACGGTGCAATGGGCTCAATGTGGAGTCAACAAATAATAGAACCCATGAAATAATAGAGGATAACAGATCCGGAAAACTAACAGAACTTTCAGAAACTCATAGCCAAGTAATCATGCTGAAGGTAAGTTTATTATACTTTATTGTTTCTTCACTGCTATCATTTTTGTAGTTGAACATTTAGAGTTAGTTCATTCCGACATGCACCACAGCAATAAAAATCAACTGGGTTAACTACACTGGACCATCCAATATGACCTTCCATCTACACAGAGGTTCAATTATAGTGTCATGTAGTCTTATTAGAAGTAGCCTTTTATGTTACTATGCAAGTGAAAATCAAAGCAAAAGTAATATAGAGGTGATACCTATATTGGCTAATCCGAAAAAATATATATGCAAGCTCTCGAGGCTAAGGTCTCTTCATCAGGCTTATTGTTTTATACACCTGATGAAAAGGCCTAGTAGTCTCTTGACCATTCTATCTGACCATTTTAGAAGAGCCACATACCGGCAGATATCTACAACATTTGCTTTGCCCATTTATCATATATATCTTATATAGTAAGTGATAAGCTTGCACTTGCACCAAGACCATTGTGGTTGAAGAAGCCCAACAGTCCTACTAACCCCTCACTAGGTCACCAGTATAAATATAGCATCATGGCCCATTAGCTTGAAATAACACGTTATGTCTGTGTGTACATGTATGCATGGTAAAACACCCTCCCCTATATAGAGCAACATATGGCAGGACCAGCAATAGTCACTTTAGTGCATTAAAATTATTAGTCCCTATTCCCACTCACTGTTATAAAGACTCGCCCTAAATTTCCAACATGCGATACGGTGGAAAACCATTAGATAACATTGTGACATGCACACAGCAAACAGCCCACCTACATGACCCTCTACTCACTAGGATATTCAGTTGTGCTGGCAGGCGGCACTGTTCCTAGAAGAATACAAAAGTCTTCAAACCAATTGTACTATTTTGCATGAAAAAGTTGTTTGATCTGCTACACTGTATGGCCAATCTATCAGACACCTGTTCATTCATGATTGGAGGTTTCTTGTACGGGAATTAGACCCGTGACCCCAGGGTGCAGCATAAAATCAAGTGAGCAAGTTTTTCATAGATCAGTTTCAACGTACATCCACACTAGAATGGAAAAATCCAGTGATCGGAACGACTTCCAACAAGGCCCGGTCATCGGTGCTAGACTAGCCGAGACTAGGATTTCAAACATTGCCGACTCTATTATATATATATATATATATATATATATATATATATATATATATGTGTGTGTGTGTGTGTGTGTGTGTGTGTATATATATATGTATATATATATATATATATATACACACGCACACACACACAGTATAGACTGAATGAGCTAAAATGAAAAAAATGACAAAAAAATGTAAACAATTGTCTTCGCATATAAATGGACATCTTTGGAAAGCAAACAACTAGGTCATTGTCCATTCACTCTGATAATTAATTGCTCTATGGAAAAGGAGCCTAACCACTAGACAGATACCTATGGCATGGGTTTAAATACCCTGGAAACAAAAGGATGGGGCATACTGAGATTCAACATGCCTGATCCTTTTTGCTACCAACATCTGTTATCGGAATAGAAAACCACCATAGACATTAGCTAGTCATCTGATTACACCACAATTGGTGGGTTCGACCTACATTTACCTAATGTGCATGGTCAGCTTTACTATTCCTACATTATATAGACCTGCATAGGAAATAATGCTATTTCCTATACATATACCTGTAGCTGTGCAGGATGTTTTCAAAAGCCCTGAGCACCAGCAGAAAAGAACCTAGGATTCCTGAAATGTTGCTGGCGTTCTCTTTCCCTACCAAATTATACACTGAGTGTGAACGATTGAACGATTCTTGTTTGAATGAGCCAACAATGTGTCTGACTATCTAAACAGGCACGAGAGAAGTTGAACTAGCGGTAACGTCCCTCGCTCCTTCAAACGATAACACTGCGCAACAAATTTTTAAAAAATTTACATAGCAGAAAGGAATTGATATGTTTCTCTACAATTAAAACTTGCTGATTCCACTGGTAAAACTGAATATTAGCAGCACGTCTTATTTTCAAGTTATTTAACCCCTTAGTGGCCAAGCCGGTTTCGTTTTCATTAGCGGTATTCTTGCCCGTACTATTACCTAAAAGGTAGGACTTGCTCCATGTTCCCCGCACGTGGTATTAACTACATGCGGGAAAGATAGGGCAGCAGCTATCTTCCCATTGTTTTATTTGAATACTCCAAGAAAAAAAAAAAAACTTTCATGTGCAACTACGGTCCGTTTTTTGCACATTTCTTTGCAGATCGTGTGCAAAGAGACTTCAATAGGATTCTTTGGTGTACAAATTGGCATAAAATAAGGCACATTCCATCTTTTTTGCAAAAAGCGCAAAAAAATGAAATGTGAATGAACCCATTAAAATCAATTCTCTGCACATTGTGCACGCAAAGTTTGTGTGTGCAAATACGACCGCGCGAAGGAGCCCTAATGCGGACGTAGCCTTAGAACATGAAAGAATATATCATAGTCTACTTGTTCCAAGATCTGGAGAAACAAAAAAAAAAGCCTTTGACTCAGACGGAGACTGACTCAAGTCATCTTAACTTGTTTACTGAAGTAAGACATCATAAATCCGGCTTCTCTGTAGGAGGCTTTTCATTCTTTATGTGGAGTTGGGATGCAGTCATACTGTTCACAGATCAGAACTTACAAAAGCCCTGGAAGTATACACATCTACACCTTTCTGGTTTGTAATCAATGACTTTTCTGCTTTGGAGAAGGCAAAGAGAACCTTAAGCCCGAACCCTCCTGTAGTGACTAACCCTGTGGCAAGAGAAGACTGTTCTTTTCTACCAGATGAAAGGGTAGACTTCAAAGACTGTTACAAACAGCAACCGTTTCTATAGTGAACGTTGCCCTTGCACGGCCCTGTAGGACTGCAGTTTTGCAGGGTCGTTAGTTTTTTACCGGCTCTTGCCTTTGTATATTCATGCTCGCACTATAAAACTGTCAAGTTATTTGTTATACATTTACAGCTTTAGGTATTACTATACTAAACTGCATGCAATAATTATCAGCGCACCCCACAGTTTTGAATCGGAGCTCCAAATGTCTTGGCCCAATATGGCCGAGATGGCAATTGTACCTTTCTGACGTCTGGCAAAAACGCAGTTGCCTTAAAGTTATAAACCAATAGCACTCAATGTAAATCGATACGTAGGCTCTACGGTATATAGAGAACTAGGGGCAATAAACACAGTGGGTGGCATAAATGACTGTCCTAAATCGTTCACCCAACTTAGCATTCGATCAAGAATATGGCATGGCCTACTACAAGCTGGAATAGTAGTACAATAGTAACTCTCAAAGATGCTGCTAACTGCTGCTTTAGCTTTCCTTCATTCCTAAAAGTTATAAAAATGGACACCAAGTGTAACCTTGTGGGCAACCATGGAGCTGTTACTTTATGTCCCTCGGGTCTAAATGAACTAGGCTAGAAGGTCTATGCATTTTGTATATTCTTTTGTTTGACTCTATGCCATCACCCGTTTACCGTTGACTATTTACAAATGACGACATTGCTCATTTCCTTACAAAACACAATAGCAGACATCCATTATATATATATCACCCGTCTGTATATAATATTCTTTAATTTCATGTCACCTTCAAAATACTATAGCCTCAACCCAACGTGAACCCATTTCATGTCCTCTTAAAAACCCTGGCAGCATGTGTGCAACAGGAATAGCCAGATTCAGCGATGCAATGGATGTCATGGAAAGAGAAAGAGAGAGAGATTGCAAAGAGGCACTTACGTGGGTATGAAAAATCTGTGGTATTCCAAAGGGTGGCAGACAGATGGAAAGGAGAGAGATGGTTCGAAATAAAAGAGAATGCAAGTGAGATGGAGCCAAAGAGACAACAAAAGAAAGGATGAACTCAAAGCAAATATATAAAACATACAATGTAATGGAATCAAATGAAGAAAGAGACCCATACAATATCAACATTACACGATAGCCACCCGTTGTGTGTATGCCGAATACACTGAATGGCACCAGAGGGCATTTGTTAGAAATGGGTGAGTTTAAATAAGGGTGAGTGCAAACTCAAGATCTGTGTTCAACTCAAAAGCAATAAATTCCCCAAAAGAGTTATAAAAGCTAATATTTTATGGTGGCTTGTAGAGAAAGCCGGTATTATTCCGCTATGTGTTTGCTCAGCTACACCGCCTCCCCAGATTACTCATGTGAATGATTACTGTTCAATGGCATAAGATGTGACAAATGTCGAATGAATTATTGCCTTGCTAAAACCTATAAACGTCATAATGGTCCTTAGTAAAATTAGTGGGACATAAAGAGGCGTAGTAGTGATGAATTTCTTGAAGGGTTTGGCCACCTTGTATGCCAAAAAGCAAGACAGTGTAAAAATGTGTGTATAGGCAACTTACTAATTTATACTGAACACAAATTCTGTGCCGTTTTCACATTTCCTTGAGTCATGCCCCCATGCATACTGGTTTCCTTGCAGAATGGTTTAGCTGCTCCGTCCTACAAGTGACCGCTGATGGAGGGGCAAGTGACAAGACCCCATTCATCAGCACTTCCCATACTCTGTGCCTGCACTAACTTCCTTTCTAGACTTAGGCCCGCGCAGAGAGTGGGAGGTGCTGATAGATATGGTCGCGTCATGTGCTCCATCAATGGTGGCTATTGGTAGGACGGAATGGCTGTGGAGTTCTGCATGGTGACCTGGATGATAACAGGTTTTCGTAGACTAAAGTAATAACTTGCATGGGCATAGAGTAATCTGAAAGTTAAAAAATAAGCGGTACTCGCCTCTTAAAAGACCCCTGCTTTGTTGAAGCTGTGTTGGTCCCCACCACTCTGGCCCCGGAAGCTAATGCAGCAGTTATATGCTGTTCATTGTTCATGGGACTCATGTAGACTATCACAGACTGTGATTGGCTGCTGGTGAGTCCTGCTTATTTTTTATTTGACACCCTTTCCTGCCCATACAACTTTTTTCTTTAGTCCTACAAAAGCCTTTAAATCCGGATCAAAAAATCCAAATTAAATATAGGAATCCAATAACATAAAATGAGTCATATCTAATGATTAAAAACCTTTACTCATATTTTAGGCTTTTCCGATCACATATTAGATTCATTTTGCATCATTGTATAGTCCATAGCATGAACATCGTAGTATTCTGAATCTATACATTGAGCATGTGTAAATACTTTGATCTCATAGAATACAGCGGACTGTTTAACTAGACGATTGGTCGCTTTGGGTGCCTGTAAAACACATCATCTAGATAGACATTGTGATAAAGCTCTGAAACTACTTACGGACTGGCTGAGTCACAAAATCAAAAGGTAGGGATGCCTCTCCGATCCCTTTGCCGTTGATAGCGGACAGCTTGACAACATATGATGTTTCGGGCCTAAGACCTCCGATTGTGATTGTGCCCTCTGAATTCTCTGCAAAAATAGAACATGAATAGAGTTAAGTAATAAGAAGTAACAACTGTCCGTAATGTTTTGTAGGTAGTGATGAGCGAGTATACTCGCTAAAGGCAATTGCTCGAGCTAGGATTGCCTTTAGCGAGTATCTCCCCCGCTCGAGATGGAAGGTTCGGGTGCCGGCGCTGGGGAGCGATGAGTAGCGGCAGTCAGCAGGAGGGAGCGGAGGGGAGAGATGGAGAGAGAGATCTCCCCTCCGTTTCGCCCCGCTCTCCCCCGCAGCTCCCTGTCTCGAGCGGGGGAGATACTCACTAAAGTCAATGCTCGCTCGAGCAATTGCCTTTAGCGAGTATACTCACTCATCTCTATTTGTAGGACATCACTGTAACAAGGGGTTGTCTAATTTTTTTTTCTATTGAGGATACAGGAAATCTGTTGGTGGTGGTCTTGTTGCTATCAATCATTTGTGGCTTATCTTGAGTGGGACTTGGCTTTTAAAGGGGCTGACCGGTTACTGGTTACTCCGTGATTGCGGGGATCCAGTGCTGCAGTCCTGCTGTGATCCCGGTGTCTGTTTTAATCGCTGACATCACAGGAACTCGGGTGACTGCTGCAGCCAGTGAGTGTCTGCAGCAGTCACATGAATTCCAGTGACATCAGCGATGACAACAGCCACTGGGACAACAGCAGGGCTGCAGTGCTGGATCCAAGCGGCCATGGAGGGGTAAGTAAGCTTCAGTTTGTTATTTTAACCTATACAGCCCTATTGAAGTGGGGTTGCCCACTAACCAGACCACCCCCTTTTTAATGTAGTACAACTTAAATAAAAAATAAAATACATTTAAAAAAAATTAGCTGTCTTATATAGGCCTATATGGGGCCATCTTCAGCTGCTGGAGGGGGCCAAAAATGTCTGATGGAGCAGGGGCGCTCTGAATTGAAAGTGCAGGTATTCTTTAACGCGTTAAATGCATAGTCAGTTTCAGAAATTTTTTTAATTACTTTTCAATGGCTTTGTTGTGGTAAGTGTCAATTTAATGTTTGCTCGAACTTTGCCTTCAAAGCATTTAGGCTGCGTCCATACTCAGTGTTTTTGGCTGTGTTTTTGAACCGCAGCAACAAAAGAAAAAATACAGCTAAAAAACACATTTTTTTTTCTTTTTAAACCAACGCATTCTAAAAAAAAAACTGCAGGTGTTTTTTCTTTAAACCACGCGGCTTTTAATAATTCATACATTGATTTTTTTAAAGCACACACTTTTGAAAAGCATGTGTTTTGCTGCGGTTCAAAAACACTGCAAAAAATGTCAAGTGTGAACACAGCCTAATCTGCAAGATGCAAGAATCATGCCTAAAAGCACAAAATAATAATGGTGTCTTGAATTAAATTACCATCCCGAGCGCTGAAGTTTGAGGTTTGCCATGCTTCGGCTCCTGTAGGCCTCCACTCTGCCTTGTATTTGAGGATGGGCACTCCACCAGTTGAGTCGGGTTCTTCAAATTCAACCAAAGCAGTGCTCGAGTAAGACTCCACCCTGATGATGTTTGGTGATGAGGGGGTTTCTGTCAAAAGATGATCATATATAACATCTAATTATAAGGAAAGGATACCAATTTCTGCATAACTTTGTAGATTCTTCTTGGAAAACTTTGGGGAGATTCCAGTAAGTACATTATTACAAGGGTCGGTGTTCGAAAAAGTTTTCAACATGACTTTAACTCCTCAGTGAGAACACAACTTGAGTGCTTATCCCAGTGGTGGTTACCAGTCTACTTATTCATTGGCTGCTCACCTGCTTGTACGAGAATGAATTCAGAAGACTCTTGTCCGACGCTGTTGACTGCAGTGCAATTGTAGTTTCCAAAATCGCTTTCAGAGTCAGGGTTGATCTGTTGATGAGGGGGATTCACTTCAGAATATGTCTACACAGTAGATGACCCCCCCTCCACCCCTATCCCATGACTTATTGGTGAAACGCCATCCTGCCCCCAGCATTGAAACTTCACCATGTATAAACCAGAATGTTAAAATGTACCTTATCCCAAAGGTTTGTCGTCTTTTGTCAAATCATTAGAAATCTCTCAACCAATTTTTTTAGAAACCCGATTAATATGACAAGAAGGCTAACGCTGCGTTTTTAAAATGGAAGACTTCCAGCCCATGGGTCAAATGGCTTCATAGGCCATTCACCGGATAGAGGCCTTTTTGCCAAGCGTTTGGGGACGCAGTTTTTTATTTAGCCTTAGGGCTCATGTCCACGGGGAAAAGAAGAATTAAAATCCGCAGCGGATTTTAACTCTTCTCCCGCGCGCGGATCCGCACCCCATAGGGATGCATTGACCACCCGCGGGGTAGATAAATACCCGCGGATCGTCAATAAAAGTGATTTAAAAAAAAATGGAGCATGGAAAAATCTGGACCATGCTCCATTTTCATGCGGGTCTCCCGCGGGGACGGCTCCCGCGGGCTTCCATTGAAGCGTATGGAAGCCGTCCGGATCCGCGGGACACAAAAATCACATTTTACTTACCCGCTCCGTTTCTTCTCTTCGGCGCCGCGCCATCCTCTCTCAGCCGCGGCCGGATCATTTTGCTTTGGCCCGGCGCATGCGCGGGGCACGTCACCGACGTCATCGTGCACATCCGCCGAGCCGAAGAATGAAGATCCGGCCGCGACGAGAGAAGATGACGCCGCCGCGAAGAGAAGAAACGGAGCGGATGGGAGGTAAGTTTATTGTCATTTATTTTTCTTTTCAGCGCTCATGTCCGCGGGGCAGGAGGGACCCGCTGCAGATTCTACATGGAGAATCCGTAGCGGGCCCGATTTTCCCCGTGGACATGAGGCCTTAATGGAATAGTGCAGCAGACTATACTATTTCATCCTCACGCATCCTTTAAAGATGTCTATCCATTAAAAGTATAGCATGATAGTCTATGGGCAACGGATACCGCCTTCTGTCATCTGTCAAATGCATCCTTTTAATGGACACATCATGAGCTTTTCAATAATTAGTCATGATGTATCATTAAACAGATGCCATTATAGCCTATGGGCACTGGATGTGTTAAACAGAAGCCTAACAGTGGCATCCTTCACCTATAGGCTATAATGGCATCTATTTAAAGGGGTTTTTGACTTGCAAAGTATTACAGGATAGTCCAACGATATTAGATAGGCAGGGGTCCGGCTGTCACCGGCTGTTCTCTAGCCGGTGCTCTTGTGCACTGAGCTGATTTTTGCGGTCAGCACCGTTCCCATTGCGGTGGCCAAGCTTGCTATTACAGGTAAGGTTCAATTGAATTGAGTGAGTGTAATACCAAGCCTGGCCATTGCTCCGAACACAGAGCTGTCTACTTCCTGCAGAAATCAGCTCAGTGCACAAGCGCTCTTTCCCAGCGAACCGCTGATCATTTGGCGTCTCAGGCAATGGACCCCCACTGATCTAATATTGATGGCTTATTCTGATGATAAGACATTAATAGTTTAAAACTGGACAAACCATTTAATTCCATTTTTTTTAGGATGCTATTGTAGCCAATGGGTGATGGATGCTGCTGTTGGACATCTGTCACACTCTCTAGTAAATATATACATCCGGCTCTTTTCCAGACACATTTGACAGAAGTCACTGATTCAGTGTGAAAACAGCATAAGGCTATGCTCAGACTTGTGGCATAGTTTCCAATTATAATGGAAACCACAACATATCGCACGAAACTGACCTATAATGGGGTTTGTCATATGCATGCGCTATTCTTTCCATCACATCTCACGAAATCTGCCACAGAGGGTCCAAAGCAGATGAGAACAGAGTTTAATAGAGAGCAGGACTCTTTGAAAGCTGGGCATTAAGTTCTGTAGTAGTAGGAATGGCAGCTATACTTTTTTTCATTCATTTTGACCCCTCCTCCCCTGAAAGCCGTACAAAAAACTGGCCATAGAGAACTTATGAGGATATTTGTACCTCAAGACTGCTGGCAAATGGACTACTGTAGATCTTGATGTTGGATGAGTTGGAACTTGGCAGAAGTTGTCCATCCCTCAGCCAGGACACTCTTGCAGTAGGGTAGGCGAGCACTTCACAGGTAATGTTAACTGGATTTCCCTCCCAGGTATAAATAACCACTGGGCCTTTTATCTTGGGAGCATCTAAAAAAGTAAGTCAAGTATTGTCATCAGTATTATTAGATAGGCAAATACTAAATCTAAAGAGAGATATTAATCTAATATCTTTGAAGTCCCCAAACTGGTGATCAGATTTATGTGAAGAAGTATTCCAGCTCTCTGTTAATAAATGCTGGTGCCTCGGGGTGCACTATTATTACACAGTTTTTTCACTTACAACTGCATATATAATAGCTATATTTATTCAAGTTTTGACCTCCACTGAAGGAGCCGGAAACCCTTTCTTCCAGGTGTTCTACTATGTGGATGTTCCTATGTTTAAAGGGTTTTCCTGGTTGCAAACAATTGATGGCCTATCCTTAAGATAAGTCATCAATAGTAGATTGGTGGGGTTTTGTTGCCCGGGGCCTCCACAGATCTGCCACTTTCCAGGCCAACGTGCTTGTGCACTAAGCTGATTTCTACAGGAAGCAGACAGCTCCGTTCCCACTGCAGTGCTCAGACTTGGTATTACAGGCAAAGTTACCATTCATTTTAATGAGAACTTGGAATGCAATGCAAAGCCTGGCCTCCATGAGAATGGAGCTGTCTGCTTCCTGCAAAATTCAGTTTAGCACAACAGTGTGAACAGCTGATTGGCAGGGGGTCCACAGCACTAGACCGCAGCCAATCTAATATTGATGATCTATCCTGATAGGCCATCAATAGCTACAACAGGAAAACGCCTTTAAAAATGTGTTCACCTTGTGTACTAACTCATGCAGACCTAGAGACAAGTGATATACTATCAGAGGATGAGAAGTAGAAGAACGTACAATAGAAAACTGTGGCTCTTTGTGGGAGAAAAGATAAAGGGCTGAGTTGTCTAAGTTCATTTTTCAAAGGGCTTCTTGAAAATGGAAACCAAAATCTAAACACCACATATTTTGCTTTGCATTAGTTTCCTCTGTATACTTAAATAAAGCTGGGTGATTGGGTGACCCTATTCTATGGTACAACCGCTGAGACCCCCAGAGTCCCGAGCCCCCCCGTTCCCCTATATGAATGAAGCGACAGTCATACATGTCCGCTTTCATTCTAATTTAATTTTTTGGGATGGTCAGAAATAGTTGGGCACAGTACAGTTAACTCCAACAATCCCATAGAGATGAAAGGAGCATCAGTGCACATGCTCGACTGCAGCTCCAATCACGAGACTCCTGTGCTTGTGATTGGTTGAGACCACAGCACTTGGAGTCCCACCTATCGGACACTTAATCCCTATCCTGAGGTTTGAGGAAAATGTAAAAATTTAACAAAACCTCTTTAACTACAAAATAGGTGACTGCAGTTGCAATTCTCTGTCCCCAGTGACTGCAGGAAGAGCAGCTCTGAAGTGCAAACTGCTGCTGGTAAACAGTACACAAGTGGATATTTAGCAGAGAACATGATGTATGGGGCAGGTGTACGGTTTTATCATTTAGATGGAGAGACAATAGTAATGTGCCACAAAACATGACGGGGGGATGGCAGGAACGGGGGAGCAACTCCCTCTGGCTTTTGTTATAACAAGTTACAATAATCCAACTCATAAGCACTTTTCATCTATAAGCTCATCGACTCGTCCATGTTTTATTTAACCACGAGCACATTCTGCGCATCAGCATGAAACAAAATCAAAGTTCAGCAGTGCAGAAAGTACAGTTTGCTCCCACAGCGGGAAACAGCATTAAAATTAGACCTATTGTGTACACTACATATTCATGCTACACGAAAGTAGTCCCCGCACTATACAGTATATTGTGAATCTCCTGCTTCTCTTACTATATATATATATATATATATATATATATATATATATATATAAAATCAATCAAGGGACCAATGCATATACATATAGACACATAGACGGACTATTGGTGCATTGGTCCCTTTAATTGATTTTTTGGGGTGCTATATAGTAGATACAGTTGAGTCCCTATTTTAGCCTCAGGGGTTGTCTCGTGAGAAACTGCCATTGCAGCTGTCATCGGCAGGGCAAGTCATGTCTTGGCATACATTTCTCAAAGGGAAAATGCACCATTATATGTAATACATGGACACGTAAAGTCTTTCATAGTGGAAGATGTGCTCCATTCTGGCACATAGAGGTATGGCCAAGAGTGGCTTGAATTGAGGTGAGCAAGACTAGACACAACCCTTAGACGAGAGTGTCAAGATTTGATCTCTGAGACTCTCCAGTATCAGGTAGGGTAGCTCAGCTATAGTATCTGGGATCCTAGACTAGTCTTTCCGGGGTCAATGTCTGCTTTCACCAAGGTCTGCTTATTACCAATCGTGTTCCAGGTGTGTTCAGTCTCACCTGCTGACCTCCTATATAAACCTTGACCTTGTACTCCCTCTTTGTCAAGTTATTGAGCTTCCTACCTTAAGGTCGGTAGCACACAACTGGATTTGAATTGCAGAAACCGCGATCATCACCCACGCAGACAATCTGCGGTATTCCACATCCAGTCAAAGAATAGAACATTTGCAAGCCCGCTGACATGAGCAGACGGCAATTGCAATTTCCGCTCACGGAAATTAAATCACAGCATGGGGAAAACACAGATTTGGGGAAAAAAATCTGTACTACGCATAACCAACAGTAAGCGTCTGCTGCCATCCGCAATACAGATGAAGGCAGGTATGCAGGGTTGCCGAACGTGGTTAAAGCCAGATTTCACAGCAGGCTCCTGCATGCGGAATCCGACCCGTTTGTGTCCAGCCAGCCTTAGTCTACTTAAGGCCTCCTGTGCACTAGCATATTTTGGGCCGTATGCTGTTGGTGCTAAGCCATGCCCCACTATATATCTATGAGGACATGCACATTCTTGTCTTTTCATGTGGACCGCATGTAAAAACTCATGGCCTGTCCTATTCCTGCCCGGCCTGTGTGCGGTCCAATGTGAGCCTCTTGGGTTCCTGTGTGCACCTAGCCTTACTGTTGTTTTGCTGCCTTAAAAGGGTTATTCCCGCTATTAGGCTTATATAATAATGTATAGGACATAACAAAAATGATATTTGTAATTAATTGGAATTTTCTAAATTGCAGTGTTCTTATTAAAATTGTTCCCCAAGTCCCCGAAATCTTGCCGCCCCCTACAAGGGAGTAGCATTGGATATGTCCATTGGTAGTTGACGTATCTACAGGACGAGCATCTGCAGTCTTATTCTGGCCCATCAGAGCTGTCTAAGCAGGCAATAACTTTTACACTTGCACAGCGGTCTGTCGTTACAGGGCAGGAATACTCATGGGACTCCTGCGCCGCCTTCCTGGGCAAACACAGAAGGCTTGTCAGCTATCAAACAGAACGCAGTGGATCTAATACTGAGCAAAATAGCTTTCAGCAGATCCCACAAAGAAAATTCACATAAGGCAGATAGGCATCACATATCACTGTGCTAGGTGTAGATGGGAAATTTAATATCTCACACAAGAACGGAAGTCACCTCAGAAGCTCTCGTGGACCAACCATTGCACTAAGGGCCCTTTCACATGGAACGACATGTCAGGCATAGATGCCCAATGGGTCATCCAAGCGATAATTGTTATTGTGCTCTCACACAGGAGGAATATCACTCACTCAGTGAATGGAAGCGGAGCGGACCGGAGATTGTTCTGGCCCGTCCACCTCCGTTCATAGTAAGCAGGCAGTCGTTTCCCCAAAATGGGGTGAATTGGCTTCTGCCTCATTGGTTTTTTTTTGCCTTTCTCTGGATCAACAAGGTGGTGGTGGAAATAGGCTGAACTAGATGGACATTGTCTTCTTTCAGCCTAACATACTATGTTACTATGTTTATAAATGTTTACATGGGCCAGCAGGGCCATAGGAGAAGGCCACCGATGACAGGGTTAACAGGAAGGAAGGGGTTAAGAAGAAGGAGAGGGGGGGAGGAAGAAAGTGTGGGAGAAACAGGAAGAGGAGTCACATCGGAGCAGAGAAGCAGTGAGAGAAGGAAAGACAGCATGGAAGTCCCACCCGCTCACCCTATTGGAAGATAATTAGGGTTTGCTGTGGTGGAGATTGATGCTATCCTAAGTGAAGAATGTATACCTTGTCATGGCAGCGGTTGGGAGGTGGGCTTTCCTCGGAGTCGGTATAGAAGTGGGGGTGGCCCCTTTATTGATTAATGATTATTGTGTCTTTTGCCTCTTGGCCGTGACAGGGTGGGGGCCTTGCAGAGATGATGGGAGAGTCCAGCCTTAGAATGGCCAGCAGGTCTCCGAGTCGAGAGGTAGGTAGCTGGAGGCAATTGGCGATATTGGGTTTCCTAAGTCAGTCGGTGTGTTGTGAGAGGCATTAAGAATATTTCCCTAGTTGGTGCGGCGAGATAATTTTTTGGTGGCTTCAAGGACCTCCCCCATTTGGGGATAAAATGTTTAGTTTATGTAAAGTTATGTTGTCATAAAATGGCTGCTGTAGCCAATTTGTCCAAAATAGGTTGCCTGTCGTTAATTGGGGAATTGGAAGGGAGTTATTGATGTGGGAGGCAACGGTAGATGCAACTCTGTTACACCTGGGTCATGTTGTTCATTCAGAAACTGAATAATGAATGAAAACCAAACAAATTTTCGTTTGTCGAATTAGTCAGGGCATGCAATTACGCTGAGCGAATCATTCAGGTTCCGCTGGATGCAGGAATCTTAATGATTTACCGGCCCGTGTAAAAGGGCCCTAAAAGTTGATGAACATTTCAGAACTTTGGTAAAAACATGGCAAACTGTTTCTGCTTATCGGAGCACTAAACTTGGGATCACTTCTGACTACGTCTCTGCATTATGCAATACATCGCTGTTATTTATCTGTGTGCTAAACTGGGACTCTTACTTGACTACACTTCCTTCATAAGGGACTTTCCACACGGGGTGGAATTACGTCACAGAACACAGCCAAATCCTCAGGTCTAACTGCGGGTTTTGATGCAGAATTGCAGACAGGTTTTAAGCCATTATAATCCGCAGGTAGCCTGCAGATTGTTTTTGGAATTTCCAGCGGCTTGCTATGCGTTGTGTGGCCTATTCCGTCCCGTCTGAAAGATCTCTTACACCATCTTTCCACTGCACTCCCAACCTGCTTCCAGGCCTTAAAAAGAGAGTGGGCTAATTTTTGGGAAGAAAAAAAAAAAGGCATTTCGTTCTAATTCTGGAAATCCGTTAAAGAGGATGTTGCATCACGACAACCTCAATCCAGATTACAGATAGCAGGACAATCAGCAGATTGCTGCAGGAGGACAACAAAAAGTGTGCCTATTAGAAATAGTTTTTTCCTGACTGGCAATTTTTATCTTTTAACGGCAGATTTTTTCAATTAAAATTTCATTTTAACTTTTTAATCTATTCTGCACCCGGAGAGCTCCAGGGATGAGCTATCTAGCAGACCAACATAGACCTAAAATGCTATAGCTAAGAAAATGTGAACCTTGTGGTGATATAAGATAAACCTCTTCCTATTCTGGGATGTGATAGACGAGAACAAGAGGTCTTACACTGCACTTCGAAGTACATGGCTTGTGTGTCCTGGCCGATGGTGTTGCTTGCAACGCAGAAGTATTCTCCAGCATCGGTATACTGGATGTCCTTCAGGGTAAGAGAAGACATCCTGATGTGGCCCTGAACCACGATGCGCCCATCCAAGGTCTGCAGAAAGGAGAAAACTTGTATCAGTACACAATAGCATTATTGAACGTCAATCTACTGCACTGGTAAAGCTTATTGATAACCGTGATTCATCCAATGTTGGGTGGTATCTGGTTTTAGATATGGCAAACATACCAAAGCATTATTGCCAAAGTATCCTGCATTGATATCATTACATTATGAGGTTTATGACTATCTATGTTCAGTGGAGCCACTGTTTCAAAGCTTTGGACCATAGGACGGAGCCCCAAACTGTCATCACTGCCCCGATCCCTGTGTTCTCCAGCTTATTACCACAGAACGCCTACTGCCTGCCTCCATGGTATATGTTAGCGATATTTTACCTATGTCTGATCGCATTTCTCCTTTATTTCCAGGCAATGAAAGATGGATTCTACCTGTCATTTTACATTTCCAACTCCTATGATGGAACAGAAAAATAGAAATAACACAGTTTGGACCAGAGCCTAAGGGCTCCTTCACACAAGCATATGGGCAAAAATGCTTGCGTAAGCACAATGCATGCATATTACGCATATTACTGTACTTTTTGTCCTCATTGGGGCAGTTCACCTGAGCATGGGACACACCTGAGCCATAATAATTTTAAAGGCGATTTAGCCTAATGAGTTCCAGATGTTGCCCGGGTATTCAGTATGATATTTGCGCACCTCCCATAGATTTTTAAGGGGACCTTTGGTGTGCAAATGCGCACAAAATAGAGCGTGTTGCGTTTTATTTTGCATGCTCAAAAAAGTCTGGTGAGAATGAACCCATTGAAATTAATGAGAGAAATGCAAACCAGACCCCAGCTCCTCTGCAATGACTCCCATGCAAGGACTGGCTGGAAACCACAACAGAGGCACAGGGAAGGGAGTAGGTCCAGCATAGGGTAAAAACTCTTTTTATGCTATGCTGGATATGCTTCCATTTCCTGTGCATCTATTGAAATCAATGGGTTAGATTCTGTGCGTATTGTGTGCGCAAATTTTGCATACGGTTGTATGAAGCCGCCCTAAGGGTATGTTTACACATGGCAGATTTGCTGCTGATTGTCTACAGCAGCAAATCCGCTCCAAACCCAGACCAATAGGTGCAGATTTTGACGTGGCTTTTTATGTGACTTTCATCTCCTCCTTTGAAGAGATGGAACCTAAATGGAAAATCCCCTGCTAGAGATGCTGCAGATTTATATTCTGCACTGCAGGTCAATTTCTCATCAATGTTGATTTTTTTTTTCTGCAGTGCGTGGAAGACATTTCGAAAATCTCATCCAAACTGCTGTAATGTAAACGCTGTGGATTGTCCATTTGGAAAATCCATATGAAAAATCCACAGCAAATCCATCCTGGGTGAACATGGCCTAATACTACAGCCGGTACATGGTTAGTGTTATGTGGTATTTCAACTTATTAGTTAGCAAGTCATTCATACCACAGCAGAATGCTGGGAAAATGAGGACAAAAAATAATCTGATTTATGTGAAGTTAGTTTTGGCAGCCACAGACAATGCTTCATCTCCACAGTCCCAATTTAAAGGGAACCTGTCACATTGAACGTGCAGTCTGATCTGTGGGCAGGATGTTATAGAGCAGGAGGAACTGCACAGATTGATATATACTTTTATGGGGACATGATTTAATATAATTTGTAATTCTAATTTCTGGTCTTAGGAGTCCAGTGGGCGGCCTTACCAGTGATTGACAGCCTTCCCTATATCAGAGCACATACAGGGAGAGCTCTCAATCACTGATAAGACCGCCCACTGGACTCCTAAAGCCAGAAATTAAAATGAAAGTATTACAAGGTTTACTGAATCTTTTACTATAAAACTATATATACCAATCTCCTCAGCTCCTCCTGCTCTATAGTCGGCTGCCTGCAGACAGGACTGCATGTTCAATGTGACAGGGTCCCCTTAAGCGATTTACTGTAAACCAATCACCACTGTGTGTGGATGAAATTCAGACAAAGATACACCAGTTGTGTAACCTGCAAAGTATCACATACTACAGTATAAAACAGTAAGAACAGGGAAATAAATGGGCAAATGCTGCCTCTGTGTATGTCGCCGTCTTAGGCCCAGGTCCATGGGAACTTTCCACTATTTTAAGTCTACAGTATAATGAATGTACTAAAAGGACATAGAACAACAGCTAATAAATTATATACTAGAGTGAAAAGTTTCAGTGATCTTGTCTTTTATGCTATTTGTGCTAGTAAAGAAAGGCCAAGGTTCTTCTGAGTAAAACAATAAAATAAATCTTGTTATTTGTATAGCGCCAACTTATTCCACAGCGCTTTCAGATCATTTATTTATTACCCCCCAGCAAGCTTGGTTCTCATTTTACCGACCTCGGAAGGACGGAAGACTGAGTCAACCTTGAGGCGGCTACCTGAACCATGCGGGTGATTGAACTTGCAACCTTCAGGTTGTGAGCGAGAGCTAAGGACTGCATTTCTGCTGCCTTAACACTCTGCGCCACACTCACAGAAAAAATATGTCAGAAAGTGGTTTCTAGGCACAAGTAAAGATGCGTGAAGTATTGGAAAATGGAAACAATCCAATGGAAAATCAACTTTCCAAACCTAATCGTGGTCCACACATTCTTTTACCACCAGTCAAGCCCGCTACTCTTGGTCTGGCGTATAAATGCATTGGATGGCCACATGAAAGAAAAAAATGGACCTTCCAAGATAAAATTGAGACAAATTTTGAATTTTACAAGGGCCACAACTTTACCCCGACGCCAAACTATATTTATAGTGTATTGCTGCAGGCTATAACATTTGGAGGCCGCACCGCGACAGGATGCATACGGCAACAATCCTCTCTAATTAAGATGCGGAAAGATATTATGTGCTTCTGACTGGTCAACCTGCTTCGCCTCTAACCAATTCTAATTACAACATCCTGATGTTATAAAGGTGCCGTCAACAGGCAAATGACTGTAAACAATTTAACAATTTAATCTAATTATACCATAAACTAATGTACTGAAACCATTCTGAAATAAAAAGCAATTGCAAATTACATTTTTATGAGCTCCTGAATTGGGGAGTAATTGACAGTCATATGTTCTGTTTCCTTTAAGTGTCTTCTGGGCTTATAATAAAAGTGAGGCAGATTCGGGAGAAAAGGGGTTGCTGAACGTATGCTAAACGCAGAGTCTCAGATTTATAGTCTCAACAACGGGTACACCTCTGCAGCAATGACCGCCCGTCTACACACAAGTAGAGATCCTAACTGGCGGGGTGAAGTCAGGTGACTTTGTAATGCTTCCCTGCCTAGTTTACAAGTTCAAGACCCACAAGCCGCAAGATTTCCGCTCATGTGGATGACAGCATACCATGATGGAAGCCAAGGGACCCCATTATAAATTACTGGGGTTCTTTGGGCACTATCTGAATAAGTTGCAAAGTGCCATAGTGTGCATTATAAACAGAAGCCATGATGCCAACGTCTTAGCGCTGAATTGTTACTACAGGACTGAATGGATGCAATTGCAGCCATTGTCTTAGCACTGTTAGCAATCTAATATAATGGTGGAACTAACACATAGCAAGTGCGATGGGGTCCAACTGCATTTTTGAAGGAACCTTAGAAATGAGGGGTAGTTATTGATAGCTCTGCTTCTGATACTAGAAAAGTAGTGGAATATATATATAATGAAGAATGGAGTAATAAAAGCTATCTATTTTTCAAACTGGCATAACAGTCATAAGAATGGGACCCTTTTCCATGTTTTTCTATGGTACTTTATGGCCAGTTGTTTATATCACTAATTTCATGCCCACAGGATTTGCCAGACACAAATTGTTGGTGAAAAAGTCAGGTCTGGGTTTTTTGTATAAAAATGGCTACGCACATCAGTGACAGCCAAACCGGTCAACTCTGGGAGGACCAGCTGGCCATCTCAAATGTATCGGGGCTTTCCGACTCTGCCCTGACTGCAGAGATGTAATGTAACCCCCCTTTCTGTGGGGATCCCACTTTGCACCAGGTGAGTAAAAATCCCTAATTTAAAACTTCTTGATCTTTGTGTGGTGGCGCGGATCTATACCTCTCTGACTGCAGAGATGTTAGGTGAAGAAGGGTCGATCAGGTTGGATTTCGACAGGCAAGATCCGTTTTGTTCTCACATAAGATAGGCTGCCACCAAAGTAGTCTGTCAACAGCCTATTCCCCTCCACCTTATGGAAAATACTTGCACGCTGAGCCAAGTATGCATAAGTATGGAGGAGAATGTCAGGAAAGATAGCTATTGGCTGAAGACAGGTATCTGAAGTGTTTGGCCATCTTAATTCTTGTACCGGAGACATCGCACATCATTGATCCCAATTGCCCGCGATATGTCCATATGGCAGAGTGCATGTTGGTGAAGGTGATGAGTGATGTAAACTGTTGGCTCAGTGATTTTTTTCTGCGATGATCATAGCCAACTTATTGAAGGGAACCTGTCCTTCATTCTAGAGCTATTAAACCTCCCATATCAATAAAACAATGATGTAATGCACATTTCTAAAGTTATTCTGTTAGACGACCTGAGCAAAGCATACCTTAAAAATTTTCCATGCCACATATAAGTTATCACCGAGTGGTCCAATGGGTGGAGCAGACTGACAGTCTTTGCAAGGGAATACCTGTCACGTCCCCACGGCACCATAAACTAAGTTATGTTGCTGTAAGGGAATGGGGCAGGAAGCCAGTTGAGGTATCCACGATCCAGCAGTGTCCCCCTCCAAAGCCAGCACAAAAATCTCTTTTTAGAGTCCCTTGTGCATGCTCTCGAATAGACTTGTATAATGGGTATATGGCACGCGGACCATGGGGTTGGGCAATCGTTACTACAATTGTTCATCCCCATAAAGGATGCATTAATCAGCAGCACATCTCATAGAAAAAGTGAAGGTAGAAAAAGACCACATGGTCCATCTAGTCTGTCCTTATACAGAAGACGCTGACGAACGAGTGATCGGGCTGATCATGTGTATGTTTAAAGGAGATGATAATTGAACAAATGAAAGTTCAAATGTTTGTGCCTGATCATCGGCCTGTGTAATATGGCCTTTATTGTGACATACTGGGTAATTGTAAACTATTTAAATGCACTTACCTGCAGCACCTTCTGGATTGTCAAAAATATTCATTTGTGAAAAGTAACCATCTGCTTAGCCGTCCCTCGTGATTTTTTAAATAATCACAATCTGTTCCACATTATACTTGATTATTACCATTTATGTTGCATTTAGCCATTTGACTCCATCTACCAGATTATATATATATATATATATATATATATATATATATATATATATACATACATACATATATCTTTGCGACTTAGAGGCTGTTTTCATAAATAATGGGCAAATCTAGAACAGAATCACCCAAAAATAGGATGCAGCGATTTTTCTAACTCAGATTAACGGTCCAAAAGAAAAATCACTCGTGTGAATGAACGCGATCAAATGAATGGGCCCTTTTTCCCCTTTGAGTTCTGTCTATCTCGAAATCTGACAAAATTCGCGTGGGAAAAACGACTGTGTGAATACAGCCTAATCCTTTTTTTCTCTTCTACTTTCAGAAACATGAACGATCCCATAAGAGAGAAGAGGAAAAAAGATGATGTGCTACTTTCTCCAGTAAGCCTAATGGACCCCACTATAGTCAATGAGTCAATGGGGTCCATCAGGTGCCGTTAGTGCCCATCATAGGATGGATCTGACTGTGGCCTGCATTCCGTGTTTTTGTTCCTTGGACAAAAAAGGGAATTAATGATGCAGATGTGAACAAAGCTTAAAACAGTGACTATTTGGGCCAAGAGAGCGAACATGCGTGCCTATGGCCGTTCTCAACTAGTACCTGCAACATTCAAGACGAAGCAATCCAGATTCATATTCTATAAATGGTAAGAATATACCTAATATATTAGGGGATCTAAAGAGAAACCTGAACTATAAATATTCCTTACTGGATACAAGTAAACTGGAAAGTCTACCGCTAGTACTAAACACCGGATGTTAGAGAGGTGCCTGGCTTCTTGTAATAGGTTATAGTCTATGAGAAGAAACAAGCTGGGTTGGTGCAAGCTTGGTTAATGGCTACAAATACTTGACATCTGATATCAGAACAAGAGCTGAGAAATCTTAATAATCAATATATTTCTGTGACACCAAGAGTAAGAACATTCCCAAGTATATGCAGATGAGGAGCTCTTAGGAACAACATGGAGGTTTTCTATCGGTAATCAATTTCCTGTCTTTCTTTACGACCAAACAATTTTATTCCAAGTCCTTGAAGACAGAAGCCGAACAGTGATATTGGCGAACAAGTTTAATGTATTCGGCATAGGCTGGTGGAAAGATATCCAGCGATATAGGGAACAATCTGAGTCATGTTAGAGCATACAGGAAATATGAAACATCCCCCAAAATGTGCCAATAATTTGGTAACTTAACGGGGTGTTCCAGGAATAGTATAAAATGGGTGCTGACAGTGCAAGCAATGCAAACCATGTGCAGACCGGAGGCGAAAGGAGTGGAGCAGGCGTGGGGGGGCAGAGCTTAAACTGTTCTAAACAGCGCAGCGTTACGCTCTACCTCCGCCCACGGACCTGCCCCTCTGAGCTACACATGACTCCTCCTGTCAGTGCACCGTTCGGCTCCGCTCCCCCGCCCATGCCCTCCACCCCCTTGCTCCTCTGGTCCGCACATGAATTCTCCCATCCTAGGATGGGTTTCCGCAGGCTGCACAGACAGCAGTTGTTTTATATCACTCCCTAACAACTCCTTTAGAGAAAATCTGTAATTGAAAAATAATATACAAAAAGTTAAATATCAACTCTCTCAATAAAAATAATATGGTTGGAAACAGTCCTACTAGCTGTGGAACAGAGTAGCTATAGGGATCGCCTAGGTAGCAAATATACAATGCGCTGTCATCTACATAAGACACCAGGATTATAAATGTTAGATGTGGGGCTTTGTTGCAAATTTTGCACTGTGGCCCGATAGCCTCACATAAGACTAAATTCACATCTGCAGTAGGGATTCTGTTTTCTTGCTTCGTTATGGGAGCAGGAAAATGGGAGCAGGTAAATGGGATCCTATTGATGAATTGATCCGTCTCCTAAAAGAACCAAACTGTGCTGACCGGACCCCATTAACCAGAGGCGTAACTTGAAGCTTCTGGGCCACACTGCAAAATTTGTAACAGGGCCCCCAACTATAATGTTTTATTCATAGTACTAGGCTTACTATATGGAAGGAGAGGAGAGGCCTTATGGGCCCCCTAAGGCTCCTGGGTCTGGGTGCAACTGCATCCTCTGCATCCCTATAGTCACGCCCTTGCCATTAACTATAATGGGGTTCGTTTGGTTCTTGCTGCGGTTACTGGACGAAAAAGTCCTGCATGCACAACTTTTTCGTCCGGCTATCTGTGTCGGAGCATCTGACACACATGTCAATAGAGCCTAAGGCCTCTGATGGGTCAGACCTGTGAGGTAGAAGATCACTACATGTATGTTCTTCCCTGTCCTTCCCATGCTCACATGTACAGTACATACCAGAGAAGGGGCCATATATAAGAAACGCTAAATGGGATTCCCATTAACCCCTTAGTGACCAGGCTTTTTTCCATTTTTGTTTTTTCCTACTCCCTTTTAAAAAATCGTAGCTCCTTTATTTATCCATCGACGTCGCTGTATGAGGGCTTGTTTTTTGCGGGACGAGTTGTATTTTTCAATGGCACTATTTATTGTACCATATAATGTACTGAAAAACTTTTTAAAAATTCTTAGCGGAGAGAAATGCAAAAAAAAAACGACATTCCACCATCTTTCGGTGCGTCCTGTTTCTACGGCGCACAAACTGCAACAAAAACGACCTGATATTTTTATTCTATGGGTCAGTACGATTGCTACAATACCAAAGTTGTATAGTATTTTTTTTGCTGTAGTACTTGTATTTTTTTTAAGATATTTAATTTTTTTCAATTATTTTCTGCCGTCATTTTTTGTGCGCGCAATAACTTTTTTATTTTTCCGTCGACGTAGTTGTGCAAGGGCTCAATTTTTGCGGGATGTCCTGTAGTTTCCGATAGTATCAATTTGGAATACATACAACTTTTTGATCGCTTTTTATTGCATTTTTTCTGGAGGACAAGGTAACTAAAAAAGTGTATTTCTGGCATTCTTTATTTTTGTTTTCGGACGACGTTCACCGTGCAGGAAAAATAATGCCCTACTTTGATAGATCAGACTTTTACGGACGCGGCGATACCAAATACATATTTTTATTTTATGATTTAGATTTTTTAGTAATTGATATGGCAAAAGGGGGGTGATTTAAACTTTTATAACTTTTTTTTTTTACAATCTAAAAAACTTTATTGATCTTTTTTTTTTTACTTTACTTTGAAGTCCCCCTGGGGGACTTTAACATGCGATGCTTTGATCGTTCCTACAGTATGACGTAATGCTATAGCTAAAGTTTGGAAAAAAAAGCGGAAGCCCAACTTATCTCGCACGTAGTATTAATGTGTGAGAATCCTGTTAGCGAAGACAAAACCATTGAAATTAATGCTTTTGTTCTGTGATTTTCATGACCTCAAAACGGGGCAAACTCACACCCATCTGTTTAAGCCCTTATAATAATAATAATAATCTATATTTGTATAGCGCCAACATATTCCGCAGCGCTTACAAAGACAGGGGGAATACAGAAAGACAAAAGTACAAAATTTATAGAACCACGGTTACATAGTAATCAGTTGATGGAAACAATGGGGGTGAGGGTCCTGCTCCAACGAGCTTACATACTACAAGTAATGGGGTGATACAGAAGGTAAAGGGCTGGAGATGTGCATGGTATGGCAAGGTGGAGAGTGAGGGATGCTATACACAAACAATGGTCAGACTTTAAGCCGTGTGACAGCAGAATCGGTATGACTGCAGGGGCAGTTTATGATGGCTAGCAGGGATTGCAGTCAGTAGGTCAGGGAGCATGTTATCAGGTGGCATAGAGAAAGGTTTGTTTAGGGAATGCAGTATGCCTCCCTGAAGAGGTGCGTTTTTAGAGCACGCCTGAAGTTCTGCGAGTCCTGGATTGCTCGGATAGCCTTTGGTAGTGCATTCCAGAGGATCGGTGCTGCTCTGGAGAAGTCTTGGAGGCGGGAATGAGAAGTTCGAATAAAAGGGCGCGCAGTCTGGTTTCATTAGCAGAGCGGAGAGTCGGGGCTGGGTGATGGATTGAGATGAAGGCAATAAAATAATAATCCAGCCGTCCTTCCCTACAAGGTGAAAAACAGCCCCTACACGGAGGTTTAAACACAGATGCAATTTTTTATTCTACAATGACTTTTAGGGCGCATTTACACGAATGGTATTCTTGCGCGACTTTTGTGTGATGCGCACAAAATTCACGCAAATATGAAATCCATTCTTTTAAATGGATTCATTCAAATAAGCGACTTTTTGCTCACAGCAATGCTGCGAGGCAAGAAAATTGTAGCAAGTTAATAATAATAATAATAATAATAATAATAATCTTTATTTGTATAGCGCCAACTTATACGGCAGCGCTTTCAGGCATGTATAAAAAAGTTATATCTTTCCCTCTGACAAGTCATCCATTATTTTTAATGGGACCTTGAAAGACATGGCATGGCCCTCGCACGCTGTGTGATGTGCATGTGAGTGTGATGCAACGTTTCCCATCGAGGTCAATGGGAAAAGCTTGCGATAGTAACACGTGCGTAAGGATGGCCATTTCATAGAAGAGATGCAGCTTTTAATCAAAAATGCCTAGCATCACAGTGAAAATCGCAAGTTGGGAGGCGCAATATCCGATATTGCGCTCGTCCGTGTGAACGTAGCCTTAGGATGCGTTCGCATGTCGTTGCTTTGCTGCACATATTGGTAGAGATCTGCAGCAGATTTTATGCATTCAATTTAATTCAAATTGAAGGGGTGATATTGAATGCAGATCTGCACCAAAATGTGCAGCAAACCAGCGACGTGTGAACAGACCCTTAGGCCTCATATCCACGGGCAAAAGATGATTTTAAATCCGCAGCAGATCACCCATAGCGGGCCTGATTTTCCCCGTGGACATGAGGCCTTAAGGGGAACCAAATAGCATCTGATGGAGTCTGGCATGATTTGCATCTACGGAGGGTGGCACATGGAATTTGTAAAGAAAACTAAATTTCCATACGCACGTATATATGGCGGCACATGCAGGTACGGAAAATATCACAACAGAAACAGTCATGTGGATGATGCCTCCCATCTAATATAAATACTCTACAGGCTTTCTCTTGCATCACACTTTGACCCCTGTGCGTGACCTTTAGTGGATGATTTTGGTGTCATAAGATTTGTGACATCCTCACCACCACCATAAAATCCTACAGTTTGAGTTTGATACATTGAGTCATCAGTCAGCCCAGGTCAAAGTTCCTATGTTAAGTCTAGCGGCGCCATTGTGCTTCAGCCAACAGCGCCGCTAGGGAGAGTCAAGCGATGCTAAGTGATGTTCATATCAAGCGCTTACCCGTTTGACTGTCGCCATGTCCAAGAATGTGGAAGACCAAGCTGTGGACGGTGAACAGTTCAAGCCGAATCCTCGGCTCAACGGTTCTTAAAAAATTTACAACCGCTTCTCCAAACATTTTATATTCGCGTAGCCAACAGCTGGACAATCTAGTTACAGTAAGTGGCTTGTTCCAGCAAAATACACTTACTGAAATCTGTACAAACCGCTCAAAACAAAAGATGTCATACTCGTCTACTACCATTTTGCCCATGCCCAGCCCTGATAATGTCACTGCCAACAAGGACATGTGACCACTGTAGCCAATCACCATCTCACTGCAGCCGGTGATTAGAGGTCACATGTCCTGTTTCTGGGATGGCATCTATGAAGCAAAAAGGTGGGCACTGGTGAACGGGAGTGGCGGAGTATCGGTGAGGTGACTATGGCTTCTTTTAGGCCTCTCTGACACAAGCCTATGGCCACGGTGTATTAGGCTCGTATTTCATGCGTGTAATACACAGTACCAATTTCCCATAGACTTTAACTATGACTCTCGCACACAGCGTGAGAAATACGCGCACAAAAAGTATCCCGGCATGCGTTACCTTGGTGCGTATCACGCACACATACACGCCAAGATAGTGTAGGGGATTATCACCACACAACAAGTATGCATGTCATTGTGTTCTTGCTGCGTGCTCGATCACGAGAGATACGCTGGTGGCGTGCGGCAAAGTATGCCCGTTTAAGAGAGGCCTTAGGTTTTTACAACACACTGTACAACTTTCTAAAACTGTATTTTATTTTGCATGAATAACCCAATAAAAAGTGTCATTTATGGTAATTAACCCCTTAAGGGCTCCCCCCCCCATCTTCAGTTTCACCTATTCACTTTCAGAGAAGAGGTAGATATCTGAGGGCTTGCTGTTTGCAGACCAAGTTGCACTTTTCATTAGTGCTATTAAATGTACCATATAATGTACTGAAAAACTTTCTATAAGGAGTGAAATGGGAAAAAAATGCAATTCTGCCATTTTTAGAGGGGTCTTGTTTCATGACATACAAATTGTGTCAAAAATAGCATGATAACTTTAATCTGTGCCCCATAGTTTTACTTTTGCTGTACTACTTTAAAAAATATATACCGGTATATATTTGAAAAAAATGAAATTATTTTCTGCGGCCATCTCCTGACCGCCATAACTTTTTTGTTGAGGTAGTTGTGTGAGGCCTCATTTTTTTGTGTGTGTGTGTGTGGGGGGGGGGGGGGGGGGGCATTAATGGGTTAAAGCAACCATGGAGAAACAAAGATGGCCACACCAGCTTCTCTAACTATCTGATACACACTGTGTATTAGTATATATATATATATATATATAAAGACGAAAGCCCTCACTGACTCACTCATTGACTGATTGACTACTAATTCTCCAACTTCCCAATGTCGTAGAAACATTAAATTTGGCACAAGCATAGATTATGTCCAATATAGGAAAAGTAAAGGGGTCCCAACTCGATTATTCAATTCTAGCGCAAAAGAACAAGCGTCCAAATTTTACGTACGGAATCTAGTTTTCTCACTTCCCGATGTCATAGAAACTTGAATTTTGCCATAAGCATTGATTATGTCATAAATAGGAAAAGTTAATGGGTCCCAACTCAATTATTCAATTCTAAGTGGAAAAAAATTAGCGTCCAAATTTTACATACGGAATCTAATTCTCTCACTTCCCGACGTCATGGAAATTTGAAATTTGGCACGAGCATTGATTATGTCATAAATAGGAAAGGTTAATGGGTCCCAACTCAATTATTAAATTCTAAGCGCCAAAGAATTAGCGTCCAAATTTTACATATATAATCTAATTCTCTCACTTCCTGATGTCATTTTATATAAAGGAAACGTCGCATGGTTACATCCACGTGGTGTTTTCTGGGTAACGCAAATAACCATGCAAAATCGCGAACATATTTTTTCCCTTGGTATCTCTAACGTAACCACGACTTCATAAGATTTTCCGTGTGAACACCAGATAAACACCAGTACCCAATTAACTCGGGCAAAGCGGGTATATCAGCTAGTATATCATAAGTCTAAGAACCTACACCTGCTTGTCCACATAAGCGGTACTGGCCAATCAGAACAACATACCGTGTCTTAGACTACCAATGTATGCTATGCACAGTGTGCCTCGGGTAGTCTGAGAAGCAGTTCAGCCATCTTTGTTTTTCCAGACCCAGAAAATTTTAAGGCAATTTTTGGTATGAAGCTCAAAAAAGAGATGTGACATATGAAAAAATAGTCCCCCCAAATTTGTGTGTATGCTAAACACTTACTATGTGCTCCAGTGAGGTGGTTTGGTGAGAAAGGAAAGAACTAACTCAGGGAATAATGGACAATTCAATAATTCACAAATGTCTGGTAAATGTCCCGCAGATCACTATGAATTATGTAAGCTGAACAAACCTATTTAAAAAATGATAAACCCTCCAAAGCGGCGGGAGGTCTTTATGTGTGTGTCATGGGATAACCAGGGATTTTCAGAGCAACAGACCAATGCAGGGTAAGAAAAGATACTCCGCAATATGGACTACAAATACCGGCATGTCAGGACTTACCTTAACCCATTAGTGACGCCCAATACGCCAACTTACTGACCTCACTAATTGGCTTTTAATTTGCACATACATAAGGCGATGGCTTAGATGACTACTGACAGCCAGGTTCCTGCTCTAATTGCCAGATGCTGAGAACACTCAGATCGTGGCAGTTTAACCCCTTAAATGCAACAATGAATAGCAAATCCATAGAGGAGTTTAAAAGGGGACTTGATGTCTTTCTGGAGAGGAAGGATATTATAGGTTATAAATCTAAGGTTATTTGTTAATCCGGGTATACAGGCAGGTAGGAACTATTAGGGGTTGATCCAGGGAACAGTCTGATTGCCATTAGGGAGTCGGGAAGGAATTTTTTCCCCAAAAGGGCTAATTGGCTTCTGCTCTTGGGGTTTTTTGCCTTCCTCTGGATCAACAACACAGGAGGATAGACAGGTTGGACTAGATGGACATTGTCTTCATTCGGCCTTACAAACTATGTTACTATGTATGTAAGCATTATGTATAGTGTGATAGTGTGAAGGGGATACTTCTGTCACCCATCGCAGTGTGATTGCAAGGTACTAATGGGTTCCCATGGCAGCCAGAACCCTGAATAAAGCCTCCTTGTCTGCTATGTAATTCAGCTTATTAGATCCCGCCTCCGGGAGAGTCTAATAGGCTGCTTTTATACACTTAGTAGAATAATAAGTAATGCAGTGTACTATCCCAGCAATCAAACTATCACATCTTCAAATCCCTTAAGGGATTAAAAATTAGGGTAAAAAAAGTGCAATAAAGTTTAATTTATAGAAAAAATATCCAGTTTTTCCCACAACATTTTTTTGGATAAAATAGCGAAGAACCTTAATACAAAACATCACATAATAGGCAATGACCCAGACAATGAAAACATTTTGGAATTTATCGCACACAGTGAACCCCGTAAAAATCAGTTAAAAAAAACTAACGCCAGAATTGCTATTTATCTTTCCTTAACCTCCCAATAAAAAGCAAAGAAAAGCAATCCAAAAGTCCTACGTACCTCATACTGGTACCAATAAAACATACAGCTGTTCCCGCAAAAAAACAAGCCCTCACATAGCTCTCGAACAAAAGTACTATCAATCTTAGAATGCGGTGATGCAGATTCAATAGTTTTTCTTTAAAAATGTGTTTTTATTGTGCAAAAGTAGTAGAAAATAAAAAATCTCTATAAGCGTTATATCGCAGTAAGGCCTTAGTCACACGGGCGTTTTTTCACGCGATTTGCGGATCGCATGACGGATGCGCATCCGCAAATCTCGTGACCGGTGCGCGCAAGTCGCCCCCGAAAATCGCCCGAAAATCTGCTCCTAGCCGCGTTTCATTAGAAACGGGCCGGAGCTGTCCAGCGCATTGCATTCAATTGAGACGGCAATAGAGCCGGCTCCATTTAAAGCAATGCGCTGCGGGCGAGCCCGGGATGAATTGTCGGGAAGGGCTTAAATATATAAGCCCTTCCCTGCAATTCATCCTAAAATGTGTAAAAATAAAAAATATATATATACTCACCTTCTCCCGGCAGCCGGAGCTCCGCGCGGCCGTCCTGCAGTGGGTGTGAAGGGGGTGTGAGTCAGACCTGCCCCCTGATTGGCTCAGCGCTGAGCCAATCAGAGGCATGTCTCACTCACACCCATTCATGAATTCATGAATGGATGTGAGTCAGACCTGCCCCTGATTGGCTCAGCGCTGAGAGGCAGCAGTCACTCACCCATTCATGAATTCATGAATGGGTGTGTGAGTGAAACCTGCCTCTGATTGGTCAGGGCTTTGACCAATCAGAGGCAGATCATTCAGCAGGCGGGGATTTTAAAGCCCCGCCGGCTGAATAGTGCCGAGAAGCAGTTCAGGAGAACTGACAGCGGCCGCGGCTGGACTCCGGCTGCAGCGGAAAGGTGAGTATACAATTTTTTTTTATTTTAACACATTTTAGGATGAATTGCAGGGAAGGGCTTATATATTTAACCCCTTCCCGACAATTCACCCCGCGCACGCCGGCAGCCCATTGCTTTCAATGGAGCGGCTGTATTTGTCTTCTATATGTTCTCAATGGTGTCGGCGCTGCTGCCGTCGGCCCCATTGAGCGCATATAGAGAAGAGAACAGGAATCGCAGATCGCAGATAGGTGCGATCTGCGATTTCTGTTCTATAATTTATCGGACAAGCGCATAAAAAGCACTCATGTGTCCGATACCATTGCAAAGCAATGGTTTTATAAAATCGCCGGACGCATGCGCAAATCGTGGCTAAAAACGCCCGTCTGACTAAGGCCTAATGGTGCGGATTAGATAAGAAAGTGATTTTTATTGGATGGTGAACGCTGTAAGAACAAAGCTCAAAATCAATGGCAGAACTTCGGAGGGGATTTTTCATCTACACTTGAAAACATGTAATAAAAGCGATACAATATAATATACGGACTCCGGAGGGGTGCCATTAAAAAATACAACTTGCCCCAAATAAAAACAAGCATCTCAACAAGTTATGGCTCTTGCAATGAGACGATGACAAGCACTTGAACCCAAAACTAGGCTCGTCATTAAGAGGTCAAATTAGATTTCTGAGTGGGTCAGAAACTGTACAACTATAATAGAACTCACAACTTATGGAATATTATATTACCACTGTGCTGCTTGCATACAACATGTCGATAACAGTGAATGTTGCTTTATCAGCAAATCGCCTACAGTTGATTCACAGGTCGGTGGACAACGCCACTGCTAAAAAACACTAACCACTTCTGTGACCGTAGACAGTACGGGTGGCTTTACAAGGGCCAACTATGGGCTGAAAAATCGCTCGAACTAGCAACTTTTAGCGCTGGCTGTCCTGTGTAAATATAGGAGCCGACAACAGTATGAGCGGGAAATAGCTCAGTAGCTAGTCGCTTCAGCCCACGGTGGATACAGGAAGGTAGGTCCTTGTCCTAATTAAGGCGAAGTAGAAGAGAGGTCTATGCATGGGGTGCCAATGCAGCCAGCCCAGGAAACGTATGTAGAACGGGATGGTATGAGCCAAAAGACTGGGAATAAGGCACAACACTTTAATAAACATATACAGATGTTGTCATTAATCCTTTCCCATCCACTGTCTTACGTCTAAAGACATTCTGAATGAAGGCTGCAAAGCTCCGATGTCAGAAGACAACCGGCAGGGTATTCTTACTGTTTATTACTGGCCGCTCTGTTGTCGGGGGCCTCTCCAGCATGTCATATACTGCAGTACTGGTTTTAGCCAGCAGATGGCGCTATTGTATAATGGCAGAAAGAGAAAACCCGCTAGGAAACCCTGAATCCAAAATTGCAAAGGGTTAATAAAATAAAACAATGTACTGCGTTTAGATTCAGAGTGGGCAAAGTTTCTATGGAATGTGAAGATCTAAAATAAAGTCGCATATGGAATCACAGTATGAAAGAAAAGCGCATGTAAAATCACAATTGTAAATGAGATGTGTCGCTTGTCAAAAACATTTTCAAGTCCTTCGTTTAGTCCCATTGGAGACAGAGTGTTCAATTTGTAGATCCAGAACATTTCTCTTTTTTCAGTGCCCCGAATCTGTCAGTGAGGTTGGGGAGGGGGGGGGGGACAACGACTCTGTTCCAGAGATATTAATGAGAAAGCTTCAAAACTGTGATTGTGTGCAAAGCCTGAATGACGGAAGACACCGTGGTTCAAAACCCCATGTGTTACGTTGGATTTAGGTTTGTTCATTCTGCATCGCAGATTCTGTGCAGTGCGGCCCACATACTGGAGGTGACAAGAACACTATAACAAATGTGTCATACAATTTGAGGAGCAGTTAATAAAGGATTGCTACATTCACCCTACAAGTATTTTTGCTTTTTATTCCCTTTTTGCTTTGGTCCAGTCTCCTCTTATAATCTGTTCCCTCTCCATCTTCTCCCCACTATTTCTACCATAACCCATGTCCCTCACTCTCCTATGTTACATATATACACTACCGTTCAAAAGTTTGGGGTCACCCAAACAATTTTGTGTTTTCCATGAAAAGTGACACTTATTCACCACCATGCGTTGTGAAATGAATAGAAAATAGAGTCAAGGCATTGACAAGGTTAGAAATAATGATTTGTATTAGAAATAACATTGTTTTTACATCAAACTTTGCTTTCGTCAAAGAATCCTCCTTTTGCAGCAATTACAGCATTGCACACCTTTGACATTCTAGCTGTTAATTTGTTGAGGTAAGCTTGTGAAATTGCACCCCACGCTTCTAGAAGCATCTCCCACAAGTTGGATTGGTTGGATGGGCACTTCTGGCGTACCATACGGTCAAGCTGCTCCCACAACAGCTCAATGGGGTTCAGATCTGGTGACTGCGCTGGCCACTCCATTACCGATAGAATACCAGCTGCCTGCTTCTGCTGTAAATAGTTCTTGCACAATTTGGAGGTGTGTTTAGGGTCATTGTCCTGTTGTAGGATGAAATTGGTTCCAATCAAGCGCTGTCCACTGGGTATGGCATGGCGTTGCAAAATGGAGTGATAGCCTTCCTTATTCAGAATCCCTTTTACCCTGTACAAATCTCCCACCTTACCAGCACCAAAGCAACCCCAGACCATCACATTACCTCCACCATGCTTAACAGATGGCGTCAGGCATTCTTCCAGCATCTTTTCATTTGTTCTGCGTCTCACAAATGTTCTTCTTTGTGATCCAAATACCTCAAACGTGGATTCATCCGTCCACAACACTTTTTTCCAGTCTTCCTCTGTCCAATGTCTGTGTTCTTTTGCCCATCTTAATCTTTTTCTTTTATTGGCCAGTCTCAGATATAGCTTTTTCTTTGCCACTCTGCCCTGAAGCCCAAAATCCCGCAGCCGCCTCTTCACTGTAGATGTTGACACTGGTGTTTTGCGGGTACTATTTAATGAAGATGCCAGTTGGGTACCTGTGAGGCGTCTGTTTCTCAAACTAGAGACTCTAATGTGCTTATCTTCTTGCTTAGTTGTGCAACGCGGCCTCCCACTTCTTTTTCTACTCTGGTTAGAGCCTGTTTGTGCTGTCCTCTGAAGGGAGTAGTACACACCGTTGTAGGAAATCTTCAATTTCTTAGCAATTTCTCGCATGGAATAGCCTTCATTTCTAAGAACAAGAATAGACTGTCGAGTTTCAGATGAAAGTTCTCTTTTTCTGGCCATTTTGAGCATTTAATTGACCCCACAAATGTGATGCTCCAGAAACTCAATCTGCTCACAGGAAGGTCAGTTTTGTAGCTTCTGTAACGAGCTAGACTGTTTTCAGATGTGTGAACATGATTGCACAAGGGTTTTCTAATCATCAATTAGCCTTCTGAGCCAATGAGCAAACACATTGTACCATTAGAACACTGGAGTGATAGTTGCTGGAAATGGGCCTCTATTCACCTTTGTAGATTTTGCACAAAAAAACAGGCATTTGCAGCTAGAATAGTCATTTACCACATTAGCAATGTATAGAGTGCATTTGTTTAAAGTTAGGACTAGTTTAAAGTTATCTTCATTGAAAAGTACAGTGCTTTTCCTTCAAAAATAAGGACATTTCAATGTGACCCCAAACTTTTGAACGGTAGTGTACGTATAGTGTGTCCCCAGGGGTAATGAAGAAGAAGCATTGCGTTGCCTCAAAACACGTATTTTAACACCAACTCTACTAAATAAAAACTGATGAACTTTGAAGACAACATCCGTGTATGTGTATGTCTATTAAAGGGCTGCGCTTTATTCCCAGTCTTTTGGTTCATACCGTTCCGCTCTATTAGTCATCGGAAAGACTGTTGGGTGATTCTGCATCCCACAGTCGTCCCATGTTAAAGTCACCCTTGGGTCGGTTTCACAAAAGTGTATTAAGGGTGCATTTTTGTGCCTGAGCAGGGGGTTGGACCCAATGACCCTGGAAGTCCCTTCCAACTCTACCGTTCTATGATTCTTAGTGTCTTGCCCCAAATCAGGGTCTCCTAACCCGAACTCAGAGCCTCATAGATTCCTACACTGCTCTGAATTTGGGTCAGAAGGCCCACAGTTGGGCCGTGATACTTGTCTGTAATGCACTCGTGCCTACTCCTTGATATCAGCTGTAATAACGGAGCTCCTTTACAACTGGAGGGGCCATCCATACCATGTAATCAGTATTCAGATCCAAGCTACTCATGGAGTTATGTGCCATCAAGATGCCATATTGATCAAAGTCATCTCTGCTTTTTTAGCATCCACTGCAAAAACTCTAGGACAGAAGACACTTTGTAATTTACATGACTGAGATGTATCAAGGGCAAAACTCTGAAACTCTGAATTTTGGCATAGAAACCTGGAACTTTCAGAATAAGACAGCTGCTCCACATCCCTAAAGATTCCAGCAGAATCTTCTCTCTATCGCCTTATTTCCCTGCATAAGGCCGGCTTCACATGGATGTATTTCTGCATACAGAACAATACGTAGTGAACAGAACCCATTGTCTTTCAATCGGTTCATTCATATGCACGTATTTCCCGAGCGTATTTTGGCCGCGCAAAAAATAGATGCTCTATCTTTCTGCCTATGTCTATTACAGGTCCCCTAGAAGTCAATAGAGGGGGCGCTAATGCATGCACAATACCCAAAGAGATGAAGCATTGCGCAAATGCTCTGGAAAAAGAACACATCTTGCACTAATTAGCCATTTCAATTGGTGCGTTTGTTTGCAGCATGCAAATGAGCATGCCCTGCGGGCAGAAAAAGTGCAGTGCAATATGCCCATATGCGCATAAAAAAGCCTCATTCGGAGCACCAAAACATTGCATTACAGCATGCACAATTGCGCTTGTGTGAAGCCGGCCTAAGAGAAGTCTCCGAAACACGTAAATTCCTTTTTCTGGAATCTGCCCAGTTCTCCCATTGCTTATTTGAGAAAGGCACCAAAAATAATAAAGAGGTTAAAAATTAATATCAGGTTGATGATAATAATTGAATGATATAAACAATAAAAAACCTACTTTGGCCCTACCACTACCACATTGGGGGAGGGGTGGGGGTAATAGGCTGAACTAGACTAGACATACTTTTAAGGGGTTGTCCTATTTCTAGCCATTTTGCTGCAGGAAGCAGACAGCTGCATACATTGTGCAGTGGCCCGGGTTACATTCACTTCAATAGGACTCAGCCTGCAGTACCAACCGGGGCCACTGCACTATGTACGGAGCTGTCTGCCTCCTTCAGCAACATAGCTAGAAGTGGGCAAACCTCATGAAAGCAATTGTCTGCTTTAGGCTTTCGTCACACACACAGTTTTTGCATGGCGTTTTTTTGGACCTAAAAAAAATGCATTTTTTAACTGCTTTATGTGTTTTTTTAAGGTTTCCTTTTTCGTTTTTTTTAATGCATTTTTTCTGGAGTTTTACAGAGATGCCTATGCAAAAAGGACAGAGGAAAATGCCAAACCTACAGCATGCTGCAACTGCAAAAATAGAAAACACTGCTGACCCATGTCAAAAGAAGACAAAAGGTCACAAATAAAAGCTGCAAGTGTTTGTAGTGCATTTCGTATTTTACTATAGATCTACAGCTAACATCTGGCCGTGTGGAAAACGCTATGTGTGATACGATGCTTAGAAAACTATTTCTCATGCGGCCTTTTAGTGCATGTTCAGCTAAATGAAGAGCTTCCCCAAATGGGAGTCCTCAATTAGCTAATGGAGAGTGCTGCACTATAGTCCGGCTTTTGACCCTGGATGACCACAAAAAGGTCAAACAATTTAGATGATGCTCTTAGCATTGATTTGGTGGATTTCCCTTCGATGACAGCTAATTTCAGTGGACCAAGACATATTAGAGCCCACAAGTTGAGATGAGGGGCATCCTGCCATTTCATCTGGAATGAGTGAACAGGTTGTCCTACCATGAGGTGTCATCATTGTCCGAACTATATGTTATATCATAACCTGGTGCAGCCCAAGAATAAAAATAATCTATGGAAAACATCTAACAAATCTGGTCTGCCCCTCTTACAGCCAAGGGATTCCCGTGATCCCTACATGAACTATGTACAGCAGAGCCGCGCTCTTCACATTCTACGTTCCATTATATTAATAGAGGTAAATGACAAGAGAACTTATGTTACATTCCATTCATCAATATTTCCCTTAACCCAGCATCTCCGTAAATTTGGCACTCAGTTTGTGCAAGCGTCAGTAGGCTGCAGGACGGAGATAAGCCCTGACTCCGGTAACAAGACACTTTTATTATGGCATATTTTATGGCACAACTACTTACTGTACTTTACTCTGAAATGCCTACTAATGTTCATTAGGCAGCTTGTGTAGCTCAGGATTTCCATCCATTCATATAATTAAATGGTACCTCTTGGATGCTGGTTTAAAGGAAACATATAAGGAGTATCTTGACCTATTTGCAATGGTGTACTGTATTAATATACTAAGGTCAGAACGTTTATACCTCAATTTTTAAGCAAAGAGTACAGAAAATGTATGAGAAGCTTAGAAAGCACTAAAGCTGGCCAAACAATTGAGATAGCTGTCAGACAAAAGCTAATTCCACCTATAGCTATTTCTCGTAACTTTGCCATAAGCATGCATGCTCAGCTTGGCTCAGCACGCATGTTTACATTAATGGGGAGAGCGGAATTAGGGTACCGTACTTCTAAACTGGCAGATAGTCGCTCAAACAAGTGAATATAGATGACTTTTAGCCTGTGTAAACGCAGAACCCAACAGGGGACTGAGAAAGAATTAGCTCAGTAGTTGCTAGATCTGTTTTAGCTGAAACGGAATAACTACCAGTAGTGAGTGATGTCCCGCTCAGTATAAACAGGCAGTTGTTCAGAGCGACTGCCTGTTTGCAGTGAGTAAAGGAGGACGGCCGGAAGAGTTCTCCGATGCACTCTTCCTCCGTTCACTTAACGACTATTGGTCTGTGTGAAAACACAGTAATAGTTGTCCCATCTAAAACCACCCGAACCCTTCTGGTAGCGGCGTATCTCCTTCTAGATCAAAGGATCAAGCATGTTTAAATCCAACATACACGATCTCTCTACACTCTGACATCAAAAACAGTCAGGAGATCCCCATACGCAGGAGGCTGTAGGACCACTTTTATCTCAAGTGTATGGCTATGTTAAGAGTTGGTTGTAAGGTGCAGTTTTACATTTAACTTACAACAACCAATCAAATATTAGCTTGAATATATATATATATATATATATATATATATATATATATATTTATATATATAGTAAGTTGACATTAATGGGATATTTACACCTTAGACATTCATAGCATATCCACAGAATGAGTCAAAATGTCTAATAGATTGTGGTCCCATCTTCTTGCCTGGTAAGGTAGCACCCTCATCCAGGCAAAAAATGAATAGAGAGGTGACCACACAAGTCCATGGCTCTAGTGACCACACAAGTCCATGCTCTGAGGCCTCCATGACTCCCATTAAAGTGAATGGAGGGAGCCACTCACATGTACAGCTACCCCTCCCCTCATCCGCATTCTCACCAAATAAGACATGGTTTCAGAAACCCATTTTGCAAATAAGAGTCGCAGAGAAGGTACCTGAATCTATCAGACATTTGTGACATATCCCATTTATATACCATAAATGTCTAACGGCAATATCCTCCTTCAAATAGCTTGATTTGTTTCTATGGGTTCAAATAAAACTACCTCTTCCATATACAGTACAGAATCACAGACTATCTAGAACGCCAAGATCAGCGGTTTTCTGGGCAAAAACTATTGCTGGCCTATCCACAGGATAGGTCATTAATAGTTAATTGCCAGGGATTTGCTGCTTGGGATCCTCGGCGATCAGCTGATCGCCTGGTCTACTGTCAGTATAGCAGGGCCAAAGATCGTTATCTGGGATGGGACCAGAAGTGCCATAGCATAGAGATCAATGGGAGCTAAGGCCTCCTATTACACTTCTGCCTCTGACCCCAGTGTAAGAGGTGGAAGTGCCAGAAGTGTAATAGATGGCCCCAGCCTCCATCGATTTCAATGGGAATAAAAACCGACTATGGCACTTCCACTACTGCCCCTAATGACGACGTCCGGCCCAGCTGCTCTGACAGCGGGTCGGACGATCAGCTGATCACTGGACATCCCTAGCAGCAGGTCTACGGTGATTAACGATTGATGGCCTACCCTGAGGTTAGGTCACCAATGGTTTTTGCCCGAACATTTCCATTCTCAACAATGACAGCTCTACTTTAACATCTGCATAGTCCTGAATGGAAAATTCTTAGCCAAGTGTTCATAAAGCCAAGAGTGTAACAACAAGTCATGGAGCACCACTAGCTTACATTACTGAGATTGACCAATGTGTGGTCTTAGATCTGATAAATCAAAACAGTAAACAATGAAACCAATCAATTCACTAGAAACCTGCATTATTCTAAAAGTGCCTTGGGCCCTAGTACACTGATGGGCTCCATGGTACTTTATGTGATAGGTCACCCTTCAATATGACCCCTTTTGATGCATACAGTTGCCAAAAAAATTATTTTATGCCTTTTGATAAAATTTTGTAAGAATTGGTTTGTTTTTTCTTAAACTTGTGAAACCAACCAAGCTTGTTTGAGTGTTAATGCAATATAATAGTCTCTAAGGGTCATCTACGACTATCCTGTAATCACTATTGGCATGGGTTATTTGAAGCAGTGTGGTTCTGGAGCACAACTAAGGGTTAGGTATCTCTGTTTCTGAGTACAGCATTTCACAGCTAATTGGTTTTATACCTCTTGTTTCTGGGGCCGAGTCCACGAAGCCTGGAGAGAACAGATATAAAAAAACACAACAAACACAGAAAGCAATAAAACATTTTTTGTGGTTATTGTATGTGCTGAGTTATGCTATAGTCAGCTGTCCGTGCAGTGCATGCAGTTACGTGAATCGCTTGGGTGAGTCGTATACAACCTAGGGCACTCCAGCAGGCAGCAAAACCACAATTCCAACATGGAACACCAAGGACTATGGGGCATGCTGGGATATGTTGTTAAGCAGCTACTGGAGGGCCCCGGGATGCCGACAACTGGTTGAAGGTTATGACACATTTTCTCCACGCAACAATTAGTAAGTCTCACATGAATGAAGGACAACATTGTATTATGTTAACAATTAAAAGTAGCAGTACTTTGAAGCATTTATATAGCAATCGCAAAGATGTGACTATACTGCAGTATGTCCATTAACATATACCCAAAACTCTACCCTGGCGCTATAGAGAGTTGACGTACTTTTGGTAGGTGATCTGTAACAGGTCACTATGGTGTGACTACAATGAGTAGGATCAACGTGGTGTTTATATGGATGATATTATATCGTTTTCCCATTTTTTAGAGATCTCCTAGCTAGAGGGCTTTTCAACTATGAGCAGCTTGGGGAGTGAAGTTGATCATGGTGGAAGCTTCTGCTAGGACCTACTATGATCAACTGTTATCATCAGGGAATTATAAAGTATTGCCTTTTTTCCCATTAGTAGATTGTAAGCATTGCTTTGTGCCTGTTCAAATCGTCTTCCAGAGCAGAAAGCCAAATTTGACTTCGCTCTCTTTTTGGTTAACCGGGAAAAGCTCCAATCAGTGGGAGATGACATCTATGACTTGTTACTGTTCCATTTCGGCAGAAATATAACAAAGACAAGCCATTGAATGGTAGGAAATAACCAGCCAATAGTATATTTATCTATCAAAATTTTTATAACACCGCTACAGACCAACGTGCCGCCTTCTCTTGGAAGTGACTAGTTTGTTGAGGACGGAAAGCAGTGGTGGTTTTCAATTGACCAGCTGTCAAATGCAGCACGTTGAAGAAGTGAAGAATGGGTAAAGTCCCTTAGTTTATGGACCTCAAAGCTGGAAGACGGGCAAAGAAAACCTGTCTATAAGCCTAATCAGTAGATGGTTAGGTGCTGCCAACCTAGTAGGCTGGGTGCCCATGGGTCAAATAAGCGTGATGATACAGAATGAATATTGAGGAGTGAGTTCTAGGCTCTGGAGTAAATAGCTGGCAGACGTTTAATATGAACAGAGATGACGAAATTGGTGTTTAAAAAGTATACTTTATTTAGAATCAGCAAGTAACGTGTTTTGGGGCATGTAGACCCCTTAATCAGACAGCTGGATTATTTATTATTGTGCAGTTAATACACTGCGTTAGTGTGATAAATTGACCATTGGTGGCCAGCGGATTCACAGTCAGAGGACCGAGTGATGTGTGAGTGGGGGCATATACACAATGCATAACCCCCAGAAGTTTACTTTGGGGGCTTTCAGTGTTCAAAAATCTATTTCTCTGAGACATGAGGCCTGATCTTTATTGGCGTGGTCCTCAAGAACTGCTTTTATAGAGGGCTCCAAGACTCTTTCCAGTTACCATAGAAATAAAAATGGAGGGTGATATTATATAGACAGGCATATCTCTATTTTAAGATAATGGAACTCCTTTACAAACAAAGTCATTTAAGTAAAGTTTACATTTCTGGGCTTGATATAGACAGTACTGCTGCTTCATCTGATGCTTCACTTAATCCATTCAAAGCTATCCAACAGTGAATGGGTCAAGATTGCAGAGTTACAAAATCCATATTCTGGCAGCCATGATGAGTTATTGAGACAAATATTACACTTGAACATGCACACCCAAGCAGTTATTGGTTACATGCATACAGTGAGGTTCAATGTATACAGTGATGTCATGTCGTTCCACATTACATGCAGGAAATGCAATTGATTGTCATTACTGCCTTAAACGGGTTTTCCAGGCAGCACTGTCAGAGCTGAGATACATCAGGGTTTGAGTGGAAGCCGCTTCTCCGACCCCTGTTGAAGTGGCCAGTGCTTGTAATTGCAGGTGTAGCTCCCGTTGATATAGATGAGAGGTGCACCTACAATTACGAGCACCACCACTACACAGGGGTCAAAGCAGCAGCTTCCGTTTTGATCCCAGTGTATCCTGGCTCTGACAGCAGATGTTGTCTGGAATAGCCCTTTAAATAAAAAAAAAGTCAACCGGGTTAGATCTAAGTAGTTTAGTAGATAGGAATTCTCATCAGAGCTACGTATCAAATTATAGGACAAGGTAAAAAGAAGCAATGTTTACAAAGTTACCAAAACTAGAACACAATTGGCACATTAATTAGGCCACTTTTGCAGTAAATTGTATAGAATGTAAAGATCATGTCATCGAGCTGCCTAAAACAGGGGCTAAAACACACTAGACATATAGCTAGTTGCCTATTGTGGACTGTTTACACTTGCTTATTATCTTTTCCCTTGAGATGGTTAGTGCCACTTTAATATGGCAGTTTGGCAGGAGATCAGCAATCTACTTGGGTTTGAATAGAGGATTTTACTCTTTCCCTCGGCTGAGCTTTGTGCCATTTCCAAACCCTCTTGGCCACAGCCTACAAGTTGTTGACATAGTAGAACTTTTTGTTTGTTCTAATGAGCGACCAGGGGATTTTTTTTATTGCTCATATAGATAATTTTAACCAAAATAAGCTACATACATTAGAAAGCCGACTCCACGATCTATAGGTATGCTTCGCTTGGCTACGTACATATGGTTATTTTAATTGGGGGGGGGGGACAAATCGCTACTGGATACTTTCTCTCACAAAAGGATCTGACATAGTAGACTCTAACATGCCCAATTCTGTGCCATCTGCCATCAAAGGACAGTCAGCAGAGTTCTCATTCACTTTAGTTGACAGATCCCATTGATCTGCCAACATTAAAGAGTACCAGTCATGTCCTTAGGTCAGTGGCGATGGCTGCATAGATTTTCAACTAGGGCCTGATGACTCTATCACAGCATTTATTTGGTCTCTTCTTCTGTGTTCCCCTGTACAGAGGAATACCATTAGATTTGGCTCCTGATGCCTTCAATCTGTCAAGTTGGTGGTCTCCACTGCTCATCGTTAATGGATGATCTCAGATTTGAATGAGTGTTGAGAGGTTGAGACCGCCCACTTGACTGATTGCTGGGAGCTGAATCTAATGGTATGGGGGAAAGTGAGGAGTAGAAACAGAAGAAAAGCTACAATAGAGTCAGCGGGGGCCCCAGCTACAAAGCTATGCAGCCGGCCTTGCTTCCTCAAAGACGTTACAGGTCCTCTTTAATTTCATATGTATGAGCAGCTGAAGACATTACATTTTTCACCTGATAATGAAAACATGGAACCAAAATAATGCTATGCAGCGCCCACATGAATAACTGCAAATGGGAATCTGTTTCTTTCTATCTATTACATAAAAAAATACCTAAAGCAACACATAAGGCTGTATTAAGAGAGCAACACCAAATGTCCAAAGGACTCAAAAAGCCAATTATTATGTCTACACTAAAATTTAACTTGTATTAACAAGACATAAACCTAAATGTGACCAAACTAAAACGCATATGTAACCAGTTGGCTATGGAGAGCAATGCAGATGAGTCAATGACCCCAGCCAGTGTGCAATATCAGCAGGGCACTAAGACCCTATGCGAATAAGTCCGCACCCTATAATCTGATTAAATATATGTAGAGACCAGAATCCTTATGATGCATTCAAAGGACACAAGTAAGGACTGTTAATAGCCAACTGCAATCATCCACCTAAAAAACATTTCCCTCCAACATGTTTCGCCAGAGCACTGGCGTCAATAGGGGTCGGGGCTATATGAAAAGCACCCGTCATGGTGGGCCATAGGTATAAATACAGGGAGGGCTATACAATCAGACCATACCAATCAGCAGCCTAAGTAGTGAGAACATTCCCTCATAATACGAGTGACAGTATACCTAACCTCATTCCAGGATATAGTACAATCCACCAATCCTGTCTACTGGCTCCATAGTCCAATAACGGACAGACACCAGCTTCTATGCAGAGACAACGTCCAAACCATCCATCCATTCTAGCCTCAGCAGAGACATGCTCAGACAGGTCTATAGTGCACTTAGGAGAAATAAAGCAGAGGTCCTATAACAGCTACCCTCCCATGTAAGATGTCCAATAAGGAGCAGCATTCTACATTCAGAGCTCCAGTATAAGGCCTCTCTCGGCATGCACTATCTTGGTGCGTATTATGCACGCATACACACCAGGATAGTATTGTTGGAACGCAGCAAGTACGCATGTCGTTGGGCTGCACACTATTGCGCGGTGAGCAATAACTCATGGCTGTGTTAGAGAGGCCTAATAGGAGGACGTTATACATAAATGTTAATAACCATGAGGTGGTAAATCAAATAATACTCATTTGATTAGAGTGCCTATAACTACTTCCACTCTAGCAACATGGAACATAATCAGACGGTCCTTAGTAATTTAGGCAGTTAGCAGAGGGATGCCATAAAAGTAATATGACATTCACCCAGGTGCATAATCATTTATGTCATCAAATAATCAAGTATTCATCCCTATTTATATAAATGGAGTGAAAGAAAAGCCCTCATTCAAACCAATGGGGCTTTTACCATTGAGGTGGAAAAATCCACCATGCCTCCTCCTTATGTAGTTTCGCATTTAAATCCTCCTGTTGCAGAACCAAATCCGGATGGTAAGGCCTCATGTCCACGGGCATGCACGGTGGAATCCCACAGCGGTTTCCACCCGTGCCCGCAGCCATGAGGCCAAAAATGACAGCATACTCACTTGTCCAGACGCTGCGGGTCTCCCCTCCATCGTGGACGGATCTTCTTTCTTCAGCACGACGGATGTACTCGGCACGCCGGCAGCATGCGGCATGCACAATTTTTACTCTCCTGCTCTCCCACAGATCCGCGGCACAGAGCAATGACAGCTGCAGGTGTGCTGCAGGACCGGACAGCTTCCATTGACTTTAATGGAAAATGGAGCAAGCTGTGATTTCTTCCCTCACACCGGGGAAAAAAAAATCACATCCGCATGCATTTATTTGCCCTGCGGATGCTAATGCATTCCTATGGGCTTCTGGAGCTGCGGGAGACACGCGCGGATTTTATTATTACAATCTGCACGTGGACATTGGGCCAATCTCCCATTAAGTCAGCTGTCAATATTACCCCCATTTAGGGAATGCCTGCGCCTCACCATTGGAGTATCCAATTTGGTCCTAACAAAACTCTTTTTCTCAACCCCTGCACTGTTGTTCCCATGTAGATTTTGGGGTAACTACATATGGCCGCATATATCTGACTCAAGCTATGACAATTCAGGTGTTCTTTTATATCATATCTCTTCTTATCACTGGGATTTTCATAGGTTGCTCCCTGCATGATTTGGGACAAAAAGAACAATGGCCGCACCAATATATGCCAGGACTCTCTACTTTAGGCCCGATAACTAAATTAATGTATAGGGTATTCAGTGACAACCTGAGCCCAATCAGGGTCAGCACGTAGTATGGGCCAGTATCTACCTAAATGTCCCTTACCTGTTTCGTATTGGAGCTGTAGGTACCAATGCAAGGTATGACTCCTACCTCACCATCTTTATCTCGTCTCTGTTATAATAAATTTGTGTGATCCACTGACCTGGCATTCGCATTGGCCCTCCTTAGATACACCCCTGGGTAGCTCCTTCTTCGAAACCTACTGAAAAGACGATCACTTTCCTCCTTAAAAGATGACTCCCCTGATCAATTCCTTCTAGCCCGTAAATGCTGTCCCATTGGAATGCCTCTCCTGAAGAACAGAGGATGCCGGCTATTCCAATGTAAGACATTATCGGCTTTCTATTAACAGTCCTTCTTGAGTCCCTCGACTGCAGCAAAGGAATTCTGGTCTCTACATATATTTAATGTAATAGGGAGCAGGCTTGTTTGCATAGCGTCTTATTCCCCCTGTAATATAGTGAACTGGTGGGGTCATTGACTCTGTGTGCAGCGCTCGCGCTCTCTCTATGCAGCCAACTGTTTTTTTATGTGTTTTAATTTGGTCACATTTGGGTTTGTATCTTAATAAGTTACATTTTAGTGGGGACGTAAGGATTGGCTTTTTGAGTCCTTTGGACATTTGGTTTTGCTTTCATTATATCTCTGGCACCAAAACAATAGGTTCCAAATTTCCCATTCCATTACTTCTATGGCACCAAAATGATGGAAATCTGTTCAACTGAACAATCCAAACATTTTATGTAATATTGTTCAGAAATGTTGTATTCAACAAAGAAAAAATGAAATATACTTCGGCTATGATTTTGATCCTACTCGTTTATACCAGTGTTCCCCAACTCCAGTCCTCAGGGACCACCAACAGGTCATGTTTTCAGGATTTCCTCAGTATTGCACAGGTGATGTAATTATTGTTGGTGCCTCACACATTGCCACAGGTCTTCTTACTATAGGAGATCCTGAAAACATGACCTGTTGGTGGTCCCTGAGGACTGGAGTTGGGGACCCCTGGTTTATACAATTAAGATAAGGGCTCTGCATTTTGAACGTAACACTATTCTTGAATAGTCATTAATCTATTTATGTGCTAGCAAAAACTATTTTGAGGGCCAGACCATCATCTTGAGATAACTGTTTTGCACACAGTACAGATGTAGCCAAGTTTAACTTGACTTTCTGCGACCAGTTATCTTTTGCAATTGAAAAGCTATTGCTGGCTTAATACAACAAAAGCCAATGAAATGCTATTGCTAGCTCAACACAGCAGAAGCAATAGAAAAGCGATTGGAAGAGCAGATAAACTGCGGCACGGATAGTTATCTTAACACTTTAGGAGTCAAGTTATACTTGGCTACATTGATGAATTTGCATGCATAAATTGAAAACATGTGATCCACCAAATTCAGCAATCCATACAGTACATCAGTAAAAAAAGCCCTTACAGGGACTTTATACATTTGTTGAGCACTGATCACTAGAATGAGGTTACAGAGCCCTCCATTCCTTCTGACTTTGAGGAGAACTATGGATGGGGAGTTGGTCAAGCAGAAGTGCTGCCACTCCAATCAAAGGCTATGGGACTGACGACCCTTTACTATAAACACATAATCAGTATTCTTCTTCCAGTAGCATAAACAAGCTGAAGAATACCACTCACATTACAATACTGCATTACTTACATTTCCCAGCTTACACTGCCCACCCTCTGAATCACCTCTCAATAATCTGACTTTTACTGCAAAAAAGGAATTAATCTGCATCCTCATGAAAAGGGCCTTTTTTTCTGCAGTACGGATCTTAACAGTTACCAGCACTGTATTTCAATGGCTTCCATTTAATTTAAGTTCAACATAACTAATTATAATGCTGCTGTAATTTCTTGGGCCTGTGGCTGATTAAAACCACGATCGTTCCGCTGGGTTATGGACCTTAAGGCCTTTTACAGAAATGCTGTAATGTGGAAGACCGATAGAAAAAGATGAAGATGAATATTTATTCTGTGACAAATGCCATAGGAGCCTTGCAGAAAATGTTTATGTAAGATTCAGATTTCATTTCCATTTATGTTAATGAATGTGGAAATTAATTTTGCACGTTAAAAGTAAAAAAAAATGTAAGATAACACAAAAAAAAAAATCTAAATCATAAATGTATTGTCCATTCTCCCCAGTTGATCTAAATACATAACAACCAAGTTTCTTCAGTACTGAAATGTTTTATGTTTAAGTCAGATTTTCATTGATCCTTTTGTAATTTTATAAAATAGTACCAGAAATGAATTTTTATTTCACAAGGTATGTGAATAACTGGTGACTTTTTGGACACCTATTTCCCCAAGTATCCATCAGCAGTAGTCACAGGAAGAATAAAAATGCAACAACAGCTCTCATTGGAATCAAACTAACTGCTTGGGAGAATGACTCTGTCTGTGACTGATCAAAAACAGGATAAACATCTACAAAGGAAAGAAATAAAAGACGGAAAAATATTTCCAAGTATTATTTAGAAATTGTAACTCTTACATGCTAATTGGAGTATTAGATTTTGTCCCTCTAATACTAGAGTTGATGTTGTTTGGAAAGAACATCGAAAAATGCCCTTTACTTATTTTGTAATGACGTCTGATGTGAAAAGTCAAAATCCCGATTCGATTCTTACCAAAATTTTTCTCTGGTTCAACCAATTTTTTGGTTTATCTCACTGTACAAGTTCTTGTTCCAGTATTTAAGACACGTTAGGCCCACTCAAAACAGAATAGATTACAGTGAGAATCTTCTATATTGGACCATGGTTTAGAATTGATTTAAATAAATCCTGGTTGGGATTTTTTATCATTTTTTTTAATATATTCTATGGTCCCTCAACTTTTGGGATGATCCTAGTTATGACCTGAAATTTGAATATCAATACAAAACAACTAAAGCTTTTTTCTTGACACGCTACATAAGTTCCACTTTAAGACTCTGGATCAGTCATTTCACAGACAGCATTCTTCACAAACCTGTGGTTTAAGTTTCCAAAGAGAGCTGAGAAAATGGCATGAAGTATAGGATTATAAAATGAGGTCTTCTTTGTCCCCAGGGCCATCTTCATTTTGAAGAGTTCAGCTAAATGGTACCTCAAAGTGATTAGCAAATATTAAACACGTGCAGTTACAGGTTGACATGTTTGATGGGGCAGCCACTCAGAAAACACAGTACGCAACGAGACAACCAAACACGGCACTAAGACAGGGAAGCCAGAACTAGACCAAACACAATAAAACCTGAATGTCATAATAGTATGTGGTTGTGCCAAGTACAATGTTATGTTTCTATATGCAAAATCCAATAAGATGTCTACACTCATGGGATGGACAATGTTAACACTATATTTTCCATATATAGAAATCCTCCAACACCAATACTTTTATATTCACCTTCATATGACAATATAAACACAAGCAAAAAAGCTGTATAATAGCTACCCTCATTAAGTTCCTTAAAGTAAAGAACCATCTGATTTCTTAGCATCATAACACTGGACAAATATAGTTTTCTAAGTATCATAAAACCTGGACACGGCTGACCTCCTGCAATTCTGAATATTTCTTTTGTAACATAACATTTTGGGTAATTTACAGAAAAAGGTCTGGTCATACCTTAAATACTACTGAAAAGGGTGAATAAATCCTCTGAGTTTAGAAGGATAGCCTTGGCATTATCATTATCCCTTATGTACTTAAAGAGAACGTTTCATCAAAAAATCACCCACTACATACATCAAGTTTTCATGTAAAACATATTTTAAATTGTTTATTTCAATTTTAAATGTAACTATGCATATTTAAAAAAATTCCTAAAATCCTGCAGTTTTCACTCTGGCCATTTAGCCTAATAATAATCTGATACTTCCTGTTCTGTGGAGAAAACTTTTCAGCAGTCATCTCACTAACAACACAGACAAGATTACAATGGCATATAATACCTAGTGAAAGTTAAAGCGGCACAGGAATCACTATACGTGGTGCACTTCCAAGAAAGACTTTATCCACAGTCCATAAACCAATATGGGAAGCGATAGCCAGACAGGAACTGGAGTGCTGTCCTGCCATGGCTTCCTAGACAGCTAAAACGTATATGTAGATAATAGTGGATCCACAAAAGGAGATGCTCACAACACTACCCCATAGAAGTCAAAGAATATTTCCTGTCTATTATACATGTCCATGAGCCAGCTGTACAGAACAGGAAGTGTCAGCCAATAATTGGACTTTGTGGCCAGAGTGAAAACTGTAAGATATTAGGATATTTTGTAGTTATACACAGTAGCATGTAAAATAAAAATAAATCACCAAATTAAAAAATACATATGTTTACCATATAAAATCTTGATCATAGGTCAGTTATATAGGTTAGTTTCTGATTACACATTTTCTTTCAAGGGGTTGTCTCAGGATGACTACTGCTGTTAATATGCTGTATTAGGGCATATGTGCATCATAGAGGGGCATCCCCAAACTGAGAGATAGTCTGCAAGAGCAGTTCCAGTTCACGGGGCATTTCAATTCTCCTGCAACTACTGCTGATGACAGCTGAAGACCCCTTTAAAGAGGTTTTCTCATCACAGACAATATGAGAGCTTCCTGCTTCCCGAGATTACAGGCAAATAGCAGACTACTAGGGGAATCATCACCATATAGTATTACATGTATGTATTGGCCACTCAAATGAGTGTACAGAAAACAACTATGTGACATATAGGTAGCCCCAGTTCCATATATAATTTTTTCATAAATACTGTATAATATGCAGAAAATGTACATGAGCATGGGGTCACTCAATGGACAACCCCTTGGAAGTTACCCCTTAAACAGCTCCTAATCTTTAGTAGTAATACTCTAAAGGGCTTCCTAATTTAAAGGGGTTGTCTGGTTACAAATTTATAATCCAGTCCAAATGATATAAAATATTAATACAAATGGTATTTACCTGCCCTCAGCCCCGGCGATCCAGCGCTGCAGCCCAGTGATCCTTCCACTCTGTTGACAGTGGAGGTCAGGTAACTGCTGCCTGCTAATCAGAGACCACAGTATCACCGTTCCAAACTACTGGCATCATGGCACCCAGGATGTGAGTACTGATGCCAGGAAAACTGGCGATGATGCTGCGCCTTCTGATTGGCAAGCAGCAGTCACCTGACTTCCGCTGTCAACAGAGACCGGCAGAACCGCAGAGCTGCAGCACTATATCGCCGGGGCTGAGGATGGCTAAATACCATTTGCTTTATTGTTTCAACTCATTTGAACCTAATTTTAAAATGCAATTTGTAATCAGACAAGTCCATTAATGGGGTCAGCGTATCAAACAGTAATTACCTAACATATGGAACGCATACCATATCTGGAAATAGTATCTTAAATCCAAATCCTGGTTATCCTTTTTTGCTCAGATCCATATTTACAGACAGGTCTAGATATTAATAAAGAATATAGCATAATGTGCACATAACAACTACACTTTCTATGCTATTGTAGACATACTTGTACAGGGTTATCCAGGATAGACCGTGCGAAACTTACAGTACAAAAGCCTTTAAAGTGACCCACCGAATTTGGGGAAAAATTCCGTCCAGCAAACACAGAGGGTAGGGGGGTAAATTAGCTACAGATGTTCTCTTCTGTTCCTTCAATTCGCTGGTTCTGGGTCCTGTTTTCAGCTGTCCAAGATGGCCAACGTAATCTTCTGACTACCCAATCCTCCTAATGCTCACAGTGCATTGGTAGTCTTAGACTATTAATGCACTATACTTGCTCTCTGATTGGCCAGAGTTGTTCATGTGATCAGCACTGGCCAATCACAGAGCAGTACATAGTGTACATTGGGTAGTTAGGAAGCTGCTGCGGTCAACAGGCGGATCGGAAGAACGGTAGAGAGAAACAACTATGGCTAAAATACCCCCCTCCTGTCCCAGGACAGAATTTTTTCTTGAAACCATAGGGTCAATTTAATGATAACAATTTATTCTAGAGCTCTAATAAGAGATTGGGGGAGGAGGGGCAAGTTCTGGGAAATACTGTAGGCTACATAATGGCCACTGAAATTACAGCACTACTGGGGAATCCTATCCGACTGGTGAATGATCCACTAATCCGCTTTTCTTTTGATAAATCTCTTTTGGCCATCAGAGCAAGTACCACTCTTTGTAGGTGAACTATACTCTGACTGATCTATTGGGATTCCTGCTCAGGGCAACTCTAAAATTCTGAAATAGGGACTGAAAGGGGGTTGTCTAAATAGATCGATTCTTTAGAAATGGAGATTGTAATATCAGAATATCTACAGTTTATTTAGTAGTAAAGCTCTTAATACAACAATTCTGGAGCATCTTCTCTTATAACTCTGTGTTGTGCTGTTCCTCCATTGTCCCTACTTGAAATTTATGAATAAATTGATAACTGTGTGTTACCAATTGGGGTTTGCGTTCTGACACAGAGTGACATTTTCCAATTAGTGTTGACAGAACCAAGATGGGGTTGGGAAGAAGGGTAGGCGGGGGTTGATGACTGTCTAGGCCACAGGTCCCAGGAAGTGAATTTTTATTGGTAATTTTTGATTTTTTTAATACAGGGGGCTCGAGTTATACTTATTATAGGGTCTGATGTGACCTGGAGTGACTATAAATCATAGGGTCAGTTCTGTCATGTTTCATTTATAATATTAGTGTCTTCTTTTGTGGCAGAGTAGTCTTTAGGCCCCATCTGGCTCCAAAGCCCGGTACAACTACTTCTGCAACCTTTATTGCTATACCACTGGCCAAAGATGTCTTGGCAGCAAACTGTTAAGTCTTCAGGAGAAATTGGCAAGACGGTCTGGGCCAAATGAAGAAGAAAAGTAGAGTTAGTCACCGGACTAAATATTTATTCTGCCTGCAGCTGTTTCTTTTAAAATGTATTTGAGTTCCTGTTATTAGAAAAAAAATGTGTTTTTTAATTGATTCTAGGGATTGCCTGCATGTGTTTGTGTGGGGGAATGCCTAGAGCACTGAATCACATAGTCCCTACCCTGGTAGAGACACATCCCCAACTGGTAAGACCCATTTGTCAATTTATTCATAAATATCTAGTGAGAACAACAGAGGAATGGCATAACACAGAAAATTATATAGATGCCCCCAAATCATAAATTCAAGGACTATACAAGTATTGACTAAAACATATATTTCAGGAGTGGTAAAGGGGTTGTAGCACGATGTACTTTCCCCCCCTAGAATAGGTTAAAAGTCTGATTACTGGGGGTCTCACTGCTGAGACCCTTGCCGATCCCAAGAACGAGAGTACCCCTCATCACTGTAGGCTCTCTGCACCCACCTCAGTGAGTAGGAGGATGAATGAAGCAGTGGTCGCTCATGGGTGGCGCTGCTCCATTCAATTTTACTAGGACTGCGGAAACTAGTTATGTGCTTGTACTCAGCCATTTCCGTCAACCCCATTGAAATGAATGGAGTGATGCTGCAAATGTGTGACCTCCACTCCATTCAAGCTGACGTCCCTGCAGGTGGGTGCATGGAGCCTGCAGTGATGAGAAAAGCGGAACACAGGACCCCTGTTCACAGCTGTGAGACCCCCACAGATCAGATTTTTATTCTCTGTCCTATTGACAGGGGATAAAAGTATTTTGTGGCACAACCCCTTCAAGTGCGTAACCTCCAGTATCAGTGGTTTTTTTTGTGAGTGTTCACATAATACACCACTTCTTATTGTTAGCAGCCTTAAAGGGGCTGTTCAGCGTTAGAAAAACATGGCTGCTTTTTTTCCAATCCCAGTGCCATCCTAGCCCATAGGGTTGTGTGAGGTATTACAGCTCAGCTCCATTGAACTGAATGGGTGCGCTGTGTTTGGAAGAAAGCCGTCATGTATTTCTAACCCTTGACAACCCCTTTAAGATTATTTGTCTACATGGTGAGAAATTCTGTAACTACCAATGATATAGTTAAAAAACACGCACCGAAGCTATTATCATAGCTGACTATAGAGCACCATCAAATTTGTATGAAAAGGAAGTTACACAGACCAACTAGTTATATGTTAGGACAGACACTTGGTCACAAACAGATAATATGGTGGATGTTGTTGGGGTCAGCAGGTTCCAACTATAGTAATTGCCACCCCAATCTCATTGATTATAACAATGTATATATTATAAACAAGACATATATAACCAATCATGTTATTTAAGATATGTGATTTAATTTACAAAAAAAAAAACAAAAAACAATTCTGCAGTGTTTGTCCTTGAGACTTATTAGACTGGAAACTGCAGTACCGCTTTTCACCACATATTTTATATAAGGAACCAATACAACAGCGCCCCCTGCTCTACCATGGGCGGGAATTTCTTAAGCTTGAAATGCTATCACTGCAGAAAGAAGGACTCCTTAGAAGTGATAGCCTTTTGGCCTATCCCGCGAAGTACAGTATGTTATGGGTATGTTCACATGGCGTAATCCGATGCAGATGTTTCCACATTGCGGCAGAAATGCGCACCTATAAACATGTCTACCCATGGATCTGCATACGGATGTAGCAAAATTCAATTTCAAAATCTGCATGCAGAATTCCCAACGGGTATTCTGTGCCAATATGCTGTATAGACTACGGTGAAAATTTCCATTGAAAGCAATAGGACATGGATTGGCCATGGAATCAGTGTGGATTCTGCATCAAAATTCCGCCATGCTGTCTACTAGCCTTCAAGTACAGATAGTGAGATTGTAGCTATGATATATACGAAGCCTAATTACAGCTCTGAAATATGAACAGATATGATATCAAAGAAAAGGTGTCTTAACGTTTTATACATGTGTGCGCTAGAACACAAGGGACTGTAAAGTGAAGGACCAAAGACAGTAACTCAAGCAGAACACAGAGCAACAAGCACTGTATACGGTATATCTCATAGGAACAGCGCTCTGCCCCACAATTACACCTGACGTTGTCAGGAAAACAATGCCAGACAGGAGAGGTGAGAGTTTCAAAAATAGTCAGCAGTTTTGCAGATTTGCATGGAATCTGAAGAATCTTCCAGCTTACTGACTGTTTCCTATTATGCTATAGTGCTGCGTGCTTTCGTGATGTAAAGTACAATTTAATAGGGAATCCAACCATCAGGAGATTCAACTGTCAAGGCATTAAGTGTCCTTACGTATATGAAGATAAATCCCATACAAATTAATTTACCCAAATTTTATCTGATTGTCTACAAGTAAACAGCTTGGCCTAGGCGATTAAATCCTCTTTGGGTAGAGTTTCCCGTTAAGCCGATCTGCTGTAAAACAAGTGCCATGCCACTGTGTTAAAGGTTTAGAGAATAACCCATTGCCTACAAGTAGTTGATAAATTGGACATAAACAGAATTTTTCTTGGTGTAATGAAATAAGGCTGACTACGACTACGCAACAAGTAGAAGGAGGCCATAAATAAGGGGCGGAAAAAGAGACAGGCCTGCTTAATACTGGAAGCAATGTCAAAACTACTGATTATTTTTGCCTTTGTCACAGTGACAATCCATCCGCACACAACTGCTGTGGTGCTTTCAGTGTATACTTACATTTGTTTGCGCAAACAAATGGCGGCCATTGAAGGACACCAAGCTCATACCGCTCCATTCTCAGTCCAGCGTTCAGACACCAGCTTTCCCCTCCTAAGACCCAGTGATGATGTCACTGCACACTGATTTAATGTCATTGGACAGACCCAGATATGATGTCACTGCACGCTGCCTTACTGTCATAGGTACTCGTTACATAATCTAAGCCTCAGGAAGGTATCAGATGTGTTACATTAAAAGACTTTAGTACTCTCGGTCTATAATGTATTTAGCTACAAATGACTTAAAGGGATTATCCAACCCCAACATTTTTGGAAACCTTCCCTGGGTGATAGAAAAACAGAAAAAAAATAAGTCATACTCACCTCACCCAATCCCCTACCGCTCAAGTTCCACCAGTGACTATTCCCAAGCGGCTCTCCACCTCCTGCTGCAGCAACCACGACATCCCAACAATATGACGTGACTTATGCAGCTAATCCCTGGACAAAGTGAGTTGACACTTGACTGCAGTGGTCACGTGTCTATGGTGCCGGCAATATGATCGCTACAGCAGGAAGTAGAGAGCAACGGGAATGGGGCACCATTGGCAGAGGGTTGGGTGATGTGATTATGACCTTTTTCATGTTTTTCCACCACCCTGCGCAGGTTTTTAAAAAATGTAAAAGGTTATATAACCCCTTTACATATATATATCCGAGCAAAATTGCTTTATGTGCTATGACGGGAGACCAGACAACTCCTATAAGAAGCATGGAAGACCAAAAGGTGCTGCTGAAACACCCTTGAATGTTCATATTTGCTCCTGAAAGCAATGCTTGCAGGAGGGGTAGCATAGTGCTATGATGTGTACTTCTTTGGCCCTAAACTCAACATATACTGAAATGTGAAACAAACATAGTTAAAAAAAAAAGTATGCAAAAATATTTCCCATGATACATACTTCTTAGGTGACCCAAAAGTGTGCCATGCCCTTTAATGGTGACTTTTAATGACTAGTGTACACTAACTTTATCTGTGGGGGTATAGAGCTTACTATGGTCTGATTTAGTTTTTAAATGTAAAAAAAGAATATGAGTCCTATTTCCCCACCATTATTGATATTGGAATATGGAGAAATCTGTCAATCAGCAATGTGTGGGCAGAGAAATGGGACTCACAGGCTTTTCCCATCATAGAGAGTAAATGCAAACTCCCAAATGATAGTATTAACATCCACACATCCCAGAGGCTGCAGAAATAATATGCAAAGCGCTTGCTACTTTATCTCAACGTTATTCCATACTGCAAAACCAGTTGTCATCCAGTGACATCATAAGCCAGAAGTCCAGTGACATCACAAATCAGCGCCCCATGGAAAGTAATCAAGATCACCGTACCTTGTCCTCTTCACTGATGTTGCGTGTGGCTGTTCTCCAAGTAATGCTGGGCAGAGGATCTCCCGAAGCTTCGCAGGTCAGGGTGATCTCATTATCCAGCTCCACGGCCGTCTTGTTTTCAACGTAGGTGATCTTAGGTTTTGCTAAAAGGGAAAGATATGTTATGAATACGAGAACCAGATATTTCTGAAGACTGGAATTAAAGGGGTTGCCTATTAAAAGATCATCTTGCAAATGGACAACCCCTTCAACTAAATTATACCATCATGAGCTATCTGCCAGGCACATGGAGGTATAATAGCCATTAATGCATAATAATACTTATAATCTACGGATGTGTCCTCACCATAGACCTTGAGGAGGATGGTTGCTTCACTGTCACCAGCTTTATTCTCGGCGATGCAGTTATATTCGGCCTCATCATCTTTCTCAATTCCATGAATGGTCATCTCTGACATGTCATCGCTAAAGGAGAATTTCTCATCTCCGTCCTCTATAGTTTCTCCTCTCCTGTCCAGTGGGAGAAAATCAAGTTATTGCAAATTATATTAAGTTAATTGAAACGATTTACTGTGATTTGGCAATAAGTTAACAATGTGCAATTAAGTCTAGGGGCACACAAGCGTATTTGTAATTTTCCAGACAGCACATGACCCAGTTATGGCCTACGAGGCTATACACATGGACGTTTTCTTTTTACATGGACTTGCGGTCCACGTGGGGAAAACTTAAGGCATGTCTTGTTCCTGTCTGTTTGATGGACTAGAAATAGAGCAAGCAAATGGGCATTGTCCATGTATATCGGACAGCACACAGATGAGTGTGGCCTACAGTCCAGTGAGAGTTGTACCCATGTCCGTCATGAGTCATTTCAAACCCAAGAATCCGACCATGTCGTGCAAAAGGAAATAAGTCAGATAATTAGCTTATTATTTTAATATTACCCAACTGAGACTCACACCTCTGACCAACTTCTTGAGGTCACACAGCTGAGATAGAGCTGCACCCAAGATTCTCTCATCGGACAGCACACAGTCATGCGGGACACCGCACAAGAATATAACATGCAGCGAACCTTCAATCTTGGACCATCAAACTGAGGGCGACGTCACACAAACGGATTTTTTCACGTTTTTGCGCGCAGAAAAATCCCACTCTCATAACACAGAGGATAGAACCCAGTGATTTCAATAGGTTCATTCTCATTTCTTTTTTTGTGTGTGCGGTTCTCGCGGGCTCAAACAAAAAAAGGTTACTCTATGTTGCATTTGTGCACCAAAGAGCCACCAAGCTAGGCACCAAGAGGTCTATGGGAAGTGCGCAGATGTGCACATATGTACAGGTGGGTATGCAAAAAAAAACCACTGTTCAAACCTGCTCCCAGCGACACGTCATTTGGCTAAATAGCCAATTTAAATCAGGGCGGGGTGATTCCCTTGCCCATATGAACTGGCGGCGCCTGCGCAAATATGGACAGTATTGTATACAGTCACACACGCACACTCATTCTCTGCACAAAAAAGTTGCGCAGGAGTGAGCGCATCTTGCAATACGCCAGTGTGATGCCGCCCTTATTCACAGGTTGAATGGCTCCTGTTTACACGGGCTGATTGTCGCTTAGGTTTTAGTTTAAAAAGAAGTGACTCCGACAAGTGGATGATTTCTCGCTCAGTGCCCGTCGGTGTCTGCGTGTGCACGGGGCAACTATTGGGTGAATTTACTGTTTCCAGCGATTGTTTGGACGGCAATCTCCCCGTGTAAAGGTGCCTTTAGATCCTTGTTGGTGCTGTGGAGACACATTGTTCTGAATAGGGGCCTTAGGCACAAAACTACAAGATTTTTTTATTTAAAGGGAACCTGTCAGCAACTATACGTACCACTTAACTTAGATATACTGCTTATAGTTTAGGTGATGTGGAGTCCAGGGAGCCTTTTTATCATACTCACCCCGTCCTCCATTCCTATAGTGCCCCCCAGTGAAGTCAGCGCACACACAGCAAGCACGACTCTTATCAGAAGGCTGCGCACGCACTCCCAATCGTCTCATTGAGTCAAGCTGGTGTGAGTGTGCCAGCACCGCAGGAATAGGGGACCGGGTGAGTATGAAAAAAGGCTCCTCGGACTGCACAAATCACAAGCACCATAACTTAGTTTACGGTGCTTATAGCTGATGACAGGCTCCCTTTAATGTGACATTTGAAGTGGCTAATTAGGAGACAAATCTTTTTCAAAGCTACTCAGCCTGCAAGAAGCCATATTCACCGATCCCCACTAGTCTTGTTCCACCAGTGCCCGATGGTCTTCACTTCTTCACGCTGCACCAAGCTAGACCGATGATTGGCTGCAACGGTCACATATCCCTGGTATCGGTCATTGCTGACTCGCTCCAGGTAGGGGTGGAGAGCAGTGGAGGACCAAGCACTGGCGGAACAGGAGCTGGTGAAGTTAGGAAAACTTCCTTTTTTTTAACAGCAGGCCGAGAAGCTTGGATACAAGGTTTCCTCCTTAAGTAAACCCCTTTAACACATCTCATTCCATCGTGAGTAAGAAGCTAAATGTCAAGTTAATGTTTGCTGTAGATGCAACCGAGCAACACATCTATGTAATATCACAAGTACCAGCACTGTCGTTGAATCAGTGGCAATGAGTACATTCTAGTACGACCCAATGCAGAAATCAGATGCCCTCTAGGCTCCCTTCGGTGTGGCATACGGCAAGGTTAGTCACTTTCGCCTTTGTATGAGCTTCCTGGCATATGCCATTATTATGTACAGTAATTTACATTCCGCCATCACTTACTTTGTCCAGCTAATTTCAGGCTCAGGAAATCCATCGGCTTCGCAGCTTACAGTCACCGACTCCCCCATGCTGGCTGTGGCATTGACGGTGAGTTGTCGGGCCCGCACAGTTGGAGGAACTGTAGAGAAGAGGGATAGACAAGAGGGTTCATGATTTAGATGTGTTTAATACAATTAATGTGTTGGGTTTAACCAAAGAAACATGGATGATCCAACTACGGTACTGCTGTCCTTTCTTTTCAGCAGTCATAAAAGGTATGAAATAAGAAGCTATAGAAAAGCATCACAGCAGTCCCCGCTTCTCTTATCAAAGTCTAGCAGCTGCTATTGCTAGTGAAATTTACTTCTACCATGATATTTGTAGTATTACACCTTGCATTATATACCGCCTATTCAAATAAATTTATGAGCCTGTAGCACACGGGTGACTAGGTCTGCCAGAGCCAAGGTCGCTTTTTGTAAGTATCTCTCTGCCTAGACTATTCAAGAGGGTTCTCGAATGGGGCAACCTCCTCTATGAATTCTATATGCCTTGACGGAGTAGACGATAAGAGGTTGCCTTTATGAAACAACCCTTTTGAGAAGCTTATATGAAGGAATATTATACAAGTAAGATTTGGTAAAAGGAACATTTTAAAGGGGTTGTCTGAGTTATGAAAGGGGTCCTTCATGCTGTAAAATAAGAAAACAGCTGATATTCACCGTTCCCCGCTTGCCCCCCTTCTATTCTTCCCCGCCAGCTCTGGTCTCTGCTGTGTTGTTGTTTTGAGGACTTTAGTCAGCCTGTGACGTCCCATAAACCTGCCACCACAGCCAATGACAGCACTCAGTGATAAATGCTGAGCGCTGTCATTGGCTGCTCAGGCCAATGATGTTAGCAGAGAGACCCAGAAGCAAGGGGGTTATTCCATGTCAGTTCAACCAACGCTCCCAGTCGACCATCTCAGATTTCAATGAAACTTTGCACAAAGATAGACCCTGACCCTAAACTAAGATAGCCAGAAAATTAGGCTTCAAAGTGCTTTGGTTCACGAGCTACAGGTCTTAATCTAGGGGGTTGTCATGTGATTACAGCGCGCAACCTGAAAAAAGTGGCGATTTCAATCCATTGCCAAGCCAGTTCCGATGACTCCAGAGCAATGAAACTTCACACACTAGGAGAACTTTTGGTGCTGAATCCAGCTAAGCTCCTCAGACTGCCACTCTTATCATCATTCTGCCACCATTGCATGTCAAAGTAGCTGAAAAATTCTATCGCGCAAAATAAGACTCCTATTTTAAGCAGTAATAACTCATAATCAGTGCAATCCAACTCAGCTCTGAATGTATCAATGTGTACTCCATAGAAATGTTTCTCATTATTCACATTATGGACCCAAAAGGATGCATAGCTCTTAAGATACAAGGAGTCAAAAATGGCAAAAAACACTTTTTTGCAAATTTTTCCCTTTTTCAAAGGTGAAAATCGGAATGTACTCCATTTTTTTTAATTTTTGTTCTATTTGGAAGAGAATTTTTTGCTCTACAAGATTCAATGTTTTTCATTTTGTTCCCAGACCTTCTAGATGGGAAAATATCAATGCCTGTGAAGGTCCTATGCACTCGCGGAGGTCAAATAATAAAATAAGTGTAAGTTTTGCATGGATGTATAATTAGTTTAGAAATCATGAGAAGGTAAATTGTTTTTGGAATGAGACAACTTTTTGTGCTCAAGAAACTTATGTGATCAAAAATTGCATGGCGAGTTCAGGTGAGCCACAAGCTTTGGCCTAAGATGGTCAGAATATCATTGAGTGTTGCATAATGATTGTGGTATATTACAGTGATCACTGGGCTTATTTAGCACTCTATCCATATTGGATACTAATATTGATATTCTGACCATCTTAAGCCAAAGCTTGTGGCTCACCTGAACTCGCCATGCAATTTTTGATCACATAACTAGTTATTTATTACACAAATGCTAGCCTTAGATAATCTTAGTATCCAATATGGATAGAGTGCTAAGCACTTTGAAGCACTTTGAAGCCTAATATTCTGGCTATCTTAGTTTAGGGTCAGGGTCTATCTTTGTGCAAAGTTTCATTGAAATCTTAGATGGTCGACTGGGAGCGTTGGTTGAACTGACATGGAATGACCCAAGGATGAGTAGGGCAGCAGTGGGTATCAGCTGTTTTGTTATTTTACACCATAGAGAACCCCTTTCATAATTCGGACAACCACTTAAGGAGCATTTCTAATAATATATAGCATGAGCCCCCTAATGACTCAGCCATTTTTTTTGTTGTTTTATTTTTCTTTTTCTTTTGTGGGATGACTTGTATTTTCTACTGCTATTTAATGTCCCATATAATGTACTGAAAATTGTTTAAACATTTCAAAGTCAACTGAAATGGAAAAAAATGCCATTTCACCATCTTTGTGGGTCTTGTTTTTATGACATACATAACGCAACAAAAATCACATCATTTTATTCAATACTAGATTTATTTATTTTTTTGCAGTACTACTTTTAAAAACGAGATATCTTTGACAATAAAATTATGTTCTGCCACCATCTTCTGACTACCATAACTTGATAACTTGATATTCTTGTTATAAATGCAGTAAAGGTTCTTGCTTTAACTTTTAGCATTCTTTATTTTTTACAATAGTAAAAAACAAATTCACTTTTTTCATTTTTTTTGGGTCCAACTAGAGGATTTGAACTTGCGATAGTTTGATTGCTTATGTAAGCCGTGTACCGGGGTGGGCTCCCCAGGATACAGCGAAGTCACAAACAAGAAAAACGTCTCTGACACCAGTTCAGGGGCAAACCGAATTTTACTAAAGCCCTGTGGCCCACGTGACCACAAACAATGGGTAACCGAACAAAACTCACATACACTCAGCCAGATGGCTGAGGCCCTTGTGCTGTACAGCGCTGTACAATCTGCTAACGTCTTTCCCAACACCATCGGCATTCCCGAAGCCACCCCACTTGAATGTGTTATGTTCTGGAAAGTGGGCGCCCTGCCAAGATCCGGGATTTCGATGTCCTCTAGCTGCTCATCACCACTCTGGGTCGGCAATCCTACGGGAACTCGGGAAAGCGCATCCGCATTGCCATTTTCTCTCCCCGACCGGAACCGGATACGATATTGGTACTTTGAGAGGCGAGCCATCCATCTCTGTTCAAGAGCCCCTAGCTTGGCGTTCTCCAAGTGCGCTAACTGGTTATTGTCCGTCATCACAGTCACTTCAGCACCCGTCAGGTACTCTGCAAACTTTTCGGTCATGGTCCACACCAGTGCCAAAAGTTCCAACTTAAAAGAGCTATAGTTGTCGGGATTGCGCTCCGACTCCCTTAAAGACCGGCTGCCATAAGCAATCACTCTTTCACGTCCGTCTTGAATTTGAGACAGCACGGCCCCCAGACCATGGAGGCTTCCGTCAGTGTACAATAAGAACGGGGTGTCAAACCGTGCATAAGCCAGGATCGGGGCACTGGTTAGAACCTTCTTTATTGCCTCGAAAGCCTCTTGTTGCCGTGACCCCCACTCAATGGGGCGATTCTTGGGTCCTCCAGCCGTGCCTTTCAGCAGCTCATTTAGCGGACTAGCCAGGTGAGCAAACTTGGGTATGAACCTTCGGTAATACCCGGCCAATCCCAGAAAAGCCTGCACCTCCCATAGGGTCTTTGGTTGGGGCCACTGTTGGACGGCCTCCACCTTACTGGTAGTCAGCTGCACCCCCTCTGGGGTAACCACATGCCCAAGGTACTCTATCTGCTGCTTGAAGAGTTGGCACTTTTTGGGCTTGACTTTAAGCCCATGGTCTCGCAGCCATCCTAGGACCTGTCGCAGCTTCTGAAGATGGTCTTCAAAGGAGGTCCCAAACACTACCACATCGTCCAAGTAGATCAATACCGACTCAAAGTTGAGGTCGCCCAGACAATGCTCCATCAGCCGCTGAAATGTCCCCGGGGCATTAGTCAGGCCGAACGGCATCCTGTTAAACTCATAGAGTCCCATGGGTAGGATGAAGGCTGTTTTCGCCTTGTCCTTTTCAGCCATGGGCACTTGCCAATACCCGCTGGCCAGGTCGAGAGTTGAAAAGAACTTGGCATGACCTAGGGAGGACAGCGACTCTTCAATCCGCAGAACAGGGTAGGCATCCCGAATGGTCTGTGCATTTAGCTTCCAGTAGTCTACACAGAACCGAAGACCCCCGTCTTTCTTCCGCACCAGGACCACTGGGGCAGCCCAAGGGCTCTGACTCTCCTGTATCAGCCGGGTTTCCAACATGCTGGCCACCATCTCTTTCACTTCCTGGTAAATCTTGGGTGGGATCTGTCTGTACCACTCCCTGATTGGCGTGGCATCGCCGGTAGGGATTTCGTGTTCGATACCAGAAGCACACCCGAAGTCCTCATCATGCCTTGAGAATGCCTTCTGGAATTCCCACAGAGTCTCCTCCAGAAGCGTCTGTTGCCCCGGAGTCAGGGCCCGGAGATCCACCCCCATCAGGGCCATAATCACTCGACCGTTCCACTCGGACGTCGGGGCCTCTTTTTGCTTGATCTCTACTGCAAAGGTCCAGGCTGACCTTCTATCTGGCTGTAGTATGAAGCCTCTCCGCCGAAGGATGTCCCCCTCAGACACATAAACTTCGGCCAACAGGGTATTTCCAGGAACAGTCAACTCACTGTCCGAAACATTGATGCAGCGTACTGGCACACATCCATCCTTAACAGTGGCAAGAGCCCGAGCTACCAGGGGACGGGCTGACCTTTCCCCTTGGGGGGCGGGCTCAATTAAAACCTCCAGCCCATTCAGCTTCCTCCCAGCTCCTACCGGCAGCATCAAGATTTGTTCCCGTCGTGGAGGGATCTTCATCGGGGCCCTCAGTGGTACCTTCACGCGCCCAATAGCCTTATCGGACATGCTCTTTTGCAGACTGTAGCTCCTCACCATATGCTGCAAAACCTTCGGCCGATGTGAGGTGGCCCGCTGCCAGTATTTAGGCCCTTCCTTGGCATAAAGATGTTGGTCTAGGTCTCTCAGCACGTTCATTCCCAGCATTACATCGAACCCTTTCCTCGAGGGGTGAACCACCAGTACGACCCCCTTCCTGCCAATATCCTGCCCAAATAGGCGGACCCGCATCCAGACTATACCTCGTACATTCATCTCCACGTTATTTGCAGCCGTCAATCTGATGACATTCCCATCTTCCGGCTCTATCATGTGGCCGAAGTGTCTCTCAAAGAACTCCAGAGGCATCAGGGTGCACTCCGACCCAGTATCAACTAGGCAGCGTACTTTCTTGCCTTCCATCTCCGCTTCCATAACAGGGCTGTTAGCATACAGATCGCGATCATCACGTACAGGACTTAGACCTTGATGAACCGCCGCAGTTCGCCCTGTTACTGTGACGGTCGGGAGTTTAACGGCGGCTCGGGCTCCACCTGCATCGGGCACTCTCTGGCGATATGGCCATACTGTTGGCAGTACCAGCAGAGAGGTCCCCGCGATCTCCGAACACTAGAAGGACCTCTGTTGGTGGGTCCACGCACCTGGCTTATCCTTGATGGAGCCAGGTGGGGTGGTGGGACCATTTTTGAAGCCTGAGGTGACCCCGCTATCATCTGAGACACTACTACTCGGAGTTCCCTCAACTCTGTCCGCAGGGCCTGGACTATATCCTTCAGGGACTCCGAGTCTTCCGGACCCGATCGACCTCTGGTCACTCCGGTGCTACTTACTGCTTTCACAGCCACAGGCATCGGCTCCTCTTCCCTCTCTACTGCAGCCAGGTAAACCTGGTAGAACGTCAGTTCAGGCGTCACCCAGGCTATCTCTTGCATCTGGTCCTGCAAGAACTTATTGGATAACCCTATTATGAACTGGTCGCGTAATAGCCGGTCCACCCCCCGGAAGGCTCCCATAGCCTCTGGGTCCCGCCGCTGCACTTCATTCAATATCTCCAGTAGGGCGTTAGAATATTGCAGCAAAGTCTCGTCCTCCCGTTGTGACCGATTGAAGAACTGGCTTCGCAATTGTGCTACCTTGGTGCGTCCCCCTTGAGCTCTTTCAAGCAGGGACAATATTTTGTCTAAGGTGTCCCTCTCTGACTCGGGCCGCACCATTACAGTCCGTCTTACGTCTCCCTCTAAGGCCCCCAATGCTATTTCCGCACGCACATCAGGGGTCAGGTTGCACATTTTAACCACGCTTCGCACCCTTTCGGCCCAGTCCTGCAACGTCATGTTTTTCCCGTTGAATTTGGGCAGTTGCTGCATTAATGCCCCAACTGACAAGTATCCTACCTGGGCTAAAGTGACAGGCGCGGGCTGTAATGGCAGTGCTGGGGCACCCTGAGCTGAACCCTGGGCCGGCGCCACTGGATTAATTTCCGCCGTGTTCCCGTCCATAACGGTCGCTGTATCCTGCTGACTACGCCAAGTTGTAAGCCGTGTACCGGGGTGGGCTCCCCAGGATACAGCGAAGTCACAAACAAGAAAAACGTCTCTGACACCAGTTCAGGGGCAAACCGAATTTTACTAAAGCCCTGTGGCCCACGTGACCACAAACAATGGGTAACCCAGCAAAACTCACATACACTTAGCCAGATGGCTGAGGCCCTTGTGCTGTACAGCGCTGTACTCCCCAAAGGGCGCTGCTATAATAGACTATGCTTTTACCTAACGGGCAGGCCTAAATAATCCTGCCCCTTGTTACCTATTAGTACCGCTACTAAAGAACAAAGGAAAGGGAGAGTGATCTGAGTACCGGCGGTGCAGCACAACAGCTTACAAACTTACCCACACTGACTCTATCCCCCCAGACCAATACAATAAGGGACATGTATAAAGAACAGCGGCTCTATAGCCAGGTGAATGTTCTCCAGAAGCTTCTTACTGATGGCTGAAGTGTGGCCTGACACGGTCCATAACCCTACCTAATCTAACTACAGGCCAAAATGCAGTCTCAAGTAACTTGGCGCCAAAATATGGTGTCTTGCGTGCACGTAGACCGGTCTGCTGTTAGATCAGCCAAAAAGTCTAGACGGATGAGGGGCTCCTCCAGAAAAGTGTGCGGTACCTCAGAGAGCCGTTACTCACTTCCCCACCGACATCCAGTATTGTCCACACAATATCCAGTCTCGCTCCGGTTGTTCAGCAACATCCCCGGCAGCAAGTCTTCTCCCATCCAGCGGGCATCTGAATCCGCTGTAGCTCCGATCCCTTCAGGATACGACTTCCTTCCCTCTTCCGTAGCTCCACTCAGATCGCTCTTTCGACCAACTGTCCCCTAACAGTGTACGCACGCTTTTAATTTTCTCTCCTCCCATGTGCACGCTGTAACCAGGCAACGGGTGCTCCAATCACAGGCTACCATGGTCCTGTCACCTCACAGCTTGACCATAATCTTTTCTGCAGAACAGCGACCTCTTGTGGACCAATAGTAAAACACACAGTAGTGGACTATTTACAGTAACAAGAACAATGTACACATATTGGAGGCTGTCTCACCCTCTCACACTTATACCATTTACTGCAATACTTCAGTACTGCAGTATATGGTATTTCTGCCAGCATTGTATTAAGACAGACCACAGTACATAATATATGGCAGCCCTGGGGGATTTCAGAAGGCTCCAGGCTGCCATGGCAACCCAGCTACACCTTGTGATCTCATTACGAGGGGGCCTTTCAGAGTCCCTGAACGCCGATCGGAGCATTTAAATGCTACTGTCAGAATTGATAACACTTACATCCTTGGTCTCAGCGGGTCACCTACTTTTAGCCTGTAAGCTTATCTTATAGAGCTAAAAGTAGCTGGCAGAGCCTGTTTAAATATTAGCTTGCCAATTACGAGTATAAACTGTCTTGTACCTTTGTGATACAGAAGAGGGTTACTGGAACTTTCTAGAGCATTTTTTATAAATAGTTCTCACCATTCACTATGACTTGAATATCCTTGTAGTTTATCTCTCCTCGTGCTAGGATCCGGCCCTCACATCGGTAAGTACCTTCATCTGTTCTCTTAATGCCTCGGATTTGTAGATAATTATTGGATAGCATAACAAAGCGGACTGTGGAGGAAATAAATGAAAACCGTGAGGAAATACTACTTCAAAGACTTCACAAGTTATCTTTTTAGCCAAGAAAACATTAGACAAATGTCTTCTCTTGCAGCTTTCCATGATATCCCTAGAGATTGGAAAAATCAACTCCCTCCAATAGGGTTCAACGGAGAAGATGAATATTGATAAGGTAAAAGTGCCTCCGTTTGCCCAAAGTCAAGGATGGGAATGGTGCAACCTTACAATGAATTTCCCCACTAAACCCAATGTGACCCTGGAGTGCAGAAAAAAAATCAGTTTTGGTGTGAATCCACATTACAATGGGAAAACCGAGTCATTAAAGCAACTTCCAAAGAGGCCTGGTGATTGGTGCTAGACTACCCAGGGGTAGGATTTCGCAGTTAACCTTGTAGGCTTTCCTCGTGCAATGGTGTAGAGAGTATACCAATAATGGTGGGATTGGTGAAAAGTCCAACCAAAGGGGATTAAACTCATCCATCAAAGGGGTCAGAAGAGGCTGTCAAGAATTATTTTGGCGAACAGGTTGTGCACAGTCAAGCAAATTGCAGCTAAACACAACACTAGTGCTCAAACTAGTGCGACCAAATGCACAACTCATCATTCTTTAGCACAAGTTGGCTATAACAGCAGATGGCAAGCTTGATGTCTCCGAGAAACAGAAAGATAAGACTCCAGTGGGAAAAAGAGCGCAAATAAAGTGTCATTGGGCAGTGGAAAAACATTGCCTAATCAGATGAATCCAGATTTCCGCTGCACCATACTGGGGGGAGGGTCAGAATTTGACTCCAGCAGCATGAATCGATGAACCCTTGCTTTCAAGTAACAAAGTGGAATAATGGAGGTAGGGATGTTTTCTTGGCACACCTGGGTCCACTGACACCTGAGATGGACAACATGATGACACCTGCGGATGTGAAGGCCAAAGGAGTTCCAAAGTACTACTAGATATGGGTGTCTACTAAAGTGGCCATCCAGTGTAAATATATCTCATAAGCAAAAAAAAAGTTTGCTCTAAATTATTCTTAGACCCAAACCAGCTTATTGTACTTTTCTCCACTGTCTGGTAGACTACAGGAGCAATAGCTTCCCTTAATTATCACCAGGTTGTAGGAGAAGTTATAGCTAAGCCTTTTTTTCCAGGTGAACTTGGGAGAAGTTGAAAGACGTTGTGGTAATATCTCTAGACATAGTAAAGGGTATATACTGTAATATGATTATATTACATATGTCATACATGATATAATATTATATACTGCATATATACTGTTATATATTTCTTACCATCCTTCTTGAAATGAACATCTCTGCCTTTGTGCTTCCAGGTAATGATCGAGGGCATGGAGCTGGAGACGTCGCAAATGATAACAGCATCTGTCCCTTCTGTGAACTCCTGCGGGGTCGGTGCGTTCTTAAAGGTCAGCTTCTCTGTTGGGGAAAAGAAAAAATCAGGATCGATTGAGACTTGTGTCAGGAACCTGCTCAGACATCATTTCTAAGGGCTGAGGTAGCTGATGTGACCTGCGGGGTCCATATGCACCATATGGCGTAATTGCACATGCGTTCGCTTTAAAAACATAAAACGACACAGTCGTGGCACAATAGTACATTAAATAAGCGCAGGGCAGACCCTTGTTCTGAGGCACCAGGGGTGTTCTTGCATGACAGTGAACGTGCATTGATATCAACAGGTAATGTGATTTTTAGAGTTTCCAGCAGGCATAGCTGCACTAAAACCAGAATGCCTTAAAGGGGTTGGCCAACAAAAGCAAGTTATCCCATATCCACAGGATAGAGTATATCCTGCTGATCGGTGGGGATCTAACCGCTGGGACCCCAAACCAATCTTAAAAAAACAGGGGTTCAATGTGTTCAGGAATGAACAGAGTCATCGTTCATTAATTTCAACAGGACTGACGGAAGTAGTTGAGTTCAAGTGCTTCAACATTCCCAAAGAAATTAATGAAATAGCAGCACGCATGTGCTATTGCCACTCCTGGCTGCAACCAACCCCCGTTCTTGGGATTGGTGAGGAGGTCCCAGCAGTTGGATCTTCCACACTCAGCAAGTTACCCCCTATTGTTTGGATGCCTTCATGGGACAACCCTTTAAAAGGCATCGTTTTACCAGGAAATCCCAATCCATGTATCCAATCGGGGACTCAATTGAAATTTAAAAAACAAACAAAAAAAACAACTAGTGCTTCATGGTGTAGAAACATGGGTCTACCAAAAAGAAGCAGCAGGATGATAGGAATATTGGTACTCGATAGGGTTGTGCCTATCAGCCTATCAGAATAGCAGCAGCCTCTCTAAATAGGACAACAGAAGCCTCTGTATGAAGAGAAATCAGCTACAGAGAAGAAGATGGGGGATGAACGGCCACTGGACCAGAGACCTTAAAGGGGTTGTCCCGCGAAACAAAGTTGGGGTATACACTTCTGTATGGCCATATTAATGCACTTTGTAATGTACATTGTGCATTAATTATGAGCCATACAGAAGTTATTCACTTACCTTCTCCGTTGCTAGCGTCCTCGTCTCCATGGTGCCATCTAATTTTCTCCCTTCTGAATGGGGCCGCTCGTGCCAGAGAGCTGCTCCTCGTAGCTCCGCCCCGTCACGTGTGCTGATTCCAGCCAATCAGGAGGCTGGAATCGGCAATGGACCGCACAGAAGACCTGCGGTCCACCGAGGGTGAAAATTCCAGTGGCCATCTTCGCAAGGTAAGTAAGAAGTCACCGGAGCGCGGGGATTCGGGTAAGTACTATCCGTTTTGTTTTTTTTTTAAACCCCTGCATCGGGTTTGTCTTGCGCCGAATGGGGGGGCTATTGAAAAAAAAAAAACCCGTTTCGGCGCGGGACAACCCCTTTAAATCATCAGAAATCATCTTTATTTTGCAACGCATTTCAGTGCCAAATTTGCACCCTCATATGGCCATTAACAAGTAAAGAGCAAGGATATTAAAAAGTCATGGGTAAGGCAGCGGGTGACATCACTTAAGTCATATGACATAATCATATGCCGGCAAAAATCATGTTACAGATTATCAGTGGTACTAATAGAGCCAGCCAAAAAAAAACATAAGACTCAATACTCAAATAAACAAAATAAGAGATATACATTGTAAATAAAACATGTAAATAAGAAGATCCGACGTAAATGAAGCACAGTTAAATGTTGCTAATGAGGTAGTTAGTAAAATTGCTAGAGGACAAACATTTATAATTCAAAATATGTAATTCATTGCAACTTTTATATACCTAAAAGGAATAAATAAATAATTAATTACATAATTAAGATAAACCAATATCGGGACAGGATAGTACTGGGAGACAAATATAAAGCACTGGCCGGTAATTCTAGAACCTTCTGTCTTATACGTAAAAGAAAATGAGATCAAAAATACTACGGAAATACTAATCTGTTATTATTAGTTATTGTTACTATTATTTTCAGAGTATTCTTGATCTCATCCTCTTTTATGTATACGATGGAGGCTTCTATTATCGGCCAGTGGTTTATTCTTGTCCTCTAGTACTATCCTACCCCGATATTGGTTTATTTTAATTACTTATTCATTCCTCTTAGATATATAAGTGTTGTGGTGAATCACATGTTTTTAATTATATGCCTCTGTCCTCTAGCAATTTATCGAGTGACTTTACTAGTAATTATCACATTAGCAACATTTAAATGTGTTTCATTTACATTGGATCTTCTTATTTACATTGTATATCTCGTATTCTGTTTACTTGAATGTTGACTCTTACTATTTTTTTGAACCGGCTCTATTAGTACCGCTGATACTTTGTCTTGATATGTGTGATTTTCTCTGGCATGTGATTATACTACATGATTTCAGTGATGTCACTCGCCACCTTACCCATGACTTTTGAATATCCTTGTTATTCTTTACTTGTTGTTAATGGCCAGGTGAAGGTGCTGATTTGGCACTGAAACACGTTTCCAAATAATGACGATTTCTGATTATCTGAAGTTTCCTGTCCGGGGCACTTTTTAACTTCCATCTTCTTCTCTCAAGTTGATTTCTATTAGGGCACTTAGACATCATAGAGGGGGTTCCCATGCTCTCAATTTCCCCTCTATGAACCAGACTTAAAGGGGTTTTGTCATTCTAACAAAACCCCGTCCACCTGCTCTGCCCGGCCTAAAGTAAAAAAAAGAAAGCATACTCGCCTGTCCTGGAGCCCCGGGACGCAGCCAAGAGCCGTCGCTAGTATCTGCATTGACTTCCACGTTGACGGCCCTTCAGCATTCAGTTGCCAATTAGAGGCCGCAGCATAACTATACATACGTCACCGTACATGCTCCTGGTAAACATGTATGGTGACACTGCGGGCTCTGATTGGCCGCAGACGACACCTGACTTCTGCCGGGCTATCTACTTGGAAGTCGCCGCTGATACTGGTGACGGCTCTGAGCTACTTCTCGGGGCTCCAGAACAGGCGAGTATGCCCTCTTTTTTTACTTTAAGCCAGATCGAGCAGGTAGACGGGGTTTTGTTGTAATGACAAAATAAATACTAGCAAGCTCTGACTGAGTTAGGCATCCATGTATTCCATGGACAGCTATTAATCTCAATGTAATACCCAATGTCCATACAGCAACGGCAATTTATTCTAGCAAAAACAGCTCGCATAAACCTATGGGGGCTAGACATGTAGTATTCAACTGATAACAGAGGTAGCTCTCCTACTAAAGGGGATGTCCAGCTGTAAAGTAATCATGGCCTATTGTCAGCAGATCAGTCGGGATCCATCGACAATAGCCCTTTACCAAACAATTGATCTATAGGCTTGTGCAAGCGGCTGATGTGTGCAGGAAGCAGACAGCTCAGTTCCAACTTCAGTGGCCCACCTTGGTATTGCGGGCTACATTCTCATTCATTTCACTAGGAACTTGGCCTGCAATACCAAGCCAACCACTGCAATGGAAACAGAGTTGTCTGCTTCCTACAGAAATCAGCTCAGTGCATGAGTACATTGACCTGATGAAAAGCTGAACAGTAGGGGACTTGGGCAACGAACCCTTGCTGATCTACAATTGATGGTCTGTCCTGAGCATAGATCATTAGTTTACAACAGGACAACCCTTTAAAGGGGTTGTGAGTGATCCTCAATACAGTACATATAAGGAAACTTGGCTGGCTGTTGGTAGGCAGAAATGTCGATTTACAGTACCCAATTAATCTACATCTTCTCATACTACATAACATAACATAATACGATTAATGGCAGTTACTATATTTCTCCCAAATACATCCACAGTCTACAGTACATTGGTCCACTTGTTATTACATCGACAGGAAAACTTACGATAAATCTGGAGCGTGACGGTGCTTTCCGATCGTCCTTCTGCAGGGCTGGAGGCGATGCATTTGTAAGTCCCGGCATCTTGAATGCTGGCATTGTATATGGTAAGTGTTGATGAATAGTCATCACTCTTCATTACTGAAATCTGCTGTTGGTTGGTTAATCTTTCACCGGTTGGAGATTCCCAGTAGATCTCAGATGGTTCACCGATTACTGTGGGGCAAGAAAAAGCAAAACGAGGTAGGTCAGTGAAATTAGTTCAACCAGGGAAAGAGGGGGGAGGTTAGAGGAAAAGACCGTAACAAATAGGAAGAAAAGACAAATTTATACATTATTTTAAAAAAAAATCTTAACCCTAGATGGTCCAGAGAAAGAGCAAAAATACTGAAAGTGACGCTTTTGTCTAGAACGGGCAAAAAGTTTTCCCTGAATTGTCATCAGTGTAGGATAAAATGTAGTTAATTATCCAAACCTGAAAAAAATCACTTGTGCCTGCTAAAACTGTTGACATTTTCATCATAACTGGGGTTTTTCATGTACCTAGTCTATGTTTGTCCAACTCTATGGCATTCTTTTTGGAATCAGGTAGCAAGATGTGGACTGTATATGCAGAATAACAGCAGTAAGATTAAAATATTTTCCAGTTTCTATGATCTATGCCCCTTTTAGGAACATGGTATGTGGCCTTAACGGCAGCAGACTGGCATTGCTGGACTCTCTTCCAGTACAATTCATGAAAGATAGATTTGGCTCCTTGTGGCTTCCTGAGCCAACCACAAATTATTATTACAAAACTCCTATATATATATATATATATATATATATATATATATATATATGATTCTAAACATATTATTCTATTGATTACAAAGATATTTACCTTGACATAAGAAGAATTTGGATTCCCCAAGGCCTATTTCTCCTTGGTCAGGAACAATGGTAACTTCTAGAGCTGCTGTAAAAGAAAACAGAAAAAAAAGATATTACTATCACATCTGAGTTCTAAATTTGTATGTTTTTTGTAGAATATTGTAGGATCATGTCGGAAAAAATTCTAGCGGGGACATAAATATCATAACCAATATGAACAGTATCGATATCTGTACATTTATTTACAGGAGGGTCTGGCTGCAGATTCTTATCTACATTTGCAGTCATTTGGAGCTCACTCTCTCAGATGTCAAATAGCTCCTCATTTCAACTATCTGCCAATTATATCCCATTAAATTCCAATTACAAAGGATTAGCAGCAATGATCCTATGAGCAGTGTACATCTCAAGTTAATATCGCAATTTACAGATCTGATTGAAGCCAGATCTTCCACTCCCTGTAAAACATTTTCAGGGAAACTGAGATAGGTTGCTGTTTGTCAGTATTCTCAAACATACAGCAGCTGTTTTAACCATTTTTGCATCTATCACATGGGGCGAACAAGCTGCTAATCCATTATCTTTATTCCTTGACTTTGTCCAAGGGTGAGGAAGTCAGAATCATATTATCAAGGTTTGCCAGCTGCAGATGTGGAGTGTGACTGGGGCGAGGTGGTGGCATCAGCCCTAGCCCAAGTGACCTGCTTGTCGGCGTATTCTCGCTGTCATTACCTGGTGCTAGGCATCGACTTGAGCACTTCTCTATAAGTGTTCTAGTACATTGATTGGTCCAACCAGCCAATCACCGTTTGTCTCTACAAATTTATTCTAGTCCCTCCTCTCAGAGGGCGCCGGTTATTCTCCAGTCTGATTTGAGCATGCATGCTGGTCTGATCTGTGATCTGACTTCTGTCTGACCCAAGTCAGATGTTCTGTCCGACTCCTGAACCCAGACAGATTCCTTTCCGACTCCTGAGTCCTGTCCGAAGGTGTTTCTGGTCTCACCTGTGGCAACTGGTTCCACCCTGCACCTCTGTTAAGATAAGTCTATTATTATATTGTGTGTGATATTTGCCACTATTTCCTATTGTCCTCCAGAGAGAGAGTCAGGGTCACTCAAGGTTTCTGACGTGAGGCCGCCGTCATCAGGGCGATCACTCCACTTTATAGTAAGGTTTTCCTTATCTGAGAGGTCAGGGTTAATTTTTCTTTATTCCCTATAATTATGTTTCTTATATGCCATTTTGTGTTATCTGCATTTATCCCAATAAAGTGCATCGTTTAGTTTATCCACATTCATCATGTCTTCACTTTGTATGTATTTTTGTCCTTTGAGAATAAGCCCTGCAGAGACGTAACCCTGCACATATTTTCACCTTGCAGAGCCAGGAGATCACAAGAAACCACTTTATTCCATTCTTGTAAGTTATTTAGGGACGTCACTGCCAAACAGCACCACAGACCTCAGTTTCTAGAACTACAATAAGATTTAAGAAGTTACGAAATTTTACTCCAGTCAAACTTGCATTTTCACGCTTTACTTGTAGAGATACATTGATTTTAGAACTTTGAGCCAAGTGTGATTCTATTAACATTCCTTGCCAGACGCAGGCCTGTAATTACATATATAGATCGTACAGCCGCTCTTCACATATGGTCATCTTCCAGTAATGTGAGTATCTTTTTAATTTCCCTTGCAACCACAGTGACCTTATGTCCCTATACATACTGTACTTTCCTATATGTGATTGATAGCTGCCTCACGCTGTAAATGATAAGACTATATGAATTTTTAGCTAAGTGATCAAGAATCCCCTTAACAGTAAAAGACTATGAGCAAGAAGCAAATTGGAAAATCAAAATGATTTAAATGGCTCAGAGAAAAGTAATTTTGCAGAAATGACTATGAGCTGGGTCACCTTTTGTGACTCGTCTCTATCTACTTTAATGAAAGTCTACTTCTTCCTGTCCTCCACTGTATAGCGAGGTGAAAGTGTTACCAAGTACAATTACAAAGGCATTTTTCTATTAGCACACAGTGGTTTATACGAGAAGTTGGAAACGGTTTAATTCAATGCCATTTATATTTCCAAGTTTATTCTTTCTAATCGCATTTTACTTGGCGAGATAGGAAATATATGACAGCATTCAGCTGAAGCATTATCAACAATGGAAGCGTTCTCCTAATCAACTCCGCTTCCTCCATCCATCCACTTCTTTGATGCCGTTATTTGACTACTTACTATTCAGACAGTCCAAACACAAATAAACTACACTCATAGAAAGGTGAAGCCTTATATCACCCAACAGACCCAATGCATATATTCTTTTCTAGATCATAGTAAATCATGTAGACATATCAACAAAGTCTAGGGGCTCCTTCCCACGGACGGATTGAACCTAATAGCTCAATGCTCACGGTGCGGAATTCCATCGCCGAATTCCGCACCGTGAAATCTCCCGACCTCACCCGTGGCATGCTCTATTTGCCGCGGGTGTACGCGCATACGGCTTCCATTGCAGTCAATGGAAGCCGCCCGTCATGCTATCTTGCGCTATAGCACAGCGGAAGATAGCGTGAAACCGCTTGCCCGCCTACCGTTAGCCGCGTCATATGACCCTGCCGGCGCGTCGTGTGACGCTGTGGGCGTGTCATATGACGCGGCCAGCGTGTCACATGACACTACGGCGCATGACGCGCTCTATTGCGCATGCACGCCAAAGCGTCCTGCGGGACGTAGGACGCCGGATCCGCAGGTAAGTATTGGGGTCTCTGGGGGGGGGGGGCGCAGTGAAGGGCTCCGCGGCCGTCTCGGCCGTGTGAAGCCGGCCTAAGGGTATGTTCACATGTAGTGAAAAAGGCTGCGGAACTTCTGCAGCTGTAAATTCCATATCAAGAACTGCAGTATTTTCTCTGTGAGAATGTACGCTAAAAGATATGCTCTAAAATTCAACTCGAAAGAGATTGCTGGTTCCAAAATCCGACCTAAAGAGTATTTCTCCATGGAGTGTTGTACTTGACTTCCCGTTGGAGAGCGTTTCCAGTGGTACTGAGACTTAAAACATACCTCATTGCAACGGTGGGGAGAGCTGCCAAAGGAGTGAGGAGTTGGCTTGGGGAGCTGTGGAGGATGTGTCCTGGAGAATCTGTGCCTGTCAGAGAGGGGCAGTGACACAAGAAAGGAGGCAGCCATGGTTGGAGGTGTGCAGCTCCATAATATGCCAGAACCAACATCGCTGCAGGGGCTACAGAAACTGGTACAAAGGATTCTGTAGATCTGTGAATCAGGGTACCCCCAACAGATGTCCAAAGACATGTCCCAAACATTACAGCACCAAACACACTGGAGATACGTAAGTGAGGTGGGTCCTTAGGAAAAGGCCGGACGTGCACATGGGTAGTGATTTGAAACGCAAGCAAGTTAAAGTAGCTTGAGCCGACCCCAGAGGAACACATATTCATCTGCCAGTTGTGGACACGTTATTGGACAACAATTGCCTTACTTTTGGCGGGTGATCGCCATTGCTGCGTTGAAATGCTCTGTGGTACTACCACATATTGTATAGTTGAAGTGTGTTGCAGATCTTTGTGATTTATAAAAGATTGTTACCATAACGCACTCACGTTAGAGTAAAGCATATTCTTAGTTATTGTCAGTTAGATTGTCTAATGTTTCTGAATAACATTATACTGCTTGGCTTGTACTGCAAACTTCATCTCCAAGTTTGTTAAAAATAAAAAATATATATTTTTGTAAGTCAGGTGTCCACATCGTACCCTGATTCCTGTATCACCTGCCCCTACCGCAACACAAGTCCGATTAAAGTGAATGGAACTCAACCTGCAGTACTACCCCGGGCCACTAAGCAATGTCCAGAGATGTCTGCTTCCTGCAGCAAAACAGCTAGAAGTAAGACACTCCCTTTAAACCAACCATCCAATGCTGTGGGAACAATATTTGTCCAGTGACTGGAGGAGGGGGAGTTATATCACCTGGTGTCATCTTCTATGTGCTTAGTGCTGCAGATCCATCTTTTCCTAGGGCCCCTCCATGGCCTTCCAACATGGCCGCGTCACATCTTAGACTACTTGCTGCATCACTAGTCAGACACTGCACACTGCTTTCGAATTAGCCAGTACTGCTTAGATGTGCTGCGCTCGCCAACCAGAGCAGCAGGTCATATCTTAGACAACTAATGCACAGTATGCATCGAGAAGTCTAAGAAGATGCGTAACCATGTTTGAAGACCATTGAGGGTCCCAAAAAAGATAGATCTGTGAAACTATTCGGAAAATGGAAAAAAAAACAGGTTGCTATAATTCCCCCCTTCCCTGCCAAATTTTGTCCTGGGATTAGATGGTCACTTTAATGAACAAAGGTTTAAAGCAATATCCTGGGAGGATGCATTTATTATCTACCCACTGGAAAGGTGATGAACGCTAGATCAGTGGGGGGTGATGTGTTTGGCTGTTTCTGTCAATGCCATAGGATTTGAATGGAGTTGACAGAAACAGCCAAACACAATTCACTATAAGTGAGCACAGCCTACCTCCTTCTCCTCCCTGCACATGCCATAGAGCAGAATATCTCTAAGGCAGGGCTCAAACGACCGTATACTGCATATTACCTGCGGAATTTTTGTGCGCGTAATATGCAATAACAATATCCCATAGACTTTAATTGTGTCACTCACGCAAGCCGTGCAAAGTACTGTGCGAAAAAATTTGTGGCATGTTCTACCTGTGCGCGGCCTGCATGCAAACATGGTCATGTGGGCCAGACCTTAATGCTATTAAAGGGGTCGTCCTGAAAGTTTTTCTCCCTAAAACCATCTTTTTCCTGCCAGGAAATAAACTACCATATACCCACCATTCCCGCATGTTCCGTGCTATTTGTTTACACGCCGCAGTCAGTCTGTGTACAATACATCATAGGCTGCTGCAGCCAATGACAGCTCCCATTGATGGAGAGCTGAACTCTGTTATTGGCTGCAGCAGCCTCTGACGTCCTGAAAACAGGCTACTGCCCACTGTAAACGTGACGTCACAGGAGAGACCAGGAGTGGAGAGCAGAGTATCTGACTGATTATTTTATGGCATGGGTAAACTGGTTTTAGGGGGAAAAAAATCATCTCAGACAACCCCTTAAACTAGATATGGCCACCCCACAGTAATTTACAGATAATAGAATTAAAAAAAATTACAACCAGAAAATAAAAACACATTAGAAAATCGAATATATTTCTACTATCTAGTATTAACAAGTAATTAATAAAGATGATACATTGCCTTTAACCACTGAGGTAGCATAGGCATTTTGCTTGCTCTGAGGTTGCTGTGGTAACACCTATAAATTTATGTGCACAAATATCCATGGCAACCCCAGAGCAAGCAACATACAGAAAGTTAGGAGTACAAGAGAAGTAGAAAGAACTGAACCAACATGTCTATGAGTAACTAGGAAGGTACAAAGCCACTTTAAGCTTCTGTAGGCATGATCTTGGATAGTGTAGGAGTATCTCAACAAACTTTCAAATGTAAAGCAGATGTTGCTTTGGTTTGATTCCTCCCCGAAGCCTCATTATAATGTAAACCAATGAGCCATTGTGCCAACTAGGTTATTCCCAAATACACTGAACAATCTAAATATAGTACTTTTATAGTACTATTTTTGACTTATTTTAGACCCGTGAAAGCTATAAAGTTTCCAAGAGAATAGTCAAAATGATAGGTTAGATGAAATGTAAATAATAAGCCTTCTCGGAAATAGAAGACCCTTGTGCCAGGCACATAAAAGTATCCGTTCTTCACATGGCACATAGCTGTAAGTCGTGTAAGTGATTGTTCGTTATAGCATTTTCCTCTTTTCTTGCAATGGCAGAAAAAAAAAGAAACAATATAGACTTTTGAAGGACAGATTCAACCAGGAGACCTCTGAACTGAATAGTTATGAATTAGATGCTGCAGCAGCTAGTGGAAGAAAAGGTCGTTGTGATACCAAATGACTCATCACTAGGATCTAACTAGAAGGGAGAGGATTTAGAAGTGCAGAACGTGATGAACGTGGTGTCAGCTGGTGAGGCTCCCCCTTAGGTCTCAATAATGGGGATCACCATGGTGATGGAACATTGAGTTAAAGGTTCTGTGTCTGTTCTGCGTCTCTGATCTCATCTCGAGCTGACTGCAAGTAATTAAGGTTGCACCCTGTGGGATGCTACTGAAATGACAATATCATACAAACACGGCTCTTGGGCCCTCAGATCATTGCAAAGAGAAAATATTATATATTACAGGTGACTCCCATATCCTGAAATTTCCTGTTCTTATAGACAAGGTGTCACCCCCTCTTCTTCATCTGACTAGATATACCCCCGCTGGGCTCGTGTCACATGAGATGTAGTGATATTATCATTATCTGTACTCAGGTCTGTGATAAAAACCTGTGTGAGCAGAGCTTTCTGTGGTTATCAGATTAGATAGATGAGAGTACAGGTAGATTTAATTATAGAGAGGTGGTAGGAAGGGAGGAGTATAACGGAGGAGTCTGTGAGAGACGAGCTGTCTGGAGAGTGTCATTTTAATGGCGTGTCGAGGCGGATTATTAACCGCTTGTGAAGTTCACTCAATATGGTAAAAAAAAATAGCTGATTTATAGTTGCAGAGCACAAGCTAAAGTGTAGTATGTAAAGTATGAGAATTAAGATTGTCCTTAGCGAGTACCTGCCCGCTCGGAAGAAAAGATTCGGGTGCCGGCGCGGGTGAGAGGTGAGTTGCGGCAGTGAGCAGGGGGGAGTGGGGGATGAGAGGGAGAGAGATCTCCTTTCCGTTCCCCCCTGGTCTCCCCCGCCGCTCCCCGCCGGCACCCGAATCCTTTCTTCCGAGCAGGCAGGTACTCGCGAAGGACAACGCTCGCTCGAGTAATTGTCCTTAGCGAGTATGCTTGCTCATCTCTATTAATAAACCTATATTTGTGATGATGTAAAAAAAAAAAGTTAAAGGGGTTTACCAGAGTTGACATCTATCCGATTGGTGCTAAACGTCTGATTGGCGGGGGACTCACTGCTGAGACCACCACCAATCCCAAGAACGGGGCTACCTTGTCTTCCTCTTCTCCTTACTGTAGGCTTATTGCAGCCCCCATAGTGAGAAGGAGGCTTAATGGAGCAATGGTCACGCATGCAAAATGCTGCTCTATTCATCTTCAAGGGCAGTTTGGGAGAAAGCCGACTCCTTGCACCCCACTATTTCCGTCAGCCCAGCTGAAATAAATGGAACGACACCGAGCTTGTTTTACCGTCACTCCTTTCAGTCTCCACATCATTGCAGTGGATGCAGGGAACCTGCAGAGATGAGAAGAGGGGTACACTGGACGCCTATTTTCAGGATTGGTGGGGGCTTCAACAGTGAAGGGCTTCTTTAGTGTTTAAAAATAGGTTTTAAAAAAAGCAACGCGTTTCAACCCCAAAATGTAGTCCTCCTCAAGCCTGAGGAAGACTCCTTTCTGGACTTGAAATGCGTAGATGATTTTCTTAATTTGTAAATAATAGAAAAAAGATCTAGTCTGGTATTTCATCAGCGCCTTTAATAGCTGACTGGTTTCTCTTGAATATTGCACCTGGTCTTAAATCCATGGGAAAGGCTCTCCTTTCAATGAAGAACGCCACTGCACTGAATTAACATTACTGGCGCACCGTGATGACTCGATTTACAGCATAGTACATTCTAGTTAAGTTATCATAAGACGTTAGGAGTCAAGATAACATCATGTTTGCTTGCAGTACTTGTTTGGCATGCAATAAAGATGCCTGATCTGCAATACTCCAGTGCATTCAACGACTGTACATGGTGAACAACATGGAGGTCAAGCCAGGTGCTTGAAGGACCAATGTTTCTGTCAACTCTGAACTCCCTAGCATGCCCTCCATCTATCAATTCACATTTCGTAAGGTTGTTTGGTCCATTTTTGAACTTTTGGGTGATCTACCACATAGTAATCTATTGTAGGTTTCACTAAATTTTATCTGCCAATCCATATTCTATTATTCTGTTTAAGTGGGCACACATAATGAATTATGCGAAGAGCAGAAGACTGGGCATCTAATAAATCAGGAGCTGCGTCATCCGGGCCTGTCAATGTTTTGGTACCTACGTGTGTGGTCACCATGTTACTAATCTATACCTATTCTAATCTAATCATTGTGTGGTCATGTTAAACATCCAATCTATTCTGCGCGGACAAGGGGAGGGGGGAGCGTACACTCCGCATCAGTCTTTAAAAGGACTGTTGTAAGCATTTAATTGAAGTTCTGGGAAAAGGGAAGAATATTCAATTATTCAGCTATTTTTCTGTTAAAAGTAAGTTCTTGACCGAAGGACAATTAAAGCTGATAAGATCAGGCAGGCAATCCCGTGGAGCATGGACTAATTTGAAAGTTGCTTTGCCACTCTCCTACTAAAAAAGCAACCTGTAGAAACACAATCGATGCCAGGACAATGGGTCAAATCTCTGCAGCAATGTGATTGATTAGTTAATGAGTTACTTGAGACAAGTCTCCAAAAACACACGCGGATTATTTGTGAAGCTCCTGACTTAATTAGCCAACAGTAAACTGCTCCTAACAGTGGATGGAGTGTTTTCTGTGGTCCACCTTCGCTCAAGGAGTTCTGATGAATATTCATATATTGCCACTGTATGTAGAGTTAAGCTATGTTCATATCTGCATTAGTAACCTTCGTTCAGAGGGGCCATTGCCAATCTGGCACAAAATGCTGAAAGAAAAAGTTCTGCATGAAAGACTTTTTCATCTCGTAAAATGCCAAACAGCTGAACGAAGACCAAATGGACATAATTAAAGTCAACGGGGTCTGTTTGTCGCCGGTCGGTTCCATAAGATGGATCCGTTCAGCTAAGGAATTCCCCTATCCTGCTCCTAATACGGAGAAGGAAAATGGGACACCCAAACGCAGGTGTGAACATGGCCTTAGGCTCTGTTCATACTAGCAGTTGGCTTTTCGGTTTTCTGTTCTACTATGGGAGCAGGAGAACAGAATGCGGAATCATCCCATGATTGAAATGAATGGCACTTAATGGACCCCAGCTGTTGGGCTACACTATATTGTTTGGCATTTTGCTCCGGAACCTTGCAGGAGCCTCCAAACAGATCTCTAACACGGATGTGAACAAAGCCTTAAAGAGAACCTGTAACGTTATGCATGCAGTCCAATCTGCCAGCATTAAGTTATAGAACAGAAAGAGCTGAACAGACTGATATACAGGGTGATTGAAAGTCAGGACCACACAAAATATCTTCTGAACTAAAAGAGATACTTGTATACTTGTATACTTGTAAGTAGTAAACTTTGTACAACACTTAGATGGGTGGGGAAAACTTTTTGGCACTATGATGGCGCTTGTCTGCCATCTTGGCGGAAGTCATCTTCGATTCAGCCTAAGAAATATGGGCTACATGATTTAAGAGTAGAATTTCATCAAAAATTGATACGTGAAGTCATTTTTTCAATATCTGAAACCATTTTTGATTATGTCATGTCAAGTATTAATAAGTTGTTATGTTAAATTATATCAGACGGATAACACTAATTTATGTCTTTTCAGGTACCAGGAGATGTGGATAACAATTCAGAACAGAATTGAGATCATCCTGATGATCAGTAACAGAAGTTCACGTGAGGTGTCTGAGGCTTTCAATCAAGAATATCCTTAAAGGATGTATCCCATAGCTCCCTTTCCATTGAAGTTTCTTGGTCAGAATTTAAGATGGCAGCGACCACTATAGTAACAAAAAGTTTTCTCCCATCCATCTAAGTGTTCTACAAAGTCTCCTACTCGTATCCCTTATAGTTCAGAAGATTCATTATAACTTGCATTTCATTCCTTTAAAACTCTGCTCTTTTTGGGATTAGGAGTCCAGTGGGCGGTCCTATCAGTGACTGACAGCCTTGTGTGAGAACTATAATTCAATGATAGGACGGCCCTCTGGACTCATAAACCCGAAGTCAGCAGAGTTTTGGATACAATACATTTTACTGAATCATCTCCCATAAAACTAATATGAATCTACTCTGCGCCTCCCACTCCATAACATGATGGTGGCAGATAGGGCAATATACACAACATATTCGCTTTAAAGTGAATGTCTGTGTTCTAACATTAGCTGGTCTTTAGGTCCAATAGTCAATGCTGGTTAATTCCTATATATACTACAACATATCTTTACAATGGCCAGAGCTTCATTTTTTTGAGTTTCAAACATATAAAAGACATAAAACAACAACCTGACTGCAGCTGCAACTAGCGGGAGCTTACTGCAGGCTGTTTCACTGTTACTCTGTCTGCATTACTGAAAAAAGTAATAAGATGGAATTCCGGATGGAACCACAAAAACGAGGACCAAACAGGCTAACTTTGGACTCTTTTTGATCTGGTTTCCATTCTGTTTATTTTGGAGGACAGACTAGCGTAGTCAACTGCTATTCTGCCTTTCAGAATAAACATAAAGAGAAGGAAAACCAGGTCAAACAGAGACCAACATTTGCATCTTTTATCGTCATTTGACTAACTAAAATTTAAGGTAGCATCCATGGATTTGTCTAAATGCTGATTTTGGCAACTGAAGCAGGACCACAGGCTAGAAAGACTGAATGCACACTATCATGCAGTGGGAACTGAGCTAAAGGATTAGTACATAAACAGTATGCAGTAAGCTTCTGAGCTCCCTCTAGTGGTGGCTGGAGGTAGGCAGGATGTTATTGTTTAAATATGTGATGGAGGATGGCATATGTATAAAAAAAAAGCTCCAGCCAAGATAAAGAAATAATAAGAAATACATCAGCATAGAATATATATATATATATATATATATATATATATATATATATATATATATATATATATATATATATATAGGATATTAAAAAATAAAGGTTTTAAATTTGCAGTTGGGCTCAGCTTGTACATCTAAGGGGTTGTTCCACCAAATTAAGCTTCCACAGGATAAGGGATAAATATCTGATCTGTGGGGGTCTAAGTGTTAGCACCTCCTCTGATCTTAATAATGTGGGCTGCAAAGGTCCCTACATGAGCAGTGCAGTGGTCGAGCATGCAGTCAAATTCAAGTACTCAACTATCGCCCACAGTCCTATTGAAATTAAAGGATCAGCAGTACACGCGCTCAGAAGCAGCACCGTTCATGTGGGAACCCTTGGGGCCCCTGTTCGTGGGATTTCAGGGATCTCAGCAGTCAATCCCCACTGATCAGAAAGTTATTCCTTATCCTGTTTGGATGGGGCTAACTTTACATGTTGCACAACCCCTTAAACTGTAAAGATTTTATTTTATTTTTTTCGATATGGCACGATACACAGTTCACATCTCAGCCAAACCACTACAATTAACCTTATAAAGCCACTTTTAGGTGCAATAGTCCTTGAATTTAAGCTTTAATCCTTAAAGGGGTTCAGAATTGAAGTCTTAATCCAGGTTTAAAGAGGCTCTCCAGCTGTAAACTATTGATCGTCTATCCTTATGTAAGGCCATCAATAGTGGACCAGGAACCCCCACTGATTAGTTATTCCTTGGTTGGTGCACTTATGCACTGAGTTATCACTGCAGGAAGCAGACAGCTCCATTCCCATTGCAGTGGCTGAGCTTGGTATTGCAGGCCATTCATTTCAATGGGAACTTTGCCTATAATACTAAGTCTGACCACTGCAGTGGGAATGGACCAATCTGCTTTCTGCAGAAATCAACTCAACCATCAGCCCAGCAAACAGTTGATTGGCGAGTGTCCTAGGCAACAAGCTCCCGCTAATCTTCTATTGATGACCTATTCAGGATAGTCCATCAATAGTAGGTTGCAAAGGTTTACTGTCCAGGATCCCTACAGATTTGTGGTTTACCCCAAATGAGCTACCATTGATGGCCTATTGTAAGGATACCTAGGAGAAACAAAACTAAGTGATCCATAGTGCAGAGGGACCTCTTTAATGCAAATAACTTGCTGAAAGTGTTTACATCCTTAATCTAAGCCTAGGTGGCAAACAAAATGACAGCTTCTAATATTTTATATAGGTTACTAAACGTGAAACATGAAAGGTAGGTACTATACTAATCATTACATCTAATAGGTCAATGAGCACAGATTCCTGCCACTACATTAATACAAGGTGCTGTAGCACCTTACCAGTATGGCCCCCCAATGCCCATAATATAGACCTTACACAAAGCTCAGCTGCCTATAAAGTCCTTCAATGGCATTACAAGTAAATGTTCATAAAAATGTCTGCCCTGATTTTAATGAAATTCGCAAACTTTACTTTTATAACACGCTGACCTCAAAGTTATCGCTCCTTTAACATACGTTAAAATGTAAAAACGGTTCATTACTGCCATTGAAATACAGTTTGACTCTCTTAATAATGGTTTCTAGGGAAACTTCTGACAGAGCTTCAGTTTTCGAAAAATCAGAGACAGCAAAATGTGACTTCATTAGCACAAAGTTTTACAGTCGCAGAGCTTCCCTCCGATATCCGACATGCCGAAGATTTAGAGGTGGAAGTGACAGGGCTTTGTGAGTGTGCAAGCGACCTGCAAATGAGATCATTACATCCGTGACCTCTGGGCGCTTTATTCTGGGAAGGGAATAAAGCGTACATTATGACTTCGGGGTAAAACAATATACTTTCAAATAGTTGGAGCCTTTCACAATGAAATGTGTCGTGTTCGGGAGATGACCGGTGCGGACGAGGCTGATAGCGGCAATTATAAATGATCAGCGATGCGCGGTAGGCAGGCTGCTCTTCATTGTGTGCGATAGCGCTCAGATATAATTATAGTTTAGATTAAGCCGTGTGAGTCATAAATGATACAGTTCCACAGATTTGGGATGCGGAATATGCAGATTTTAGGCACACCTCTAGCCATCCAACAATTATAATTGCTTTGACTGTAACTTATTAGCATGCCAACTATTATCCTGCCGCCACTTCTTTTTCCATAACATATTTTTCTATCCTCTTACTGAAATGTAGTATAATGAAAATGGTGAATTCGCAATGAAGGCGGTCACTTGACATATGCAGTACAGATCTCATAAGCATGCCAATCAATTACTGCTACGTGATGATATGGAATATCCTGTTGGCTCGGCAGCTAAATTAAAGAACCAAAAACTCCCAAATCAATTGATGTTTTTGCAACTTTAAAGGGGTTCTGACAAGATAACATTGTTGCCTGGTCTGCCTAATGGACACAGGGAACCCACGACTAATGGCATACTAAAGCATAGAAACCTTTTACTTACCTTTTCTCCTGTTGTTGCTGTGCAGCGGGGGTCATCTCCCAGCAGGGTCTCTTCTTCCTCCGATGAGCCTGGACGGGCCGCCCCCCTCCGGGATCGCGCGCATGCGCAGAAGACAGGTGCCCTCTGACAGGAGTCAGGACAGGCCGCCTCTCCACTGGGCACACACAGACCCCGGTGCTCAGCCAGGACGGACAGGCTGCCCACAGCAAGCACTGCTTGTGACATGGCGCCCTTCTGTTCACCTCGGAAGTGGCTGACGGACAGAGCAGAGAAGGAAGCTGTCATTTTGACGGCTCCAGCTCTGCTTCTAGAAGCCACAGAAGAAGATGCCCGATGGAGGGGACATGCCTGAAGATCGGTCCTGGCCAGGCAAGGTAAGTAAAAAAAATTTTTTTTCATGTCAGAACCCCTTTAAGGCCATAAATGCTGCGGACTTTGCTGTGGAAATGAAGCAGTATTCAGGGTATGTTCACACGGTGAATTTTGCCTATAAAAAAGCACAAAATTCCGTAGCTCTGGTGCAGATCTGCATGCAGAATTTGCCCTGCCAATGGGTAAAAACAGTGGACAGAATTCTGATGTGGAAAATCATGTTTCTACGAGTTTCCGCCTCAAGAAATGACATATCACTTCTTGATGCGGAAACTCTCATTTCAACGTCAGAATTCCGCGTGCGGATTTTGCTCATTGAAAGTACAAATTCTATGTGCGGCACCAAAAACTGTGTCAGATAGCCGTGAATTTTGATACGTTTTTCGAGGTGGAATTCATACAGGAAATTCCATGGTGCATACTCAAACATGTGGAGGAGATTTCTAAACTGTCCTTTACACAGGAGGGCAAAATCTCTTCAACGAATTTGCAGCGTTTTTGAAAAATGCCGCAGATTCCAAATCCACAGCATGCTGTCAGGACCAGTCGGCTCACGGGTCCTCCGTGCCCTTGCCGCCAGTCCTGTCACCCAGTCGGCTGCCGTGTGGCGCAGGGGAGCCCCGGTCCTGGTTACCTCCCCTGGCCGCCGGGCTCCTCCTTGCCGCCGGGTTGCTGGGGACACGGCAGGTGCTGCCCCGCGCAACGTCCTCGGCACCATGGCAACCCATCACGCGTTTTCATCCCTGCCTCCTGCAGGGCTGGGGGCGGGCCCCGCAGCGTCGCTGGGTATACTCGGTTGCTGTATACCCAGCAACTTTGTACCGCTTTGTGTTAGCAGTGCGGTCAGCTGACCCACCCTATTGCGTCAGTTCTGAGACAGCTGCATAAAAAAACTGCCTCAACAACAAGGAGGAAAAGATGCAACAGCAGAATGCCCTATTATGACATCATAGAAGTAGAGTCCCTTGCTTGGGACTCCCCTGCATGAGCCAAAATAAGGAGCCACCAAGTGTAGAGCTTCCTGCTGCAGCAAAAATGGCTGTTCGCTGCAAGCTGCACTGTCAGCTTCCATCTGAAAGGCGTTGTCTCCTATAAGACCACTGTACTAGTGAGCATCAAACTACTAACGGTCAGTTAGTATGTTAGTGCTTCTCATGCTCCACCCCTGGTGACATCATCACTCCGCCCCCTGGTGACGTCATTAAAGGTTAGGGCTCTTGAAAAGGGGAGGACAAAAATAACAAAATGAGAATTCAACTATGCCGTTATTATCTCAGACACAACTCAGCAGTCCTGACAGAAGACACTGACCTACCACCACCATAGAGATCCGGTGCGCTAAAGGACCTGCAGTGACATCACTGCTGTGGGAGCAGCCAAGCTATGTTTGTCCTGTGTGGGGATCAAGGTGAATGTAATAGAGCTGAGTGTGTGAAGTGTGGGGATCATAAAAGATGTACCATGTAGCAGAACTGTTAGTGTGATGTACTGTATGTGTAATGTGTGCAAATCAGGATGGATGTAGTAGAGCTGTGTGATGTGTTGGGTCCAGATGGATGTAGCAAAGCTGTGTGTGTGTAAAATGTGGGGTCAGGATGGATGTAGCAGAGCTGTGTGTGAGATGTGCTGTGTGTGTAATGTGTGGGGATCATAATGGACATACCATGTAGCACAGCTGTGTGGTGCATTGCACCACCAGAAACACTGGTACTCTAATTTCCTAATAATTACGAGTACTTTTCTATTGAACACATATGCACTGAGAATACTGAACCCCTATGCTGGGACCACAGATGTCACCATAAAACAGCTAATTTGAAACACTCATCTGATGACCACAAATTGGCATTTTCATTGGTCTGCTACCTGGTTGTCACATAGGGGGAGATTTTTCAGTCGCTCTGTGACACTTTTATGGCATAGACAAATCGCAAATTCCAACACATGCCATATCTGCGCTACAGTTTTCAACTTTTCAAACTTTTCTATTATCTGCGTACTGCACACGCAAATATGATCTTGTTAAGCTGGCCTTTTCAATGGGGTCATGCGATGCGGGAAACAAGTCGCGGCATGTCCTATCTTTGGGCGTAACCTCACATTGCCCATGGTTTTCAATTGGGCCGGCAAAGCATCACACCGTGTCCTAGCTGTACGTAGGGTTTCTCATTGAAAGCAATGGGAAAGACTCTGTGATCCTCCGCCACAGCAGTCAGCCACGCCGAAGGATCGCTACTTCCCCGAAGTCATGCGAGACATTTTTGATACAAAAACGTCTCCCATCCGCGGGGAAGTCGCTCGTTGGTGACTGCGATATTGGGCTTTGAAATATTGCACTTGCCCGTGTGAAATCAGCCTGACTGAAAGCGCTTATCAGCTGTGAACGAACCCTTAAATGGGTTTTCTGTGCCTTTACTATTGAAGAGCTATCCTCAGATAGGTCATCCATAGTAGATCAGCTGGGGGTCTGCCGCTTGGGATCCCCACTGATCGGCTGTTTGCTGGGCCTGCTGTCAGTTCGGAAGCGGACCGCACTATGCCCATTGCAGCGGCCCGGTTACTATTGCTGGCGCAGCGCCTATTGAATTATGCAAGGAGATTGACTGTAATTTCTTTCACTATGATTATTAATAGGAAGTCCAAAAAGATTCCTGCCCCCATAATCTGTACTTCATATCACATATCCAACAAGCCTGTATCTTCCGCTCATTTAATAAGCAGCCCATCTTACAGTCTCATCCTCATTATAATTTAATATATTCTCCAGCATCTACAAAAGATCAATGAACACACTGTTGTATCCATAAAACAAGCAACAGAAGAACATACAAGATGTCTAAATTAACATTTAAGAAGCCGCATCATTTTGGTTTCCCTTTTATACATCGCACTTCCTCATACAATTTCCTCTTCAATATTAATCGCGCTCTTTAATCGTCCTCATTCATCTCTTCCGCTTCATCATTTGCTCTATGCAAAAGTAACACTCATTTACTATGTTTGTTCCTAGGACATTTTTTTATCTGTGTCTGCTATTCCCTATTTAGCCACCAGAGGGCAGTATTGACACATTTACATTTTTTGTGTTTTGGTTTTTTTTGACATGGCAAAGGCTGGCAGAAATCTGCAGTAATGCCGCTCCTGGACTGTGGGAAGCAGAACCCGGGGAATAGTAGCGTCTTGGCTGACATCAATTCATAAAAAAATAAGCTTCTGCAGAGACAGAGAGTTCTGCATGCTAGTTCTTTGCTGGGGTGCTGCAGACAATGGGCTACGGAGCTTCTTCACTCGTCTACATTTACGTTAATGATCACATTGATTTGTGTAAGTGTTCAGCTATGGCTTTGCTGATTACTCTCTCTGCATGTCATTGCATAAATGGGTCAGCCGCTCTCGGGATTCGGATGTTTGTGCATCTAGTGTCGCGCTCTGCTCTCAGATGCAGGTCTATGCACATTCGTCTAGCTTCAGCTGCCCGGAGGGGAAAATCATTTGCTAATTTTTCTCAGTTCACACATTATGCTTTGCAGCTTCCCATAAAATGGTGTTACCTGGTAACAGCCCATACAGTTATATAGCGTTAACTAATGAGGCCAGGTACTTGGCTCTTGTATCCACGTCTATTACCCTTCCGCAGTGTGTAGCACGGGTATAGAGCATGCAAACAGTTCATATACTTTTGCCTTATAGCTAAATGACGGAAGCAATAAGGAGCTTGGACTAGTCAATTGGAGGTCACAAGATGAATAATGAATAGAGATGAGCGAGCATACTCGCTAAGGGCAATTGCTCGGTCGAGCATTGCCCTTAGCGAGTACCTGCCTGCTCGGGAGCAAAGATTCAGCTGCTGGCGGTGGGCGGGGAGCGGCGGGGGAGAGCGGGGAGGAACGGAGGGCAGATTTCTCTCATCTTCCTTGGATCAAAAATCTACCCCAGAAATCAAATGAAGGATCGCATTGGGCTGCTCTACAATGGTTGGCATGAATAAGATCTGGAAGAGCAAAGATATCAATCGAAGTACCAAAAGTTGGACTAGTTGGAGCCATCGTCTTTCCTATGATGATGTATGGGTCCGAGAGTTGGACACTAAGAAATGCGGAAGGAGAATCCATGCATTCGAAATGTGGTGCTGGCGGACATTATTAACCCGTTCCAATCCAATTTGTATCCTGGTTTTCCTAGGGGGCTTACTCTTTTTCTGCTGTTGTACAACAGCACTATCTGCTGGCTAAAGCCAGGACTGCATGAGGTGACACATTGGATAGGCTTTGACAGCAGAGAGGCTGGCAATATGTACAGCCTTAAATCATAATGTCTTCAGACGTCAGACAGTGGATTGGAAAGGGTGAATAACACCGTGGACAGCCAGGCTAATAAACAGGGAAGTGTTGGATAGCATAAAACCAGGGACATCGCTGGAAACGAAACTCACTAGACTACAAAGAATAAGTAGTGTCAGCAGCACAACCACAAAGTGACAAATGGGAAGCAGTGAAAAGCTGCACGCGCCAATGAAGGATTCAGACCGGGAAATCCACAGCAGTATGCAAAGAAAAGCCATTGAGCAGCATACAGGATGTCAGAAAGATTCCTTCACATCATATTTGATGTATCTTTATTGTCTCCACATAAAAAAAACGTTTCGACCACTGGTTGGGGTCTTTATTAGTCTACAACCAGTGGGTTTTCTTTGCATAAAGTCACTAGACTGCGACTGACTTACTTTGGCCATGTTATGCGTGCAAACTTGCTGGAGAAGTCAATAATGTTGAGAATGACCGGTGGAACCAGAAGAAAGGGTCGACAGAGAACCATCAAAATGGATACCAATGTGTGCATCAAGTAGTTAAAGCCATGCTTGACAAGGAAGAATGGAGAATGTTCGCCTATAAAGTCACCGAGAGTCGGACATGACTAAAGGGATAGATTGATTAAATAGATGTTCACGTTCTTCATCTGTAACAAGTCGATTCACAGAGATGATCATCTACATCAGACATGGTCCCTGGTGGGTACCGTCTACAACCCCTATCTGAAATCTAAGGACCAATTTAGCTATCAATATGTTTTTGGAGTGTGGGATGAAACATCAAACCTAGAGGAATCCCACACAAATACAGGGAGAACATAAAAACTCTGTCTAGATGGTGGCTAGGGTTGCCAACTGTCCATCAATCCTGGATAGTCCGTAAAAATAAGGCAATTTTTTCCAGTGGCCATAAAAAATATGACAAGCACCCATGTATTTTTGAGGCTGGTGGCACTTGAGCAGGTTATTCTGACTGTAACTACAGCCTACTGTACAATGATGAGGGATAAAACCCCCAAAACAGTCTGTTTGTATCTGTTTGGCCTTTGACTTCTGAAGAAGACTCCGGCTTTGGCTTATATTCCCAGTCAAGCTTGTTAAAAGGTGAGGCATTTGCTTGCAGTAATGCTACCTTCCAACAGGTGGTGCTGTAGAGGTTCCATATTTCCATTTGCATACATTTCCCAGCGGAGCATGCATGGCCTTATAAGTCTACTCACACCTTCTAGGTGTTCTCCATAAGGAGAAACTAGACCCCTCCCAACCCAGATTATTTAACAGCACACAGTAATAAGTTAATACTAGTTTTCGACCCATAATCAGGTATTACTTATAGTCCTTATCATTCATTATGGTTTTCCAATGTGTAAGTAAAAAATGTCAGATTTTTGGATACATCTGTGCAGGGAAATGAAAAATTCAGGTTGGCAACCCGGATTGTATCATTAGTTGAACTTGAACTTAGAACCCAGTGTTGCAAGCAGGGCTGTGGATTCAGAGTTAGTTTTGGGTGGAATCGGAAGAAAAGTACCCAAAAAATAAATAAATAAAATATATATATATAATAGGGATTCTGTCATACTGATTTTATGCTGGTAGCATACTGCTATCTGCTACATTGTTCACAAACAGAAGATAGAGCCTTGTGTGGTGCAGAATGTTAAGGCAGCAGTATGCAGGCCTAGGCTCTTGCTCATGACCTGAAGGTTGCAGGTTCAATCACCACAAGGTTAAGGTTACCAGCTCAAGGTCCACTCATCCTTCTGAGGTTGATGAAATGAGTACCTAGCTTGGTGGGAGGTAATAAATAAATTATCTGAAAGCTCTGCAGAATACGCTGGCTCTATACAAATAACAAGATTTATTTATATGTTTGTAAAAACAGAAGATAAATCATTGCAGCAAAAATTTACTTTTAAAACTGGCGCCGTTTATGTAAATCGACCCACCTTGAGTCATTGAGATGAGCCACCTGAACCCTGTGTCACACCACCCAAACCTTTATCATACCCCTCTACTGCTGCAGTACTTTCCCTTGCTGCTGATGCCAGTGCAAACAGCAGTGACCTTCCAACTTCCTTCTCCCTTTTTTCCTCCAGGCCATGCAAAGTAATTTCTGTAAGTCTTTCCTGACAAGTTTTGTTCTTGAGACCTTCCGCCATTTTTGTAACCATCTTTGGACTAGTTCTATTTTACCAATGACATTCAATGCATGTCTACCGGTGTAAACCAATCAGCTCTTCAATTACCTTGGACCATTCACGGTCCAGTCAATTGCAATATTTTCAAGTCTTTCACCTTAATGGTGACCACAGGGAAAACATATTTGTGGCAATCATCTGGCAATAATAATGGTCAATTTCTCCACGAACTTGCATGTTAGTCTTCTACATATCTTAACCTCTTAAAGACGCAGCTCTTTTTTTCATTTTCTTTTTTCCTCCCCACTTTCAAAAAAAGTTATGGTGCTATTAGGGGACATGAAAGGGAGCCGGGTATGTATTTTTTATACTCACCCACTTCTGCGATCCAGCGCTATCAGCCAGTGAAGATCATGCGGCGCTCAAAAATCTGACTCTCTTCAGTTTCCCGTGTGTGTGAAATCAATGTGTGAACATCTTCTGCAGACCACTATAGGATCGTGAACAATCACATTTGCTGGCGCCAAAGAAATAAATCACCATAAGGCTTAGCCACACATGTGAGAGTGTTACATCGGGCCATGAATCACTCATCACACTTGCCACCATGTAAAAGCCCCATAGATGTGAGGCGTTGTCATGTGAAAAGTCTCGCATCACTGCAGAGATGAAGGGAATCTCCTGCCGCGTCTGTCACAGCTGCGGCGGAGGATCGCAGAGTTCTTCCATTGCGTTTAATAGGGCCAGCCCTGCTGTCACCAGCCCCATTGAAAACAATGGGCGATCTTACAGCCAGATAGGACATGGCATCACGGTGCCATGCAGGAAAATATCGCTCACGTGTATGACCCCATTCAAATGAATGGGGTTCATATTTGTGCGAGATTTGTGTTTCTCAAAACGCTCAAATCTTGTGCGATTTTCTCGACTGTAAAAAACGCCCCAAAGGTGGTTTTACACACAGGTTTTGGCATTTCTCTAAAAAACTGCTTTGTGCGAAACCAGCCTAACTTTGTGTCCCACCAAAAAAGAAGAGAAAAACTCAGTCTAGAGTAGGGAGCGGCGTGATATATTTCATTACATCATCTTGCGGATGCTTATTCTCTGCGCTGGGTTGACCGGGATCTTTTTAAGAATGAAGCTGACATCAATGGACACTTAGAATATCCTAAACCTAAAGCTACCAACAACAAAGAAATGAAATGCATAGCTGCGGAGAACAACTATGGTACTTTGGTGGCTTTCGTGGAATTTTGTAAAACTCTACGGAAGTTGCAACCTAATCCAGATAATAATGCAGAGTTAAATGAAGTTCTCTGTGCCAAAATGGTCCATTCTAATGCTGTATAAGCATTAAAAAAAAACAACACTCTGAAAAAAAGAGCCTGGAAGATATTTCAGTAAAAGTGGAAAGAAGACCTGGATGTGATAATACAAAGTTGCCTGAAGGTGAGAAACAAAGTAAGACCTTAATGCAATCAACTCACTGAAGACATGGTGTTCATTGGGATAATAAGAAGCTTACATATCAGCCCAGTAACAGAACTAATGATTTATCCGTATCACATTTTTGACAGGTACAGCTATGAAACCTAACTTGTATTGTGTGAAAATACGAACAGTAAAGACCGGAGGTGATTTAAAGAGCACAGCAAGAGCACCGCCACAAACCCTGAATCTATAAGCAGTTCCCCTGCTAGAACTCGGAATTACTGAGTCACTATGCACCTCCAGATGTTGGCAAAAATGTTTGGTCTGCGTGAACTGCATATTTTTACCCGAGGCGCCTTTATCTGATACATTTCTTTAGTACAATCTTTCAAGCCTTCCCCAGATCTGGGCCTAAAATTGGAAACCGGTATGGGCAGACTATATGGTGGCCTCCTGATGGTCTGTGGGGGAGTAGGATAGGGCAGTTGGATTTAGATACCCGATGTTTTTGTTTGTAGGGAGATAAGCAGTTCTGGCAGCGACTTTCTCTCCACTGTACATGTGTATGGGGATGCCGGTTAAGAGAGCAGGCTGACTTATGTGTACGGGTAGCCTTATTCCTCTTCTACCCTCCAGAGGTGAAAAAAGAAAGTGGAAAATGTAAGAAGTTAGCAAAATAGAATCCTACTTCCAAGCATTAATGTAACCACTTGGGTAGAAAGAATAGCAGCCACTATGAAGTTTGGTAGCTATAGAGGCCCATCTAGGGTAAGTTACTGTAAAGCCTTGCTCACGCGGCGGTAATCTCACACAGTTTTTAACAAGGGTTCTGCCTGAAATCTGTGTGAAATATATATCTTATCAATTACAATGGAATCCATGCCATAGTTTACACGTCACGGATTACACACCAGGATTGAAATTTGCGTAAACAAAAATTAAGTGACATGCCATTTATTAATGCAGATGTTTCATGGTTTATGTTAGGTAGTCGATTATGTATTAGCCCCATTTTCATAATTCATAATCTGGATCCTTGTGGAAACATCTACCAAGAATTTGTAATAGAATCTACGTCAGAAATCCGACGTTGAACCATGGATTTGTAGATAGCACTGCCACAGATCTGCACACTATAAAATGTGGCAGTGCTATCTACAAATCCATGGTTCAACGTCGGATTTCTGACGTAGATTCTATTACAGATTCTTGGTAGATTTTTCCACAAGGATCCAGATTTTGAATTATGGAAATGAAAGGTTGAAGCTGGCAGTGGTTGTCCTACCAATGCATTTGCAAGTGGTGTGATGAAAGAGCTAGCCTGGCTCAGAAACACGTAGTCCAATAAAGGGACAAGTACCTCTCTCTCCTGCCTCCGAGCTCAACAGCGCCGGTCTCCCCCTTGTTACTCTCCCTCTGAACACTCCTAGTGGGCTGGTCATCAGCGGTCCGGCAGTTGGAGGGCAACAGCTGTCAAAGGCTCCCAATGTGTTGCGCTACCGGCCCAACACATCAAGATGAGAATAATCCCAATAGTTACTGTGTTCTTTGAGAATTTCTGCACCATGGAAGCGCTTTTTTCTTTATTTCAGTGACACCAATATATTTGTCACCGGTACACAGAATAGGTGATAAAGGGAGGGGGGGGGGGGGGGGGGAAACAGGAACAAAAAAAAGAAAGATTCTTGACCTTTTCAAGTTCTAAACTTAGTCGCTGTGGAAGGTTGTAATGTGGAAGGCCAATTCCACATTTTGTTATGGGGCCCGATGGTTACTTATTCTGCCCCTGCCTACTAGGAACCAAAAAAGATCCTACCCCCCTAAAATGCTGTATTTTTGAGTGGATGATGATTGATTGTATGTAGTAATACTTTTCGGTTAGGAACGTTCTACATATTTACAGGTGAATGCATATATAAAAAATGGACGGAAAAGAAAAAGCTGAACTATTCCCACCAGCTGCAGACCTAATACACGGACTCCAGTAGTCTGCCTACCATTCAAGTCAATGACAAGACCCATTATGGAAAATAATTTGATTACTAAATGAGTCACAGACTGAGGCCTGCTAATTGAGTTTTTCCGTGTTTTTGTTCAATCACCTCTAGAAACGAATGTGTGGGAGTCCTTCCAGGAGCTAAAGCTATTCTCTTAGGTGAAGGTTTGACAGCCAGTGCAAATATCCTTTTATTTCATTTTACAAAATACCACCAGATATAATTTTATCAATAATAAATGAATACAAATAAAGGAGTGATAAAAAAGCATTGTAGTTTGTAGGGAAAAATGCAAATGTAATGTGTTTAATACATACAGCCCGATGGTGATATGGCTACGGTGATATGAACACGTACAGCCCGATGGTGATATGACTACGGTGATATGAACACGTACAGCTCGGTGGTGATATGACTACGGTGATATGAACACGTACAGCCCGATGGTGATATGAACACGTACAGCTCGGTGGTGATATGACTACGGTGATATGAACACGTACAGCCCGATGGTGATATGACTACGGTGATATGAACACGTACAGCTCGATGGTGATATGACTACGGTGATATGAACACGTACAGCCCGATGGTGATATGACTACGGTGATATGAACACGTACAGCCCGATGGTGATATGACTACGGTGCTTTGAACACGTACAGCTTGATGGTGATATGACTATGGTGATATGAACACGTACAGCTCGGTGGTGATATGACTAAGGTGCTATGAACACGTACAGCCCGATGGTGATATGACTACGGTGATATGAACACGTACAGCCCGATGGTGATATGACTACGGTGATATGAACACGTACAGCCCGATGGTGATATGACTACGGTGATATGAACACATACAGCCCGATGGTGATATGACTACGGTGATATGAACACGTACAGCCCGTTGGTGATATGACTACGGTGATATGAACACGTACAGCCCGATGGTGATATGACTACGGTGATATGAACACGTACAGCCCGATGGTGATATGACAACGGTGATATGAACACGTACAGTTCGATGGTGATATGACTACGGTGATATGAACACGTACAGCCCGTTGGTGATATGAACACGTACAGCCCGATGGTGATATGACTACGGTGCTATGAACACGTACAGCCCGTTGGTGATATGAACACGTACAGCTCGATGGTGATATGACTACGGGATATGAACACGTACAGCCCGTTGGTGATATGAACACGTACAGCTCGATGGTGATATGACTACGGTGATATGAACACGTACAGCCCGTTGGTGATATGAACACGTACAGCCCGTTGGTGATATGAACACGTACAGCCCGATGGTGATATGACTACGGTGCTATGAACATGTACAGCCCTATGGTGATATGACTATGGTGATATGAACACGTACAGCCCAATGGTGATATGACTACGGCATGTAGACAAATGTCTCCCTTGGTGAGAATTAATCCAGTAGGGCTCAAGCTTTTCTTCTGAAGAGCTGGCCTACTGTCAACTTTACAACCTTATTTAGGAAGCCCCCAACATGTTAAAAACTGGAGATTGTATTAATATATCTCTTGCTCATTAAGGGCAATCTGTCACTATGAAAATGCAATTCATTCCGCAAGCAGCTTGTGATAGAGCAGGAGGAGACGAGCAGATTGATGTATAGTCTTGTGGGAAAGGATTCAGCATAACATAATTTATTGAACTAAACCTCTTCTCAGGCTGGGCTTAGGTGTCCAGTGGGCGGTCCTATTGATTAGGAACGCCCACAAGACTCCTAAACTCTGGATAAGCAGAGATTTAGATCAATACATTACAAGTTATACTGAATCCTTTCCCACAAAACTATATATCAATCTACTCAGCTCCTCTTGCTCTAGAAAAGCATGTCTTCTGAATGGACTGCATTTTAAAAGTGACAGGTTCTCTTTAACCCCTTAAGGACAAGGGTGTTTCAGTTCTAAAGACCAGACACTTTTTAGGGATTTTTATCCAAGTGATGATTTTGACTGCCCTGTTTCTTTTTCTTCAGCTACGAAAATTATTTTTACAACAATTTTTTTTTTCCCGTGACTTAAAGGACTATTTTTTTTATTTCTTTTTTCACTGACTTTTTTATCCGTTTTTTATTTATTTAGTTTTAATGGGGTTAACAACTGTTTTTTTTTGTAATTTATAATTGTTTATTCTAAAATTAGTATATTTATGCTAAAATAAAGTACAAGAATGGGTTCCTCATTTTGTTTCGGATGTTTTGATATATAATTTGCATAGTTTTGTATTACAGGGTGTGTATGACGATGGTTTTGGTTGGCGTCAGCGCTGGGTCATTTTCTTTTTTAAGGATATATTTTTATTTTCATAGAATCATAGAATGTTGGAAGGACCTCCAGGGCCATCGGGTCCAACCCCTGCTCAGTGCAGGATTCACTAAATCATCCCAGGCAGATGTCTGCCCAGCCACTATTTGAAGACTTCTATTGAAGAAGAACTCACCACCTCCCGTGAGTAATTCTGTAGTTTTTTTAAAATTCTTTTTGTAACTTCCATGTTCCCCGTAACGTCATATAAGACCTCTGGTGGTCATTCACATTGGCTTATTTTTTTTTTTATTTCACACTTTTCCACTGTAGCTGGGGCATCCATAGGAGCCCCAGTTACGGGAAAAAAACATCCGCTGTAGTGACATCACTTACAGAGCTGATCAGGGTCTGCAGCTCTGCTGTGTCAGGGGGTAACACTTCCACTTTCTCTCTACACTACATAGTGCTCAATGAACACTATGTAGCCTGAAAAGGAGAAGGCAGAAGCGGTTAAACAGACGAGGAACCGACCTGCTCCTGCTTGACTGCAGGAGCTTTAAACCAGTACTGTACTTTTGCTATTGGAAAGCCCAGGACCAAGCGACGTGAATTTACTTTACTTGGTTCTTAAAGGGTTAAATATTGCGTAATTGTTGTGTCTTTGGACAGTTCATTGAGTTGAAAAGGAGTAGTCAACAATGTTAACTATTCCCACACTGATGAAACGATTTAGATTGAGGAAGTGTGCTATGGCTTTTATTAGAGATGAGCGAGGGAGAGGGAGAGGGGAGAGAGAGACCGACCCCCCCCCCCCCCCTCGTTACCCCCCGCCGAATCTTTTCTGACGAGCAGGCAGGTACTCGAAAAGGACGATACTCGCTCGAGTATTGTCCCTTAACGAGTATGCTCGCTCATCTCTAGCTTTTATTAATTATGTGATTTGGCAAAAAGAGGAAACACTGTCCAATATGGCTGTGACCTCATGGACAGGGTACCACAATCAGCATATGAACAAAGCCTACTCCCCCAACATGCCAAAACTAGCAATTTCGGCACTCAGACTTCCTCATTGTGTTTGATGATAAAATAAAGAGCAAAAACAAGTTTCAAACAAGAAAATAAATGAGGGGGGGGGGGCATTTTGAGATTGCATTGTGTTTTGTTTATTGGGTGGAAGAATTATCTTTGTTGACACTTGCTTTGTTTGCAATACCTATATTTCCACTGCTTGACTCCTTTTAGAATCGTCTGAAGACAGGTTGATACATTAAATAGTCACTGCCTTTTCAAACACCGTGTATGCTTATATGATAGCCTATGTGGTAGCTAGCAAAAGTGCAATTCTCTTTAACCTAAAATGACGTTTTTGTGCTGAAAAATAACCCTGAAGCATTGGACACTAAGGGTCCCCATACATTTCAACTTGCTGTCTATTGTCTGCTGTTAATCAAGTTACTGGATACAGCACTACAACAAAACAGGAATTCGAAGATGGGGTTCAGACATTGTGCTTATGGAAGTCTATAAGAGCAAAGGAAAGGGGAAGGATGAGGGAGAGACACACAGATGTACTGTCAAAGTTAATGATAAGGTATTTCCTGCTATTTATACACATCACCACTGCTCAGTACTGAGGCATACTATTCTACATGATTATGTTATGTCTGTGTGTTACAGACAACTAGAGAGCAGAATATGCAGTTCTTTGTGCATAGTGTACAGAACACAGTACAGCAGACAGACTTTTCCTGACACTCCTGAGCGGACTGAGAATCAGAGTTGCACTCTGTAAGAGGAAAATGGGGAAATACATGATACAATTCATAAAATGGCCAGATATAGTGTTATTTCTCATGTACACATACGCCAGGTTTTTGTAAAGTTAGGTACTGTGTGCTTTAAGCACCACCTCTGATTTACTTGATCATTTAAGAATTTTAATCTACTGCTATACCATTCCGTGCCTTGCCTCTTGGCTTGACATATCATGAGATAAGTGGCATGAGATGACTAGCTTTGAATAAAAAACATGATTTCACAATCCTCTGTGAGGAGATGTAGATGCTATTGAGGCCACATAGAGATTGTGATGTGAACTGCAGCTCATTGAGGTTTTTGCTAGCATGTTGCAAGAATGTATTGAATTTGTCTAGTGAGAAATTGGAGTCTTTAAGGAAATGAGTGGAAATTTAAGGGGGGGGCACTTCTGCATGCAAAAGGTATGCCTTTATGGTATATCAGCAGTACATTAATCGCTCTTGCAAAATTGTAACATTTTTTCAGGCAAAAACTGTTGATGACCCATCCTAAGGATAAGTTCTGAATAGCTAATTGGCAGGAACCCGTCGGTCAAGATACCCGGCAATTAGCTGATCGCTAGGCCCACTGTTGGTACAGCAGGGACAAACATTGTCATCAGGACATGAGTGGAAGTGCCATAGTCGGCTTCATTGCAATTTAAATCAATAGGAACTGAAGCTCCCTATCTCACTTCCCACCCCAATGACGGAGACAGAAGTGTCTTAAGTGTGATAGGTGGTTTCAGCTCCAATTGATTGCAGCGAAAATAAAGCTGGGTATGGTATTTCCACTCCCATCCCCTATGACAACGTCCAGCCCCACTGCACTGACAGCGGGCTGGGCGATTAGCTAATTGATGGGGATTTCGAGCAACGGGTTCCCGGCCATTAGCTATTGATGACCTATCCTGAGGAAAGGCCATCGGTAAGTTTTTGCCTGGAAAACCCTTTTACCAAGTGTCATTTTGGGTTATGATGTGTACAAAAGTGTTACGTCTGTGTCCAGACATTTAGACACACTAACATTGTAGAATTGACATTAGCATATGAAAAGAAAAGATTAGACTCTAACTGCTTATGGGGTAATGCTAAGCTTATTATATGTAATACTAATGAATAAAAGAAGCTTAGCAAGAAAAATTGTATCCAAATAAGCTACAATATTTCTAAGCCACAAAATAAAGTGTGAAGGCAAATTGATTTTTTATTAAATGCAGTAGGAGCTGTATGCAGTAAGCTCCCCCTAGTGGTGGCAGCAGGCAGCAGAATTATTTTAGGTGGTATTCACTAGATATTATCTCACAGTATATTATAATATATTACAAAAAAAAAAAAAAACATACAGTAGAACAGGCAAAAGCAAGAGCCGATATTATATTTCTCTACATGTGGAATTCATAAGGAAATTCTATTTTTCTTTCTCCAAAATGTGTGCTTGCAACAAAAGTGATGTCCCAGGGTTCCTCATTGCCAAGACTCCAGAGGTTTTCCGTCAAATGTTTTGAGCTTGTTCAATAAAAAGAACAGATTTGAACTTTTGTTTAAAGCAATCTGAAACACGGGCAAAAAAAGAAATCGATAATTTCAGAAAAAGGAATATTGATGTTTCAGGATAGGAGGGGAAAAGATTGATTTGCCGGCAGAGTAGACTGTAAAAAGCCACACTTGTCTATAGCTATATGGATGATGCAGATGTTTATTGAGGGCTATTTACGCCTTATTGCCATTCTGTTCTCATAGAAATAGTACAGCTATCTCCTGGGAACCAAAGACTGGACACAGGGGGGAATCATTGAGAGGTGAAATGCAACCTTTTCTATTCCCGGTGAAGCATTTCTTATGGCAGCCTTTTAGGAGGTGTGCTCGGTTGCAAAAGAAAAGAGAAGAAGACAGGTAAATCATAGAAGAGAACGATTTATAGGAATAAAATAAAAAAAATGGAATTGATAAAATTACTAAATATTACAAATGCACCAATGGGAACTGTGAATTGTGATCTAGGACTATGTCTAAGGCAGTACTTCTTCTTCTGGCAGCACTTTAGTCCAGCTCAACACACTTGAGGGCAATGAACCCAATGCTCAACATATACACTCAATGACAAAAAAAATTGCAACAAGGCTACGGACCCATCTTTCTCCAAACATCTGCTGTCGGAGGAAAGTCAGGAGGCACTCATACACATTATTTACGGGGAAATACCATTGATAGTTGATTGGCTGGGGACGGCCACTTGGGACCCCGGGCTATCAGCCAATCAGGTACTCGCTGTCAGCTCTGCTACACAAAGGCGGGATGGAGCAGAAGCTACTGCTCCAATCCCTGTGTAGTAGAAATATGAAGTCATGGCAGCATCCAATGTAAAAAGTTCAAAATGTTATTCCTCCATAATAAAAAAGCTGTCGACGTTTCGACCCAGAACTATAGGCCTTTATCAAGCTCAGCTTAACATACAGACATGACACATATAAATAGTAAGAAGACGCATTATCAGCTGGGCATTCACAATACAACTCCCACAATACCATATGGGTATGAAATCAAGTGTATAACGAAAGATGATCTGCAAGTAAATCCTTCTTTAATGTAAAATGTCTTCCCTGTTAATGGGTGTCGAAAGCTATCGCCTCCTGGAAACTTAAAAGATGACATTTTTTAAAAAATTCTAGAATAATGACTCCTTTGGTATATAACCTGCAGAATAGAAATAGGTAGGGTCTGTATAAATAAAAGTACTGTCATAATGGCCCATTACTGTCTACATATGCAGATACACCAAGACGTGTCTCTACGGTGTTCAATGACGCGCGCACAATGAGGGTGCTGTTAACCTGAGGTACGCGTCATCCTTTGAGTTGATATCGCGGGACTAGATGAATCCCACGCATGTGCAGACAGTTATTTGCTTGTGTGACCTACTCCTGTGGCATTACTACAGTTGGGCAACGTTGTTATCGAAACTAACCACACAGGCGCCATGAAGATGCCTGATACGTCATGATTCCTGTGCAGCATAGGATATTGCAGCGCATAGTAGACTCTCTGCAATGGGACTCTGACGCAGGCATATTGGCTATGTGAGACGCTGGTCTGCTATTTAACCATATATGCACATACAGCATGGATGGCGTTCCTTGGTGATTAGATATCTTGGTATGTTGGGCACACATAGTGCTAACAATGTGTGTGAAACCATCATTATTCACAGCTGATGCTTGTGGGAGTTGTATTGTGAATGCCCAGCTGCTAACTATTTGGATAATGTGTCTTCTCACTATTTATATGCCTCATGTCTGTATGTTAAGTTGAGCTTGATAAAGACATATAGCTTTGGGTCGAAACGTCGAACATCGGATGCTGCCATGACTTTATATTTCTACTGGATGTGATTTGGGTCTTGATCCTCACTCTTTCGTGGCTTTAGCATTTTTTTCTCTCCTCGCCCTGAAGGGCTGTAAGCGCCAAGAAGCGTGTCTAGCTTTCTTTTGCTGCTGATTAAATTTCTGTTTCCTGAAGCCCCTATGTAGTGGCCGGCGTTTGTAACTGCTGACACAGCTCCCACTTATTTTAATGAGACCACTGCCTGAAATTACAAGCGCCAGCCTAAGTTCCATGCCCCTATATATAGTGTCCCTGGCAAGACGACTCCCAATCAGCTGGTTAGCTGGGATTCTCAGTGGCAGACAACACCCGATTAACTATTGATGACCTATCCTTAGGATAGGTCTTCAATAGTATTTCCTGGAAAACCCCTTTAATCCTTTTCAATCCACTGTCTGACGTCTTTTCACATTCCTACTGAAACTTGTAAAGTTCCAATGTCAGAAGACGTCCGACAGGGTATTCTTACCGCCTATTGCCAGCCACTCCTTTTGCGCACAATACGCTGTGCAAATACATTTACGTGACTCCGACCTTATAACGTGGATAAGTGAAGAATTTCCGCATACCAAGGAAATGCATATCAGCCCATTATCACGCTATATGGTTCTGCTTAAACAGGCTAATTTGGTGGAGCACAGTTTTACGTGTAAACTCGCATCCGTAAAACATGATGAATTGAACCGATTGATTTCAATGGGTTCAATCTCATGAGCGTGTTATGCAGAAAGCTGCCATAAAAGTATATGGCAGGTTCAACAAAGCAAGGGGAAGAGTGTGACCCTTTATACAATCCTTGTTTATGCGTAAATACGCTCCGTTAGGGCGAGCATACGTTCGTCTTAAAGTAACGCCACATTCTTCTCTTACCATGTAATGCAGATGAGATTCTATAATGTGGACCATAGCAGTGCTGATTACAATATTGCCATTATTGCCTACCGAGGGCTTATGTTGTTAGAAATCGATTAGAGGTTGACATAATAAATAAAACGATGTCTGAAGCCTCTTCAGAACGGCGGCACGTCCGTCTCGTGAGACAGTAACTCGTTTGATAAAAAGCAATATTTTTGCTTTAATGCACAAATCCCAAGTACACTAAAGAAATCAAGAAATAAATCAATGAGGTTTTTGATGGAGCCAAAGAATCTCGAGTGTTATAAGCCTCGAGCTGCCTTCCGAGTATGGCCGGATATTAGTACACAGCATAGAGATCGATGCTCCGAGCAGGCTCTAGTTTTTCATGTATACTGCAATCTATTGTGTATCTGCTAGATTAAAGGTACTGTGTACATCAATGAAGCCTTAAAAGGATTATCAATATGGTCCTATGTCACTCGGGGGGGGGGAGGTGGGGGGGGTGTGGGATTCAATTACTTCTCTATCTAACTAATTGTACAACTGCTACAGGTAATTTTCGTATTACTGTTAGCCTTCCTAGGCATATCTAATAAAGAGATAGATCAATTCACACTTTAATTTTTAAAGGGATTGTCCACTTTTTCAATCCCTTTTTTGTAAAAAGGACCCACTGAAAATAAGCAATCACGAGGTGTCTAATTGCTGAACCGCATCAATCAGTTGTAATCTGTGTTGCACCGGGCAGCAAGTGTTTAATTCCCCTGCAGCACCACCACAGGTGAAATCGAGCATTACCTTCAGCCAATCAAAACTAAAGGGGTTTTCCAGGCAAATTCTATTGATGACCTATTTCAGGATATGTCCTCAATATTTAATTGCTGGGGACCTACCACTCAAGATCCCTGGCGATCAGCTGATCATGTCTCACTGTCAAGGCAGTAGATCCGGATGCTGTCATCGGGGTCAAAGGTAGAAGCATCCTAGATGACTTCACTCCCATTGAAATTAATAGGAGCCGAAGCCTTCTACTACACTTCCAGCTCTGATACCAGAATAGAGCGTGGAAGTGTAGTAGGAGGCAATGCTCCCACTGATTTTAATGGGAGTGAAGCCTTCTACGTTTCTGTCTCTGACCACGATAGCAACGCCCGCCCTCTGCACTGTCATCGAGCTGGACAATCAGCTGATCGCCAGGGATCTGGAGCAATGGGCCCATGGCCTATCCTGAAGATAGGTGATCGATAGTATGTACCCAGAAAACCCCTTCAATTAACTATTCGTGTCATGCACAGATATGGCAAGACTTCCAGATAGAGAGACAATATTTGAAAGAATTGCTGCACTGACTACTTAATGGAGGCTACAAATAAAGGACTTTCCTCTAATAACTCAGACTGACGTAACAGGGTGTTTGAAAATGCATTTTCTCAAGAACAGAACTCTTTATTAAAGTGTTGCTGTATGTGAACCACAAGAAGCTGATCACTCAGTATTATAGCTTTTTCTTTTTTTTAACGAGAGCATGTATCTCAAGATGGTTCATGCTGCCCAGAACACAAGACAGGAATGTAAAGCGCGATCAGGTAAGTACAATATGCTGTCCAAATGGATCTCATGTCAAGGGGTCAGCAATGCATCGAATCTCCTGGCCCTGTTTGTGTATATGGAGACGGCTGTCTTTTTGGATAATCCGGACAGGGAGAGGCCAACGGACCACCACTTTCATGACTTGAGCTCCATTTGAACAGCATCTTCAAAGTATGTTTTTTTCTGAAACGCTGCAGTGGATACACTGTACATACTTATCCCGGGTCCATGCTATCCGGTGGGTCGAGCAGTATGAACCCCTTGACAGGTTCGCTTAAAATAAAAGGGTCTGCTTCTATTTCCAAAAAACTGTGATGGAATATGTCTAGTAATGCAGCTCAGCTTCATCCACTTGATGACTTTCGAAGTAAATTTGTAAAAAATATCTGTATTCCATATTAGTCGCTGAGGATCCCAAGTGAGAATTTACCAGTGCCAGAACCTGCAGCCCTGTGTTGCTTCAGGACTTACAGCCTGGAGTTGGAATTGAAAATGCATATTTTACAGGTTATTGATACAACTAATTGGAAAAAATTGCATAAAACAGACCTATTTGTTGCATGTGGTTAACTGTAACACGACATGAACTGAAACATTAGTACTGCAGATAGCCGAAGTAGCACATTTCTCTGGATCAAACAGGTAGACAGTAGCAGTAAAGATGATACAATAAAAATGGAGAAAAAAATACTGCCAACACCTCTTAGTCTGGGTTCACTTTGGCATCAAGCTTTCAGTTTTCCATCATAACATGGAATTCTGGATCCGTCCTATGATGGTTGCAAATGGCACCAGACGGATGCCACTGACTATAATGCATTCCGTCCGGCTTCCATCTGGCCCTCATGTATTTTCCCGAATAAAATGAAACAGCATGTACGGCATCATCCGGCATTTTGTGCCAGATCTGCACCTCTGACGCAGAGGTGAACATAACCTTAGTAGCCAGTACTAGAAGAAATGGAAAGTTAAACATCATATTAAATAAAAGTCTGTTCTCCATTGAAGCATGGTTACTAATTCTATTGTTAACCGTGCAACGTTCCATCCGGCCAATACAAAGTTGTTCAGTCTTTGAAGAAGTGACATCATAAAGGTGGTGGGTGCTATTGTGTCCACGACTTAAGATATTATCATGGGAGAATATTATTCTTCAAATCTAAGCCATATAGCTGGCTACTAGGATTTCTCCGACACTGAGCTGACCCTTGAGGTTCAACCACAGTGCCAAAAATGTAATGACCTGCTGTTGAGTCAGTCAGCTATTAGGAGATGACACATGAGAACTTCTTATGCTCAAGTGCTTTCAACAATATTTACAGCTTCTGGTAAGACCCAACCTTTACTGCTTCCTACTTTCTGGCTCATGCTTCACCTCCCATCAGTTCTCCACTGATGACTATGAAGTGATGATACACACCATTTAAAGCTTTCGCATGAACAGATCCCATCTGTTATGGTCCTTAGGACGCTGAGCAGACTTAACCTAGCCACTGTGCACCCATCTCGAACAATTAGAAGACTGGAGAGAGATCCTCTTATTGTACATGGCAGCATAAAAACATGTGAAGATCAGAGAAGATGCCCTCTTAATTGTGTAGTGATGTAACACAACCGGGTGGTTCTCTGGCTGGACCATAGAGTGATGGAGAAGGAAAGTAGGAAAACCTGGGATTCATCCCAAACACAGTTCTTTTAATGGCAGGCAACAGATTCACAACATAGCAAACAGTCTATTGAACTTATGGCCATATGGCCTACACATGCAGGTGGCAGTAGTATTGACAATGGGCTCACTTAGGCCTACATGCACCCCTCCACTTCTACTTTTTATAGTCCCCAGGTGAGCTCTCTGTCAAGGTTCTTGAACACAACTTCCTTCCTGCTTCTCAGACTCTTCAGTGGCTCCCGCCGCCATACTCCTGGCATCTAAAGTCGATTAACCGTGTGACCACATGCTATACTCTACACTACTCTGCTTTGCAGGAACTACTGCAATTACTGCCCACTGAGACACTCAGCACCCCTGTGTTGCCCTACCACTTTTGGCATTCACAAGGCAACCTGGCCGTACTCCACTCAGGCCTACAAGTACCACCACATGTGCACAACTACTACTATGTTATGCACAAAAACTGTATTTTCACATTTAAGTCATACAGTTCACAGTAAAAGGAGGTTTCTTCCTTTTCAGTTACATGCTAAGGGGAATTATCAGAGAGGCCCTCTTACATGGGCCGCCAATCGGGCATGAATGCTCATTAGAAAACTCATTTACCTGATCATCAAGCTAGGTAAAACTGCACCCAATCAATCGAAAAAAGAGTGGAAGCTCTATCATCAGCTGGTCGCATCCTTGGTGTAACTTAGGAAAAATTGTTTGCCCGCAACAAATCTCCCCATGTGAACAGGGAATGAGCTGCTGGACAATGATGGTCTTCAATGGGGGAAGAAATGATCGAATGAGTGATCTTCGTCCCACAGAGTCTGAATCCGCCCAAGTTACAGGCCAAGCAAACAAGCATTGATCGTCTTAGAAGCATTTTAAAAGCCTAGATCGTGCCATGTAAAGGGGCCTTTACGAGAGCTTATATATTTAATCAACTATTACTAAAGGGGGGAAAATTTCTATTTTGTTATTGGGGAGATAAGTATAGAGCATGTTAAATTTCAACGCACAATCCCTTTGTTGTACCTGGAGATAAGCTGCCGCCAGAGGTGTCTGACACAAGTTACTCCCTTTTGCCCATTGAAAAAATACGAAGGCTTGACTGAACCGAGGGTTCAGCTGTATTGGGGAGTCAAGATAAATAGCCATTAAAGTTGTATACAAACTTTAAATCTCATTTCACATTTAATAACGCGACCTCAAAAGCCGTATTACCAAATGAGAAACTTACCACCTATCCACAGGAGTCTGATCGGTGAAGGTCCGATAGCTAGAACCCCCACATTCATGAAAATGGAGACCCTTCAAAAGAGCGGCAGCCAAGCTTGTGTGCTGTTGCTCCATTCCTTTCTAGGGAAGTGTTGGAGATAGCCAAGCACTCTACTTTAAAAGGGTATTCTGGCAATGTGACTTGATTTTTCAGTTTTCACCCAATGGATGGGTGAAAAGTGATAGATCAAAGACGATCTGAATACTGGGAACCCAATGAATCCCAAAAGCAGGGGGTCCTGTTTGCACTGACCAAAGTGAATGCAGCAGTGCTGGCTGTGCATTCATTTCAGTGGAACTGATGGTAATAGCCAAACACTCCATTCAAAGTGACTCTGGTTTGAGCTGTGATGCAGAAGCGACTGGAAGTGGAACGGTGGGTCCCAGCGGTAGGACTCCCACGATCTATCAATTTTCACCTACCCATCGGAGGCGTGAAAACTGGAAAAAAGGCAACATTGTTGGAATACCCTTTTAATAACAGGACTTGCATTTTACGTTACACTCGTTTTAGCACATATTTCCTATAAGGTAGGGTGTATGCATTTTGTAATGCGAAAACGTAGCGTGCAAGAATTTGCATTTGAAGCAGAGAACATAAGTTGCGACGGCGGCATTTATCAGCTGCGGTTCGCTAGTTTACAGATCCTACGCAGGTTACTGTCTTCGTGTGTCACAATGCTTCGCCAAGCAAGAAGCTCAATTGTTCCGTTATTATATTACGCTGGCAGCTTTGTGGAGAAATGGATTGAGGAGCTGCACTACAGACACTTTACTGAGATATGATGATTGCTAGGTAAACCATCTGTGTTAGGAATATGCACGGCTTTCTGTGTACCGTAGATTTGGCTTCATAAAAGGCAGTTACAGGCAATCAGGTGAGGTCATAAAATATAACAAATGAGCAATCTGTGCACTACAAATATTCAGGCCTATCAATGAGTCAGTTTGCAAAAGCCATAAAGTCAGGGCAGTGACTAATGTATGGTGTTTAAAGATGAAACGCTGGGACGGAGTAAGGAACGCCGCTTTATTTAAAGAAAAAAAATACATAAATGGAAAGGGATTTTTTTTTCCGTTCTCTGCAAAATGATCCATTTTACCAATCCCTCCGGGAAAAGTGATGATTCGGCGTGTTACAGATCACCGGTGGTGGCTTAGAGTACTGATTGCCTCCAAGAATTTGGATTAATCAGAAGCAATGCTCATTGTTCCCAACAGATGATGTAAATGATCCTACCGCTACAAGTGCTATGAGCAGAAAACCACGAAGACCCACGAGCGGACTAAGCCAGGTCCAATTCTGCCTGCTGACCTCTAAAGAAAATTACTTTTTTAGGCTTTCGTCACGTACATTTTTTTTGTGCCATTTTTTTATTCTGACTTTTCTTGGAGTATGTTCACACATAGCTGAAAAGTTGAAAAAAGCCGAAAATCCTGCAGCCGACTTACCTCCAAATCTTAGAAAAATTGTGAGGAAAACAACACAAAAACACTGAGGGTGTTTTTCTCCCCTTGGATGCAGAAATGCTGCAGAATTTGTTCCCTGTCTTTTTTTGAAATAGCCTTGTACATTTTATAATGATAGAGGTAAAATCATACGTCATGATAAGCCCCGCCCTCTGGCCACACCCCTATATCCCGCTTTGTCCCTGGGAAAATCCGGTCACCTTATTTTACAGCCAACCAGAAAAGACACTATTGTTCCGGCAGAACCAGACTGTCGATTTATTACATGGTCAACCATTCATTGGCACTAGTACTATATATCTTTCCTCGATGGGGCTGTTGCAGAGGTCAGGCGTATTTTGGCTGGCAATAACAGCTGCATGCCAGGCCCACTTATATATCACATATATATGCACATGTGAACAAACCAATTGAAATCAATGGGTTCTATTCTCTGCATATTGCAAATTCGTCCATGTAAATCTAGCCTTAGAATTGGAAAATATAGAGATATGTGCAACTTCTGAGGAACGGTCATCACGGCTAGACTAACCGGGGCGAACCTGGTGTGGGGTTTTCTTATGCAACAGTGTGGAGAGTATATAGAAAATGGTGTGATCAAGAACAAACAGCCATTAAAGGGGATCCTGTGGATGTAAGCAACTGATTAAAGAAAGGGGTCGGAGGAGGAGGTAGGGGGTGTTGGGGGGCAGAGAATTTGGCATAAGCAGCATGGATCAAGGAACCTTCCAGACAGATGTCAGCAGGCCAGTCTGGTGAAGATAAAGTAATGGTGCAGGAATATTTTCTTGTCCCTCTGGGTCCTCTTATATCCGTGGAAAGACACTAGAACAAATGGTTGTGGTTCTGAAGGCCAAAGGAGGTCCAACAAATAAACCATCTCAATAAGAGCAAATTCTTGAGCGAGTTGATAAGGTGATGATCTGAAATCATCTTATGGATGCAAGAAAAAAGACTATGCCCATGAGTAGTCACAGAACATTATGGAACACATTACCTGGTCTATCGTGGTACATACCTGTTAAGGAATAGACATGGGAAACCTTCTTTATCACCACAACCAAATGTCTCAAGAACATGACTATAATGGCTCAATTCGTAAGCCATATATTTAGGACCAAGCACAGGATCCAGTCATGTCCTTGGCTAGAAAAGTGTTTCTTGCACCAAGTCGTAATAAAGCCACTTCAAGAGCACCTCAAATGACTGTCAGTGATGGAAGCTAAAAGAGGGGGTGAGGGCATCTTCATAAATGTGGAGCAATTTGGGCAATAATGCCAAAAAATTGTCATGTTTCTATTGATATATCTTCCCACTATTGTGTAGCTCCCAGGATACATCCATTCTAGCATGTGTAACAGTGATAAAGTAGTCTCACAACGCATCCTGCTGACTGTCTAGACAGGCACATGATATTCATTTCTTAAAATGGGCAACATACACAAAAAGTCAAGTTAATCTCTGTTGGGATCTAATCTCATGTTTGAAGTGGGAGAGCAGCTCCTACATACAGCACCAGCACTTTCAGAGGCACAGAATATGTAAGGGAATGGCATAAATCACTAATCCTAATATAAAGTTATGAATACCCTGCCACTCGTAGGGGAACTTCAAATTCATCGTAGTTGTAAAAGTTATTATCAGAACATCCCTGCAGCTAGAGGAAGTGATTTTGGTAATAACACAATATAATTTCCACAGAATTTCTATTTATGCCGTTACCTAAAATATCCTACTTTGGAGCTCTGAAGGTGATGCGTCACTTAAAATTGAGGCCTCAGGCATAGAGCTGTATGGATCAGTAATGGGCCACCGATATTGAGGTGTGTGATGCCGAACTGGACCTCTGCACGTCTCCCATTTCATACAGAGTGCGCAACTAAGGATATCCATAATTTTTGGAATAATTTTTATGGGGGCGCTGTGATAGATATTAGCAATGCACGTCGTTGGGTGAAGAAGTTTTAAGCAGCAGGAACTGAAATTGCAGCTAAGCCGATTGGCAGTCCATCAACATCAGTCATTAATGAGAACCGACAATGTGCCGATGAGTTCATTCGAGACGACGGATACAGCACAGCTCGTTACGATAATGCAACCTCATAACCCAGGCGACTTCTAAAATTGGGGAGTCCGCGGTGCCTCATCCACTTTACAGCCTTGATTTGGCCACTTCCGATTTGTAACTTTTTGGGCAGCCTATATGGTATGAAATTCAAAAGCTTGGATGACGCTAAACCGGCTGTAAAGTCATGGGTCAGGAAGCAAACGCCTCAATGGTTCCAAATTGGATTTCATACTTGGGCTCAACGATAATGATGGGTGAATACAGAGGGGAAGGCAAGGGATTCATGCTGTTTTTCATTAAAAATTGCTTAACGCTCAGCTCTGTGTGGGCAGGTGTGTTGTCATGATGGAAGAACCAGTCACTTTTTTGCCCACACAGTGCTGAGTTTTAAGCAATTTTTGATGAAAAATAACATATCAGCCTCCATATTCACCTGATCTCAATCCGTGCAAAATTTTTTGCATAAGTGCTTTGAGCAATGGAAAAGGAAACAAAATTTCACAGCTGCACGTTGTTTGTATGAAACAGCCATCACAAAACAAGAGAAAAACTGAACAACTTGTTGAAAAAAAAATCACCGGAGCCGAACACAACCTTCCCCAACTACGTCAGCTGGCGTATCTTCTTAGAAGGATTCCACAGACTCTCATCAAGCAACAGAAGCCTGTACTAGTAGCACCCTACCACCAGAGGAAGGTTCCTGTCTCTTTTGGGTACCTACTCGTATATCATCTGACAGAGCACGGTTTTGGCAACAGATGGCATAGACCTTTGTGCCCCACCGTACGGCTTCCTGGACAATGCTCTTCCGTGTTCATTAGGCTAAATTCTCAGGTATGAACCAACTCAATGCTATATACGATTAATCACTTCAGTGCCACATCATTAACTTAAAAAATAGGTCTAGGGCTACATGGCAACTTGGGTCATGAAGCCAAAGATCACAGTGTAGGCATGCAACAACGAAACATAATGAAATGTTGCAACCGTGACCAGCAGATCCCAATAAATACAAAGACGATGGTGGAACCACAATGACTTCCATTATGTCCGAGCTGTGTTGTGGCCAAAGCCTCTATATAGCCCTATAGCCCGTTAACGTGGCTAAAGGGTTAAGAGCCTTTAATTATGGTGGAGAAGCAAGAACAGCTGCATAAAATATTTAGTTCTAGTGCGTCGTTCCATCATAACTGGCTTAGCTTAACTCGGGATGATTAATCAATTATTTACTTAGGGTAGACCATTTTTCTGTCATATAAATTACATTTAATACCGATCCATTACTCTCCATTATAAAAGTGCAGCGATGACTTCCTGGCTTGCTGGTGACAGGCATTAATAGAAATATACAGTGTGTGTGTATATATATGAAAAGCATAGGGTGCCTCTCGCAATCTCACATGCCTTTTGTTCTCTTTTCGGAGAAAATGACATGGCGAGGAAAGACATATTCTCTCCTGCCAATCGTGTCATCGTAACGGTGCGTATATGATAAATGGGTTAACGCATCAGCTGCAGGTAAACATTATAGCGTCTCAGGCGATGAAGACTGCGCTTTAAGTGGTTAAACCCTGTTGCGGAAGAGCGGCTGTGAGTGTCCTATATAGGTCAGCGGTTAGCTGCACTTGGAGGGGCTGCGGCTCAATCTAAAGCATGCAGTGCTGGAACGGTTAGTGGGCACTTATGGAGGAGCTCAAGAAACAGCATTAACAGCGATTCCTTAACATGTTATCAAATGAATCACTTCCATTAGCAGCAGCAGGAGTGATGTGAATACAGAGCAGCCAGGGGAATACAAATTACATTTGCAGGCTATAGGCTGGGCTCAAAAGCAGATTGCATATATGACGTGATTACTGCTGCAGCTTTATTTTAGGAAAGTGTTCTGGGAAATATCCACCGAGGGTTGGCAATAAAGAATCACCTGAACAAGCTGCACTTGTGTTATTTCTTCAGCAAATTGCATCACATATAAAGAAGATGCAGCGCCACCCTTTGCATGTCCAGTACTGTATCATGCAAGGGCTGAGTTGCAATACCAGACATAGCCTACAGGCAAGAGCGGCACTGTTCATAGCAAAAAGAATAGGTTGTCTAATTGCATGGAATTTCTTTAAGTCAATGTGGAAAGACGATCCCCAAAACACGGCACCTACTTTAGATCATTCCAGCTTACAGTATACATTATTCTACCAAAAGTAATTGGACTCCTGAGCAAGAATTAAAAGTAGGATTTATTTACATGTGTTAATACTTAGTGGGGCCTCGGATGAGATTCCGGCGTGCAGTACGCTGCCATGGATGAAGGAGGCCTTCTGAAGGCTCCCAGGGATGTCATTGCAGATTGCCTATGGCATGACTTGATAAGACTGCCTCTCAGATTGCAGTGTAATGTATATTGCATTATACTGCAGGAGCGATCAAAGGGACACAAGTTCAAGTCCCCTACGGGGACTAAAAAGAATGTGGTAATGAGTAAAAACGTTTTCTTAATTATTAAGAAAAGTAAAAGGTAACAAAAAAGTTTTCCATATATTTATAATAAAATAAAAAATTAACAACATATTTGGTATCGCTGTGTCCGTAAACGTTAGAACTATCAAAGTAACGCACTTATTATCCCGTACAGTGCACATCGTCAGAAAAAAAAGATACACAACGTCAGAATTTCACTTTTATCGCCACCCCACCTCCAAGAAAATTTTTTACAATAACTAGCAATTAAAAAGGCTTGTAATATAAATTACGGGGAATCCTGGAAAAAACGAGCCCTCACAGAAGAAGTACAGCAAAAAGAAACTATATTCTAAGTTATGATGACATTTTTGCAGAAGGGTGTACACCCTAGACACAAGACTCCCCCAGACATGGTGGAATTGTGCATTTTTTCCATTTCATTCCATTTAAAAAATTTTTAAGTTTCTCAGTACATTAAATAGTACAAATGAAAAATCCAACTCGTGCCGCAAAAAACAAGCCCTTTAGACGGCTACGTCGAGGAATAAAAAAAGAGTTATGATCTTTTGAAAGTGCGGAGGAAAAAACAAAAGTGAAAAAAAAGGGCCACATTCCTTAATGTGCAGAACACATAACCTCCTTTAAATAAATGGTATCTTATAAACAATGTAAGCAAACTGTGTTCTTCTCTATCTGTCCCTTCAAGACAATTATAGCTTATTACAACTGATATACTTATGAGCTGCTGTAAAAACATGACTTTTTCTGACCGCCGGAAGGGATTGCAACTTTAATTGTGGTTATATATCCAGCAGGAGGAAGAATGCACAAATACTGTATGTGCTATATGTGCTGTGAAGGTGCTTCAAATTAGAAGTGTATCTTAAGCATGCTTCAACTAAATATGTTAGAAAAAAAAACATAAAAAAGCTAAAATAAAAACAAACATTATATTTCTTACCTTAAGTTTGCCAAGAATGTGTTCCACACGAAGGACCAGGCAGGTGAAGAAGAGGCAAAGAGATAGACAAAGAAAAGAAAATCACTGTTAGTAAATTACTGTCACGTGTAAACTATAAACAGTTACATTGTAAAGGTTTTATTATGGTGTTTCTAAAACGTAATGGGCATGTCCATAATACAACCCTGTGGACAACAAAAAGTTACAGAAAAAACACTTATGTTCACAGTTTAGTTGAAGGCTCCACCAGCCATTCCATCATGTGTGCCACTATTCTTCCTATCACTATTATGCACAGTGCTGCGGGATCCAACAGACAATATTGTAGGTCAATGGGGTCTGTCGTATGATGATCCAGCTTCTGTGTATGATGGGAGCAACAACAGTGGTGTGAACAGAGCCCTAAAAATGCATTAGTATTCCAGTACAAACTACAGAAAGTATAAAGAAAAGCATCAACAGTTGACAAATGCAACATGAATATGGGTAAAATAACATATCTGGTAAAACTCGTTAACATGACCGTTCTGACTAGTTCCGGGTCCAAAGATGGGATGGTATCAAATCATTAGCAGATTTATCTGGACTAACTAAGAGTTCTATAACGGAATGGAGCGTGGATCGTAGAAGTATGCTAATCAGTTTACCCAAACTGCTTGTACTGGATTAATTTCTCAAGTGGAGCACCCATCCCAAAAAGGGCAACCCCACTGTGTAAAAAAGAACGAGAACCAGTTCAAGGTGCACTGGCAACACCTAACACTAAACATTACACCACGGAGACTAATTAACCTGAAGTACGAAGCTAACTGGAACTGGTATACTGAACACAGGATCTCTGGGCTCTAAAGACATAGGATACACTGGCATGGCGGCATGGCCCATGCACTAGACGTATAACGAGCTACCCTTGTACCAGGAGAGCATTTTATATACCTTTATCTCGACAGTAATTGGCTGACTAGGCTGATAGACAACCCAGCTAGCCTAGAAACTGGACATAGATGTTACTTAGTGTCAATTAGAATATCAATACATATGCGCCACTTGATACATCACATGGTCCGGGGCTGCCATCCTGACGTCACCCCGGACCCATCTGCACAGCCCGGAAGTCACTATGCTGTCAGTGCTGTGTTATAAATACTGTAGCTTTACTGCAATCATCGATTACCATAAAATAATAGCAGTAATTGTTTTGAGTACATGAACACGCTAGAGAGCAAGACTCCAAACCCCCAAATATACTGAAATTATTAACATGAAATACCAAGAAGATCTGCACCTATTACTAATTACAGTCTCCGATATCTATACATAGGCAACATTTACAGGCGTGCACTCAGTATCATAAGATAATTAGGTGCTTATTATGACATTTTGTACTTTGCAAACCCAATAATAGTTTCAAAAAGTTTAAAGTTCAGCTTCATGCACTTAAATGAACTGTCTAAAATGGACAACCCCTTTTCTAAAGTGAGCCACCGTGCCGATCGGCTGACTGCTGTAGGTCTGCTTGATGGTCAGCTCTCAAATTTTGGCAGCGGGAGGAGAAATGTAGGTTTCTAAAGAACATTTACAGTGAGTTTGTGAAGTCATTAGACCCTTTCATGTTTTTACATTTGGTTATGTTGTGGCCCTGTGTAAATTAAGAAAAAATCCAGTCTTTCCCCATCATTCTGCGCTCAATACCTCATAATGACAAAGTGAAAGCAGAATGTTAGTTTTTCATTTTTAAAAAATGTACAAAGATTTCTAACACTCTGCATTGGCATAAGTATTCATACCCTTTGTTAGGACACATGAAAGTTAGCTCTGGGCTCTCCCATTTCTCTTGATCATCTTCTTTGAGATGTTTCTACACCTTTTGTAAATTCAGTTGATGGGGCATAATTTTAAAATACATCCCCCTGTCTATAAGAGCTCACAATGCATACCAGAGCCCAAACCTAACTATGTAGAGCTGAGAGACAGGATTGTGTGGAGGCACATATCTGGAGACGGGAACAAAAATATTTTTGTTGCACTGAATGTTCCCAAGAGCACAGAAGCTTGGAACAACCAGGACTCTCCTAGAGCTGACTGACCCACCTAAGTAATTGAAGGAAAAGGGCCTAGGTAAGAGAGGCAATCAAGAACCAATGGTCACTCTGGCTGAGCTGCAAAGATCTTGTGTTCAGATCGGAGAGACTTCCTTTATGGCAGAAAATCCTCTCCTCAGTAAAAGACAGATGAAAGCCGCCTGGAGTTGCCAAAAAGCATCTAAAGGACAATCAGACTGTGAGAAACAAGATTCTCTGGTCTGATTGAACTAAGATTAAACGTTTTGGCATCAATTCTAAGTGTTATGTATGGAAGACACCAGGCGCCGCTCATCACCTGCCCAATACCATCCCTACAGTGAAGCATGATGTGTTTTTCAGCAACTAGGACAGAACTGTGGTCAGGGTGGATGGAAAGCTGAATGGAGCAAAGTACAGAGATATTCTTAATGAAAACCTGATCGAAACCACAAGGGACCTCAGACTGGGCAGACAGCCAAGACAACACAGGAATGGCTTAAGGACAACTCTGTGAATGTCCTTGAATGGCCCAGCCAGAGCCCTTACTTGAACTCAATCGAACATCTCTGGTTGACCTGAAAACAATTGTCCACAGACAGCCCCCTTCCAACCTGACAGAGCTTGAGACGATCTGCAGAGAAGAATGTCAGAAAATCCCCAAATCCAGATGTGCAAACCTGGTTGCATCATACCTAAGAAGACTAAAGGCTGTAATCGCTACCAAAGGTGCTATAACTAAGTCCTGAGTAGAGGGTGTGAATACATATTTCAATGTAAAATGTTTGTTTTTCATTTTAAAACATTTACAAAGATTTCTAAAAATTCTATGATCACTTTGTCATAATGGGGTATTGAGCGCAGATTGATGGGAAGAAACTTGAAAAAAAGAACCTCAGGTCCTCGATCGAAGTTGTTGTCAACAAATGTGTTATCAGTTTTAAAGAACCAAAAATGTATCCATTCAGAGGACAAAAACATCATCTTAAATTATCCGATCTACAGTTATTGCTACTATTTTATTGTGTCAACTTGAGCTGAACAAAGGAAAAGATGTTGGTTACCATGTCAGCCAATTGGAAAAGTTGTTATTGCAAAAGAACTTGAGCTGGACACATGGGCACCATATATGACTGATGCTGGTCCAATATATTGTCTATTTAAAAGGAACCCGTCACCACCATATCACCCACAAAACTGACCACTGCCCAGCAGGGGATTAAAAATCAATCAGTTCTAATATACTCTCCCTTCAACCATGATTGTTATTCTTGGTGCCTTGGGCTTGCTTATACAATATGCCCAAAATAAAATGGCCTCAGTCCTGACATTTGGCCTCCAAATATTTAGCTTGAGTCCACTTGTTTGGAAAAGAAAACCCTTTGAGGCATATCCTTTTCTAGGGTCCACCAACATCACCATCATTAACTTTGCATCAGTTTGCCCCAAGAAGAAGAGATTTACGACATAGTGATTACAGTTGGGCATTCTTCTCAATAGTTACAGTCTTTAAACTGTTCCACATGGACTGGCCAACTAATTACTGTTCTACACATCTGTTTCTTTGATATCACCTATATCCGAGTGTGGCAAAACCTAAGATTAACGACGATGAGTGTTGACATGGCACTAAACGGGTTACATGAAATGTAACCCACTTCTCGAGGACACAGATGATTTATCCAATGTCAAATAAATGTATGGTAACTGAGCCCTGAGCCTATAGAGTAAAACCAAGTTCACAACAAACTCCTACACAGAAATAATTGCTTCTGTCCAGTCCACTGGGTCTAGGCGCCAGTATATCAGCCTAGATACACTAAATCCTAACTCAAAGGTCAACCAGACACTAAGGCACTCATTTCCTCTTCTAAAGTTGCCACCTTGGGAAAAAGATGCTCTTAATGAAGCGTGGAAGAGTGATACACAGGAGAGAACACCATGAAAAAACAATAATTTATAGGGGAAACGTGAAGATCCTCCACTCCTCCGTGTTTAATATGCTGACTATCATCTCGGTGTATGCACAGGAGGGACGGGGACAGATGTCTGCACCCCATAAAATTAGCATGTGTTTATTTGTGTGACGGCTTGGGCTGATCACATGGCTAGTCTATTAATCTAGATTCCTGCTGGTCCTTCCTCTAATTACAAGCTTTCTGATTATTGCCTGTGGGCTCCCGGAACATAGAACAGCTGTAGTAATGGAATGTTACCAAGGAAAATTCTAATCCCGGCCCTGCACAGTCGCTCAAAGCAATCTACACTTCCTAATACTCAAAAGAGCATAATGCATCTACTTCGACCACAAAAGTAATATGACAAAAAGTTATTAAAAAAACTAAGGGCTTGGTGGCTAGACCTATTTTTCATTATTATATCACATTACAGATATTGAGCAAGGAGGCTCCAGCTCCAAAGCATTCCTTTGCACTTGTACAGTAGGACTTCGCTTTATGCCTACCCATTAAAACACACAGCTGTCACTTGGATAAATTATACTCCGGACAGCTGCAAGTTTTTGGGAGGCAACTGAGTAGTCTAAGTGTGGTATTACATTCTAAAGTTTAGAAGTGATTTATAAAAAAAAAGATACACTATTTTGTCAAAAAAAATCAAGTACCTAGGAGTTATTGTTTGGCTGCAAAACTCGGCATGCAGTTACATCTCAGGCAGATATGCAAATAATTAGTGTTGTGGTGTGATTGGATCTTGTCACCTGAGGCCCTAAAAGTGGTTCCATCCTTGGCCTATAAAAAGAGGTTCCTTGTTTGTAGTGAGCTCTTTTTCCACTTGCGTAGTGTTTTTTGACCACTAGACGCCTCTACGACGCACTTAAAGGGGTTGTCCCGCGCCGAAACGGGTTTGTTTTTTTTTCAACAGCCCCCCCGTTTGGCGCGAGACAAACCCGATGCAGGGACTTTAAAAAAAAAAACACACAGCGCTTATCTGAATCCCCGCGCTCCGGTGACTTCTTACTTACCCGGTGAAGATGGCCGCCGGGATCTTCTCCCTCGGTGGACCGCAGGGCTTCTGTGCGGTCCATTGCCGATTCCAGCCTCCTGATTGGCTGGAATCGTCACGTGACGGGGCGGAGCTACAAGGAGCCGCTCTCCTGCACGAGCGGCCCCATTAAGAAAAGAAGAAGACCGGACTGCGCAAGCGCGTCTAATCCGGCGATTAGACGCTGAAAATTAGACGGCACCATGGAGACGAGGACGCTAGCAACGGAACAGGTAAGTGAATAATTTCTGATAACTTCTGTATGGCTCATAATTAATGCACAATGTACATTACAAAGTGCATTAATATGGCCATACAGAAGTGTATAGACCCACTTGCTTTCGCGGGACAACCCCTTTAAAGAGTTTTCGCCCAGTTAACAGAGTTTGTGAGGTGGCGTACTATTGGAATGCGAGAAGCATTCCAATAACACGCCCCCTCTCAAACTCTGTTATTGGATGGTTGTATCAAAGAATTGCATACAACCTGTGATATTCTGACCAAACTGTTAGGAGGTGTTGGAACTAGTGGATGCTTGAGGGCATGCACACAAGGAGACCAGGTTCAGGGCACCCTCGACAGACCACCATTAGAGAGGGTCATATGATCGTCCAACCAGAGACAGGTGGCACCATTGTTACAGGCCTCTGCATCTGTCGGAACCATTTCCAGGCACTCGGCTGCAGGACATTCGGACTCACAGTGCCCACTACATGTACTGCCTTTGGCACCCACCCAATGTCACATCCATTTGCAGTGGTGTCGTGAACAAAAAAAACTGGACTGCTATAGAGAGAAAGTAGGTTGTCTTCAGCGACAAATTCAGGTTTGTTTTGGGCACTGGTGATGGCCATGTTTGTGTCTGAAGACATATGGGTGAGTGGCTCAATCCTGTCTTTGCTATGGAGTGGCGTACTGCCCCAATTGCTAGTGTGATGGTCTGGGGGCCATTGCATACGGCAGAGGGTCACTCCTATTAGCGGTATGATGGACAATGACAGTTCAGTGATATGTTCAGGACATCCTGCAACCACATGTGGTCCTCTCATGGCGGCTTCCAAGATGCATTTTCCAGCAGAATAATGCTTGGCCGTACATACAAGGGTGTCAGACGAATGCCTCCACAACATTGTCACACTTCTGTGGCCTGCCCGATCCCCAGATTTATTATCAGTAGAGCATGTATGGGACCATCTGGGACAGCAACTTCGACTATGAGTTTGCACAATCTAGATGTTCAGTTACAGCAAATATGAAGTGATATGTTGCAGGATAACATACAGAACCTGCATGCCTCCTTACCCACCTGTATCACATCTTGTATCCAAAGTAGAGGCGGCCCAACAAAGTACTAGAGCCTCCATGCCCGCCCATATTACATCTTGTATCCAAGCTAGAGGTGGCCCAACAGGGTACTAAAGCCCCCATGCCCACCTGTGGAACATCTTGTATCCAAGCTAGAGGGGGCTTAACAGGATACTAAAGCCTCCATATCCACCCGTATCACATCTTGCATCCAAGGTAGAAGCGGCCCAACATTGTACTGGATCCTCCTTGCCCGCCAGTATCACATCTTGTATCCAAGCTAGAGGTCTACAACAGGGCACTAGAGCCTCCATGCCCGCTGGTATCACATTTTGTATCCAATCTAGAGGTCTACAACAGGGCACTAGAGCCTCCATGCCTGCTGGTATCACATCTTGTATCCAAGCTATAGGTGGCCAAACAGGGTACTAGAGCCTCCATGCCAACCTGTAGAACACCTTCTATCCAAGCTAGAGGCGGCTCAACAGGGTACTAGAGCCTCCATTTCCACCCGTATCACATCTTGCATCCAAGGTAGAAGCGATCCAACAGGGTACTAGAGCCTCCTTGCCCGCCCGTAACACATATTGTATCCAAGCTAGAGATGGTACAACAGGGTACAAGAGCCTCCCTTAAAGTGTTCAGTTTTCCACAAAAAAATATCCTTTTGCTCTGATATTGTAATCACTTATATCAACGTTGCAATCACACATGGGAAGTGTCATTCAATTCTGAAAACTCCTTCTAGGTGCTCGATTTTTTTGACAATGAGTGTATATTACAAAGGTGGACAACCACGCTCTTGTCATAAAAAGGAATTGAAAGTCCTGTCTCTACTAGCAAAGTCATTTAAAGGGGTTGTTTCTTTGAACTCGTTTTATTGACATCTAGTGCAGTACAAGGTTAAAAGACATGTCCTATATAAAATATGATAGAAAACCATGAGAAGTCAGCTTGTAAGCACCTAAACAGAAATTATGAAACTTGCATGCAGATACAAGGTATGAGATGAATGAAATTATACAACCCTGAGTGGTCAAATCAGAAAGAAACAGAAAAAAAAACACTGCAAAACATAAAAACTAACAAAAACATTAACCTCAAAACCTTTCAAATACAGCAATGGATGAACAAAATACCACATAAAGTATATGGACAGAGTTGCCTTCCAGAGGTATGAAGATAAACCTACCATGCAAAAAATAGGGTCATACAGGTCCTAAAAGTGAAAATATGGAACTACCACGTTCTACACTAAGGAAAATATACCTATACCTCAAAGAGAGCGAGCGGTACTAATGGAAAATTACTCCATGTGAATTCAGGCCAACGTCTCATGTTCACAATCTCTCTACGTATAACGTAACCGTATGACTTCTACATTCACACTAGCAGGTCTTCCTTCAGCTGTTATGCGTACCTCATGTTAAGAAAACAATAGCTTAAATGGCAGCAGGAAGAGAATGAATAAGGAAAACCATGAAGAATATGTTCATCCAGTGCAAATTCTGAATAATAACCTGGCCAGATAACAAAAATTGTTCCTTGAGCACGCAGAGCATATTCCATTCATTTCCTGTGCACACTCCATTGAGGCCCTGGTTAAATGAGTTGGCTTAACTTTATGACCCTTTTCAAAAAAGGAAGAGTACCAGCAATAAGTATATTGCCACTGGTCCTGCTGTGGAAATCAGTCCTGGGAAGAACCATATGTGACCCCTGCCAGGTAAATGTGGTAGTACACAGCATCTAGTCCACGAGAAATCCACCAAGACAGACACTACTATTTGTTATGGCCTTCCACTGCGGCTAAATGTTGGGAACCCCACTCTATTATATCCTTATGCTCTAATAGTGAGTACAGATGAGGATTTTCTAAGTTCTAATGTGCACTAAGTGTCTGCAAATCCAATGTGGCTTTGAAAAGGCAGTGAAATAAATACACTATGCTACCAAAAGTCATTGGACACCTAAAGAAAAATCAAAAGTAGTATTTATTTCCATATGATAATACTTAGTGGGGTTCATTTAGCCCTAATGACACTGGTTACTCTCTGTGGGATACTTTCTGCTAATGCTGCTATTTCCCTCCATTCAGCCTACAAATGTCTAGCGAGTTCTCTCAAAAATGCATCGGGCCACCTACAGTGGTGCATGGAGCGTCGTCATTGGATTGTTGAGTGTTGTAAGAACGTTCTATGGAGTGACGAATTACAGTATCTTCAAATGAGATAGACACATCTGAGTGCGGTATTTCCCTCCATTCATCCTGCCAAAGTTGCTCAAAGAAAATGGACCTGGCATTTAGTACTGAACCAACGTAAAACAGTGTTAGATTTGTGACAAGGTGCATTATCTTGTTGGAAGTATTACTGACCATTCCCAGAGTATTGTCACATTGTCGGCAACACATTATTGTCTTGAATTTCAGGGTACACCGCCGTGTTCATGTTGTTGCCACTACAACCAATGAACCGAGACCATGTCACATGAAACATCCACAGATCTTAATGGAATCTCCACAGTACTTAAAAGGGTATTCTGTCAATTAAAAGTGGAAGTTATAAGCTTCTCTAGTGGTATCCAACGGTTACGTCTTGTACGCTCCGCTGTTTTGCTGGTCAGACATGCTCAGTGCCTTCATATTCTGTAATGACAATACAGTTTGTACAGTCGTGAATGCATACTTCTTAGTAACTGGCAATGAGGCATTGTGGGAGACGTAGTTTTTACACTCCCGGGTAGCTATTTTAAATAACAATGTGGAAATCTGAAGCTGGCTGGACATCAGCGGTGGCAAAAGTCACCAAAAAAAGTACTCGAGTTAAGTCTGATGATTTAGATGCATGTTTGGAATAATGACCATAAGTGGAAAATTTTGCCCAATCTCCATAATACCCCTTCAACTGTTGGCACAGCACACTCAGGCAAAAGGTGTTTCATCAAACATCCTCCCCACCCAGGTATATCTATCCGATTGTTGCTTGTTGCACCACAGTAGATGGTCCGATGCATCTTTGAAAGAACTTGCCAGACATTCGTAGGAGGAATGGAGGGAAATACCAGCTGAAGTGTATCAGATGTTAATAGAAAGCATGCCAAAGGAGGCCCCACTAAGTTTCAACATATATACTGTAAATGAATACTACTCTTGATTCTGGCTCAGGTATCCAATTACTTTTGATAGGGTAGTTGTATGAGCATGTGTAGAGACAAACACTTGAGATTAATAGATGCATATACATTTTACCATTATTTTTCCAGTTTGGATTGATTCTTACATTGACGTCCTGAATAACTTCAGCAGAGAAATGACTCATTTACGGAATTTTTACGCTAGCTGCCTATCTGCTCTAGTCGATAATAAATAAGGGCATATGGCCTGACATTGACAGCAGACAGTTCAGAGCCGAGTGTGATTTAATGGCGGACATGCCTAGCGTTTTCCACTTGTGGATTCACAATTTATTCCAAGCATCAGTTCAACCTGGAATGAAATCACACGACCTAATAATAAATTATTCTGCTTGACTCCTCAGCTGAGCCAGATAACAGAATCAGGGAGACGGGGTGAGTACAGATAGATGGACGGGGCTAGAGGAGGACAGAGGTTGTGCTACTCAAGGTCAATTTTAAAGAACTGGAACCAAGTTGGAGAACAGCCAGCTGAGAAAATGATATAAGATGACAGATCAGTGAAGTGTTATACCTAACCGCTGGAAGTGTGATTGAAATATACCACCACCACCCCCAGCATCCATATACTGGAGAACTAATGGTCACAGGCTTAACAAAATTCAATTTCGACTCCCTAATTCTTCAGAGTCATTTTTTTAGGCTTGCTTACGAGTTAAATGTGTTTACTAAAATAGAATATCACAGACATAGACAAGAATAAACTATGCCTTCATGTATTTACTTAGCAATGCAAAAATGTTCAAAGTGCTTTACATGAATTCCTCTTCGTGCATTCATCTATGAAGCCCTATGGAAATTTCCTCTGTGGTTGTGGAGGAACATTACATTTGGCATGCCTAAACTAGCTATAAATTGTGATGAATGCACTGGTACAGCAAAAAAAAAAAATCTTTAAAAGTAAAATAAAACTTGCAACAAGAGCCGAATCCATCATGATTTTTTTTATGTAGACACAGAAATACCCTTATCCATTAACACTGTGATCAGGTTTGGAGCTCTAAAGATCCCTGTCAGCAATATACTGTACACTCAAACATTTCCTATATAAAGGCCCTTTTAAGCACAATGATTATCACTCAAAAGCCATCTTTTGAGCAATAATTGTTGCGTGTAAATGTGCCCATCTTTCACTTTTTTGCAGAATGATGATTTTATGTTCAGCATAAAATCCATTGTTCGTCAGAAGAGCTGATAGCAGGGACTTCACTCTGCGGGGAGCACTGATAACATTGTCTCAGCTGTCAGCCCCAAGGCAGAACAAAGGGAATGTATTCAGAGAACAGACCACCCACTTTTCTCTGAATATAGCTCAAGGCGGCTCACATGTTTAATAAGCTACTAATTGGCATGAGTACCAATTGCCATCTTTTGAGCGATCATCTTTGTGTGTAAAAGGGCCTTTGGGCTTAGAAATATTATCCCATGAAAACTGGAAGATGGAATAATGCCTCCACAGCGCCACCTATTAGAAAATAGCTACTCTATGAGTCAATGTTTAACTTTTTAACAGGGTAGGTAGGCTACCTTCCAATGGATGGTTGTTACGGCACCGACTGCACCGTGTCTTCTGGTTCATGTGACAAGTCCGGGGTGACATCAGCACAGCACCCTGGACCATGTGACGAGTCAGGTGGTGCATGCACTGGGTCATTCAGTGCTGGACACCGGGGGAGTAACATCTCCCTCTAGTGCCAGTACTGATAGGCTGGCTAGGTTGTATTTTAACCCAATCAGGCTATGAGTTCTAGTATATAAACCAGCCCATTGGTTCTAAGGGCACCGTTATACTTTCTTTGTAGCATACGTGTTTTTGTGCATAGTGTGCTAACGTTTAGTATCATGTTTCAGTTAGTACTATATTTGGGGTTCTTAAGTCACAGTGGTCAGAGTTTTGTCAGTGGTCAACAGTACATCTCGGACTGATTTCTGGTCTCTCTCTTATACCCGAGTCTCCGTTGTCGGGACGGGTGCTCCACTTGAGGGACTGGTGTGGCTTGAGCAATTCTGCTCCACTTCTTAGTATATCACATTATTCCTTGCTAAGCTTAGTTAAAATACTCTTATTTAGTCTGTAAAGACCCAGTTTACCTGTGACTAGTTTGGCTCGGTGTTTGAATCCGGAACTTGTCTCCTCCGGACTTGCTAACTGGCCATACCAAATGTGACAGTGGTGTTGTGGAGACATTTTTCCATCTTCTCATTTGCATAGCTTTTTCCCAAGATGCATTACATGGGTTATAAGACTCCCTACACCCCACAAGGAGAAACATTAAAAGGGGTTTTCCAGGGAAAACACGATTGATGACCAATCCTCAGGATAGTTTATCTATAGTTGATTCTTTGGGGTCTACAGCTGGGGAGCCCGGACGATCAGTTGATTGAACGCCGTCTGACAGCATCGCAAATACACTGGAATCAGAGCGGACATGTTTCCATACAGTCGTGTGAAACCAGCCATAGAAATACATCCATTTACAGCAACTAAAACAAGGAACCTCATAATATCTGGAGCGAGGATGGGGAGGGAAGGTTGCAACATAACTTAGGCTGTGTTCAGACGTGTGTTGGGTCGCAGATTCTGTTAAAAATGGCGGAGAAAGGAGTGCAGTATGCAGCCATAGCTTGTCTGGTAAAATGATGGATAGCATTATAGTCAATGAGGTCCATCGGGTGGCGTTAATGTCTGTCTATGTGACGGATCCAGCACTGCCGTCATTTTTGTTAAATGAACAATACAGACGTGAACAGAGCCTTAGCAATAGGTTCTACACTAAGTACTGAAATTTATTGCCTGCCGCTATATGAAACACATTCGTACAGTCAGTGAACATATAATGCAGTGGTGCTGCGAAAATGATGTAGAGGGGAAATCAAGAGTGTGTTATACCAAGAGCCAAGTCAATTTGGTTTGTTTGAGAAAAACTCCAGTTTCTTCAGAAAGAAGGTAGTTGCCAAATAAGTCAAGAATGGAAATCCCACTGTGTTTCTGCTGCCACAGCTTAAATATATCACTGTTGAAATATCAAAATGATCAAAGTAGAAGCCAGCAAATGAACAAAGGATATTATAAGAAAACTACCAAAGTCCTTCCAATGTAGGTTTAATTTTGTTATTGCAGTCCCTCCATATATGAGTAAAAGCATCCAATATGGGAGCAGGAAATCCTGTTCCTTACATCTTCCTTGCCAAACCATTAGCAGACACTAACAGTTGTTTTAAGGCAGCCAGTATAATATGGGCAAAAAACAAATTGTATATCAATGTATATCTAGTATGTTCCAAGTAATATCCATCATGCTGTCCACTAACAAAGATTACTTCATGAAGTTTAGAACCCTTGAAAATTGACAGATGACCCATGAAATTCTTGTTATTTTATGGTGACTTCTAGAAAACAAATGTGGTCACAGTGGAAAGCAAACCTCTGCCCGATACTAAAATGGTGAAGAAAACCTATTTGTAACTACCTTATTAGGATAACTTAAGTTAATAAGAGTTGAGAAAAGATCCGCATTTAGGATCTTTAGCTAGTGGTGTCTACAAAGAGTGTCTCTTTCTCTGGAGGACCCAACATGTCCACTGATTTCAGTGGGAATTGTGTAATGCTTGATTTTCCCTGTGGTGCACTGCAGAACAACTGAATACTTGTTGGTGCATTTCCCAAACACTGCAGCGGATCCATGGGATCCTTTTTGCAACGGGAGTCCACAGAGAGTGCAAGATAGGTGGAGCTACCCAAAAGGCAGACATTCAGAAACACAATGCTATGTGATTATAGGGTGATTGAAAAAAACAATATGAATGTAAGCGGCTGCCGGCCCAAGGAACGCCTTAGAAATTGGGCGTATCTGTGAAGCTAAAGACTAAGTCGCAAAAAACGGGCAAATAGAGCAACTCTATGAGCAAATAAAGACTCTATAGACCAGGGTAAAAACTTGACTCCTTGTTAATTTGACATAAAACCCAGCACATTTACGCGTTTCGGGGAACCAGCCCCCTTCCTCAGATCGGCTGGGTGGAACAAAACTCAGCAGAGTATAGCTGTGGTGGTCAGAGAAGTAAACGGAACTTTCCCTCTAGAGCTTTTATTTGCTCATAGAATTGAGCCACCTGCCCAATTTTTCCGATTTCAACTTTGGCTTCTTGCACTGGGACTCGGTGTGATCAACTTATCGTTAGAAGCTCTTCCTAAAAAATAGATTGTCCTTTAATGAGGATAATAGTATCACAGACGTAGTGTCCATAGCAATAATGCAACAATTAATGCAATTATGCGGCTGGTATATAATGCAATGTAGACTGTACATCAACAGATCCGATCTTTGGGGAGGCCAGTAAACAATTTAGTGCCTGGGTACTGGATAGCCAGTGTACAAAGGAAAGTCCATTTACTTGGCATAAAGTGCAGTATATAACATAGTGTACCTTATATTGCCAAGTCTGTAAGGACAAGTGTCTCCTATTATAACCATCTATGATTTAGTGAACAATCACGAAGATGCCCTCCAAACGTCATTGACAGAGCACATTGATTGCATTTAACTTTGGCCTTTTGTTTCTTCCTTTGTCCAGGTTCAGTCAGGAGACAGAAATGGAGAAGAATCCATCAATCAATGCTGTAGAAGCAGCGCCATGACCGAACGGGGAATCGTATATTATCACAGACAGTAGCATTCTCCGATGAAGAGACAAATGTTTTTTTGCAGTTTATTAAAATAGTATATCCTGTAGAAAACCGGTCACCGGGTCATAGAAATCAGAGATGACCAAGCGTAAACGTACTGCGGAGGGAAACCATTAAGACTGAGTTCACATCAGCACTTTATTTTTGTTTTTTTGTTTCGTTTAGAACAACAGAAAAAAATGGATCCAGTAAAATCTCCATTGCTATAAAAGGGTCGTTTTTCAGTTCGCTTCAGTCTTATCTGGTTTCCTTCTCCTCTTTTATTTAGAGAAAGAAAAGACTGAAGTGCAGGACATTTTTTCCATACAAAAAAAAACACTGAAACTTGATGAAATGGAGCTATTTTCGCTTAACGGGCAGAAACATGAATTGTCCCATTTGTATCCATTTGGGCTTCCAATTAACGAATTTGTTAAATAACTGTCGCGGCTTGATGGCTGCAGCAGGGCCATAGTATACCGATGCAGAAACGGAGTGGTGACACAAGGTCAGTCCGAGCCACGTGATGACACCTTTGTGGTTGCATGTTTGTTATCCCCTTGAGTTCATTGTTCGTTGATAAAGGGTTATTGGGAGTCGTATGTTGAAATTCCCGTATGCGGTTTGTCTTTTCCTTGGCTGGCTCATCTAGTTGAGAGAGAGTTTATATATTTCAACCCATGTTCTTAGAAGTTGCTGATTATTCACCTCTTATGAATGAAGTTGGTGTAGTCCTTTTTCCCTTGGTGCTGCCATCCCAATCAAGCTAAGTAGTTGGTGTATTGATATATGTTGTTCCTGCCATTGCTCCTGCTGCCATTTGTTGTTACAACCTGATTAGGCTCAAGATGTGAGGTCATCCTTGTCGGGACGATCGTCCCACTTTAGGCAGGGGTAATTCCCTCCCTTCGGCTAGATTCCCCATCGTTTCCCGTCGTTTGTGTTTCATGGTGGTTTTTGTGTTTTACATGGGAGTTTATTTGTCCGATGTGAACACTGTCTTGCGTCCGTGCTGGCTGATCAAAAGTCGTCTGGTGTGAGGTCACAGTTCTTCGTATTTGACCAACTGGGGGAATAATCTGCATGGAGACCCTCTATGAACGAGATCTCGGCAAATAAGTGATAAACAATCAATCATCGCTGTGTGTAAAAGCAAATGAACAACTGATGTTCGTACACTTCAACAACTTTTCTGAGCGACTTCTGAACAATATTTGCTCCGTGTAAAGGTGCCGTTAGAGGAGGTTGTCTGAGGAGGTTACAATCTAATGTTACTGCAGTGCCATGTACACCTCCAGTTGTGGTATCACGAGGAGTTGGATAAATTCATCTCTTCTGCATATACAGACCTGGCCTCACTTACAGTACGTTGCAGTCACCATTTTCCTCCAAACCCTTCTCTCTCCCCATATGTAGCTGTCAATATAAGGGCTAATTCACACAGCCTTTTCTATGTCTCTGTGGGTTCCTAATCTGCGATTGCACACTGACTCTATGATAATGAATGGTGCAATTCTCATGAACGTTTTTCTGCATATCCCAAAAATAAAACGGCAGCGCTCATCATTGGAGTTACAGCCGTGAATTATCCACAATGCAGACCAAAAATAATGACATTTGTTGACAATACAGATAAACTGTGCTATATAAATCAGAACTGGGTCCACGTTTGGTGCAAGAGACAATAGAGAGCTGTTTTATGATCTGCTTGGAATCTCTGTGCATGTTATAAATGGATCTAACCTGGACCTACAGACGAGCTTATGGAATTCAATATGGACGAAAAGATGTCCATTCTCTCAGAGCCACAAATGTTTTAAGAGGCACAAGCCTCTTCAAGGGGGTTTCCAGGGAAATAATATTGATGATGTATCCTTAGAGTAGATCCTCAATAGTTGATCGTCTTGGTTCTGTCACTCAGGACCATGGCCAGTCAGCTGATTGGGAGCCTGCTGTCAGCGCCGCAATTCATAGGGGTCAGAACCCCTACTTTGATCCCTGTGTAGTTGCCAACACTTAACTCCAAGCGTAGCTCCTACTGCTTTTAGCCCCTTAAGGACCAAGTGCGGTAAATATACGGTGCTTGGTCCTGGGCTTTAATCCCGCCTGATAGCAGATGTACAGCACAGGATTAAAGACTCTGCTCCTGCAATCAAGCAGGGGCAGGTCGGGTTCTCAGCTGTCAGACACAGCAGAGGACCCAGAGGAGAAGGGAGGAGCGGTTTATAACAGCTTCTGCCTTCTCCTTTCCCGGGTACATAGCACTCAATGAGTGGGAGCATAACTTCCTCTACATGAGCCGGCGATCACGTGACTGACGAGTCCCCCTGTTACAGCAGGGCTGCAGAGTCTTACCGTAGCAGACCCTGACCAGCTCTGCCAGTGACTACTGTCACTACAGGGGAATAAGTTCCCTGTAACTGAGGGTCCTATAGATGTTACAGTGGAAATGTGTGACATAACAAAAAAAAAACATACAATGTGAATGACCCCCAGAGGTCTTATATAACGTCATGGGGGACATAGATAGAAAAACAAAAGGTTACAAAAATAAGTTACAAAAAAATGACATAATAAAATAAAAATGTATACATAAAAAAGAAAATGACCCCAAACCATCGCCGTATGCGTCCTGTAATCCGAAACTATACATATTATATATCAAAACGTCCAAAACAAAAAAAAGTGCTCCAATTTTTTAGGACAGGAAAAAAAACCTCCTGTGTGAATATATCCTAAGGCCTGATTTACACGACCGTATTTGCTCATGCAAATGTTATATCTGTCTGGGATGATTTAGTGATCCTGCACTGAGCAGGGGGTTGAACCCGATGACCCTGGAGGTCCCTTCCAACTCTACCGTTCTATACAGCGAATAAAACCCATTGATTTCAGTAGGATCGTTCACGAGCTCATATTTTTAAGCGCAGTTCCATCGCACAAAAAATACGCAGCATGGTTTATTTTCTTGCGCCTTTGCACAGCGAAACAGAGCATGTAGAACTAACTGCACTAATTCTTGTTGCGTGTTTTGTTGCGGATGCCAAAAGTATAGTAAAAACCACAATGCCCGATGCACAAATGCAAGCAAAAACGCTGCTCGAAATCGCGGAAAATTGCATTTAACTGAACGCATGTGTGAAAGTTGCCTTAAACCGGATGCACGTGGACATATGCGCAGTTCATGTGCATCCGGTTTAAGGCAACTCTCACACATGCGTTCAGTTAAATGCATTTTCCGCGATTTCGAGCGACGTTTTTGAACACTTTGAACAGAGTTTGACGCCGCTTTTTAACGCACCCCATGTGGTGTGTTAAACGCAAAAACGCCGAAAAATAGGACAGACCGCGATCAAAAAGTTTGAGCGCTGGTCTGTGAGGCCCCATTGAAATTAATGGCGGCATTGTCCCGCAGTTAGCATAGAGCTCGAGACGCCACACTAATCTCAGTAAAAAGCAGCGAGCGCCCTCTTTCACACGGGCGACAAAATCACTCGATTTTGCCGCGATGCGATAGTGCGAGGACACGCCTATTTGTGACACCCATGCTTTCCGATGGGATCCTCCACATTAGCTCTGTTTTCTCTGTTTCTATCTTGCGAGAGGGAAAAAAAAATTGCGGCCTGCTCCATAGTGCCGCGATTTGCCTTTTTTTTTTTTTTGTAGCCCATGTTTCCCTATAAAGCCTCCACTTTTGTCGCATCGCAAAACACAAAATCAATGTTTTTGTGCGATGTGACGCAACCTTAACATTAGAAAATCCTACTCTCTCTCTCCCCAAATAATTGTGGCAAAATCACACGAGAAAATCGCGAGCGGTACCGATATCGTCGTGAGAAAACAGCGATAACACTACAAAATCACGGGAACAAAGCTGCGATTTTGCAGCGATTTTCTCGCGACGATATCGCTGTCGCCAATGATTTTCTCGCACGATTTCGCCGTGATTTTTTCGGAAGATAGAGAATAGGACTTTCTAATGTTAAGGTTGCATCACATCGCACAAAAACTGCGGTTTTCTGTGTTGCGATGCGACAAAAGCGAAGGCTCTATAGGGAAACATGGGCTACAAAAAAAATTTTAATCGCAAATCGCGGCACTATGGAGCAGGCTGCAATTTTTTTTTAGTTTTGTTTGCAATATCTAGTACACATGCTAGAAAAACATTTGCCTTGCGTGGACAGAAAAATACGTGTGCTGCCTCCATTAATATCACGGACTGTCCATGCAATACAAAGCATGCAGTATTTTGCTTGTACAATAAGCTGCTGCGGAACCCCTTTGAAGACGGATTTTCTGGATTTTTAGCACAGTCGTCTGTTACTCTTGGTGACCCGTTAAGTACTGGTTACCAGGAGCAACATGACTGATGAGATTTATTTAATCGCGGAGATCGGCGGTCTTGTACGTGACCCCCTTCCCTCGACTCCCCCCCCCTTCCAGGGATGCACCTGGATCTCCTCTTTGAGGGTTGAATTAGCATGTGAAAACAGTGGTGAACCTCACAGATGCAAAGTGCAGACAATAAGCACCCTGTGCGAGTCCTGGGGATACACAAACAGCTTTCCTTTTGTTCGCTCCACCACCAGCCTTACCCATTGTTATTCACCAGGCCTCTGCGGCTTTCTTGTTGCCATGGCAACTCTCCAGCATCCTCCCATCAGAGGAGAACGAGGTCTCAGCCATAAACCGGCTGCATCATAAAAGCAGCGGGGAGGACCGAGACCTGGGAGCGTCTTCATTATAAGGTCTTTTGGTTTTAATGGCATTTTTTTAATTGCCTGCTTATTGCAGCTGAGTTATTTTAATGGCTTTGCTGGGAAGACTAACAAATGGCGGTTTACAATGTGCGCGGCCCCCGCCCTAGTTTAAAAAAAAAAAGAGCCAACGTACTGCACCTTTACACCGGCACAGAGCATAATATCCAATATAATATCATTGTACACATATGAGTTTTAGTGTGGAAACCAATTATACTCAATGTTATTATCTAACGAGCAATTAGATAACCGCGAATGTAAAGCAAGACGTGTTTTAATGATAATTAACGGTGACTTTCTCCAAGGTTACATGGAAAATGGCTACTTTAACATTGTAATGGTAATTTGTATTGTTCCGTAGAAGTGTCACGCTCTCCTTCTATATAACATCTGTCACTAGTGGGGAACGACAGCACTATAAATAGATATCTAGTAACGAGGATATGCATAATTAAGGTTTCTAAGTCAACAGCCAAGGCTTACCATCATAGGCTATGCACTATTAACATAGCTGTATGTTAGAGGACCTCAGAAGTAGGTCATTACTTGAAGAATAAGCATGCACCCCTTTTCTATGAAGGGTTGTCCAGGACTTCGGGGATTTTTTTCAGTAGATGACCTATTGTTGTGGGGTGGCAGTCAGGAAGTCGAGCCAGGGTGACATCACAACATCAGCCGGCTCCATGATGGACACCAATGAATGCCTCCTCCCTGACACTTGGAAATCCCTCAGTAGGGTTCATTGTATAAGGTATTCTTTTTCTGAGCCCAGCTACAATATCCCCTGTGATATATGGACTGATTGGCCAATATGGAGGTGTTTCACCTAGTCGGCCAATTAGCTATAATGGAAGTGTATTTGTTTCGGCCAGAAGACCTGTCTAGAAACAATAAAAAACCCATGTAGGGTCTCAAATTGGCCCATCCTAGATAGAGCAGTATGAGTATCCATAGTTCAAGAAACCCTACAGATAGCCCTAACACAGGGCAGCTGTCAAGTGCTTATACGCCCAGCAATCATCCCAACAATAATTATCACACAAGAGCAATAATTATTCACTGAATGGAGGTGAAGCGTGCCAGAGATTGCATCCAGCCACCTGCCTCCATTCAGAATAAACAGGCAGTCGTTCATCGATGAACAGGCAGAGTGTAAGAAGAAGGTGGGTGGCGCTGCCACTGAATGCGATATATATGGCCTCAATTAGAGCTAAACAGCTGAGGAGGAAGCATCGGGACCTGGGGAGGTCAGGAAAACCTCACACTAAAACACAGCCCTCGCTTTAGTCCTCCAGGTGCCCCAATATCTCCCTGACAGAGCTCCCTTCCTTTGGATGACTGTCTGAACCTTGTGTACTCCCCAGCTACGCTGAGGAAGGGCTTTTACCCTGAAATTTGTTCTTTCCGCTATATATTAGTCAATCAAATATAAGTTGGACCTTTACAAATCTAACTCAAATTGCTTGTTACCAAAATTTTTTTACCTCTACAGTTCATAGATGAACGACTGCCTGCTTTTGATTGGCCATCTGTATGCTGTAGCGGTCGGCCATATATATGGTATAGCAGTCGTCCATCTGTATGTCATAGCGGTCGGCCATCTGCATGCTGTAGCGGTCGGCTATCTGTATGTTGTAGCGGTCGGCCATCTGTATGTTGAAACGGTCGGCCATATGTATGGTGTAGTGGTCGGCCATCTGTATGTTGTAGCGGTCGGCCATCTGTATGTCGAAGTGGTCGGCCATATGTATGGTGTAGTGGTCGGCCATCTGTATGCTGTAGCGATTAGCCATCTGTATCTTGTAGCAGTCGGCTATCTGTATATTGATGGGACAATCGTCATTAGATTTTTATACCAAGACTAAATGACGAACCATAAGAGAACAAATAGGAGACTGAATGCTGCCGGAGTCTGAAGGATTATTGCTCCGTTGCGCTCGATCCAGGTAAAAGGACCGGAAGACAGGACAATACTGCCAACGATAATCCCACCACACCTCAACACACTATAGTCCAGTAAAGACATATCTTCAGCCTTAGGTTGGCCTCACACGAGCGTAAGATTAGCACATATTATACCGTGTGATACACGGTAATTCACATGCAAGCAAATACATTGCCTTCCGCAGTTCTGTTCACATTTGCATGTTGGTAATGTTTAATATGCAAGCGCAGCATGTTCTATTTTGCCGTGTAATATGCGCGTAAGAGCCCATTGTTCTCTGTGGGCGTGTAATCGACAGTTTCCATACATAATATATATTGCATATGGCAGGTGCATATACGCGGCGTTGCAAAGTGACAGCACAGGAGATTTAAACAAGAAAAAGCAGGAGGACTGCGCATGATAGCTTTTGCGAGATACGTTGTCATGCACAGCACAATATCACTACCATACGCATCCAAAACCGGTTCACCGTTGGCTGCACAGCGGTAAAATGCTTCATTATTTTATGCATACGGTCGTGTGAGCCCAGTGATATACCCAGTTTCCCCAAAAATAAGACCTACCTAGAAAATAAGTCCTTCCCTGATTTGGAGAAATTTTCGGGGAGGTTTGAAATCTAAGCCCTACTTTGAAAATAAGCCATAGCTGCATTACATTAGAAAAAGGAATACGTAACATAGCAGGCGTGGTCCCGGTCCTCCCGCTGCTCTCCGGAGCTCTGCCACAAGTGCTGCAGTCTTCCGCCGCCCACAGAAGATCTCTTCCTGGTTACAGGATATATAAATCCCGCCTCCAGGAAGCAATGGATTTGATGGGTTTTTGAACGCTGCTCAGCCAATCAATGCACTGCGTGTTGAACCAATGCGATGGCTGTGATTAGTTCAACGAGCACTGCATTGATTGGCTGAGCGGCAGTCGAAGAACCAATCAGAGCCATCGCATTGGTTCATCAAGCGCTGTATTGATTGGCTGAGCAGCACTCGAGAACCAGTCAGAGCCGTCGCTTTCTGGAGGTGGGATTTCGCAACCAGGAAGCGATCTTCTGTCAGTGGCCAAGGACTGTAGGACGTGCTGGAGCTCCGAAGAGCAGCGGGAGGACTCTGATGAAACTTGCTAGGTAAACAAAATAAGACATCCCTTGGAAATAAGACCTACAGCCTATTCTGGGGAAAAAATTAATTAAAGACAGGGTCTTATTTTAGGGGAAGAACGGTATATATAATAAAATTACTTGATAAAGGAGAAGGACATCTTCAACCTCGGCTCCTCCGGATCGGCATACAGGACTTGGTGTCTTTAATGTAGAATGTAGTACTGTAGCCTAATAAGCCTCATACAAAGGATCTCACTAAACCCTGACAGATTAGCACGCAGCTTATTAAATTTCTCCACTGTTTCTTCTATAAAAGGACAGCAGAATTCATTTCTGGTTGGTATCATACAGCTCAGAAGTGCAGAAATGGATTATATTTCGTGAGATCATCTCCATGTATTATTAGGATGTTAAATGAACACTGATTAAAATACTCTCGGACATCGCAAAATGACGCGATTATACACCGGGAACGATTTCTATGGCAACTACCTGACATAGTACTGCAGCAGTAAATTGACGACCTCACTTGTAGGATACTAGCATAGCGCCGCTAGCAAACACTCACCAATCTCCAGTGGTCCCATTGAAATTAATGGGGTGAGTGGCGGTGTGCATGTGCGACCCCTACTGCTCTCACTTCAGGACACACGGGGGTGCTGCTTACAGGATCGGTGGGGGTCCTAGTGGTCAAACCCCCAATAATGAGCAAGTTTAGAAGTTATCCACAGAATAGGGGATAACCTGCTCTCATGGGATAACCCCTTTTTGTGTCCACTAATAGTCCAACTAGGAATTCTTAATTGGTGAAGAACCCACAAGGGTGTGGTATGGGTGAAAGTGGGTAAGTAACTGGCTCAGTGATAGTGGGTATTAATGGTACATACTCTGATTGGGTCACCATTACTACTGGGGTACCACAGGGGGCAGTACAGGGCCCAATTATTTTTAATATATTTATTAATGACCTGGTAGAAGGATTGTGCAGTAAAATATCAATATTTGCAGATGGCACAGAACTATGTAAAGATATTAACACAAGAGAGGACGCAAGGAGATTGAAAGAGGATCTGGATAAGTTGGGGGCAGAAAAGTGGTAAATCAGGTTTAACATAAATGTTAAGATTTTGCACACGGGCAGAGGAAATACATGTCATCATTAGACACTAAATGGGAAACCACTGGGTAACACTGACATGGAAAAGCACTTTTAGTTAACTGTAAACTTAACTGGAACAACCAGTGTCAGGCAGCTGCTGCCAAGGCAAATAGGATTATGGGGTGAATCATAAGACGTATAGGGGCTCATGACGAGAGCATTGTTCTTCCTCTTTACAAGTCACTGATTAGACCACACATGAAATATTGTGTACAGTTTGGGGCACCGATACTTAGGCCACCTGCAGACGGCCGGGTCGGATCCGGCAGCGAGAATTTTCGCCGCGGCACCTGACCCGAGCGCCTGCAGAGAGCAGTGCGTACTCAACCGCGCCCCGCAGCTTTCATGTGCTGGCTGCCCGGCAGCCGGTGCATGCGCAGACCGGAGCCGGCGGCGGGTAAGTGACGTTTATGTGCGGGGCTCGAAACAGAACATGCCGCGGTTTGTTTGCCGCGCGAGATTTTGCGCGGCCAAACCGCGGCCGTCCGCATAGGATTGCGTTTGTTAACACAATCCTATGCAGGCTTCTAGCAGCGGAAATCCCGCCCGTCTGCAGGCGGCCTTAAGAAGAACATATCAGAGCTTGAGCAGGTACAAAGGCGGGCAACTAAAGTAATAAATGGAATGGCGGACTCCAATACCCAAAGAGGTTACCAAAATTGGGGTTTAGAAAAAAGACGGCTGAGGGGCAATCTAATAACTATGTATAAATATATCAGGGGACAATTCAGAGATCTCTCACATCATCATTTGTATCCTGGCCTGTGACTATAACAAGAAGGCATCCGCTATGTCTAGAGGAAAGAAGGTTTCTACACAGACACAGAAGGGGGTTCTTTACTGTAAGAGCAGTGAGACTGTGGAACTCTCTGCCTTAGGACATGGTGATGGAGAACTCACTAAAAGAGTATAAGAGGGTCCTGGACGCCTTTCTTAAGCGATGCAATATATGTTATAATCATTAATAACTTCAGAAGGGTCGGTGATCCGGGGATTATTCTGGCTGCCAGATTTGAAGTCAGAAATAATCATTTTTCTTAACAGGAAAACTGGATAACAGGCTGAACTGGATGGGTATGTATCTTTTTTTTTTGCCTTACTATGCTATGCGACGACGTCATACACTGTAATGATGGTCTGACCTCAGTAAGCACTACCCTCTCACTTCTGCCGTAGTTAACTTTCCTTTGGGCTTAGCACTCTACAGAATTACGGCACTATGCAAATCTTAAAAAATCATATCCAACAAAAAAAAACGGTGCGTCTTCCACCTCGCGCCACATTACAGAGCTAATGTCCTCTACTGCAGAAGACTATTCCATGCAGCAGAAAAAAGGTGTGCCAACGAATACCAGCCTCATGGAGGCCAAAAGCGTGTCCTTTTGGCCTCAGTTGGGTCTTCCACCGCATACAGCTAATGGACACTGCAATTGCAACAAAAAAGCAGCACCAGCCCTGCTATGAAAGTCCAATAGGTTTCTTCTTAAAGTGGGCCTATCCTATACAAGTCTTTGGAAGAGGGTGCACACAGGACTCTCAAGATTTTCATGCCATGCGCTGACTGCAGAGGGGATTCCGCTGGATAATGGGAGCGGGTGAGTATACAAACTACATCCCCCTGCTCCGCCACGTCCCCTATAACTCATCTTATGGTGCAGGGCTGTGGCAGGTCCCCTTTAAATCTCTTACATTTCTTGTACAATGCGTCGCTCAAGTTGACTCCTGACGCTACACCTGGATTATAAATTATTTCCCCAACGCCTCTAGAGTTCCCAACTATGTGATCTGCAGAGTTTTCAGTTGTTACTGACTTCTTTTGCATTTTGCTCTTGGTGGTAAGCAGTAATTACACCAGACACAATAGACAGATCAATCCCATTCATTGTCCTGCACGCTGCATGATGCGCACCTCCCAAGCCTGAGCACTGACAGACACAAGGCTGAAGTCTTATCCAAATCCTCCCAACGCAGGAAATCCTTCTCTCTTACACGCTAATCTACTGCAAGAAGTGCTTAGCGCTCGAGTCCGTGGCGATCGTCTGCTGCGCTCCACGGATACCTCCACCAAGAGCCACCGCAATCTGGATAGCATCTATACTCATTACCATACACAGAAAACGTGTCTTAGGGCTCCTTCAGATTAGCGTGGTTTTGCTAGTTTTTGTGCGCAGGACAATCCTGCCTGCAAAACACGGGGAATAGAACCAACTGATTTCAATGGGTTCATTCTCACTTCTTTTTTTTTGGACATGCTCTATTTTATGAATATTTGTGCACCAAAGAGCCCCATGGAGGTCTATGAGAGGTGCGCAAACACGCACAAAATTCTGCACATACCCACGATCACCTCGTTGGTTTAATTAGGCGTCTAAATTCCCCCGGTCGCGTCAGCGAGCGGAGCCTGCGGAAATACAATCATTCTCTGTGCAAAAAAATTGCGCAGGAGTGAGTGAATTGCAAAATACGTTGGCCTGAAGCTGCTCTTAGGGTGGCTTTAGATAAACAAGTATGAGCGCGCAATATTCAGAGAATAGAACCCAATGTTTTCAATGGGTTAATTCTTGCTTTCGCGGCCTGCGCACCAATGGTACTTTAGGAGTCTAAAGCAACCGAAAACACAGGGAACCAATAGGCTGCACAGCCTTTTAACCCTTTCCAATCCAATTTGTATCCTGGTTTTCCTAGGGGGATTACTCTTTTTCTGCCTTTATACAAGGGCGCTATCTGCTGGCTAGAGCCAGTACTGCATGAGGTAACACGTTGGATAGGCTCCGACAGCAGAGAGGCTGGCAACATACAGAAAGAGAACCCTGACGGACGTCTTCCAACATTGGAGCTGTACAGCCTTAAATCATAATGTCTTCAGAGGTCAGACAGTGGATTGGATAGGGTTAAATCAGGCAGCGCAGAAAGTGCAGTAAAAATGCGCAGGTATGCGCACGATAGCGTGACTTTTGCACAGTGAAGGGTATGCGTTTTTACGTTCGCCCGTACACACCTTATATTCGCATGATTGACTCCCGATCTTAATTAGCATATTTAAAGTCATTCACACCAGGCGCTACTGCGTGTATGTAAAAAAACACGCTAAAGCGATGGCAACCAACGATCGGACTGAAAATTAATACCTAATTTTGGGGACTTTTGGTGCAAATGCGCAAGAAAATAGAGCATGCTGCAGAAAATATGTGCATGTGAACTAAAACATTAAAGTCAATGTGTTCTATCCACTGTGTATTGTGCGAGAAGATACGTGCACAAATACGGAGGGGGCCTAAAGTTACAGCTTCTAGTATCACTTATCCAAACTTTGTGCCATAAAGTGCCAATTTGCAGCGTAAGGCGATCTAAAGCCACCGTTTTACAAATTGTAGGGTGTGATGCTATCTTAAAGCCTTCAGACGTCTGGGTCACTTTCCTATTCATCCTTGCTCCCTTCTAAATGACCGGTCTTTGCACAAGGCATCGATCCGTAGGTGACGCGAATGTTGGGGAAGTGGCTGAGAGCTTTATAGGACGGCTGTAACTGTGGTTAATCTGAGCCACCACTTTGGAATAGCGCAGAACGCACGTAGCAATGTCAGGCGGGACAGCTGCCATTTCCAGCTCGGAGAGGTATTGATCTCCGCAGCGGATGCAGATTGGCTTTGAAACTGCAGTAAAATGATTGCTTCTCAATGGAATTAAACTTCAGTTAAAATGACACGTTTTAAGGTGCAGTTTTTCATAGACTATAAATATGGCCGGCTGAAAGATGTCTTTGAGGGTTAAAGCAAGGAGAAGCCAGTGTGCTCGCTATACAATCCAAGAACTGGAATATGAGGGCTGTACATTGCTTTCACCCACTTACTAAACTGTCTAACTGACCCCTCTAGGCCAATCAGGATCAATGGGATCTCTTTAGGCACTGTGTGTTCTCCTATAAATCAGTCGAAAGGTGGATCTGTATAATAGCCTACGTATATAAATTCTTTAAAGCGATTGTGTCATGGCGAGCTATCACTGCACCTCACCTGTTTCTGGAGGCATGGATGGTTGTCACTGTCTCTCTCCTTACACATCTTGGGCTCAGTCCTGCCATGCTGTGCTCACACCCAGGCCTCTGCCCATAGGGCTCATGCATACTCCTGTCCCTTCTCTGCCAGTGCATGTTCTCTAAACCTGCCCGTATCCAATCCTTTCCTTGCATTCCCTAAATTAGGCATCCACACCCTAGGGTGGGGGCTTCAGCATTTGGTCTAAATCAGCCATTGTGATAAAGCCCCATTCATGTTTGTACTGGTTTTGACTCCTGCTTCATTCCGACTTCTGTGCTCTTTGACCTTCTCTGCCTAGACTTAGCTATCGTACCTGTGCCTCCTGCCCCGAACCTTGTTAAGTCTCTAAATGGCTCTGCACAGCATCAGCTGCCACATCGCCATGACTATACGCATGAGTAACAGCTCGGGGACCCCGCAACAAAGACTGTATCCTGTTTGGAGGGGTCAAGGGTGAAAATTGGGGTTCCCCAGGTGCTGCCTTCAAGGTTAGCACCAAGTCCAGTACTTTTTACGATCTCTATCTGTTTCCGATGATAAACATATTACAGGGCTTCCTGATGATGGGACCACCAGCAATCAGATATAACTTGTGGGAAAACCTGGTGGCAAGTGTTCCCTACTGCACCACCACAGGGGAAATAAAGTATTACACAACCCCCATAGAAATCAGTACTTTACCAGTGTAACTATGTAAAAGTTGGGTCCTCCAGACATGTTCTTCATAGGCAACCTCCGATATGGCTAATAAATGAGGTTTCTGAATGGGATATCTCCATGTATTAGCTAAGTGTTCCCTAAAAAGGTATTTGAAAATAGACTAAGGACCTCTTCTTCTGGATGGCCATCTTTAAAGTTCATTGGTCTGTTGACATACCCACTGTAAAGCTCCTCACATGCTAAGTATAATACTAATAATTCTGTCTACAGATAAAAAACCGAGAAAGTGTCTTTGTTATTGAGCTACATACTTGTCCTGAAGACTAATTGCTTCTACTTTGCAATGCATTGAAAGGAAATGTTTGCCATTATGATACCTCATGTATAAGACCCAATATGTCAAACTCATAAAATTACCTTTCATAATATGCAAATCAGTGATGTCTTCATTCTGACATGGATGGATGTGTGATGTCTGTGTATTGGCCGGACTTTCCACCATCTGGGGCATAGATTCAGTATGCTGCTCTAGGCCTATATCTTAAATACCTTGGCCAGAGGAGTGGGACTTGTGGCGTCCTCTTAGAACTCTGTACCTTGGACACATGTCAACCCTCCTCATCTCTTAGCTATGCCCCTGATGCAACCATCAGGCGCTGCCTATATACGGGGGAGTCTCAGCCATGCATGTTTCTATACCGTAAATAAAAAAAGATCTGGTACCGTGTTAGCCAGTAGAGCAAATTGTGATTGTTCCGAGCAAGAGAAACCAAGTAATCTTGTAGATATGAGACCTTTTATTGGCTAACAAAAATACATGATGTTATAGCGAGCTTTCAAACCTTCTCAGGGTTCTTTCCTTATGCCCGTATTTTTTTGCACTGCTGGAACAGTTTACATTGGTGCAGGATACAACTACTGTGAATTGAATGGCTGAACAGCCTAATTATTCCCCGGTGTTATCTGTTAACACCACTAAATTGCACAACTCAGTGCGCAATTTTGTGCAGACGGAATGCACATTAGAACACCCCCATAGCCTCCTAAGGTGCCTTGGGTGCATAGATGTCCACAAAAATAGAGCATGCCATGTATAGTTTTGCGCACTCGAAAATTGGGTACAAAAGCACAGAATATGGGGTAACCTATTGAAAGCAACTGGATCTATGGGCTGCGCTTTGCACAAGTGATTCTGCAAGTGCGAGTATGTGCAAGAGCCTTAAGGAGGTGTATGTGTAAATTTGCAGACTTCAGCGCAGCATATTCGCGCTATTCACGATATGCTTTTGCGCACGTGCCTATGCATCGTGCTGTCCTTTTTTTTTTCTTTTTGCGCACGCAAGGCCAGTTTATATACGTGCTACACCCCTTTGCCGTGATTTAAAAGACTTTTTAGCCTAGTGAGGTCCAGATGTTACTTTTCCCCACGGTGTTGTGCTGTATTTCGTGCATCCCCTTGTGTATTTGTGCACCCCCATAGACTTCTATGGGGCTATTTGGTGCGCAAATGCACACAAAATAGAGCATATTGTATTTAGTTGCATATATGAGAAATGCACACACAAAAAAAGGAAATGTAAATGAACGAGTTCTATTCTCTGCGTATTGTGCGTGCGTCCTGTGTGGGGAAGCCCTTACTCCGACCTGCAGTTTTGCTGTGCGGATGCTCCGCAACGGAACTGCAGCGTTTCTGCAACGTGTCAACACGCCCTAAATACAATAAAGCTTTTATACCATATACCCACCGCCTGTATCTTAAGGATTTGACCCTCCAAAACTCCATGCAGCTCATCATCAGTATGATACAAGACCCGTAATTCTCCCTGCGGCGCCATCTGGAATCCATTTTGGTGTAGACAGCACACTCCAGGCGTTTCTGACCCAGTATAGGCAAATGTATTTTCTACTGCTGATAGAGAACATATGCTACCTGCGTGCGACGTTAGATCAATAAACCCCGATGTGTTCTTCCCTGAGCATTCAGCTAATTATTCTCACCCAAAGCCAGGCGCGTACGGTTTACACAGCGCACAGGCGAAATTGCAGGAAAACAATCGGAGCAGAACCCTCAGCAATGTAACCATGGCATTAATGAGAGATTCCTACACCGCTCTGCACGGTCTATCCGCGCTCACATCAAGCATCGGCCCATGAAAGAAATCCACTTCTATGTTAATTACCGTCTGCTTGCAAATGTAACGCCGTCAGCAAAATATTGTGAACGCATGATATCCTATCGAAGAACATACAGTCTGCGGGTGGGACCGGAGAATGTAAAATCACAGGGGTGGGGACAAACTTCAGAAAAACTGTGACTTACTTACATTGTATAGTGGTCTGCGAAAATGAGAACACTAGAGTATGGTAAGTGTATTGTTATGCGGATATACAAGATACCATTTATATTAAAGGCTCTCTACAGCAATTGGGTCAAATCCTCGGAATGACTGCTAATGCTTAAATAGCGGCAGCTGTATTCTTTTCCCAGCGTTGGACGCAGCTAAACTCCCTCCCCCTCCCTTTTTTGTTCAGCTCCCATAGACGTCTATGGGAGCTTCTAACATATCTCGGCAAAAGATAGGGCATGGGCTATCTTTTCACGCATCGTATAAAACTGGTCGCCATTTTCGGTCAAGGATGATCTATCTTCGGCCGAAAATTGCTCATGTGAATGAATGCATTGGAATCCAATGCTTCACATGGCCGTGATTCTTGGACGCAGCTACAATAAGGCCTACGGTGGTAAAATAAAAAGGATTGAGGAGGATACAGAAACTCAAATTTGAAAGATAAGGGATTTAACATCCAACCAAAAGTTTTAATCAATGAGCATGACCAAAATAGGTGGGCTAGAGATCCTCCAGGTGTTCCAGAACAGCAGCATGGAGTCTACGGAGGAGGTCTCGGTGTGATGCCAGGACACTAATAGCTTGCATTGATTTTCCTGAGCATATGCAATTCTAAGAAAATATCTGCATGCAGCATATGATACATTTCCTGGATACTAATTACAGCTCTCACACTTGAAGCCATAAAACACAACTCAGTAGAGCTAACCCTTCCTGCGAGAGGATGCACAGAGCCAAAATGCTGATTCTACAATGTGATGTGCTCCGGTCTCACAAGAGGCATCTCTAATTAATGATATTCACCGTGGATGTGATCAGAACACCTCATATCACTGCCCTTATTGTCCTCACCGAGAGGACTTACTAGAAGAGGTGTAGAGAGGGCCGCCTCCTTCCAGCCCGTACAAGGAAACTGATCCAACGGAGGAGATCAAAAATGAACATCTATGGGAAAGGACTTTGGAGAAATACATTGTACAACAGAGCATGCCAGCACAAAACACATGGACGTCAGGTCCTCTTACTCTAATTTGGAATAAGGTTTAACCCCTTAAGGATCCTTCACAGAAGATGGAATATTCCGCAACAGCATTGCAGAATAGGCCCTCCTGCGTAATATCCAGCATCTAAATCCACACTGCTAACGTGCGGACTTGAAAATAGCAGAATTCTTCCGGCAATTCCACATCAGAATTTACATTCACATGAGTGAGCGCAATATCGGGCCGAGAAACTTGGTCTGATATCGTGCTTGTCAACATGCATTTTTCACGCTGATGGGATGAGTTTTTAATTTAAAACTGCTTTGCTTCACTTCTTTGAAATTGTGATTCTCAGGCACAGGTTTCACATATGTCAAAGGATTGCAAGTGTTTCCCATTGATTTCAATGGGAAACATGGCATCGCACTCACATGTACATCATACATTTTTAAAGGTCGCATTGAAAACAATGGGCAAGGCGTTCCGAGGGAACACCCAAAGATAGGACATGCTGGATTTTTAACTTTGCAGCAAAAGATCACTAATGTGAATAAGTCCATTCTAAAGAATGAAGTTCATATTCATGCGAATTTTGTCTTGCAACACACAAAACTCAGGCAAGATTCTCGCCTGTGTGAAGTCCTTACTAAATTCCTCACCACGGACACTCTCATGACATTCATTGTCGCCCTCCTCCATTCCCGACTTGACTACTGCAACTCGCTGCTCACTGGCCTTCCCCACACCAGACTCTAATCTTCCTATCCAGACGCTTCTCAGATGCCTCTACACTATGCCAGTCGCTGCACTGGCTGCCCATACACTACAAAACTCAATTCAAACTCATCACTCTCACCTACAATGCTCTCCATGGTGCTGCACCACCGTACATGACCTCCCTCCTGTCCATCGCCCAGCTTACGCGCTCCGCTCTGCTAAAACACTCAGACTAAACACCCTTCTAATACAAACCTCACATGCTTGCCTCCAAGACTTCCCTAGAGCATCACTGACCCTCTGGAACGCACTACCCAAAACATCCGACGATCCCGGACACATGGAACTTCTGATTCGCCCTAAAGACGTACCTCTTCGTAGAAGCATACCAAACCTCCTGATCTAGTCCCCTATCCCCACAATATGCCCCCTGTCACTCCCTATAGCTTTTCACTTTTGCCTATTATGTACACTTCCTGCCCCGCACCTTCTGCACTACCCCCACCCTGCCTGTGTCCTCAAAACTGTATATCACATGTTATCATCGCATTGCTGTGTCCCCCCTTGCTCCACCACCTGCCCCTGTACCTTCTCTATCACCCCCACCCCCTTGGTTTCCAAATAATTGAATAGGATATGTAACTTTTGTAATTTCTGTAATTTTAGGATTGCTTGTGTTCCCCATGTGCCTCAAAATCGCTGCAGAATAAATTGGCGCTATACAAATAAAGATTATTATTATTAGCCTGCAGAATATTCTGTCCCGTTGGAAAGGTTGCTTAAAGACACCTAGGCCTCTCTCACACAAATGTTTTTTTTTACTTTTTTGTCATTTCCAACCCCGCTAAAAACGCTGCGCCAAGCCTCCATTCATTTTAATGGGGCTGCTCAGATGAGGGTTTTCGCACAGTGTTTATAATGCACGCTAAAACGACCTCTGTAACTTCTATTTTCAACGTGCGGCGCGTTTCTGACGCCCGCATCGCCCGTTGAAATCAATGGGATGCGTTTACAATGTCGTTAAAAATGTTGTAAAACACGTTGAAAAATGTAGTGTTTTTACAAATGTTTTTTCTGGACCATTTTTTTGTTTTACTAGGGGTAATGTTTACGAAATGTTAGAAATCTATTTTTTTTAAATTTATAGTTATTTATTTTTGAAATTAGTGCGGTAAAATAAAGCACAAGTAAGGGTTCCTCATTTTATTTCCAACATTTCGATGTATAATTTGAATTCTAGAATTACCGGACGGCCGTTATTTCCTATGGGAGCATGGGAAAAAAACACATAGCGCTCGCGTGCCATGAGATGTGACTGCGCGTTTGATACATTATTTTACCATTTTAAATACTAGAAATAATTTTCTTTACGAGTGTGAAAAAAGCAAGTAAATCTGATGCCTATCACACTTTTTTGCGCAGAATGCGTCATACGATCTCAGGTAAACAGGTGTAGTGTAGGTCAGATTTTCTAGCCGTGTAAATACATGCTGACTGGGATATTCATGGGAGCCGGATCTATAGGAGCCCCAGTCACAGGGGCAAATTGCTCCCTCTGATGACAGTAGTCACTTGCAGAGCTGGGCTGGGATCTGCTAAGACCCATCATCTCTGCCATGCCGGGGTTCGCCGGCGATCATGTGATTGCCGGGTCCAATAGATTAAATGGCACTGATGCTTCGTCATTGGCTGAAAAAGAGAAGAAAAGACTTGTATCTTCTGCTCGGAGTCCCCGGCTATTTCTGACAACCGAGCACCCAACCTACTCCAGCTAGACTGCAGGAGCAGCTGGGTATATACCATGCAGTATATTTACAATGGTACAGGTTTAAAGCCCAGAACCAGGCATCATGTATTCATGGTGCTTCATCCTTATCGGGTTGCAGTGAAAATTGCCTATCTTGACCGCCATAACTACAACCTTGCATAGCATAGCTGAAACTACCTGGCAACCACATGCATTGAAGTACATCTAGTAGCAAACTCTTTCTGCTAAACAAGAGACTTTTTCTCCGTGATACATAGTCCTGTTTAGTTCTTTTCCACTCATGAAACATGAGGAGACAGAACGTGACAGCTTAGGAAATAACGTAGCAACCAATGTCAGACAGCTGCTGCCAAGGAAAATATAATCATGGGGTACATGAAAAGGGACTTAAATATACAGTGTGAGAACAAGCTTATATCTCTATACAAATCACTAGTTACACTTGCATATACTTTTGGACACCAATGTGCCAGAAAGACATGTGGTATATGTATCTCTTGGAATAAGGACGTTGGTGATGCTATAAATTGAGGAAAACGCCAAAGGAACATAGAGATGAGATGGTAATAAAGACTTACATGAACTACCGACAAGACAAGGAGGATTAGCAGAGTATTTAGACACTGTTTACATCTACACACAATTCAAAGCAAAAATAAAAATACCAAGGCGCAGGATGGAAACCTCACAGTCCCATTTTAGTCAATGGGTCCCATCTTGTGCCAGATCTGGCATTATGATGTAGGCAAACAATGCAAAAGACAAGTGCAAGTGTGAACAGAGAACTAATCGGACCATTTTAGACAGTTTCTTTTTATTAGAAGATTGCTGCCCCCCCCCCCCCCCCCCCCATAATAAGCTAATCACAAGGCCCGCTCTCTGTCGGGACCCTCAACGATTAGCTGCAATATGTGGGTGAACCTATCAGCAAATGTTCTATATCCCAGCAGCGCACCCGCATTTTTACCACTGTCTGAATTGACTAATAAATAAGGGAATTGAATAGAGGACCCCTCCCCTTTACTAAAATGTACCTCTAGATTCGGGACAAAATTCTGCCCCAGAATCGGAGGGGAGAGGTGTACATTAGCTGCAGTTGTGCTTCTCTGCCATCCTCTTTTCCACTAGTTTTGAGTACTGCTTTTGGGTGTTCAAGATGGCTGCAAAAATTTTCTAACTATCTAATGTATACTGTGCACTGCTCTCTGATTGGACAGTGCTGATCACATGAGCAGCTCTGGACAATCAGAGAGCAGGAACACTGCATTAGTAGTCAAACCTTACCAGTGCACTCTAGGGATTCACTAGTGTGAAGATTGCTTGGTCATCTTGGAATAGCTAAAAACAGGACTGAGGACTAGTAGATTGGAGTGAGGTCATAAAAGAACAACTGTAAGTAATACTATCCTTTCCTCTCATTGTTCAAGGATAGGGTCACTTAAAGTTTCCAAACCAGACAACCCCTTAAAATAAACTGTATTGTAGACTTTCTGGCCTATGCGAAAATAGTTATGTCATATAGGAGGGAGTCGGATGCAGGTCAAATGTAATAGTTGTACAAAAAGGCCCAAATATAAACTCTTGTAAAATCTCAGAGAACCAAAAGGATCAATAACAAACCTAAATAAGCGGGAAAAGGAAAATCTCACCCTAAGGTAGTATTATGAGAAACTCTGCCTAAAGTGGGATGATTGCCCTGATAAGGGCGGCCTCACATCCGGAACCTGTTGACTTCCTAAACTATCCCTGGATGGATAAGGGGAAAACCTCGAACAGATGAAAATGGCAATATTAGGGCTTGTTCACATTAGCGTTCAGAAGTTCCTTTTTCCTACTTCAATCAGGAAACCTAGAAATGGCACCCCCTAGCCAAGCGGATCTGTCTTAGAGAGCCCATTGACTATAATGAAGTCCGTTTAATTTCCAGACAGCACGCTGGCATTTTGCCAGAACTTACAGGACGAATTAGCGCAAGACAAATTTTCTACTGGTAGTGGAAATCAGCGAAAGAGGTTCTGGACTGAACCTCCGATGCTGATGTGAACGAGCAGCATTTATACAATAAAGACGGACTGGCCCGCTGACAACTGACCTCCCCGTTGACCAATCAAGACAACAGCAGCAGGAAGATGTCAACACATCGGTGCTGAGTGCCGAACCACAGGGTGCATGTGCCAACACCGCGGTTACAACATCAGCCCGGATCCGCTTCCTTGTCATCAATAAGCAGCCCTCATACCCCTCCTTGATGTTAATTACACTTTGGGACTTTCTTATTACCTATTTCTTAATGCAAGAACATTTTGCAGGATATCGAACATACAGAATTTCCTATTTCCGTCCTGCAGTTCTACATTATTATCTCCTTGGGTGGTGTCAGAATATCCGCCGAGAAGAAAAGAAATAAACATAAGAAAATACAGGACTATTAGTAATGTATCTTAAAAAGCCAGCTTTATACCTTCTCACCCGTTTATTGTTCTTGTGATTACACGGAAGAAAAAAAAAAAGATGATAATTACACCCCGTGCACAGCTACCTTTGCAGCTGCTAAGACTTCAAACGCAGCCCAGAAATTCTCCAATCCTGATTAGTATACTGCGAAGAGAAACATTCACAGGTATATCTGACAGACAGAGCGGTGCTAATTGTAGGCTTCTTATATCTGCAGCTAACAGGATATAAAAGCTTTGTTTGCTCCCACTTTACTTAGAAGTTTTCTTCTTTTTCAACTCTAGTATTTATAGATGTGATGGAAACATGCGAACGGATGTTTAGAGTAATCTAAGTGTTCTGGGCTAGGAAAAACAACTACAGCGGCACAGACGGAGGAGCTACACGATGCCGATTCCAAAAATTTTAGGCCGCTTTCAGACGAGAGTATTTTATCTCCATATTTGTTTTTTTGGGGAGGGACCGTAATACGGAGTTAATATAAATCCATGCATCTATTCATATGGCCACTTTTTAAATGTGTGGTATGATCTATTTTTGTGTTTCTGCCTCCGTATTGCTATCATTTTCTATTGGGCGAATACAGATTTGCCCAGTAGAACATAAAAACAATACTAAGGAAAATATTGATGAAAATACTAATGACCGACAGTTGTAATGTCATCGGTATTACGTCTGTAAGGCCCCCTGCATATGGGCGGAAATTCTGCGTCGGGATTTCCCGCAGAATTTCCGCCTGTGGAAGCTGCCATAAGATTGCATTAAAAAAACGCAATCCTAGGCAGACGGACGCGATTTGTCCCCGTGAAATCTCACGCGGGAAACAAATCGCGGCATGCTCTATTTCTGTGTCACTCCTGGGCCACCGGCCTGGCCGCGGGAGAAGGTGAGACCCGCACTGGTCCCTGCGGGGGCGCGGGTCGGTTCCCGCTGCGAGAATTCTCGCAGCGGGTAAGACCCGGCCATCTGCAGGCAACCTAATACGCATCCGGCCTTATTGGAAGAAAGTACACAATAACCAAATCAGAGCCAGGCAGCTTATATGATGCATTTCAGCTATGTAGCCTAATTCATAGGTTTTACAGTGAGGAAAAGGTGGATTCGGGAGATCTTTTTGACCTGGACGTGACATGAGCGAGCAAGTGACTGAATATGGGCAGTGAAGCAAAGATCGAAGTTAAATATGACCCCAAGACAGCGGGCGTGAAATCAAAGAGTTATGGTGGTACCACACATTGAGATATCAGGCTTAAGTAGATGGCAGAAACACAAGAGATTCATTCTTTGAGAGATTCAGTTGTAGATATAGATTGGATATGGTGTTAAGAGACAGCAGACAATCAATGGGGCTTTGTAGTAGTGAGGGCATGATGTTAGGGGAAGAATTATATCATTGGGTATCATTTAGATGGTATTGAAGCCTAAATACAATAATAGTTTGTCCAATAGGAGCTGTGTAGATGGAAAAGAGGAGAGGACCTAGCATCGAACTCTAAGGAACCCCAACAGCAAGGGAAGAGGAAAAGAAGTAGAGTCATCAACTGATACACTGAATGGTCAGACAGGTAGGAGGAAAACCAGGAGCGTGCCGTGTCCTGAAGGCCAATAGAGTAAAGCAAACTGAGGAGGAGTTGGTGATCTATGATGTCAAATGTCACTGAGAAATTGAGAAAAATCGGAAGAGAGTAGTCACCGTTCGAACCGTGCTGCCCATGGTTGCAATTGTATCGATGAAATCTATTGTCAGTCAACCTACATCTGGTGGCCAAAGCCAAGTTTTACTTAGGAGCCGTTTCCACCATGCTTTGGTGTATGTACCGGGGTTCCCTCTGAATTCTTGAAGATGGAATTCAGTGCGAACTCCAGGATGAAACCTTTGGCTTTCACTGTTGAAACAGGAACCAATATGGTCATCCACGAAATTTCAGAAACAAACAGAAACCTGCTGAAACAAAGAACTCTTTTCAGTAAAGGAAGGTTATGGTTCTGTCTCAGGATTCCATCTGAATCCTGTTTTGGGGAATTCAGAAGAAACCTCAGGACGAAGCTCAGGGACGTTCACCAAAACATGGTAGAAATGACACTTCTTCTCTTGTTTAGTCCATAATCTAGTAAATAGCTTGCAAAGGATATATTCAAGGACAAACCGCACTCAGCAAACCATTAATATACTGTATGACAGCAATTATCACTACTATTATAACCCATGAAAACTCAATTTTGACTTCTCGTAACCATTCTCTAAAATTGTCTTAGTTTTCACATATTATGCAAAAACCTCAAAAATTCTAGTTCTAATAAAAAAAACATATATGCTGCGTAATAAGTTGGCGCTATACAAATAAAGATTATTATGATTATATACCAAGTATACAATGGCCCAAAAAGCTCCACGGGACGCAGTCAAGTCTAGTAGGTCTATTAGCACGTGTTGTGACCATCTGGAGGGCCTGGACCTATAGACTGTGAATACTGATCAAAAGAATGGATAGAAAAGCTCCATAAGGAGCTGTATTATATTAAAACTCATCATATGTTGTATCCTCCAGGAACAGAAGCAACAACTGTTCTACCACCAATGTACCTCAGATATGTCTCAGTACATGCCTCAATTTTCCTGGTGGTTGGAGGAGGCATGCAGCACATCACAGCTGTGCAGATCTGGAATAACCCAGATGACAACATTCTGAGAACATTCTCATCATCAGCAACTGCTGATACAAAAAAGCCAGATAACATTCTTCATACGCTGCTGCAAGACTTTTTTTGCACTCCTTTGTCCACTGAAGTCTTGTCTTTCCGTTTCTCCTAGACAGAAATGGCACTCAAAACCGGTCATCCGCTGTTATTACAGAATGGAAAGCAAGCAAACTGAATGCATTCAGTTTTTTGAAAACCCATTGAAATCAATGGAGAAAAAAAACAAACAAAAAAATAAAATTCCGTTTTAATTTTGAGACAAAAAGCGCTAAAGTGAACAATGACTAATGCAGATTTACATTTTTGTAGCCACTGACGTCTACCCCATAAAACAGTACAGATGCACCTTTTTGATGAACAAAGCATAGCTAGCTTTCTAAGAGCAGCGTCAAAGAAGCAGCTACAGCGTGCAGAGGGTTAATATCCGTTCCTGCTTGCAAAACCCTGTCACATGCCGAATATGTTGTTGCTAAGTAATAGACTTGCCCTGAGGCTGGCCCTTTTGTGTCTTGGGTAACAGATGAAATTGTCAGGGCAGCGCGGCTTCACTGTCTTCTCCCTCCCTCCTTACAGAACCCTTACAAGTACAATATGTTTTTGAAAAGGACAAGTAGCTGAGAGGTCATCATGAGCGTCCTGGAAGCCGTCGCACACAGGCGTTGGTCAGCAGGCTTACACAAAATAACAATTTCTTTTCCAAACTTTGTGAAAATTTGATTTCTTATCCGTCTAAACATTTTCATCTGATCAGCCCATGCGTGTCCAAGAAAGTTCTGGTTAGTCTTCCAGTGCTTCTACAAATAAAACCGAAGCGATTCCGTAAATTGTTTGGATGAAAACGTTTGTACCGCTTTGGGTAAACAGCTCTTATGCAGGACTCTACATCTCCACGATTAGAGACTACAAAGAATCCCCGTGTAGACACACACCCTTTTCACTCTTCTTCCTAATCAACCGACAGTCCGTGTCCTCATGGAGACACATATGTTTGCATAGGAGCTGTAAACTCAAGGGAAAAAAATACAGTCCATAAGCGACACGTATGCTCCTATGTATGGTCTCCGTTAGCGTTGGTTCCTGCTCTCCAGACAAATGTAATTGAAGCATGTGGTTGTTATTGTTAGCTGTTTAGTCGTTCACAACCCTCGGGGACCCTCCATGTTTTTCGGTTTTGCACTACTTCTTTTAAGTTGTGTGATATCCATGCCAGTATCTGCTCTGACAGTATCAGCCACCGTGTCCTTTGGTGGCCAGGTCTTCTTTTGCCAGTGATCTGTCCAAGCATTATAAAAATTTTTAGCGACTCTGCTCGCATTACATGGCCAAAATCCATGAGTCTGACTCCGGCCATCTTGCCATCCAGTGATATATCAGGTCTTATACGATTCAGGACTTCTGTTTGTTACTCTCGGCATCCAGGGCATACGCAGCAGCTTTCGCCAGCACCAAAGCTCAAATGCATCAATCCTCCTTCTACCAGCTTTTTTCGCAGTCCAGCTTTCACATCCATACATGGCTATGGGAAAACCGGTGGTACAGACTTATTTTTAAAGGCGTTGTCTAAGAACATACAAAATCTAGCCAATGGGGTAAATGGCGTAAAAATAAATAAATAAAAAATAGCCATTACTTATCCGACAATCCTGCTCTCATCCTCTTGCTGGACTTTGTTTACCTAGCTGCATTGTTAATGCCACAGCTCTAACTCATGACCAACAGCCAATCACTGGCCTCAGTAAAGCACCAGTGATTGGCTATCGTGGTCACATCTTGTAGAGAAGATGTCATTGCCACAAGCAGACCAGAGCAGAGAATTTATTTGGTTGGTTCTTCTGTTCTTTTTATTGGATTTTTTCACGTAAATTGAATATTTAAAGGATCGTTCGGTTAGCAGATAACTCTGCTTTAATAGGACCCCCTGTATTAAAATAACAAACTAAACTGTACTTACCCATCTGCCACCGCTGTGGCTCGTCGATCAGCTGTTCACCAGGCCCCTATGCTAGTGTACAAGGCCAATGTGTATCTGGAAACACACAGCTCTGTACACACTGCAGTGGGTTGGGATGGAAGTGCAGGTACAGTTTCTATTCATTTGAGTGGGAAATATCTGTAATACTATCTTTGGCCACTGCAGTGTATATGGAGCTGTGTTTCCAGATACACATCAGCTCAGCGATCAGCTGATTTGTGAGGGTCTTGGGTTGTCAACTACTGGATCTCATTGACTTTGGAGACATTTACCTCACTATGTTTGGACCCTCTCTGTCCTACCAGAAAGTTCTAGTAGATCTTGCTAGCTGTATAAGGTGCTGATGACCATCCTTCCCTTTTCTTGCTAAAACAATAGCAATTGTAGATTTTTATACCCCTTTTACTTGTAATGAGAAGGTGGATGCTGAAAAAAGAATGAATTTGCATTGCGGAATCCGCAGTCAGAAAAGTTGCGGATTCCGCGTCATCGCCTAGCGACTGCGCAGGAAAAATAAACATTTGAAAAAAAAAAATCTGTACTGTGCATGACCGAAGGTGGTCACAAGCATCCGCAGTACAGATTATGAAGAAAAGTGACAGGTACGTGCGGACGCCAGCTGCGCTCAGGGACGGATTCCACTGCGGGCTCCGACCCGTTCGTGTGCAGCCGGCCTTTGCTCTGGACATTGATAGATTTACACAAAAAGGAAAATTGTTAATAAAGTTTCTAAAGTAAAACCATCATAAAAAGACTGCAGAACACCACATTTTGTTATTATTGGTGCAGTGCTTTATTTTGCGAGGAATGTTTTTCGCCAGCTGATCCTTTGTGTCTTACAAAGAAATACGTTAGGCATAGAGTACTAAAAAATCTGAGAATGGAAAAAAAAAACAAGCTGCTACAAAACACGAAGCACAAAAGCTGCAAATACAATAGGAAAAAGCCAAATACAATATAGCTACAGTTGTAGAATAAACCGTGCTAAGGAGAAATGTTCAGAGCTCAGGGTGGAGGGCTGCAGAGAATAACTGTGGTTGGTTACTTTTTATTCGGAGTTATGACTCATACAAAACTTGATAAAACAAACAAAAAAAACCATGTGAAGCAAAAAACAGGGGTTGAATATAGTGGATATGAAGTCAGAAATAGGAGTATTGCAGACTGTTAATAAAAGAAATATTGTACCTTGAATATGGGCCGTAGTGAAGAATATGTACATATCGTGTTAACAATCTGAGCCCATATACTAGCACATAAGCACAACCTAAGGGCTTATTTAGACGTGCGTATAACGGCCGGGTTTTCATGCCCGTCCGATATACGCTGTCCCTTTCTACAGGGGGGGGGGAGGCAGGACGGGCCAGGAGCAGTGCATTGAGCTCCCGCCCCCTCTACGTCCCTTGCCATTGTTTGCGGATCTAAGTTCCGCCCCTGTACCGCACCCTCCCATTGCAAATACTGGCGAGGGGCGGAGAGAGGGCAGGGGCCGGGAGCTCAGTGCACTGCTATTGGACCCTCCTCCTGCAGAGAGGGACAGCGTATATCGTCTGGGCGTAAAAAACCCGTCCGATATACGCACATCTGAATAAGCCCTAAAGCTGGCCACATATTGTAGATTTAATGGTTTCACACCTGCACTCGGGGTTCCGCTCTCCGTTCTGGGAGCTGGAAAGGGGACTCCCCGCAGCCGACGGCTCCGTGTCAGGCCAGAACCGAACAGCGCTGAACAGGCGCTATTGACTATAATGGAGTCTGTTTCGTTTCTGCTGGGTTGTCCAGCTTTTTGACAGAAGAAAAAGCACTGAATGTGGTCCTTTTGGTATTTTAGGCAGGATCTCCGGCGGGACCTCAATGCAGATGTGAAAGCGGTCTTAGACAGCCGTTTTCCGAATGACTTGTTATTTAAAGGTGAACTGCGAAAGTTGTTTTGGACAACAATGCTAAAAAAAAGAAATTGTAAACAAAAATTTGGATAAAACTACTAACTGATTTTGATGACATTTCACGTAGAGCACTGGAAAACTACAGAAAAATATCTGATAAGGCAGATCGACCTTTCAGCAGATCTATGTTACCAGTCAGCATGTGACAGACTCAGTTGCTACCGGTCCTAGGAAATGCATGCAAAGGGAGCGTTTTTTTTTTTTTATTTACACCAAAGTGGGTGCTTTATGGGCACTTCTAGAGGTTCCTGTATTTCCCAGGTCATAGCCTAAATGTCATTAATTATGTTGCCAGCTATGCTCTTGTTCATGTCACAAAAGGCACTGATGGTCAGCTGAAAATGGTGTAAACTAACAATGTGGCCGTCTGAAATCTCTCATGTATAGAAATCTATATTGTTTTAAGCCTGTTGGGGTCTTTCACGCGTCAATTTTACTCTTTTTACTAGTTGTCTGGCTGTTACAGCATCTGGTAGCAGCGGACGGGTGTCCCCTACCCCCTCTTCGTGTCCTCCGTGTTGTCTGAGGACAGAGGCACATCTCTTGTCAGCTTCCTGCTCCCCATTGCGTGCCAGCATGTCTCTTAAAGGGCCAGCACGTGCACCCAGCTTTCACATCCCCAGCCAATCCGCAACAGCCTCTGTCTATGTAAAGCACCCTCCCTCACTAACATATGTCTGAGCAATTCATCCAGTTTAATATACAAAGGCGTTCTCTTGTTCTGATTGACTCCTGCATTGACATGTGCCTGTTTTACTCAGCTTTCCCATCCTCTCCACTTCTGACCTCAACTTGTTTTTGGTTCATGCTTTGTTTACTGCCCTAACCCTGCTATGTTGCTACACAAAAAATCTTGCCTATTCTACCCTCAACTTACACGACCACATCTCTCTGCTACTCCGAAATTGCTTTTACAGTAACCCTACCAAGTATGCATTAGCTACCACAACTCCTAGACTACTCCTGAGTTAATGGCATGGTCGCCCCCCGCAGCGAAGACCAGATCCTGACTTGTTGGGTTAAAGGGTGAAAGCCAGAGGACTATGGCGCTGCCCTCAGGAATAGCCTCAAACCAAATCATTATGTGGTTAAGCGGGTGCATAACCACTGTCCTGACACAGGCAATAAGAAATTCAATAGACTCAATAGAAAAGGACCTAAAAAATGGTATCAGCAGCAGATTTCTGGCTCCTGGGATTCGTCCAGCCTCGGGTGGTTCACAATGGATTCCATATTTCACTTGACCTAAACTCAAAAACAAGGCATGGTGCTATTTTGAAGCCTGGAGTATTGCTTAAAAATCAGAATGTACAATCATGTAATATTTTCCTCCTCTTATTTTCCTGCTCATCAGTTCTCTTTGCAGCATGTCTTGGCTCCTGCGTGAATCATGAGGAATCTTTGGCCTTGACTAAAGCAACGGCCAACAGTAGCAACCCTGAGCACAATAACTCAACTGTTCGGAGCTATGCTGGCGATGTTGGCCAGTGTGGAACTCATTCTGCTGTGCACTGCTATGTCCCACTGCACCAGAAGATGCACGGCACATTCAGTTTGACCTAGTTTGGAGGAAACTGAATGTACAATGATATATTGTTCTAGTTTGTAACAACACACTTTAGATATCAGAAAAGCATGGGTATTCATATAAACATCAATAAAGCAGCCTCCTCCAGACTATGGCGTCACAGTCTATGGGTCATGACCTAGAACATGATGTAGAATAGTTTAGGAAGGCTCTCCAGATTATCTCTTAGAGTGTTGTATCATATGACTTTCTTTACATCTTACTTATGCTTTGTATTATTGTCTAGCTTTTAATGATTCATAGAGATCAAAAATCACAACTTTGGAAATATCAGCATGAAATTCTAAGTAGACTTGATATTTATGTGTTAATGTACACTTTGAAATTTAGTGTAAGTTAGAGATATACAACATATAATGAAAAGTTATTACGTTTTCTGTAGATCAGTGGCACAAAGCATAATTGAAGTGGAGGACCAATGCCACAGAATGGTTTCATGTCCATCCAGTCTGAACATTATCCAATGTAGAGTTGTAGGATGTAGCCTTCTAATGCAGTGTTTCATTAACAGGGTTCCTTAGAACAATGGGGTTCCCTGGCTCCAGGCAGAAATCGTTACTTTAAAGGGATAGAATATTCCATCACAGGTTGATTAGTTGGGATCAAACAGCAGGGAACCCCACCGATCTTCGGCATGAAGGAGAATTACTCTTTTCCCTTTGTGTTCGAGATCAGCAGCGGGCTCAAAGGTTGGAGCCCCCTCAATCGTAATGCTATGGCATGACGTACTGATATGTTAGACTATTAGAAACTGTGTAGTAATGAGAAAACTTTTTTAAAGGAGTTGTACCAGGGTCACAAGTTACCCCTATTCACAGATTAGGGGATAACTTGCTGATGGGTGGCAGTCTCGTCGCTATGATTCCCACCGATCCTGAGTACGGTGGTCCCATGTCCCTCTCTGCCTGTCACTGCCGAGGTTGCTTATCCCTCCACAATGATGTCATAATGATTGAAGCACTGGCTGCCGCTCCATTTGTTTTAATGGGGCTGATGAAATCACCCAAGCACTTGCCACTCTATCTCCAGCAGCCCCATTGAAAATAATTTGGAAAGGCACTCTATTCAGTCTCCTCCTCGCTGTGTGGGGTGCAGTAAGCCTGCAGTGTGGAAAATGAAGGATATAGGACCTCCGTTTAAAGGATCGGCGGGGCTCTCATCAGTTGCACCCTCACTGATCAGCAAGTTATTCCTTATCCCCATCCCGCTACATGGACCCCTAGCAATCAGCAGTAATCTACGAGGAAATCTGGCAGCAAGTGGTCAATTTCCCTGCAGCACCACCACAGGAGAAATTAAAGGGTTGCACCAAAAATGGCTTATCACCTATCCACAGGATAAATGATAAAAGTCTGATCAGTGGGGGCCTCACAGCTGAGATTCCCACCAATCCCGAGAACTGAAGTCTCATTTCCTCCCTCCTCCTTACTTCGGACTCTTTGCATCTTTGCAGTAAGGAAATTGAATGGAGCGGCAATCGTACCTGTGCAGCGCTATTCCACTCATTTTCAAAGGGACTTCCGTAAGCCCCACAGAAGTGAAGGGAGTGGAACATGTGCGACCGCCACTTCATTCAATCTGATGTCACTAAGGATGAGTGCAACAACCCCACACTTACTGGAAGAGGGGAACACAGATTCCCTGTCCTCGAGATCGGTGGCGGTCTCAGCAGTGAGACCCCCACCGATCAGATTTTTATCACCTATTCTATGGATAGAACTCAATTTTGGTACAACCCCTCTAATCATTACATGGTACCTAATGAAATCTACGGGTTTACCTTGTTATGCATGAATGTGCTAGGTCCCTCGCCTCTCCTCTAACGAAAAAATAAAGGTTCCAAACGAGTCTAAACACTCTAATAAAGTATTTGAAAAATGGGGCTTCTAGCCTAGAGAAACCCCTTTAGTATAAAATCCCTTTAACCCCTTAGTGACGGAGCTTTTTTGCTTTTTTCCATTTTTGTTTTTTCCTACTCCCTTTTAAAAAATCGTAGCTCCTTAATTTATCCATCGACGTCGCTGTATGAGGGCTTGTTTTTTGCGGGACGAGTTGTATTTTTCAATGGCACTATTTATAATAGCCGATCGCGGCTATTGCCCGCGGGTGTCAGCTGTAATAAACAGCTGACGCCCGCGCTGTATGGAGGGAGATAGCGGCGCTACCTCCCTCCATACACGTCCTGCAACAGCAGGACGTAGTTTTACGATAGCGCCATCACTAAGGGGTTAAAGGGAGCCTGTCACCAGGTGCATGCTGCCAGAACTGCGGATTTGCCCACTTGAACCATATATATATATATATATTTTAATCTGTGTTTCAGAAAAAGCATACCTAGAAGCTTTGACTCAGAGCTTAGCGTTTGGGGCTCTTGAGTTGAAGGGGCAGGCTGCGCCAGGCTCTCCTCACCTGCAGCATCAAAAGTTACAGCTTCACTCCCTGCTTGTGTATTAGGAAAGGGCTGTCAGTGTAGTTGACGCTGACGGGGAGAGTCAGACCCACCCCTTTGACTCAGAGCTCTGTTCCACCTCAACTCCAAATCCGACTTCTAAGCATGTTTTTCGGAAATGCATAAGCATCTCGGAATATAACACACGTGGGCCGAATCGGCGTATCTGCCCCGTTGGTTCAGGCAGCATGAACATGGTGACAGGTTCACTTTAAAGAAAATGTCCCACCCAACAGCTGAGGATAGAAGTGTTGACGAGGCATATGAATGCTTGCCACCAGTCCTCTTCGACTGTGCGGAAATGCTGGATGCAAACAAGACCGTGGGGATTCAGTGTTCATGCCAGCCTGCCGACATATTCAGGCCGCTGCTTGGGAAACAATGTGACTACAAATTATTTATTAAGGGGTTTGATATATGTAACAAGAGGTAAGAAATTGTAAAGCAGATGCGAAAGATGTCTACACAATGAGATATATTCCGGATACCCGTATGCTATGCATGGCATCAGAACAGAAATGCCTTTATGCATCCTATTGTATCCTTTATTGCTGCAAGATGAAGTGCTTTTGTCTGCTGAAAATATATTGTTCTTGATCCCATTAAATGGGTCAGTAATAACGTAAGTAATAATCCATGCACTCCAATGATACCAAGAATGCCAAGCGAATTAATCTGCCAATAACAGATGCAATGCATCTCGCAGACACTGGTATTATAATTTGGGGAAGCGCTGGTGTGTGAGAGGCAATACTTTACACACTGTGTCCAGCGCAGCTGCTCTTAATATTTTAATCTTGCAGGCTGAATGCCATTTGTTTCTCCTACAGTAGATAACATAACTATTCATACGTAGCGATACCCAATGTGATGAAGTGTGGGAAGTAAACATTCCATGTTGCTGCCATACCACAGGCCTGCTAGCCTGATCTGTAACCCTTAGGAGGTCTTAAAGGGGCACTAACTCTTCAGAGAACTCATACACTAGCTTTTTGTTTGTCTCATCATTTCTGTAATATGCTTGCATTAAAAATGTTGTTGCTTTACCATTGTAAATCATGTTTGAAGTGGTGGCCACCAGGGGTCTCCCTTCCAGCTTCGCTGCAACCCACTCTGTCATTAGATACAGAGTGTTAGTGGTAACAAGGACATAAGGATGTTTCCATAGCAACAGGAAGGGGACTACCTTCCCAGGTGGCTCCTGTACACTCACAGGCTGCAGGCTGACAGATCTGCAGACACTATGATAATGATCTCCACCTCTCATGCTGTTACAGTTTGTAGGTGTGTCTATGTATGTGCACACATTACACACACATTATAGTGTGTTTACTGACCATTTGGTCAGAATGTGTCTAAATGATTGATCGTCCTGGGAAATCAGAGAGGTAGGCATTTAGATACTGCCTACCTGATATTTGGACCAACATGCAGCATGTAAGGAAAAGGAAGTCAGGACAGTGAACTACTGGCAGAATGGTAGGCTTGCAAACAGCAGAGCAACAGAAAAATGAGACAGACCATCTGAAAAGCAGAACTTACAGACATCAAAAAGGGTGCAAACAGGAGTAAGTGAGAAAGTAAAGAGAACCTGGCGTATTTTAGAAAACTTGTTGAAAACTCAGGTATGCTTTAAATGTCGCTATCATGAAAAAAATAGTAATCCCAGCTAATCAATATGCAGCTCACCTACAGGTACGGCGTGGGATTTTTTATCTTACAGAAATATCTGAGCAGGATGAATGAGGAGTATTGGGATCCGTTCAGTTAGGACAAAGGTAAAAATCTCAGATAACCCTTACCAATCTTAATTTATTCAAGTTACCAAGTAAATAAATTTTAATTAATACTTTTAAAAATCTAGAAATTTCCATTAAATGGATTTTCTGGGATTTTTCATCTCTGCAAGAAATGCGTAAGTGCGCAACACTAAACTGTTCTACAAAAAAAGGAACACTAACCAACATGCTTTCTTTAAAATTTTATCGAGCCCATACTGCGCAGTATTGTGGTTGGGTGTAATGTTAGGGTTCGCTCACATCAGCATCAGAGGTTCCTTTCAGAATCTCCATATTGCTGACTTCTGCTTAAAAACAGGACAAAATAGTGCAGCATGCGGCACTAAGTAGTCCTGTTGAAAGAAGAAAGTCCGTCCGGAAACCAAACAGATGCCATTAAAGTTAAGGGAATCTATTTGGCGCTGTTTGATTCCATTAGGCCTCCTTCACACGGGCGACATGATATGGCTGAGAGAAAATCGCAACAATATTGCATCGGTGTTTCATGCGATATCACTGCATTTTCTCGCAGTGATACCGCAATTTTGTGGCGCCACAAAGTCGCAAGTTGTGCTACAACGCCCATGTGAATGTTCCTTACTCCTGCTATTTGCATGCATATGGTCTTATTCCCTGGAGCGCTGGGTTTTGTTCACTTATTGTTATCCTGCATTTTATGCTTCCGAAATCCATTGACGCTCTCCTCCTTTGGATGTTCATATGACCAGGGCTGTTTGACCTTAAAACCATCGGCCAATTTATAAGCCTTCCAGGTTGGCCTGATCGGACCAGGTAAGCCGCCCTTATATTTTCTGAGAATTTTTTTATTTTTTCACCCCAGGAGCGCTGCCTTTGTTTATTATCTCCCATTGAAATCAATGGCCTCTATTTTCTGTGTATTGCACATGCAAATTTTTCGTTCACAAATCAGTGTGCAAATACGTTCATGTGACTCTGGCCTTAGGCTGTGTTCACACGTGCGATTGTGATGCATAAAAAAAAACCAGTCCAATTTTTCATGCAATTTTCTTGCAATTTTTATGTGCTTTTGTGATTTTCGTGTATGATTTCTATCTGTTTTGCATCCATTTTAACACACAGTAAAAAAAAAAACATGTACAAGCTCTGCACTTCCTGGTTCGTTTTATTTATGTTCCCCATGGTTACATTCGTTAAAAAACAAAATCGCACTTGCACCCATTGACCTGAATGGGCAAATTTCATCTGAAAATTGGACAAAAATAGGACATGCTGCATTTTTTTTTCTCTCAGACTATCCGTCCGAGTAAAAAAAAACCCGCCCATGTGAATATCCCCATCTCTTTAGTCCATTTGGATATAGCCAAAGGAGGTGTTGAACTACAGCAGTCGTCATCCCATAGAATTGGTAATTCCACCATGGTATAAACAAGACGTCTGAGTTCTAACACGCCCTTCACATACTGTGGAAGCTCGCTGCATGATTTCTAGGGATTTACCAATATATCAAGGGGATTTTATAAGTACTATGAGCTCTTCTTGTGCTGCACAGAGAAGGAATCATTATTTTTCTATGCATTTCTTAGCAATATTGAAGTTTTAATGTAAAATTCATGAAGTTCCAATATCATTACCAATGCAAATGTAAGAACACTGCATGCCTTGAAGCCATCTATGTGCACATTAATTTCCCTTGTGGTGAGAGACCTGTCTCCGCGTCTTTACCTAACAGGCATCCAGAGGACGGCCCAATGAAAGGTCACCAGTGGCCTCTTTCTTGATGAAGCCTCCGGTACAACGTAGCGTTTAAGTATTCTCAAGACCCTCCGTCCTCGAATACTACATGCATAATCTCGTTTTAGTCTGAATTGTTTCAAAATCCATTAATGACTAGTAGGAGAAAAGCCTACGCAGAACTCATCTTTCTTCATGAAAACTTTTTTTCTTTAAATTGCAAATGCATTACTAATTATTTTTGTTTTTAACCCAAGTGTCTGCTAGGAAGCCAATGTAAAAACTGCAATGGCATTTATATTGAAGCTCTGTGTGCAGGTCTACACTGGAGAGACACTGGGGTATCTGAATATATCTCCATTCGACTTTTGTACCTAGTGTAGGATACATACTCTTAGGTTGGGTTCACACAGCATTTCTGTTTGCGCTCAGCCCTTGGTCCAGTCTGAATATCCAAAAATGTAACGGAACCATGGATGAAACCAAAGGCTGTCATTACTCAAACAGAGACCATTTTAGCCAGAAAGAATAACTTAGACGACTGGACTATTTTGTCAAGCACAAATGCCGGAAAGGAACAGAAACCACCCAAATGGAGACCAAATCGTTAACAGTGATTTAGATGGCTGGAAAGTTTAAGCGCTCATAGAAGCTTGTGAACTCAGCTTTAAGGGATGTTTTTGAGACTTGAAAAAAATGGGTGTAGGTATCTGAAATCTAAAGTTATATTGAATGATAAGCTTCCATAAATCAGTAGATGGGCCATAAATATTAGTGATGGGGGGGAAAACCCTTTAAGTGAATGTTTATCCTTGAACAACATCGTCAAACAGGCGGATGTGGATCCGCCTTGTCACACACCATTTGCCTGTGGACTACCTGAAACCCCAGTTATCACGCCTTACTCCTCCAAGTGGGATGACCGCTTTGCCGTGAGTCCTTACACCGTTACACAGACAAATAGTCCCGGTTCTGTCCATACAGACAGTGCACTGGGCCAAGGCGCAGTGCCTGAAGGTCAGTACTGACAAGGAATATATTGACAGGCTTTGAGCCAGGGTTGGAAGATCATGTGCATAAACAACATCCAGGCCAATAGTCACGGCAGGCAGCAGACCAAGCAGAATCTAGGATACAGAACCAAAGTCGAGGAGTTGAGAGGTCAGGATAGTCAAATACAGACAGAAGGTCAAAACTTGGAACACAAATGAGGGCTTTTTCACAACTCGCAGAAATGTAACCAAAGTGCTTAGGCATCCACCCAGAGAAGCAGCACTATTACTAACTGGGGCCATGGAGGAGGCACTATAACTGAGGCCTCGGAGGGTAAAATATTATTAAGCAAAACCACAGAAGATGTGCTTTTATTATGCAGGGTCATAGAGGGGGCACTATTACTGAGTGAGACCAGAGAAGAGGCTCTATTACTATTTAGGACCTCACAGAGGGCAACATTACTAAGTGGGTGCACTGTGGGGGCACTTTTACTCTATGCAGCCACAGAGGGCAGAGTATTTTGGGGGGGCCACAGAAGGTGCGCTATTTTTTGGGGCTACAGAACGGTCATTATTACTATGGAGGGCGTTGAGAATGAGGGGTAGCAGCAGAATTGGGAGAGTGTATAGAGACGAGTTGCATCTCGAAAGAGTCTCCATGGTGGTCTGGGACTACATTGAGAAGCCAAATTAAGTTGCATTAGAGAGATAGATAGATAGATAGATAGATAGATAGATAGATAGATAGATAGATAGATAGATAGATAGATTTTTTTTAGTCTATATTTCTTCTTGGGGGTGCCTGAGGGGCCAAATTATGAGTTTTGCTACGTGGCCCCATGAGTTCTATCTACACTCTGGGGATTTATCGGCATGGATATTATGTAGGTCTGTCATCATGCTAAGGGTACAGGTACCTGGACCCAGGATCTGCTTTCTGAGAGGGGTTGTCTCCGACCAACCCATTTAATTGATAAATCATGCCACCGCTAGAAGGAGTTACATTAAACTCACTGATAAACCAGTACACAGTAAGTGATTTTTACCCATGGTGTTAAAAGTTGGAACATTTTCTGCACAAACTGTAACTATATTAGCAAAACACACTGACATGTTACATTGCTTTTCCCTAGGAATGGAAATATTATAATTAGCTAAAGAGCAAAAACTACCAGAAAAGCGCTAGAGCCATTAAAAGACTGTTACATCCAAATGTGCAGGCCATTTTCTAATGATTCAGAAACTTCCAGGCTTGTATTGGAGCTGCAAATAACCTGTAATAAAAAGGTGTTTAGTCGGGCAAAGGGCTAAAATCATCCCACAGTGATCACTGCAGGAGAGCTCTCTATAAGTAATAGTAGAAGATATAACGTGGCCCAATCACTTCAACTGCCGTTGCATTTTCGACAAAAGACAAGGTACTTTTACTGCCATTTAACCAATGAAACTGCTGTTTTCCTACCAAGAGAAAATCACTTACGATGTGTGAAGACAGAGCTCTCGATTCATGGAGGAAAAACTGATGATTTTGGAATCTTACCCCCTGATGATCATGAAGTGACATCCAGCATGTTAATATACAGTCATTCAGCCAAGGGAGTTGAATAAGTCATAAGCCAGAGACTCTCTGACTCGAAGTTTTCACCACAAGGCTTGTCCAGGAGAAGAAAAAAGTATCTGCTTTTTTTTATTTCAGAGAAACAGCGCCACGTCTGTCCATGGGCTGTTCCTGGTACTGCAATTCAGCGCCATTCACTTTAAAGGGGTTGTCTAGTTGTAAACTATTAATGGTCTATCCTTAGGATAAGCCAACAGTGGTAGATGAGTAGGGATCCACAGACTGGCATTCAAATGCCCCGATTAGAGTTCGAGGGTCCTGGATCCCCTTCATTCCCCACGTCCAAATGAGATTGAGATTGTGGGTGACATAGTATGCAAGGCTGAAAAAAGACAAACGCCCCTCCAGTTCAGCCTGTTTCCAACCCCCTAGTTGATACAGAGGAAGGCAAAAAAAAACAATGGTGGAAAACAATTCCTTCTCGACTCCATAATCGCAGTCAGAATAATCCCTAGATCAACATTTAAACGTTCCTACCTGACTCCAAGACCCGGATCAACAACCCCCACTGGTTATTTAATGTCTATATCCTGTAGAATCATAGCACTCTAGAAAGACATCTAGTCCCCTTTTAAACTCCTGTCGATTTTGCCATCACCACGTCCTCAGGCAGAGAGTTCCACTGCTCTTACAGTAACATAGTTATTTGATCGCCCCTTAACCGTCTTTTTTCCAGGGTAAAAAATCCCAATTTTGATAGCCTCTTTGGGTATTCCAGTCCTTCAATTCCATTAATTAATTTAGTTGCCTTTCTTTGAACCCCAACTTATCCAGGTCCATTTGTAGCCGTACATTGTCCTCCCTTGTATTAATTATCTTGTATAAATTTCATACAATCTGCAAATATCGATATTTTAAAGTGATGCAATGGCTTCATATATATAGGACCGCAGTGTAACATAGCCTTCCGCACGCAAGCTGCTTTAGAATTCTCCCGCTGTCATCTCCCTGCTCAGCTTTCAAACCCCCCGCCATCAGCGCTGTGTAAGTAAGCGCTGTGATTGGATCAAGCGCCGGGCAATCACAGCCAGCGCTCGATCATTCACAGCTAATCACAGTCTGGCGGATGACAGAGCCAAGCAGAGAGGACGGTGGGGGATGACTGCGGGGAGAATTCCAGCAGCTTGCCGCACCGACACTTAAAGCAGCTTTCTGCACCGCCACCGGGGACACAGACGCCGGCTGGGAGGCGAGTATGGAGGGTTTTTTTTGTTTTTTTTTAACCATTCCTTGACTCGAGTATAAGCTGGGGGGGGCTTTTTCAGCACAAAACAATGTGCTGAAAAACTCGTCTTATACTCGAGTATATAAGGTAGCTAACGTTTCTTACTCATGTTTTTGTTCCTTGCATGTTTTTATTTTGTTGGCAAGTTCTATCTAAGTAATAGTTTTACCATCAGTTGCTGAGCAGTTAAAGGGGTTGTCCAGGACTTTTACGGACTTGTACTGTTGATCACCTATCCTCAAGATTGGTCAGCAATAGTTGATCGTCAGGGGTACACCGCTCAAGATTCCCACCAAATCAGCTGATCTCCAGGCCCGCTGTCAGAGTGGACAGTGCAGGAAGCAGATAGCATTGTCTATATTGCAGAGGCCTAGTTTAGTACTACAGGCACAACTCCAATTGATTTCAATGGGAGCTCTGCTTCTAGTATCAAACTGGGCCTTTGCAATATTGACAGCACTATTTCATTCCAGCACGGACCACAGTTACAGTAGGCCCAAGCGATCAACTGATTGGCAGCAATACCAAGTGGTGAAGCCCTGCCAATCAGATATTGATGACATATCTTGGAAAAGTCTGTAAAAGTCACAGACATCCCTTTTAGGCCTCAGTGACACGGGCGCATCGGCTCCCGAACACCGGCGCCGATGCGCCCGTGTGACTGACACCAGCAGACAGACGTACCGGAAGACGGCCGTCTCTCTGCAGCGCCGGGAGGAAGAACATGTGACCGGCTCCATTGCCGGTCATGTGTTCTATGATCAGCGCTGGAAAGAGACGGCCATCTTCAGGTACGGCCGTCTTCTAACTGTCAGTCACACGGGCGCATCGGCGCCGGTGTATGGGTGCCGATGCGCCCGTGTGACTGAGCCCTTAAAGAGATTTTCACATATAGACTACCCCTGATTATATGTTCACCCCCCTGGGCATATGAACATCATAGATAGTGGGGATCTCCTGTTCAGGATCCCCTTCCTTCAGCAAAAGTTGAAGAGTTGGCATGTAATACTATATTTCCCTAAAGGCTGGTAAACTCTGCAAAAGCAAAAAAACAATTACAAAGGTGTACGCTCAATGTTCTGGTAAACCGCTATGTAAAATAAACACCAATAAAACTGAGTATCTGGGTTGTGTTGCAAGGTAATGTCGGAACAGATAGAATATGATTGTTTAGACAAATCCAAAGCTTTAAAGATGAACCCTATAAATCTAAACCTATCCTTGGTAATGCTAAGGAATTTTGACACAGACAGAAGAAAATATGAATTATCTTCTAGTCACATAATAATATTAACAATTTAGTCTATTTGTAAAATTGAAAATGTGTTCTGTTTGTTCTTCATAGACTCCTACAGGACTTGATGGATGCCAACCAAACTTGGTACACGTAGTCTTTATGATCAAACTTAAAATACTGAGGGGTGTTCAAATGTTTTGTTGCTCATAAGAACCTTTCACAGCACAGCCTAGGGAATGATGATTCGTTGCTATTTGCAACAAACTGTTTTTTTTTTTTTACATTTTTCAATAAATGAGGCCTGTTGCATAATCTATGGCAAAAGTAGATGCTTTGTGATTCAGCATGGTGAATAATTTAGATGTGTTGTGGATCTAGAATGTCTCCTAAAAACGGAAACCCATTCGACAAGTTCAGGGGAAAGCAAAGAAAGTAAAATTACTGCAAACAAGTGAGATAAGCAAAAGACGTGACCAAAGATTTAAGAATGAGTGGGAAAAAGCCAAGACATCAAGGGCTGCAGAGACCTCGACACAGATTGAGGCCTGCATTCTAAAAGAGAAAGACAGAGCCAAGACATCAAGGGCCGCAGAGACCTAGGAACAGCATGAGGCCTGAATTCAAAAACAAAAACACAGAGCTAGTGCATCAAGGGCAGCAAGGCTACCCGAGCAACTCTGGGATGTAAGACATAATAATTATGCTTTGGTCGCTTTGCCTTGACCGTATTTAGCGTAGTACTTAGCACTTGGTACCAGTATTAACCAAGTTAAACATTTAACACACCATCATAATACTAATAAAGTTATGCATAAATCACATAAAAGTTTCTACGAAAGTAAGTGAAAACATGGCAAGTAAAGGCCCACTAAACCTAAAGCCTGCATCTTATAAAAAGGTCATCTAACACAGGCAGCAAGAATGTTTCTGGAAGTTCTTAGAATAAGAGACATACGGTGGTGAACGTAGGGCAGTAATCCCATTAAAATACACTATCCTTAGCCGAAATGGCTACCAGCAGAGAAACTGTAGCATTCATTTAACAGCATAGCAAAAGGAAAAATCTAATGCTGCTTCAATGCCAAATTACTCAAGTTTCATTATAGTATTTTTATTAGCTACTATAATTTTTCATATTTTTCACACTTCCTAAATGTCGGCCATACCTACATTGAACTAGGCAAAGCTGAATTAGAGCAGAATGAAAAATCGTTAGTGAAGTAGATGTGCTAATTAGCCTTTAATTGTAAACACCAAGCGAATGGTTATTTCAGTTCTTTGACCTAATGTTTTAACCAGAGGATGTATTTCCAAACAGTTCCTTCCAGACTGCTAGTCTAACTCGCGATGAGGTCATAGCCATGTCTTCTTGGTGCCTGGAAATAAAACCAAGTGTATGACTCTATAGAAAGCAAGCCAAAACCAACCTGCCTCGTCTCCTTGTAAGGAAGTCATTGTCTAGGCCCAATATTACTGATTTACAGCACGCAGCTAGCCAAGGCACATGTACAAGTGTTCAGGACTGCATCTAACCTGCCAGGCTTACAGTGGTCAGAGAAAGGCATCCAACGCTAATGTCCAGATGGGAAACCTTGTAGACCATGCAGGTTTTATGTTTATTTCATATACCATGTATAGGTAACATGTTGCACTTTCAGTTGTTACATGTTAGGTAGAGAATAACATTTTGATTGAGCTCTCAATGAAGACATAAATAAAAGGGCTTAAGGGCTAATGCCCACGGACGGATTTCTGCCAGATTTTCCGCGAATTTTCGCGGCTATTAGGTTCTGTTGAACCGAATAGCTTTTCTGCCAGCCAATGCCGACACACAGAATTTTACAGTGTATTTCCGCAGTGGGAAATAAATCGTGGCATGTTCTATTTTCTGTGGATTTACGCCACGGGAGGTCTCCATTAAAATAAATATATATGTTACAGAAATACAAAAAAGAAAAACTATATAAATTTGGTATCATAGTAATCATACTGAATAACGTCATCAAGTCATTGTTGCTGCAGTGTGTACACCATAGAAACAAAATTCCCTGCTAAAGATGACGGAATTCCGATTTTTTTCCATTTCGCTCCACTTGGAATTTTTTAAAAGTTTTTCACAGCAACATGTGATTGTCTGTGCAGTGCAGTAAAATTACATCATTACCGCAACTCGCGCACAACTTCAGTGTTTCCCTATAGAGGAAAAAGTTGGGTGACACGGGTGAGAATTCCGATATGATTAGAATTCGTGTGCTTGTTGCAAGTCACCCTAAAAGTTTTCCTACATAAGGCAGCAAGGAGGTTATGTGCAATTGGAGGTAATATCACAATGGAGTACTAGTCCTAGGATATAGGAAATGAGGATGTTTCCACTGACGGCTGACAACTGAACTAAGGCTGTCATTTCACATGTCAGCAGTGAGTGGAAGTACCCTCTTTGTTTCTCCTCAAGTACCGGCTCTCACTGAGCCTTAAGAGACCCTTGGGTCCTGTAAGACACTAGAGATGTTAGAGAGAACTGTAAAACAGAATTGATGTGCTTCACTCTCTTCGAACTTCAGCATGTTGAACATTAAGTACATTTGCATTGCAAAAAGAGGCATCTTAAGCCAAAAATTACTGTTCTGCTCTTTAAAAACGATGTTAATTTCTATATGCAAATTAGCTCTCCTTTGGAAAGAATAAAACTGTGTCTCTAATGTCACCTGTTACAAGTAGCTGCCCTTTAAGTCAAAGTCCAGCCCATTAAGGAGCCTCGAAACTCGACTAGTCATTTTGGCAAAGAGAGTCTCTACCAAAAGGAGGAGAGCACCTGTCTTTTGACGGCTGTTTGGGCGTTTTTAATCCTCATTAGTACAGAGCAGGGAGCTGACTGGGTGAGAGGCCTTTGATATGGCTTTTGGGAAACATTGATTCTCACCGAAGAGAAGCAGCTGATGCGCTGTCTTACAGATAATGCTCCAGGGGGAAAAGTATGCAAATTAGCTCTCCTCCAGAAAGAAGAAAACTGTCTCCCTAGATATTGACGTAAAGGGGTTGTCCAGTTCTAAACTATTAGTGGCCTATGCTTGACGTTGGTCCTCAATAATAAATAGGCTGGGATCCATAGCCATGGATTCCCGACAAACTGCACTTCACCAAGCTGGCATGCTTGAGCGCTGAACTAATTTCTGCAGGAAGCAGACAACTCCATGGCTAATTTTGCATTAATTACAATTAGAATTCGGCCTGCAATACTAAGTATGGCCACTGCTTAAAGAATGGAGCCGTTTGCTTCCTCCAGAAAGCAGTTCAGTGCACGAGTGCACTGTCCCGATCTCTTTAAGATAGGCCACCAATAGTTTACACCTCAACAACACCTTTGAGGTACCTTTCATAGAATTATAGAAGGGTAGAGTTGGAAGGAACCTCCAGGGTCATCGGGTCCAACCCCCTGCTCAGTGCAGGATTCACTAAATCATCCTAGACAGATATTTGTCCAGCCTTTGCTTGAAGACTTCCATTGAAGGAGAAGTCACATGCTGGGGGTTTCTCTAGAAGTGACTTTCTATAAATGAAGGAGCCCCATAAGTGAGCTGTTGTGAAGGATAGTCTTATAGAATCTGGAGACATTCTATAAAGAATAGTGGTTCCAGTATATTACTTAGGCTGCCTGTCCACGGGCGTTATTGCATTGCGTTCCCCGCGATGATAATCCGGCCGCGGGGGAACGCAATGCACGCAGTGCGGCCCCCCTGTCCACGACCGGAGAATCATAGCGATTCTCCATTCGCGTCTGGCAAATAGCAGCATGCTGCTAATTGCCGCAATTCTCCACGGTCAGCCTATCTGTCAGATAGACTGACCGCGGAGATCTGTCTGCCGGCTCCTGCTTACCGCAACGCCCGTGGACAGGCAGCTATCAGTACCACATTTTGTAACATCATATCTGTTTAGTTCCCATGCAGTTTGTCAAATTATAGTTGTTTTAATTGTATTTTATGCTTTGTCATTAATTTGTGTTCTTTATACAAATATGACCTTTATGACCTTTGAACAGTACAGTCATGATTCACTGTGGAGATGTAAACTTATACTAGACGTTCCATTGTTTAGGTGGTGAGCGACTGTTAGTAGTTAGGTTTAATAGGACAACCACTGACCAAATAATCAGAGTGAAAGCAAAGACTAATCGTTCATTATAAACACGGCCACTGACAGGGTGATGAGCGATAACTCGTTCACTGGCCGCTAGTCGTTTCATTTCAGCTCATCTAAAAAATAGTCAATGGTTGATCAAAAATCGCCTGGTATAGCATCATAGGCGTTGAGAACTGAATGACTTGCGAACAAATTCCCTCCTACAAATGATATGTTAGCAAGCAATTAATGAACAATAGTGAGAAAGCAAACAAATGACTGTCACATGTGCAATTCAGCGACTTTTCGGAGAGACTAGTAAAACAGTAAAGCTACCCTTACGCCTCCCGCGATTAGCACCGCGTTCTGAGCGCCACGCTTATCGTGGTATAACGTTCCCATTGTTTTCAATGGAGCCTAGCAGACATCCATTCCATTGTGGGGCTTTCCAGTGCCCAACAGGTCGTCCCAGCAATAATCATGCGTGTGCTTTGAATGGAGGTGGAGCGGGCCCACCCGCCTCTATTCACAGTAAGCAGGCAGTCATTCATAAGTGAAAGACCGCCTTTCTACATGGAATGATTCGTCATTCAGTTTTCGGCATTCAGAATCCGAACGATGAACAAGAACTGAACGACTTCTTGTTCATACTCTCGCTGGATCGTGGGACTCCAAGCGATAATCATTCCACCTAAAACCACGTTTACAGAGTGGCTACTTCCAATAGGTGGCACTAGACAATTTTCTTTTTTCTGGAGGAGATCTAATTTACATACCTTTTCCCATGAAGCATTGCCTGTAAAACTCCATACCAATTTAGTTTCCTCAATAAGAACCAGCGTTCCCCACCCCCAGCTTAATTTACATTTACCCATCACATTTCTTGGAAGGGTCCCATACATGTAAGGCGCAGCCAATGGATTACGACGATAGGTACATACTGTGCCTATCCTCATCTACAAACTGGGAATCTTGGCACATTTCTCTAACTATGACACACAATGTATCACTGCAAATTAAAACACACATGCTTTCCTTTGGTTCCCACAATGATTCAGCCGGCTCCCGCATCTGCTCTGCTCTCTACTATAAACCATGTTCCACAGCTATGAGGTAGTGTTTGGCTGCAGGTTCATTCAAGGGAACAACAGGAGGTCATTTACTACCCAATGTTACATTCCTCCAGGACCAGACTCTGTTCTGTGAACATTTTTCCAAGTCCCTTTAGAATTGGGCTTTGAAAACCTAATGAAAACCAGGACTTGGAAAAGAAAATAATCTTACCTTTTTTTCAGTGATTAATACCAGAAGCCGGACCGGCGCAGAACACACAGCAATATTCGGCCAACCGAGCAGATTGAAAAGACAAGAGGGGAGGGGGAGAGATAGGAGACGAGATCAGATTTGTATTGAATGGTGCACTTCACAATACACAGATTTTTCATTCTACAGCATTGAACACAATAAGCAAACTGTCTAGACAATCCTATATTAGCTGCATGACAATATATGCAGTCCACAGCACTAAACTATGTCAAGAAATCTTACTATAAGATTGGCTTTATCACAGGTGTGACGCAAAATATCCTTACATTTTCTTTGTCTTCTTGGAGGCGTTGGCAATCAAAGATCAACTCACATTATGGCAGACTCAACACATCTATAAATTACATGTTCACCAATACGGTCATGTAATTCCAACTTTCACCTGCAGTGGCCACTGCAGAGAAAATGAGAAACTGCAAGTGGCGTGTCATCTTCAGAGATACCAGATCCACATCGATCAATTGATCATCAGGATGACCTATTTAAGAGGGACATTTCAAAACAAGAAAACCCCTTTCAACTTTTTACCTCCATGCACCATAAGAACACATCAAGGCTCGCATATGTGTAATGCAGATGACTATCTTATTATGATGCCGTGATGGTGCTATCTCAGAAACTCTACCATGAAGAGGAGTTGTGGGAGCCAGTTGTATTATACAGCACTAATGGCTGAAATGGAAGTTAGAGCTGGTCCTGGCATTTTAACCCCTTCGATGTGGTGGTCAATGCTGACCACCACATCAAAGTGGTTAAAGGGATTATCTGTAAAACGACTTTCCTAGGCACTAAAATAACAAACAATGATATACTCACCTCTCCCTGCTCCGGCTATGCCCCACACTGGTGCTTGGTCCTCCATGCCTGTGTCTGCTTACAGGCTTCAGGCCCACCTTATTTACAGGACATCACAGGTACTCCAGCCAAAAGCAGAGCTCAGCAATCACTGAGGTCACTTAGTGGCTGCAGCCCCTGTGTTGTCCCATAAACAGGCTACGGCAGCCTGTAAACGCGACATCATAGGGAAAACCCTGAGCAGTGCCACAGGACACATCAAGGAGAGGTAAGTATATCACTATTTGTTATTTTAGTACCTATGAAAGATGATTTACAGATAAACTCGGAAAACCCCATTAACGGAGGAGTTCCCTCTGTCATCGCATCAGACCCCCAAGATTCATTACAAGGGCTGATGGGCTACCATAGCAGCTGGAGGCCTAAAAGGGACCTCCAGAAGTGCCATGCCTGTCAGTGTACAATAACAGAGCCTATGCAGTGCAATACAAAGTATTGCAGCGTATTATATGAGCGAATATATGACCACATGTTCAACACCCCTCCTGAGAAATAGAAAAAAAATCCAAATTAGGAAAGTAAAGAAATATTTTTTTTTCACCCTAATTTCTTTTTCTTGTAAAAAAAAATAGATATGCTGTCCTGTAAAAAATAAGACTTTTTTGTGAATCAGAAAGTAAAAATGTTATGGGTCCTGGAATGCAGTGAGGCCAAAACTAAAATTATTTTAAAAAATAAAGTGTTTTTTTATTGCGCAAAACCAGGATAACTTTAAAAAAATATATAAATTTAATATCTCCATTATCATAACAACCTGTAGAATCGAGTTATCATGACGTCTACATGGTACATGATGGGCATAAAAACAGAATCTGAAAAACAATGGAAGAATTGCGGTAATTTTTCAATTCCACCCTCAAAAACCTTTATAAACATAAAGAATGCATAATATATACTCCATAAGGGCACCATTGAAATATACTGTACAACTCATCCCTCAGAAAAAAAAAGTCCTCATATGGTTATGCCACCGGAAAAATAAAAAAGCTATGAATTTTGAAAAAAAAAATGTCTGCGTCATTAAGGTGTCAAGAGAAATCATGGAAAGGGATTGAACATAAGTATTTTAAAAAATGCTTTACAATTCTCCTCTTTTTGGGATCCGGTCTTGTTCTAGTTCCAAAAACAAAAAAAAACTATTACAAATGGCATTTCCGGAATTCCAAACACAAAAATTGGGAGGCCTAGACGTTTATTGCGGTGCACCAATCAATATGAAATAATCAATAACCGGCATGGTTAGTGATCCTCATTCTTCTGGCTTGACGTCTTCCAGCTTTCCAATCCTCGCACATTTTTGTAAAATATAAAATAAGAATTGTAATGCTAACGCTTGTACTTGTGTGATGCCTGAGGCGCAAGGAACGAACCGCAGCAAATCTGCAAGCTTGAGTTGACTGTTTGGAGACCATGTCTGCAACCTATTATGTGCGTTCTATAAAGAATAAGCTGTACACTTGGAACGCTGCCTGCCTCGCGTATTCTAAATCAGCCGTAGGAAACCAAGAGCAATGTCGTACTTTTCACATATCATTAGGACAATGGTCTTTACTCATATCACGTATAGGAAACAATGTGCAGTCTATGTATGGGCAGATAACAAGTGTCTAGGGATATTTTGCTGCTGCTACTTTCCCTAATCACCTCTGAGACTGATAGTGCTTGTAATGCAATATCATACATTTGTTAAAGTGTTATTCTAGCCCTAGCTAGCTGGTGATGTATGCTACCACCAGTTGACCAAAGAGGCTCCCCACCGATTGTGAGAACAAAGAGGCAACACAGTGACAGTCAAGTGATAGATTGCTGAGACCCCTCTATTGTAGCAAGTGAGGGTCCAAGTAGCCACCAATCCAGTTCTCGAACAGAATTAGCAATATTATAATACCAGTTTTCTGGTGTAATTGCATTCAAAAGATTGGCAATCAGGCTACGAGTTAGTGCCATATGTATCAAGGCCCTCACCGTATTTTCCATACAACGGCACGGTCCTCAAGTCATGTCTTGTGCAACTTATTTACAAAAGATTCCTAAAACTTTTCTGCACAACAAAGTGTTCCTGATCTATGCCAAGAACACGTTGGCATGGGGTTCTGGGGATTTCCATGGGCTTTTTACTGCAGAGCAGACTTAGTGTAATCAAGATATGCAAGACATTAAGACACCATAATCTACTGGACAGCTTGAGAGCACCAAACCAACTTACAGAGAGGGGGATCCGGGCCCATTTATGATGACTAGATCATCTAATAAACCATATGGAAAGGTGTTGTCTTCATGGGACAACCCCTTTAAGGAGGACCTGTTGTGTGTCTATATCAGTGGGATTTGGTGCATAGATTTGCAGCAATAGCCCAGCTGACTCTATAGCTGCCTGTGTTTTCTTGATACTCACCTCTTTTCACTCGAAGGGGCTCTCCTTGGATCTGGCTCCCGGTGCTGGAAATGTGTCAACTCAGTAATCTTTCCGCTTAATGTCAACGGGTGCTGTCAGGTTTCCTCCATCCACTGGCATCACCCGTTAACCGGAGATCGCACACTTCACATATTGACAGCACCAGATCTAAGAAAAGCCCGTACAGGCAAACGGTTTTAAGTATAAAAAAACAAAGGCAGCCACAGGGTTCGCGGTGCCGCGGATGCAAAGTGCTATGCACCCAATCACACATTAATAGACACATGACTGCTTCTTTTTAAAGGGATTGTCCAGTTATTTTTTGAAAATTAAATGTCAGGACCAGATGGCCTAAAATCAAGCAGTGCTTACCCGTCCTTGGCCCTCTGTTGACAGCGCTAGTTAGGTGACCACTGCCTGCCAATCAGAGGCTGCACTGTCAGATCTTGGCATCAGCAATCACATCCGGGATGTCCCTACTCTGGACTAAACTACCCTTCCCTCCTAACTTTAGAAACATTGCGCCATTTTCATTTTTCTCTAATTGTTATGGAGACAGGTTAGGTTCAAATTGTACCCCTGTAATACTCCATCCCCTCTCACCCTACTGCTGTATAACCCTGCTTTTTCACCTGGTTTCGATGCTGTACACTTCATCTGGTCGCAAACCAATAAGCTTACTTCTTTATATCATTTTTTCATACATGGTAAATGGATCTCGTTATCATCCTTTAACAGCCAATATAAACCCCCTCCGGAAGAAAGGTGGAGAACAATGCAGGTCTTCCATTATTCGTCCTCCATTAGGCCATCATCGACGAAAGTAGAGATGAACTGCATGGAAGCCATATGTAAATTTTGCCCCATACACCCAGGCACCTGGTATCACTTCTATAATATCCTGAATGGGACGTTACAGGACTCCAAGCTTCCCTTCATGCTTCAATGGGAGTCAGAATTATATTCCCTCTGTCATTTGAGTGCTGGCACCACTTTTTTGAGACTATGAGCAAAAACGTCTGGCAAGTCTCCCTGACCAAGACATCCTTAACCCCTTCAGTGGCAGGTTTATTATTACCATGTCATGCCTCACAGGGCAGGTATTTTAAATGCGTCAACAATACAAATAAAAACCCTGGAATATTTCAGATGACAGCTCAGCGCTCTGCACATTTCAGCACTAGAGCTGTCCACGGAAATCTTCCTGGGTTTAACTGCATGGTCAGTGCAGCAAGCCCTGGAGATTTTCCAGGCGTGCCACTAAAGGGGTTAAAGGTGTTGCACAGAGCTTATCTGGTACCTGCGAGGCTACACGCTATTTATCCGGAGGTCTCTAGTTTATGTTTTCGTGGCTGTGATGACGAGGGCTCACATTACCACATCTGGTGGACTTGCCCAATTGCACAGACTTACTGGAAAAGAGTCTCTCACCTCATAGCCTCTGTTACTGGGAAGAGTCCTGGACTCAACCCCTTTGTCTTATTACTAGGAGACAAACTTGTGTGTATGCGCAATGCCCTCTTTAAACTTCTGCGGTACATTACAACGGCGGCACCTATCTTGATGGCACAATAGTGGCGAAAACCAACATCCCATTTGAGACACTTGAATCTGGCATGAACAGAATCCTTTTAAAAGGAACACTTACAGTTATACGTCAGGACAAAATCATTCAGTCTGAAAGGATATGGGAGCTTTGGATTGCTTATGTTAACGTTCCAAACCTACATTATTTTGGGAGACTCTAAAAGGGAAAATTAAATGAATAAATTACCCGGAGATAAACGGTAATATACAAGCTGAACTCGACCTACTTGACTTAAACTTCTCAGACAAAGGAGACACCTTGGTATACCGCTTCCTTGTATAATACATATGGCTACTTTTAATATTCCCTGCATACAATTTAGACCTCTTTTTCTATAGTTTTCTCCCATCTTGTTTTTTTTTTTGGCTGTTAAACTGTTAATGAATTTCCGTACTCCATTGAAAATCGTTCCCCCTCCCCCCCCCCCCCCCCATGCATGTGGTCTTTGCGGCAGAGTGTTGCCATTTTACTAGTTAAATCTCAATAAATCCTTTTGAAACATAAAGACAAGAGTGCCGCTGTTTTGGGCAAAAAAAAATCAAACCCTCTTTTTCTAATCTGTTCAATCGTTTTAAGTAATGCAGAATATCTTTGAGTATTCACCGGTTTAGGGAAGCATATTCATTTTTTCGGATCCTCGCATTATCCTGCTTTCTACCTCCACAAAATAGTCTCACTTAATGCGCAATTTCCATCTCTTTTAAGTGACTTAACCCAGATTTCCAGTCTACAAATGACCCCATTAATCTGTTTTCGCTGTGTCCAGGAATAGCCTCAGTAACGAGCGTTTTCATGTCTTTGTGTTTCATAACTGCTCTGTCCCCTCCCCAAATTAATTTCAGTGCCAAAGAAAGAGCCCTTTGTGCATGTTAATCATCAGCCCCTGGCATCCGAAAGACCCCTACGTTTAGGAAGTTGTATTTCCACTCGGAGGTGAAGACTTGGCTAGACAAACCCTTCCATTGTATCCTTCTCATTGCACCCGCATCATAAACACAAAGCGCTGACTACTTATCACATCGATGAACTCATGGGAGGAATTATTAGAATGTCTTTTACGTGTGACCTATATTTATATAGACTGGAAGAAGTCAAAAGCTTTGGCATGTAGCGTCCGCAGTAAATACGATGAGCAGATCATATATTATGACAGTCAATTTAACCTTGTAGCAACAAGAATGACTCTTTTCTTCGACCAACTGCAATACTGAATTTGTGTTTAGTTATCAACTCTTTCTCTCTGACGGATAAATGATGTACAGCCGCAGTTAAGCTTTCCTTCATTCAGGGTAAAGGTTCATTTTGCTACTTTAGTTCTGTATCTAAATACTCAGACCAAGGCCTGCTGGCACTCCACCTTGCACCCAGCACTCTGGGAACAGCCCCCGGTAGCCCTCCCTAGATACGCCACCAATATGGGCATCACATTGAACATAAAACAGGCCAATATTTATTATAATTTGTATTGCACCAACATATTCCAACATGTATTATTACATGAATGGCCAGCTTGGATAAACTATGCTCCCAAGAGCAAGAAATGTTGCTTGTAAGTGGATTTCTGCTCTGGTTCATTGATGTTAATACCAAGCCAATAGAAATGATGCCCCACTATTACCCAGGGAGTCCTATGTCAACCATGGATAACCTCGATAGTCTAGAGATACTATCTTCTGGATAGGTTGAAGGGTGCGGAAATTACTTGCCTCCTGCATTAGTGTTGTAATTAGAGATGAGCGAGTACCAAAATGCTCGGGTGCTCGTTATTTAAGTCGAGCTTTTCGTAATATTCGAGAGCTCTATTCAAACACCATTGAAGTCAATGGGGAACTCGAGCATTTTTGTATTGGACCCGTCGGGTGCGGAGTTTTTTTTCTCTCTCTCTCTCTCAGCAAGCCACATACTGCTGTGGACGTGCGCACGCTGGCACGTCACAGCAGGAAGTAGTAATGCGGTGAGGGGTCAAAACGGGAAGGGGTCGAACTCGGCGTGGTACTCACTCGAGTAACGAGCACCTTCGAGTATCCTAATACTCGAACGAGTATCAAGCTCGGACGAGCATGTTCGCTCAACTCTAGTTGTAATGCATCGGTCATTATCTTTAAAGGGGAGTTCCAGGCATTTACTATCAATGACCTATTCTCAGGATAGGTCTTCAATAGTTGATCAGTGGGAATCCGCTACTCAGGATCCCTGCCGATTAGTTTATCCTATAGCCTGATGTCATGTCATGGTCAGGGCTGGAAGTGCAATAGATGTTTTCCCTCCCATTGAAATCAATGGGAGTGACGCCTTCTATTATACATTTGTCTGTCGCTAATCGTAGTGAAGAGCTGGACATGTAATCGAAGGCATAGTTCTCACTAATTTTGCTTTCTATTACACTCCTGGCCTTGATCAGCTGATCAGCGGGATCCTGAGGATAGGTCATCAATAGTAAATGCCTGGAATATCCTTTTAATGTAGAAGATATGCAGATGACCAACAACTTACAAGATCTTCAGCATGAAAAAGGCAAAAAAGTTAAACCCCTATTTTAAGGATAACGCGTATGTCCTAAAAACCAAATCAAAGCCCAAAGGAAATATTCTTCTTTCTTTTAATAAACTGATAATCAGTATATTACTACGGTTGGGTTCACATTTGTGCTATGGTTTTCCGTGGTTCAGCTCCATCATAGGAGCACAACAATGAAAAAAAAACGATAAGCCGAATACCCACATGATGACCACAAAAAGTGCCGATCAATCCCATTAACTATAATGCAGTCTGTTGAGATTCTGTTATGCCGCCCCGCATCTTACCGGCTAAAATAGCTCATCGCATCGTGCTAGTTTATCTGCCAATCTGTGCCGGATCTGGGATGTGGACAGAGTCAACCATAGAGAGTAATTTCCTTGCTGGGCATCAGTCATACATTCAACATCAGTAATACTTACAGCTGCTAGAAACAATTGTAAAGATTTCCATGGCCTGAGGATGCATTCCTACCCATTAAAAACCGCGGCAGCCAATGAAAGCACATTCTTGCCAAAAGGGTTGATCAAAGCCGTAGCTGGTCAGAGTCTCAGCCGCAAGCGGTTTTTCTTGCATGGGAGCGTACCATAAGAAGGAAGGGTCTCTATAGATGGAGGTTATCTTAAGAAGTGTTGCCTCATGTCTAGCCTGCATAGACAATTATTGTATTACATGATGGCTACTCAAATGAATGTATGTCAACATAATATGTGGACGGTCCGCGAAATTGATTACTGGATATTTCGTCTTTGCCTTGGCTCATGGAGGGAGGGTCTTGAGCGGCGGTGCTCCGAGAAGGCATATGGGATAGGTTCACAGCTGCAGCTACAGAGGTAATTGACTGATTATGTAATTTTGGTAACAATCTAATTGAATGCATATGGAATGAAACTTTACAGCAAGAAATGAAACCTAGGAATGTTCGATTAAACAACACAAAATAACAACAGGTAATTGTGTTACCAAAATGAGGCAAATGTTTCTCCTCCTGCACTTAACAGGCAGCCTGTCCCGTATCGCTAATTCTAACTTAAAGACCATTCAGCCGCTGCTTAATTACAAACAATTTAGCTGTGCAGACATACATCAGATTTTCAATTATGGTACCGAGACTTCCCAAAGACGTGATTTTACACCTAGAATACAGATTGGAGCATTCAGCCAAACATGAAACATTCAGCTTATTTGCTCAACTCTATAACGATTGTTATTCTAATGGCAAAATGATATTCGGCCGGTCCATTAATTCCAGAGAGGAAAATCACCTTTTATAAGTATGTGTCTGTGAGACTGCAGGGAATACGTATGGTTGGAGTACACTATATTAGCATGTAGTGTCCTAGTGTCCATAATAAGTATGTGTCTGTGAGACTGCAGGGAATACGTATGGTTGGAGTACACTATATTAGCATGTAGTGTCCTAGTGTCCATAATAAGTATGTGTCTGTGAGACTGCAGGGAATACGTATGGTTGGAGTACACTATATTAGCATGTAGTGTCCTAGTGTCAATAATAAGTATGTCTCTCTGAGACTGCAGGGAATACGTATGGTTGGAGTATACTATATTAGCATGTGGTGTCCTAGTGTCCATAATAAGTATGTGTCCGTGAGACTGCAGGGAATACGTATGGTTGGAGTACACTATATTAGCATGTGGTGTCCTAGTGTCCATAATAAGTATGTGTCTGTGAGACTGCAGGGGAATACGTATGGTTGGAGTACACTATATTAGCATGTAGTGTCCTAGTGTCCATAATAAGTATGTGTCTGTGAGACTGCAGGGAATACGTATGGTTGGAGTACACTATATTAGCATGTAGTGTCCTAGTGTCCATAATAAGTATGTGTCTGTGAGACTGCAGGGAATACATATGGTTGGAGTACACTATATTAGCATGTAGTGTCCTAGTGTCCATAATAAGTATGTGTCTGTGAGACTGCAGGGAATACGTATGGTTGGAGTACACTATATTAGCATGTAGTGTCCTAGTGTCAATAATAAGTATGTCTCTCTGAGACTGCAGGGAATACGTATGGTTGGAGTACACTATATTAGCATGTGGTGTCCTAGTGTCCATAATAAGTATGTGTCTCTGAGACTGCAGGGAATACGTATGGTTGGAGTACACTATATTAGCATGTGGTGTCCTAGTGTCCATAATAAGTATGTGTCTGTGAGACTGCACTGGATACGTATGGTTGGAGTACACTATATTAGCATGTAGTGTCCTAGTGTCCATCCGCTAGCTTATTATTATTTGTAGGAAATCCGGGAACCTCTACGTGGTTCAGTATCTCTGGGGCCGGCCACAAACACTGCATGCCTTCCTCTGGATCAACAAGGGGGGGGGGGGTGAGGGTGAACTGGATAGACATTGTCTTCTTTCACTAAGTGTTACTATGTTACAGGTTAGCAGAAAGATCTGATGATAAGGCCACATGTGGTGTATTTGTCTGCGACGGATTGGGCTGAAACAAATCCACTACAAAATCTGCAGCAAGTCCACGGCAAATCCACAAATCTGCATCAGAATCTGATTTTCTTTGATTTATGGCTTTTGTGAATGATTATTGTTAAAAAAAAATCATTTGATCACTCAGCGCTAATCATTCAGTGTAAACACGGCCAATGCTTCAACAACGAATGAATTCATTCTTTATCGTTTACTGTTCAGTCATTCGCAAGTCGTTACATATAAAAAGTGATTGTTCGGTCGTCCCCATTCCCTGTCCCCCGAAAGACCAACAATTGGTTGGACCAGTGAATGACAGGAAAATGTTAACGGCTATCACAGTGTAAACGGACTGTGTTTTAAGGCAAATGCATCTGTCAGCATTCAGTCATTCAAAGGTTTTCTCATTTCATTTAAAAGGACCCTCTCTGGCGCTTACGCTCCCGTCGGTCGTGCTAGTGATGATTGGTCCTGCGCTTTTCTGCAACAGCAATAATTGCTCGCTGAATGGAGACAGAGCGCTGTAGATGGCTTCAGGCCACCTGCCATACATGAATGGCTGCCTGTTTACACGGGACGGCTATCGGCAAGGTTTTATGCCTGCATGAACTGAACAATAAACGATAAGCAAAAAATTGCTGTTCGTTGAGTCTAGGCTTAATGATTACCGTTCAGTTTTGCACAACCCTGTAATTTATATTAGCAATCATAAGGTATGGTAAAGGTAATGTCCTCTGGTGCAAGCACTGAGTCGTGACTGACTCCTAGTGTGACGTCACATTATGACGTTTTCTTGGCAGACTGTTTTTGCGGGGTGGTTTGCCATTGCCTTCCCCAGTCATCGTTACCCTCCAGCAAGCTGGGTACTCATTTTACCAACCTCGGGAAGGATGGAAGGCTGAGTCAACATTGAACCGGCTACCTGAACCACGCAGAGATTGAACTCGCAACCTTCAGGTCATGAGCAAGAGCTTAGGACTGCATTTCTGCTGCCTCTATTGGCAATAATAGTCCCATATAACAGGGTCTTAAAATATTCATGACTTGGAGTGTTGGGAATCTGACTCCCATTACTTGCACGGATCGGTTTTTTGAAAGGGACCAAGGTTTTCGGGTGAGCGCTGCGGCCTCTTCTTCGGCCTAAGATGTTATAATTCATTACTCACATGGCCAGTGTAAAGCTCAGTTCCATTCAAGTCAATGCAATATGAAGCAGTGCCACTATACTTTGTATGCTGCTGCTTGGGCGCAAAAGTCCCTTCGAAAGCTGTTCAAAGAGTAGAATCCTCACCGATTTCATAAGAATGTCCTAAGGGGAGGTTTTTAATATAAAAGTCCCAGAAACTCTTTTAATGGATACAATGTACCTAAATTTACGTCCCCACATATATGAGGCACATTCAATTTCTGAGATCTCCCAAATTTTTTTCTTGGGAACAGGAGCAGATAGAAACATGGGATATATTTTAGAAGACATGGACATTCTTTGGGATGAGTGAGACAGATGGTAGCATCGTCCGTGATGAACCTACGTGACAGTGTCTGGAGTTCGTAGCGCTTTCGAATATTTAAATGGTGACATTCACGTTCCAAGAACAATGTCTATTCATCTGTTTTCTTCACTTGCGTGAAATGACACCCATCAACATTCATTGTCATATATCTCTCCACAGTCATAAATATATCCCTTCATCTGCACATAAATGTAGCTCTCCGTAAATATATCCCTATGTGCATTAATGTATCCCTCCACGCATTTAAATGTATCCCTTCCTCTACGTACATAGTAACCAGAGTTTTGACATAAGGACACATTCAGTTATGCGCTCTGACTAGACAGTTTACTTAACACATTGAAAAATACTAGTCAACATATGGATGATGATTTGTAAAAAGGACGATATCCATATGCATATTTTCCTTCCTGCTAGAATATAAAGTGAAGCTTCACCTTTAGGGACACATCATGCATTTACTATGCTAGGAAAAACAGTTTCCAAATGTACAGCCGTTACCTATATCTGCTTGGAAGCAATTCAGGTGCAAGAGGAAAACATCTGCAGGAAATTCGGAAGGTTCTCACAACACGCCAGCCATGTCACGGAATCAGGTCTGGGCTGATGTCATGTAACCACAGCTTAAGTGCATGCACACTTTCATTCAGCATTGGCTGCCAACATGTAAACATCTATCTGTTGTGTAGAATTTGATTAGTCGACAGGGTCCAGGTTTCCCCAGCTGGCCATTCAACCTTTTATTGTGGTATAAAAATTCCAAGCCTTTTGTCAGAGAGCGCCAGTTATTCCCCTACATGGTGGAGTTCCATGGTCCATGGTGGAGTCTGGTCCACCTCCTCACGATGCCATCACACTCAGATAAGCCCCCAGTGTTGTAACTTATTACTTGGCATGACATCTGCTTCCTAGTAGCGTTAAAACCTTTGGTATTTACATTTGTCAATTGTCACTCTCTTTTTTTCCATCAATGGAAAGACTAGGTAGCCCCCAGCTCCTGGATGTGGGGTCGTCCTCATCAGGGCGATTACCCCGCTTTTAGGCAGGGTTATTTTAGTATTAGTGGGATAGAGTGAGATTTATCTTTCCTTTTTGTTTAGTTTCGATATTAATAGTTTGTTCTTCAAGTTTTCCAATAACGTGTATATCCTTCCGTTTAGCCAACTATTACGCCTGACTTGGACAAGATATTTTTGGGCGCCCGGCTCAGACATAACCGTTGTCCCATCCAAAACAGTCCATCTAAGAATGAAGGCAGCCCAGCAATCAAATGGTCAGGCTTATAAAATCATCACTTGTTTTAGCTGAGGAAAGCGACGACCAGTACTATAATTGGTGCCTGCATTCTAATAGCATTAGAAGAACAGCCAGTTCAAGAACACAGCATTCTGCACGATGCATAAGTACCGGAGAATTGTTTGCAATGCAATGACCTAATATCCAAATGTTACAGAGATAAAACGTCTTTCTTATATACCACAATAAAAAAATTCATCATTTCTCTATGCTGTCCCCTCCAAAATTCACATTTTAACCCCTTTCATGACCAAGAATATCTGCTAGAAATCACATGTTCATACACTCGATTCTCCGTTGGTAAGGAACAAAAAGACAGTTGTTTTTGCTCTTTTGGAGAAGGGAATCAGAGCACTGCAGATCCCACTGTCAAATCCATTCACCCAATGGAGCAGAATTTATCCTGAAACTAGGCCACTGTACAAGTGTCCATTAAGCTGCTTAATATAGGCAGAGAGTCTCGTAAGTACCCCAATGGGCTCATAAGCCTTCCAACGGACTGACAAAGCATGCTGTTAATTTTCTTTTCATAAAAGGCCTCATTAAGGCGTATCCTATATATTCGCTGATGCCTGAGAGCTTCTGGTGCACCTTTAATAAACCAACACTTTAAACAGGACAGAACTCAGCTTATTGTTCGCAAATACATATTGGTTTGCTCTACGGAGCTGAGACCTATTTTAGGTAGATATGGTGTAATAGCAACTGTGGTTGCAGTTCCCTAGACAGAAGTGCTGATGTACAGGGGAAATACCAAGGGGACTACAGACCCATATCATAATTGGCCTTAACTATGTGTGAACTGGGCAGTCGTACAGGGTGCCGGCCACCGGCTTGTAGGGGGGTACCAGGTATATGTAGGCTGGGGACAATCTTCTTCCATGCAGCAATGTCTTGTGGAGCTACGTGAATCCTCCATTGTTTCCTCGCCTCTGATGTCCCAAGGCACTGCTGTCAGCCCACTGACAATCCTGCAGCACAATCACTTAGTTTTGCTATGGTATTTGTTATTAGCTTGATTCTGGTGTTGAATTAATGTTATGACCTTGGTTCTGGTATTGTACTTATGTTGCAAGCTTGGTTCTGGTGTTGTATTTATGCTATGAGTTTGGTTCTGGTATTGTATTTATGTTATGAGCTTGTTTCTGATGCTGTATACATTTACTGAGTTTTAGGCCTTATTCACAAAAGCAATTTTACGCGGCTGTTTGGCCGCGTAAAAATGTCTGCCAAAAATCGTGCACATGTGAAGCATTGGATTCCAATGCATTTATTCACATGGGTGATGTTCGGCGCATTAAAACAAAAACGCACCGTCAAAACAAGAAATCGATTTTTCTTGCTGCGTGAAAAGATAGGTTTTTTTCCGAAGAACACTGGAAGCTCCCATAGACTCCTATGTGAACTGGAAAAAAAAGTGAGGGGGAGGGAGTTTACCTGCGTCCGGCGCTCGAAAAAGAAGACAGCTGCCGCTATTTAAGCTATTGAAGCTATTAGAAGTAAATACGAGGATTTCTGCCGACCAAAGAATTTCTGTTCTGCTGCGTGTTAATGGGCGAGAAAACAGTAATTAAGCTCAGGACTGGATCATGGCTATTCTTCATTAATGCGCGTCTTAGCCGCGATGCGGCCAGCGTTAAAGTGCATACGCTTGTATGATTCAGGAATTATTCTGGGGATGTAGCTTGGTACTAGTGCTGTATTTATGTACTGAGTTTTATTCTGGAGCTGTAATTATGCACTGAGCTTGGTTCTGGTGCTGTTTTCATGGTGCACGTTTGATTCTGGTGCTGTACTTATGTTATGAGCTTGCTTTTGGTGCTGAATTTATTCACTGAACCGTTCTGGTGTGGGTAAGCTGCTATCATGCATAGCGGGGGAGTTTTCAAACTAAATGCAAGGAACAAATGAAGCTGAAATGAGATCTGGAATCTGAAGGGGTTGCTATAAATGTCCCTGTTTAAACCTTCATATTTATGTGAAGAATTTGGTGTTTAATAAGCTCCCAAGACGACGTTCTAAACAAGAATGTTGAAATGTTACAATCAATTAAGAAGACTATTAAACAATATCATCTGTACAAGGAAAAGTTTTAATTTCTGTTTGTAATCCAAAGTTCTCTTCATTAAAATAAGTAATAAAGGCTGCCAAGTAGCTTCTAGGCACATTCCCCATCGGGGCTATGTGTGGGTTGGAGTGCCAGAGGCCTCATGTGGTGCAGTATGTTGAGAAAGCAGTATACAGTCCTAGTCTTGCTCACGACATGAAGGTTGCAGGTTCAATCCCTACATGGTTCAGGTAGCCAGCTCAAGGCTGTTGGCCTCCACATGGTCCAGGTAGCCAGCTCAAAGCTGTTGCCCTCCATCCCCCTGAGGTCAGTAAATTGAGTACCTGGCTTACAGGGGGTAATAAATAAACTACCTGAAAGCACCACAGAATAAGTTGGCAGTATACAAAATAACAAGTCCCATTGATTCTACTTTTTTATTTTGCTTGTTCTACAATTTTTGGCAAGTCTCTAACAAAGGCTCGTGGTAGACTGGGCCATCAGAGGCCAATAGGGGTGCAGTATAGGCTCATAGGATTCATGTGGTATAGAACACAAATAGGACCTCGTGTATGAGCGCTAAATCTGCTCACATCTGCTTCATGGCTTCTGTTATAAGCACATAAGACAGACACCAAAGGCGCTTGGCAAACCCCAATGGCTTACAATGGGATGCATGGGGTTTCAATGAAGTGTCTGAGATGGAGGCTCACAGATGTGAACAGAGCCTAATGCCACTTCCAGATGAGCAAATTGCAGATGTATTTCCATGTGGTTCCTATATAATATGCTTTAAATACGCATTAGGGCTCCTGCACACTTGCATTTTTCTTGCACGTTTTTTCATGCAATATCGCTGCGTTTTTTTCACGCGATTGTCAATGGGACTTTCTAATGTTAAAAACGCATCGCACAAGAATCGCAAAGCACAAACTTGCAATGAGTTTTTAACATTAGAAAGTCCCATTGACAATCACATTGAAAAAATGCAGCGATATCGCGTTAAAAAAACGTGCAAGAAAAATGCAAGTGTGTGTCCACCCTTACACCCATGCAAATCACATGTCATGCAATCGCAATGTGTTTTTTTCATGCTACCATAGAAAAATCACACAAGTATTGGACAAGCAGCAATTCTTCAAACTCAGACTATTGGTCAGAGAGAAAAATCACCAATGTGAATTAACCCATTAAAATGAATAGGTTCTTTTCCCGTGCGAATTCTGCTTATCTAGGAATCCTAGATGCCTACTGACCCCATCCTTCCAATTAGTACCCCACACTCACTACATCCCCAATAATGACATGCACTTATCAATTTTGGATAATCTGGCCACAGCAGCCATTTTATAACAAACAATTTACAAACATTAACCCAATTTAACCCTAAAAATCATTAAATATTCACCATCCACCAAAGAGGGGAGGGTCACCTCACCATTTAAAGGGATAATATCCCAATTGCCTCCAGCCGTACTCCAACTGACTCAGGAGACCCAATATCCCAAATTGCCTCTCGACCAAAGACCCACTAGCGTTTACAAGGCTAAACACACTACCATCTCCGCAAGGATTACACCCTGTCAGAGCCAAGAGGCGACAGACCCAACACTAATCATCCAATGAGAGGGGGGTGGGTGGCTATCCTCACCCTGCCTCCCCCCCTCAACCAATTCTATAACCGACTCCAAAGACCGCCCCACCCACCAACCGCTGTCATGACAATGTTACTAGCTTCCCAACAACAAAACCACCCACAACCCTACATTCTTCACATATTACATTGACCCCTTTACCCCCTTGTAACGAAACATTAATAGGGCGGGAGGGTAGAAGGTCCTTGTTTTCCTGCTTGTCTCACTTCTCCTCTGATGTCGCCAATGATCTTTTCTGCACTTTTGTAGATCCTCCCATCCCTCTGCTACTCCCCTCTCTTGTTTACTGTTAACCCTTTCCTGTCATGTGGGCCGCCACTTACAGCCCTGCAGGCCTCAGTTCCAGCCCTTCTGGAAAGTTGCCTGTGTGAATACAGCCTAAAGGGTACATTCACAGGGGGTAAAACCGCTCTGGAATGTCAGCTGATATGAGTAATTACAATGCTCTACCTCACCTGAGATACGTTCCCGCCCCATGTGAACGTCCCCTTGGGGCAGTTTCAGACGAGCGTATTGTAACACATCTGTAATACGGATGCACATTATGGATGTGTTACAGGTGACATTACAACCATATGTTATCAGTATTTGTCCAGTTTTTGTCTTTGTATCTTTTATTTTCTACTGGGCAAATACTGATCTTTATTTGCACAAAATAGAAAAGAATACAAAGGCAAAAACACTAAAAAAATAAGCCATGCTGTGTAAAAAAAAAAGCTGTGAAAAATACAGCCATGTGAACAGATGCATGGATTTACATTAGCTCCTTATTAAGGTCCACAAAACACAGACCAAATATGGAGCTAAAATATACTCGTCTGAAAGCAGCCTTAGGCTCCGTTCACACGGGGCAGTACGGTTGGAATTTTTGGAATTACAACCAAACTGCCCCGTGTGAATGGAGCCTAAGACCTCATTCAGACGAGCGTGGGTTACACGTTGTTACAACAGCGTGTAAACCACGCTTCTATAGCAACCAATAGATTACTATGTGAATGCTCACAGGATCTGCACTGGTAAAAAAGATAGGACAGCGAGTGCTGACTCGCCTGTCAGCTCCGTGCCTGACGCTATCCATGGTGCTGACCACAGATTCCTACGGGAGCCGCGGAAGCACTCTGCTCTCAGCACGGACATGTAAACGGGCTGCTCCTCGGAGCACGGAGCAGCTCATTCACCACAGATTTCCTGCATGTCAGCAGCATGGTTTACACGCTGTTGTAACAGCATGTAAACCACGCTCGTCTGAATGAGGCCTAAGGTTTCTCTTAGATGAGCCTTATTATTTGAACGAGCGAGTGACATCAACGCTAGCTCGTTCGCTTTCTTGCAGCCTGTTTAGACAGGCAGATACATTGTTGGCTTATTCAAACGAGAATCATTCAGTCTTTCACATTTGGCGTATAAGAGAATAAGAGGGACGGAATGAGTGTTGCTTAAACTGAACAATTAGTGAAGAACCCAACGATCATGTTTATGCCTGCATTTAATGAATGACGACCGAAAATTGAACGATTATCATTCGGCGGTCAAGTGTTGGCTCGTGTTTAGGCCTCTTTCACATGGGCACTGTCATTTTCGGCCGTCCGCAATGTGGCCGAAAATCAGATGAACCAAGTCCCGCTAAATCTCCTATTTTCGCACCTGTTTACGTGGCCGTGCTGCTAAGGTCTCCCCCCTTCCCTTTGCCGGCTGATAGCGGCAATAGAAGCTCCCATAGAAGCTTCTATGGGAGCTACGAGCAAAGAGAGGGGGAGGGACTTTAGCAAAGCAAGCCACTGCTAAACTCCCTTTCCCCTCCCTTTTCTGGCAGCTCTCATAGGCTCCTATAGGAGTCTATGGGAACGGCCAGAGTATTCCAGTGAAAGATACGACATGTCCTATCTTTTCAAGTCGTGCATAAAAGCAGCAGGTCGGAATGCGCACCATATGCGCTATCTTTTCTGGCTGGCCGATTTTACGCACCGGAAAATCGCCCATCTGATCAAATGCATTGAAATCCAATGATTTAGATGGTCGCGATTTTCAGATAGCATTTTATCATGGCACAATAGCTGCGCTAAAACGCTCGTGTGAAAGAGGCCTAAGGGCGCCCACCCACTGGCGTTTTTTTTCCGTGCGAAATTCGCAGCATTTTTTTCTCTGCAGGGGTCTATGGGACTTGTAATGTTAAAATCGCGATCGCGCAAAATCGCGATTTCGCGGTAAATTGCGATTTTGCGCGATCGCGATTTTAACATTACAAGTCCCATAGACCCCTGCAGAGAAAAAAATGCTGCGAATTTCGCAGGGAAAAAAAACGCCAGTGGGTGGGCGCCCTTAGGCTGAACAATTATCGGTCACCTTTGCTCGTTTGAACAATAATCATTCCGTCTTAACGCACCTTTTGACAGGCTTTCACTTAAGGCTTGGACTACGTCACTACTGCTATTTAAGGACATCATTTTGTGCTTATCTATCACTAATGACTACTCACAGCTCTACAAACGGACTGGACGGTACCCTTACCGGCCTCTGAAGAACACTCGCGTCCATGACAGTAAAGCAGGGAGCACTCCCACATTTAGGCCAATCATGTATAGGTGGTGCTTCCTTGTGGTAATGCGAAATTTGGTTTCATATACTCTGTCTGGGTATCACAAATTCCATTACAAAACCAAATCAAAGCGTGTCCTCAAAACCTCACATTTAATAAAAAATAACCAACAAACCGCAATAACAGATTGGAATATTGTTGTAAATGATCAAATGGCATCAAATGCTTAAAATGGGCTGAAAATGGCCCAGTACCCACGACGTATTGGTACTAGAAAGACTTGTCTCATCTACTCATATGCTTTGCAGGGCTCCAGATGGTGACCGAAGTAGTCGCCAATGCACTCAGAATTTTGCAAATAGGGACAAGATTTATTTTAGTCTTGTTGCCATTACCAACTAGTCCCACAACCGCGGGGCTGTAAGCAAAGAACAATCCTCTCCTCTGCATCCAGGCACATCTCCTAAATGACACACTGCCCAGCAGGAGCTGATGTCAGTTAACGTCAATGCAGAGTGCTACAGAGTTTTCTGAGCACCGGCCGCCAGCCTGACAGCTACGTACAAATATGAAGGGGGAGCTGGTGTGGCATCTGGCTGCAGTCCATGTCATAGGGTAGAGGAGAGCCTCGCTATAGACCCTGTGATGGTGAGGGTGGCATCTGGCTGCAGTCCGTGTCATGGGGTAGAGGGGTGCCTCGCTATTGACCCTGTGATGGTGAGGGTGGCATCTGGCTGCAGTCCATGTCATGGGGTAGAGGGGTGCCTCGCTACAGACCCTGTGAAGCTGAGAGTGGCATCTGGCTGCAGTCCATGTCATAGGGTAGAGGAGCGCCTCGCTATAGACCCTGTGATGGTGAGGGTGGCATCTGGCTGCAGTCCATGTCATGGGGTAGAGGGGCGCCTCGCTTTAGACCCTGTGATGGTGAGGATGGCATCTGGCTGCAGTCCATGTGATGGATGAGAGGGGCGCCTCGCTATAGACCCTGTGATGGTGAGGGTGGCATCTGGCTGCAGTCCATGTCATGGGGTGGAGGGGTGCCTCGCTACAGACCCTGTGAAGGTGAGGGTGGCATCTGGCTGCAGTCCATGTCATGGGGTAGAGGGGCGCCTCGCTATAGACCCTGTGATGGTGAGGGTGGCATCTGGCTGCAGTCTATGTCATAGGGTAGAGGGGCGCCTCGCTACAGACCCTGTGATGGTGGCATCTCGCTGCAGTCCATGTCATGGATGAGAGGGGCGCCTCGCTATAGACCCTGTGATGGTGAGGGTGGCATCAGGCTGCAGTCCATGTCATGGGGAGAGGGGCGCCTCGCTATAGATGCTGTGATGGGGGAGTGTGGCATCAGGCTACAGTCCAACTGCTGGGACCCACGAATACCAGAAACGGGTCTATTGAATGTTTCTGTATGAATGTAGTAGCGGTCACACTTGCACACTAAGGTCAATGGGAGCGCTGAAGATAGGAAAATTCTATTAAAGTTGGCTATGACTTAAAATTTCTTCATAGCCACTCCTGTCCTTCCTGTTTGTTGCTGACCAGAACATGTGACTCCTGCAGCCAATTACAAGCTGCAGCAGTGACCTTCTATAGCTAGTGATTGGCTGCACCAGTCACATGTCCTGGTCAGCAACAACCAAGAGGGACAAAGTGGTTGTGAAGCTATTTTAACTGGTGGGAAAACCCCTTTAACTACTTTATACTCCATGACATACAGTTACGTCATGGAGGTTCAGGGTTTGTATGAAGGGGGTCTGCGAACCAATCCGGCTCCATACAATGCAGGTGCCGGCTGCTTCTTACAGCTGACACCTGCCTGCAACAGCCGTGATCAGTACTCCTGCTGATAGCAGCTGTTAACCTTTAAATGCCACGGCCGCCTACTGAAAACCCCAAGGGTTGCCATTGCAGATTGCCTTACAGATTGTGGTATAATATAATACTATGGTATTACATCATACTGCAGGAGAGATCAAACCATCACAAATTCTTATCCCCTATGGAAACTAAAGAAAAGAATGTAAAAATCAGTTGTATTAAATATAAAAAAAAAATAAAATGTAATAAAAAACTAAAAAGAAACCTTTCCCCATATTTATAATAAAAAAATCTAAATAAAAAAAATGAAAAACATTTTTGGTATCCCTTCGTCCATAAAAGTCCAATCTATCAAAGTAATGCACTATTTTCCCAGACAGTAAATGTCAAAAAAACACACAAGATCATAACTGCACATTTTTGGTCGCCCTGTCTCCAAGAAAAAATGTGGGAAAAAGCAATCAAAAAGTCATATAAGTTTATATGTCATTTTTGCTGCAGTGTGTACAACCTACAAACTAGACCCTCCTCCCCCCAAAGATGGCGGAATTGCCCTTTTTTCTCCCATTTCACTCCACTTAGAATTTTTTAAAGAGTTTTTCAGTACATTATATGGTACATTACATACTACCATTGAAAAATACAACTTGTTCCACCAAAAAACAAGCCTAGACAGCTATGTTGATGGATAAATAAAAAAGAGTTATGACTTTTAACAGTGGGGCGGTAAAAGTGAAAATGAAAAAAAGAGGGGGACGCGCCTTCAAGGGGTTAAGTGCATCTCCTATAGATAGAGAATAACTTTCTACAATGTCAATACCCCTTTAAAACTAACAGCCTGCTCCACAGATGATTTGGTTATCACACTGGAATGGGAAGGATTATTACGTTGAGTTTAATAACTGGGAGGAATGTAAATCACTTACTAGTGGTGTTTTTCACGGTCACATCAAAGAGTCATTTTCTTTTCATCAGTGTCAACAAAAACCTTATAAAGTCCAGGGTGATTCAATGCTGCTGAACGATAAAACAAGGAAGAGCGGAGGAATACATTCTTGTAGCTACTACACTAGTGGGCACCAGAGCCTTATACCCTGTGCACTTAATCACTACTTTACGTTGGCGGTTACGGAAGACTGCTTTGAGCTTCCATTTTGATAACCGCTTAAATCCTCTTCTAATATCCTAATCAATGGGGAAAAAAGTAAAACCTAGGTTTTTGAAGTTCAACATGATGTACTGCCATGACTTTGATAAGAAAAGCGAATACCCTTAATCATTTCAATTTTCAACATCAAAGGCCCAACGTGAGTTAATGTGGAAATAAAATTTCTTAATTTAGCTCTAAGCAGCATAAAACCTGGAGGTGTGAGCTGTAGTTCTTTGTTATGAGGGGATGACTCATCCCGTCAGCATCGTCTTTTATGTCTAACACAATGCCTTTCCATTGATAGGACAGAGGGAGGTATATTGTGTGTGACAATGTCTATACGTTTCCTAGCTCCCCTCACCATGTGTAGAAGAAGCAAAGCACAACAAAACTTTTAGGCTCAGCTCACATCTGCGTTAGGGCTTCAGTCATAATTCCGTTTGTCTGTCCGTTTCTGGAGCAGAGGAACAGAAATAAGCTGGAACAAAAGGGATCCGTTTTTTGACTCGGCGGGCCCTGCTTTTAGGCAGGGCCCGCCAAGTCAAAATTGGGTTGGAAGACATTCTTACTCCTATATTGGTGTTTCCCAAGTGCTGGTGTCTTAATTTATGTATATGTTGGTCCATTGTAGACATTAATCCCATCAAGGTTTGACATGTTGGTGACATCCGTGAGGGTGGCCGTAATTACGCCCTGCATGAAAGTAACAAAAGCATGTCTGTTGCCAAAAGCATTGACATCTTTCAGTAATACAAAGTAAATACACCCCAAGAAGAAAATGGAGGCTATATTTTAAGCAGTACCGGTATAATCTTTCTGTTTGAATACCACATATAGAAGCTGGACATAATGTAGAGAAGGAACTCAACTTGACCCAACTTGACATGTAGCCTCTGTTTCTCTTTTTTTATTCTATTTCTCATTCCACAAGGAACAGCCAAGTTTACTCCATGTGCTCCATAAGGGCCCATTTACACTGAAAAAGGATCGCTCAAACGACAGTTTGAGTGACAGTTTTGGGCAATGATCTTTGCATAACTCTAAGTAGCTAATCAGCTACTAAAGAGTTAATGCAGGCAGAGCAGGATACCACTGCGATCTCTACAAGAACAAGGCAGCTGTTTTGCATATGCAAACAGCTGCATTGTTTTCCACGCTTTCAGCTGGTGTCCCGCTGAGAACTGCCAGCGGGATACTAGCTGAGAGAATCTTAGCAGCGCTGCCAGCTGAAATATCTGCCTGCACCGCTGAAAAAGAGGCATTGCTCATTTCTAGAAAACTCGAAATGAGCAATGAACCAACAGTGCACGAAAAGTGCATGATGCGCAGGTGTTTAGACGCAACGGTTAACTCTCAAAAGACGACTTTTGAGTGAATTTTGAGTGATAATTGTTGTGTCTAAACGTAGAGGTGTCTGGCAGCAGCTTTTTCTCTTCCCCTTTGAGAACACATGCATGCTCAGCTTGATTGAACTTGCATTTCTATGGGAGGGGGGGTGTGAAAAGTATCCATCAGTCAACCGATCTCTAAGGTATAAGGCCAGCTTTAGTTGCATCTTTTGACTTATTGCCATTGTACACATGGGACACAAATCAGAAGGTGTATTGGTGAATCAACTCATAGGAAACAAATGCTTGAAACAAGTGATTGGGGTTGTCTTCTTCTGAATATTTGCCATCCTGTTGCATTTTGGGCCCATTACTATGTCAGAGCCATGGCCCACCAGAAGGTCCTGTAGTAGTCTGGCTGTTTGGTCCATTGCTGATATGAATAGGTGTTATGCCTAAGTCAAAGCTTGTTCTGACCGAAGGAATATCAGGCCATGCTCTCCATCATTATACAACTGACCCGGAGGGTGCATCCACATTAGAATGTCCAACAGTTCCTCTTTGTGTGGACGTATCGTAAATGTTTCTCATGTCACAATACGTATTATTGAAGACATGGAAGGAAAGGTTTGCACAGAATCCTATATAAAGCAAAGCTTTCAACGAGCAAAACTTTTTTAAAGCCGAACTTGGGCTTTGCAGGCATCTGGCAGCTTAGTCACACCTTCATTAACTAATTGCTACCATGAAGAAGGGTCGTCGTTCTTCTCTTTCCACGGTGAAGCCTCTTTCATTATAATGGAACTCAGCAGTGGCTAAAGGGATGTCACTCATTTTCTTGGCAGGGGTTTTATACACTCGAACCATAAATTATATTTCATGTTGGCAAGAAAGCCTCTTTAAAGAAACATAACTCAGCTTCATAGCTACTACCAATGCAGTATTAACATATACTGTATTTAGTATATTCTCTCTGCATACTCATTGAGACATGATCAAGAAGTGCTAATGGAACTACTCAATGAATGCAATACGTCAGTGTGAGTCCCAACTACGAATGTTACTGTTTCTTAGACTGTGCAAAGAGCATGGCCATGTCAAAAAGTTATTAACTGGCTGAAGACACTACTAGGGTGATTGACAAGAGCTAATTGGGATAAATTAGTTATGTTCAATGGGTTTTATCTGGAGAATGGGCAACAAAGAAGGGCTGTGACGAGCAAGAATAGCTGACAGCAAGATGGGAAACTAAGAGTAAACTCTGGTATAATCATGAAAACTAACATAGGCATAAAAAGAGGAACATGTATCCCTCTTGCAATAAAGTTGGATCCATATCTTGAATCTGGAACATGGGAGATGTGCCTGGGGTATGTCGCTAGAGGTAGATAATAAATGAGACCCCAGAGAAAAGACTTGGAGACTGGATAAATGGGGGATTGAACCAGCTATTTCCTAAGAGAGAAACATTCAGCGTTACCACCATCTGTTTTACCGTAACCAGAGCTAGATCAAAGCTGACTACCAAAAATGCACAGGCTAATGTATATTGTACCTGCGGGGGGGGGGGGGGGGGGGGGGAAATCACACTCTACAAGAAAGCAGGCATTGGGCCGAATACATAAAAACTATTTACTGAAAGGGAATGTGTCATCGAAATATTTCCTACTGTATGAATCACGTTTTCATGCTAAATTTATCTTTTTAAGAATATGTGGTGTTATAAATTTTCATTGTCACGATTTATATTTAAGGAGAAATTCTAAAAAAATCAATTTTTCACACTGAGCACTAAGCCTAATAACAGTCTGACACTTCCTGACCTGTAAAGCTGTCATCTCATTATCAATACAGACAGGATTACAATGAAATATTATATATATATATATATATATATATATATATATATATAGGGGTGCGCTACAGAGGATGGCCTGTAGCAGGCAACAGACGATCAGTCTGGTGCTTGAGGCAAGAGGAAAAGCACCCACAGGTGTGGTCAGCAAGATAAAAAAGGTGTGTTCCTGCTGCAGTGAGAGTGTTTGGCTGAGAGAGCCAGAAAGACAGCTCAGTGGAGCTGGGAGGGCTGCTAGCCAAGGGTCTGGTGCAGACCAAGAAAGCCAGAGGTTGACAGGGTGACGCCCCTAACCTCAACACCTGGGAGAGGTGTGTGTGTGTGTGTGTCTGGGAGAGCCAGACTGCAATTGAAAAGGAACTCCTGTTGTATGCAGAGATGGACGCTGTAGGAAAAAGGAACTGCTGTTGTATGCAGAGAGAGACGCTGTGGACTCAATGAGCTACGTGGTTCCAGTAGGACCCTTGGGGGACGCCCGCCCTCCGACTGGGGTCCGGAGATACTAAGGACTAGCTGTGCTCTGGACAACCACAGGTCTGTGAAAACCAATGGACTTATTGCTGTTTCCTTCAACCCTGTGGAGGATTACATTGAAGGGACTTTGACAGGACATTGAGGGGACTTTAAGAAGGACTTTGTGTTGCAAAAGTTGTTATTCTGGAGACCCAGTCATTTATGTTTCTGATAAAGCTTATGTGTGAATAAATGAGAAAAGGAAAGAAGTATATGGTTTTGCCATCTACAATAGGTGATGGTCACTGTACACCTCCTCCCCCTCCCTGCAGAATAACCTTTGCACAGGTCACAAAACATGCACACAACACTCCAGCATAGAAGTCAATTGGTATCAAATCTACTATGCCTTTGCCGTAAGAAGTTGCTGTAGAGCATATTTCTAAATGCTACTGACAGCAGCTCAGGCAAGATGGCAGCAATACAGTCATGTGCAGAGAGTAGAAGAATAAAAATCTACAATCAGAAAATAAAAACAAATTATAAAATGAAAAATGTTTCACTATCTGGTTGTAATTAGCCAAAAATAAAGAAATAAAGGTGATACATTCCCTTTAAAATGGGTGTCTCCGTAGGACTATCCCAATCCATATGTAATATTAGGGCTTATGGAAGTCAGAGAGGGCCATCCCTGCTTACGACCGTTGTGGCAGACCTCACCTATCCTTCTACAATAGCTGAATAACCGGCATGTGATTCCACATTTCTCCTGCTGTGGGCGCTGCAGGGGAAGTGAGTGGCTGGCCGTGCCTTACCAAATGATAATAGCAGATCGTTGTGGGAGAGAGAAGCCAGATTTACTGGAGAGATGCAAGATAACGTAGCGATCATGGGAGCAGACATACTGCTAAACTTTCAGCCACTAAGGCTGCCTGTCCACGGGCATTGCGATATCCCGCGGTGGATCTCCGCCGTGGGAGCCGCCGCTGTGGAGCAGGAGACAGCTGACGGTTCTCCGCACTGAGCCTATCTGACAGACTCACCACGGAGAATCGCAGCAATTCGTAACCAATGAAAATCCTCACCACGGAGAGTCCCCTGCCACTGCTATCACAGCAGTGGCAGAGGATCGCAGGCATCTCCCACTGATTTCAATCAATGGGAGAAGATCACTATCTCCTGCCGCGGCTGTGACAGCCACAGCAGGGGATTCCTTCAGCCCTGCAGGGATGGGAAGCTGTTTCCCTGCGGAAACGCCTCGCTTCGAGGGCTTCAGAAGGATTGCGAGAGCGATATCGGGGGTGTCAATCACATCCCAATATCGCTCTTGCCAGTGTGCAGCAGCCCTTACTGATTTCCTTCATCAGTCACATTCACATACACACATGTAATACACACTATTGTATAAAAGGCGGTGATGTATAGCACAAAGGTATAAAAGCGCCAGCAAGGGAACATCTTGCCTTAATTTTAATGTGTATTTGTGGGTATAGACTGTTCACAGTCCAATGCTTGATTCATTCTTTGGTGGCAATGTAAGTGTGTCAGAATAAGATTGCGAGGCCAGCCACTGTACAAAGGACTAATAAATGTTGTATGGGTGCACTTTCATTTGATGATATGACTGCGGGTATGAATAAGGCTCCTGAGCTTGCAGCGCAGATACCTGCAGTCTCCCCATTGCTTGGAATCATTCTACGTTCAAGTCATTATAGGCAATTCTGCTGACAACCTCTCCCTCCAGCCGACTGCTGCACAAGTCCATGACCCCGTCCTCCAACTCATTTCCTTATGAAAATACATTCAATGACTGTATTTTACCAGAAATTACAATTATCTTTATTGTCTATTCTGGCAGGCATAAATAAGAGAGGAGGCACGATGAACAAACACGCCTTGGCTTGTCCTATCCTTTTAACATTTGCCAGTGGCATTTCATACAAAGAGAAAAATGACTTAGCAGGTTTTCAAGAACAAAAGACAATTGCCTTCTCTAATGTGAAGCCATAGACTGAGACCTGACTGTACAGATGTAGCGGGAATCAATTTTGTCAATGCAGTAAGCTGAATTTGTCATTTGGCCCATAATGTTATCTGCTGCCCAAGACTTACCCCGTCAAAATCAGCTGATTGCCGTGGGTGCCGAGAGCAGGAGCCAGGGAAATCGTCTGCCCCAAGTCCAGCAGTCTAGAAGGGTTGGGCAAGTTGGCCATGCACAAACGGTATGCAGTTAAATCGCTTTGCCCCTTTGATTCTGATCAGCGTGCCATGGAAAGCTGATCGTGGGCTGTATTGGCGTTCCATATGCCCGTTCAGCACTTGTTCTGCTCTCCAACGAGAGCCGATCAGAATCAAGGGGCACATCACTCCGCTGAGCGCTTCTGCCACCTCGTTTGAGCTTTTTGTCTACCAATAAGAGCTTCTAACATCACAATGACATGTCAGGAGTTTCTGAAAAGATAGTTCCTCTTTAAAGGGGTTGTCCCAAAAAATTTAGTTAGCAACATTTACAGAATAAGAAATAAACAGCTGATTATTGGGGTCCGGCCGCTGGAAGGCTCACTGACTGGGAGAATGGGGTCCAGGCTATCCCCAAACACTGGTTGTATATACTCGGCTATCTCTGGCGGTCCTATTGAAGTGAATGGAGCACGTATGACCATGACTCCATTCAATTGGGGTCTCTCTAGGATGCTCCGTTCAGCCAAATAAAGGGGGTGCCAGCAGTTGGATCCCCAACAATCAGGTAGTTATCCCTAGTTGTTATTAGCCACCTCACTACAGTATTTAACCCCTCTCGTTCTTCTGGTATCTTTCCCTCCTCTTTTAAACATGCTGTCATATCCCCATTACCAAGAAAAAAAAATGTCTTCAGCTGTCTTCTGCTGCAAACGATTGAGTTGTCTCCTGTCCCAGTTAGGCAGCCTATCCACGGGCGTTGCGATATCCTGCGGCAACATCTCTGCCGTGGAAGCGCCGCCGGGGAGCAGGAGCCAGGTGACGGATCTCCGCGGTGAGCCTGTCTGCCTATCTGCTACGATATTCCATCCGCGAACGGAGAATCGCTATGATTCTCCGCTCGTGGACAGGGGGGCTGCGCTTTCCATAGCAACGCTATGGAAAGCGTTCACTGCGTTCCCCGTGGCCAGAATATCGCCGCGGGGAATGCAGTGAAAATTCGCCTGTGAACAGAAGCCCTTACAGGAGTTTGTAGATGAAGGGGAGATTAGAGACAACTCAATGGTTTGCAGCAGATGACAACTCAATAGTTCAAACTCCTGATAAGCTCTCTCACATAACTCTCTTCTTATTTTCGCACTCCAGATGCTACAAAAAATACTCTTAGTAAAGTGTCAAATGATCTCTTGTTGATTAAATCTAGTGGCGACCGCCATCTACTGATTCTTGCATTCACACGAGCATGTGCATGTGCATACATAGGTGCGCACAAAGCCGTGAGTCCACGTACGTGCAAAAACACGCGCGACTGCAGGTACGTGCCCATTGCCTTCAATGGGGCTGCGGCTGCTGCCCGGAGCCCCATTAAAAGCAAAGGCTGCCAGCAACCCCTGCAGTGATTCTCGAGGAAGGGCTTTAACCCTTTCCAATCCACTGTCTGACCTCTGAAGACATTATGATTTAAGGCTGTACAGCTCCGATGTTGGAAGACATCCGTCGGGGTTCTCTTACTGTATATTGCCAGCCTCTCTGCTGTTGGAGCCTATCCAACGTGTCACCTCATGCAGTACTTTAGCCAGCATATAGCGCTGTTGTATAACGGAAGAACAAGAGTAAGCCCCCTAGGAAAACCAGGATACAAATTGGATTGGAAAGGGTTAAATATAAGCCCTTCTCTGCCGCTGCCGTTGCTCAGGCGCGTCTTCCCGCTGGTTATCCCTGCACTGCTGTGAGGTTGTTTCAGCAGGGCGGTATCTGATCGGCTGAGCACTCAGTCAATCATAGGCAGCGCTCGGCCATTCAATGAATGACAGCTGAGCGCTGCCTGTGATTGGTCACAGCGCTCAGCCAATCACAGGCAGCGCTCGGCCATTCATTGGTTACACTGTATCAAGCATTGCTAAGTGACGTTCATATCAATCATCAGTTTGACTCTTGCCAGGTCCCCAAACGTGAAAGACCAAACCGTGGACGGCGAACAGTTCAAGCTGAATCCTCGGCTTGACAGTTCTTAAAATATTTACAACCATCTTTCCAAACATTTCCTGTCTGCCTGGCAAACATCGTGTCAATCTAGTATATACTTGTATATATACATGAAGCTGGACATTGTCACACCTGTGTATGTTGTCTACATCGCCGGATACATTTAGCTGATTATGATACTCAGTGAAAACACAACTTATATTAGCATGAGCTTTATTTTATGAATAAGTAGTTTAATGTATACGATGATTTAGAACGTCTAAAAAGAACCTTCATTAGTTGTCCATGTCTCCTTCAGGCCTTCTGAGGACCAAGCCTTAGCTCTGCCTCACAGCCTAGGATACCCATCTGATTTTCTGAAGTCCCCACTGTCTGCTCACACCCTTTCTATCACCCTCTGATCTTTGGTTGCACACAGTTCGGCGATTTTCCTCTTTTTGTTTCCTGAATTGCTCATCATGACCATGGCTACACAAACATTCCTATGCTAGAAGACTATTTGCATTCTACTGTGTACACATGAGCCCGGATCTACTCAATAACGGCTCCACTAATATTCTGCTCACATCTGCGTTCGGCTACATCCACACGGGCGAGCATGATATTGGGCTGAGAAACTCAGCCCAATATTGCACTTGCCATCGTGTGTTCTTCATGTCGATGCAAGGGGGGAAAAAAATCATGTGGATGGAGTTCATATTTGAGTCTCGCCCGTGTGAATGTAGCCTTATTCGGGGGATCTGGTAATATTATAATAGTGTAGTCTGCAGGGCTATTCTTGCTGTCAAAAATACCTGAATCCAGATGGAAATCTGACGGCGCTCATTACAGGTCAAGGGGCTTTTTCATACAGTTGTCAGGGCTTCATGACGCCCCGATGCTCATGGTAACAGTCTTAGAACTTCACTTTATACACTATAGAAAGAGTGGACATCAGTCTTAAAGCAAACCTGTCACGCAAAAATTTGTATTGAAGCCACCACCATAGTGTAAACGACAACATCTGTAAAGCGAAAAGAAGCTATTCACTATAAACTGAAAATCTTACCTAAATGTAAGCGCACAATTATGCAAATGCAGTGCATTGAGTCAAAGAGGTGGTGCTATCACCGCTACGAGTCAGGATGTCACATAGAAAATCTGACCTCTTCAGGCTCCCGCCACCACCCCTTTTATGAAGACATCAGCACTCGTAGCACTGATATCTTGCCTACACACCATGTGCACCTCTGGCTGCGTCTTCCCTGTCCATGTGCTGTAATGTGAAGAGGTATACACCTGAACTGCACCGGCGCACTAGGTATGAAGATGCAGCGTCGCATGGTGTGTATGCTAGATTTCATCGCTATGATCACTGATGTCTTCACAAAAGGGGGTGGCGGCGAGTGCCTGTGATGTCCTGACTCAGAGTAATGATGGTGCTGCCACTTTGACTCAAGGTGGCCCATTTGCATAACGGGCAGGCTACATATAAACCTAACCTAAACCTAAACCCTAACCCTAACCCTAACCCCGTGCTGCTTAAGTGTAGTGTGTAGTGCACGGCTGCTGAAGGCAAGCCGCGTGCACGCTGTGTAGTCACGTGGTGCCGAAGAGCCAATCAGGTGGCTCTAATCAGCAGCTCTGCTGAGCTGCGGCTGAGATCCTAAATATGCGCTGGGTAAATAAAATAAGACATTCTCCGAAAACTCCTGTCCCTTGTGGTATGACCCATCTGGCTGCTGTAATGCTTATCTCTGAATGGTCGCCCCCATATTCATGCCCAGACCATAGAACGTTCCTTTGAAGGATGAGATACATCCATGCATTACACAGACAACTAACTGTAAGAGCTTAAACGGACAAACGCGTGCGCAAATACGCTACGGAATGTATTTGCACATGAGCTAGTTCAAAGTCTCCATCGATGTGGCTGTTCAGACCCGATGCTTTTACGCATGCCCAAAAAAAGAAGCAGAAAGATAGAGCAGGACAATTGTTTTCTCACACGTATAAAAAATATGTGCAAGAAACGCCCTCTGGAGAACAAATCCATTGAGATGAATGACTTTGCTTCGTCGCATTTTGAGGGCGTGATTTTCATGTGTGGACAAATCTCCACAAACACGTTTATCTGTTTAAGCCCTAATACCGCAGCTACATGTGGAGGAAATGATCCCCTGATACACAACAAGCTATGCTACATCTGTTCAGCATACCCATTACCTAGAAAGGGTTAAACTGCCAGGAAAGGTTATTAGCGGCTCAGTTCACTGGACTGGAGCTTCCTTAAGCTCATTAACAGACTATTCCTTAGGTGAAGCGGAGACAACCTGTAAGGTCATTCAGTGTTACTGACAGCGGCACCCAGGAAACTTTTCACCTACTTGCCAGGAGATAACAAGCAGAGAAGTTCTAATATGCACAGGAGAGAGTATAACACATCCCAGACATTATACATGCATCCCCGAAATACATCAACACTTCTGGCGCTTCGTTCACGCTTACATCACTGCCAAACAGAAATGAATGACGCATCTAATAGCGAGGTGTGCAAATTATTTATTTTGCTAATTGATATAGCACATACATATTCTGCAGCACTATACACACACACACTATATATATATATAGGGGTGATCTGGCAGGACATAGTAAAATGGATGTGCTATAAGGGCGTTGTGAGTCCATGGAGAGGAGGTTCTGTGTCCACTCTCTATCAGCCACAGCAGAAAGCCGTTACGAAGAGCAACCATTGAGTTATCTTGGCCAACAGATGGACTCTTCGTTACGCAAGCGTCCGACACTGCTGTTTGCTTGGCGCACCAAACGTTTGGCACCTTACGCTATTTGCACAGAGCATTAAAAATTTTTGACCACTAGGCGACGCAAAAAGTGGAGGTGCGCTACCATGATAACGCTGGCGCTGACTAGATCTGCATTTGGAGACTGACAGTGGTTGATCAACCACCACTAATGGTAACCATTACAGCAGCCATACTGTTCGGGACTTTAAAAAACATGTCATATCAGGGCTCAACTAGAGCGTAAGTTTTACCTCTTGTTTTTTTTCCCCCTATGTTCTTATTCTATTGACTGCAATACAAAAATAAAGGCCTTTTCCCCTGCAGTTGTACTTCCGGGGGGAAATTAATAATCAAGGCCTAATTAGCAATAACTATTAGGCCCCCCTCACACAGGCACTTTTACCACAATTAGTGTGCCGCTTTGAGCACCGTGCTAATCGCGGTACAACGCTTCCACTGTTTTCCATGGGACCACTCACACAGGCGCAGACAGCCAACCGATCACGGAGCTGAATTGTCGAGCAATATGTGTTCCATTTTTGAGTGTTTCAGCATTTTTGAACGCATCGAAATAAATAGGTGGAGTTTTCAGCGCTGCTGAAAACATGGCACGACTTGGTGCTGCGTTTTTGACAGCGCTAAATGCTCTAGCTACACTACGTGGAAAGCAAAAAAAGGATCACTCCTCTAGCAGGCGCCATCCGGCTCCCTGCCGCTGCTCTCCGGCTTTCCTGCAAACTTCGGTGAAGTTGTCAGCCTCCGACAGACCATCTCTGCTGGCAACAGGGTTGAAAACCTGGATTCCAGCAAAAGATTGCTCTGATTGGTCCTAGAGCACTTGCTCAGCCAATCAGAGCCAGAGCTCAATGCACCAATCACAGTCATTCATTGAAGGTGTGACATGTTAGTAATGTTTGTGCAGACCTGCATGAATGTAACACTGTGTTTTGTAGAACCTAATATAGAGCAATATTTTTCATATGTTTTAAAAATGCAGCATGGCCTATTTTTGTCTGTTTTTGCATTCGTTGGTATCATTTTCTATAGCGCAAATACAGATCAATATTTGTCTTGTGGAAAATATAGCCAATGACCGCAAATACAGATGAAACAATGATGAAATACTGACAACATACTGTTAACGTCATCTATACCACATCCGTATTACGGATCGCTAGTACGGACATGCTACAATACAATTGACTGAAACTGGCCTTTTAAAAGTTTTCTAAATTAGTTTGTAGGCTTACTGTTGCCCTCATCCACTCCCGGCTCGATTATTGCAACTCGTTGCTGATCGGCCTCCCCTGCACCAGACTCTACCCTCTCCAATCCATCCTGAATGCGGCAGCCAGGCTCATCTTCCTGTCCAGCCGCTACTCGGACGCTTCTGCCCTGTACCAGTCACTGCACTGGCTGCCCGTTAAATACAGAATTCAATTTAAACTCTCTACCTTCATCCACAAAGCCCTCCACAGCGCAGCGCCCCCCTATATCGCCTCCCTCATCTCAATCCATCACCCAGCCCGGGCTCTCCGCTCTGTTAACAGAACCAGACTGAGCGCCCCTTTAATTTGAACTTCTCATTCCCGCCTTCAAGACTTCTCCAGAGCAGCAGCAGTCCTCTGGAACGCACTACCAAAGACTACCCGGGCAATCCAGGACTTGCAGAACTTCAGGCGTGCTCTAAAAACACACCTCTTCAGGGAGGCATACCGCATTCCCTAAACAAAACCCTCTGTACTCCGCCTGATAACATGCTCCCTGACCTACTGACTGCAATCCCTGCTAGCCATCATAAACCGCTCCTGCAGTCATACCGATTCTGCCGTCACACGGCTAAATGTCTGACCATTGTCTATGTGTATAGCATCGCTCACTCTCCACCTCGCCATACAGTGCACATCTCCAGCCCTTTACCTTCTGTATCACCCCATTACTTGTAGTATGTAAGCTCGTTGGAGCAGGACCCTCACCCCTATTGTTTCCATCAACTAATTACTATGTAACTGTGGTTCTAAAATTTTTATCTTTCTGTATTCCCCCTGTCTATGTAAGCGCTGCGGAATATGTTGGCGCTATACAAATAAAGATTATTATTATTATCATCCAAACATTATAAAATCCAAATAAATACAGTCAACGCCTTCGAAGGTATAACACTAACATACAGCATCGGCCAACTGCTGTAAGTGTGGTCATCTGCAGTATGTAACAACCTGCATGAAAACAAAGCTGCACGCAGCTACAAAGGGACAATGCTGAGAAATAATCTGAAAGCCGTAGATTTTTGTGACCGATTGAATCTCAAGATGTCACAGACTTCAAGAATCTTGCTGTTTGATCTTTTCACCTACCCACCTAGACATCATGCGCGGCACAGTTGCCTGTTGTATCTGCGCTCTCCTGGGAAACAGACAGGGGCCCGGACTGAATCCTATTAGCTGGAGATGACAACATGATGTATAACATAACACTCTAATTCTAAAGCACAGCTCCATAATGAATTAGACATGCCCTGGATGGGACCCACTTAGCCGCAGTGGAGGAAAGGCAGCAGGCGCATACAAGAAGGGGGGAGACAAAAGAATTAGAAACAAATGAAAGTGACAGAAATGCTGGACGTCTTATCTATTGTTCCACCGTCTAACATCTATTTTAGACTAGAAATATATTATGTTTCTACATTATCACAATTCTGCATTGTAGCCAGTTGAAAAAGCAACAATTTAAGTACATCTACACACAATGAATATAATTTACATATGCTCAGGAGTTTGCTTGTTAGAGCAGCAGCTTGTACCCCAGAGATGCTCTTTCTACTGTAACTGGAGTAATTTGCAACCTTAAGCTAGCCGTATAGGAGGGTACTGGGAACTGTCTTTGGTCACTTAATCACCCAACTCAAATACACTTCTCTATTGTCTCATCCACATCTTCACCTCTGTGCCTATTGGAGGAGTTTTATCAATGTATCTATGCAATCTTTTGCATAGCTTGCCATAATTCACCTCTGGAGAGCGGAAACCATCCCACACGAGACTATTTATCACAGGAAGGCTTATCCTCCCTGCTCATCCCCACACACTGAAAGAGGGAGAGCCGGCCCATCCACCCCTGTGGCCATCGTTTCATAGCAATGGCTGTTTGCCACGTCCATATTTCCCGCTGGATATAGAGAGGAGACCGATAAGGCTCCTCGCTCTTCCCTCAAGTAGTGAGCGCAGATAGGTGGAGATGATGTCTGCCGGTGGAGCTTTACCTATCAGCACTTACCAAGTCTCATAACAGGGAGCTGCAGCATTATATTTCATAAAGTTTGCCCTCCCCAAAAGAGACAACCAATTTTGGTTGGGAATCCTATGGAAGGCACAATGGAAAACTTAAAAAAATAAAATAAAAAGTTTGTTTTCTATCAGCTGGTGGCCGCCTCTCTGCTTTATGCTGCCCTAGGCATGGGCCCTCCAGTGCCTAGTGTAAAATAAGGTCCCGCTTGCGCCCCTTTCCTGATACTTAGGACTATTTCTAAAAAGGAGGCTGCAGCTTCTGAGACACACATAGTGTAAGGCCTCATGTCCACTAGCGAAATGGAATTGCGGATTCCGCTGCGGATTTTGCCCATAGGGAATCATTGGCCATCCGCGGTCCATTAGATTGATTTTTGCACCCGTGGATGGCATTTTAAAAGAATTGCGTTTTTCACGCGCGTGAGAAAAAACGCGGCATGCTCCATTTTGCCGTGGATTCCGTGCGGATCGGCAACATTGCTATCACATTGAAAAAAAATACCATTTACAGCAAATCCGCGCAGAATCGATTGTATTTTTCGAGTGGATATGAGGCCTAACTCATTTAATGTCAATCTCTACAAACTTATTGGAAAAGAATAAGCACACCAGATGCAACCAGATGTTGTTTTTACCCCACACCACATTTATCAACTGCCCTGGGTAGAGATACTAGCAAACCACTCGTATGGAGTGCCAGCATTAATAAAACTCCCCCATAGTGCAGCTCAATCCCAAACCCTTAGAACATCCAGATGGTCACTGCCAAGTAGGAATGCAAGGTTTACTTCTTAGTTCAATTTATCAAAGTAGCAAAAGCGGATCGTACACGACTCATCGATGTCAAGAATCGTTCTGCGAACAGGAGGTGTGCAGTCATGCTAATTGCAGACAAATACAGTTCTGGTGTCCAACTAACGTGTCTGAAAGCACAACTCCTGAGTCCCTGGCACAGATGGACCATAACAGCAGTTGACCAGTTCCAATGTCCGTTGCTGTACAAGATAAGAAAAACAGACAAAACTCCAATGTGCAAAAGGTAACAAAGTTTGGATCACTGAGCATTGGAAAACCATCGGCTGGTTAGATGAATCCAGATTTCAGTTGCACCCTGATGGGAAGGTGAGAATTTGGTGCAAGCAGCATGAATCGCTGAACCCTTCCTGTCGGGTATCAACAGTTCAGGATGATGATGGTATCGTAATGATGTGGGGAATGTTTTCTTGCCACACCTTATGTCTTCTGACACCCGTGGATGGATGAAACAATAAATTGCTATGGGTCCGAAGGCTAAAGAAGATCCAATAAAGTGTCCATCCAGTGTAAGTCCAACGAGCAGCAATTTTATTTCTGAAGTTGCTACTCAGGTTTCTTCGTTACGCTTCCGAATAAATAATATATAAAATAATGTGAGATACTGGTGGCTCTAGTTGTATAATTCCACACTGGCGTTGATTAATGTATAGTAAGATTATTTTGCCGATCACCAATTTGTTGAAAAAAAAGCACAAAAAAAGGTGCACAGTTACCGTATATTTTTGTTAACAGTTTCCTCTAGTCCTGAGTTTTCCTGAAAAATTTCCTGTGACATCTGTTCCTCCCGCGTTCTGCAACCTCTGTGATTTTATTCCAACTGTTCTTTAACCTGCCGCTGACCTTGAGCAGGTGTGCGGGTTATTGAAAAACGAGGGGCAGCAGAGCAGGCACAAGTCTCACGGAGTCTGCCACACGTGCGCTCCTCCCCCACCACAGACCTGCATCTGCTTCTTCCTAACTGCCCCGCATTCCTCCATAATAATAACATTAAAGCATAAGCAGGGAAGTCTCCGAAGCTTGTCAAGTAAGAGACTTTCTCTTCTGACTCTTTGTTCCCCTATGTTTTTCACTCTGCATTAAGAAACTTGCAGGTATATGGGAGCCACATCATCAAACAATGCAGTAATACACAAAACACAACATAATATAATGTATAGCATTATATAACATGGGGAAATCTATGCTTTAATTTCATCCTGTACCCCCATCTACCTTCTTTCCAAGGCTACAACAGCATATTGGAAATGTAAGCAACGTACATCCACATTGTACTGTACATTCATTTATGCAGCGTATGTAACATTAAATATTTTGTAATTGTTCCCAGCAAGAGAAGCCAAGTAATCTTGTAGATATGGTACCTTTTAATGGCTAACAAAAATACATGATGTTATTGCGAGCTTTCGAACCTCTCAGGATTCTTCCTCAGGCATAATTTTTTCATTAAATATTCTGCAGCGCTCTACAGCAATTCTTACAGGGTACTTTAGGACTTTTAATATCGATGACCTGTCCTCAGGATAGATCATTATCAGTAGATCAGCGAGGATCCTCGCTGATCCTTCAGCCCACTGTCAGTGCTGCAGGGCTGGACATCCAGATCACTGGTCAGGACCGGAAGTGTAAAATCAATGGGAGCAATGTCTTCTATTACACTTCTGTCTCTGACCACTAATACGGACATCTGGACCCACTGCACTGACAGTGGCCAGAGGATCAGTTGACCGTCTGGAATCCTGAGCAGCAGACCTATGCCGATCAACTACTGATGATCTTTCCTGAAAGTGGGTCATCAGTAGTAAAAGTCTTGGAATACCCCTCAGATCAGTCTCAGCCTCCAATCTAATGTCTCTCCTATTTCAAGCACACTTATGTTACGGTCAGTTTCATAGGAAGCCAAGTTATCAATATCATCAGTATGATTTTGTAGTGTTGAATGAAACCCAAGAAAATGCATGGAGAACATACCAACTCTATGCAGACTTCATGCAAGTTCCTTGGTCAGATTTCAACCCGGGACGCCAGTGCTACAAGGAAACACTGCTATCCTCTGAGTTAAGATAGCTTGAGCAACTATTGCTCTGGTAGTCGCTCAGAAAAGTCGTTGAAGTGTACGACTTTTACACAGAGCGATGATTGTTCATTAGGGGGTCTCTATTCAAATTCCTTCACAAGTTACTCAAATACAAATGACTTATGATCAACCATTAACTATTTTTTTAATTTACTGAAATGAAATGACTAGCGACTAGAGTTGAGCGAACATACTCTGCTGAGCTTGATGCTCGATCGAGTATTAGCGTACTCGATGGTGCTCGTTACTCGAGCGAGCATCAAGCCGTGTTCGACCCCGCCCCAGTTTTTGTCTCCTCCCCACTGTGATGTGCCTGTTTTGGCCCAGTGTCCCACATACAAAAATACTCGAATCTCCCATTGTAGTCAATGGGGTTCGTTACTCGAGTAGAGCTCTCAAATTTTACGAAAAGCTCGACTCGAATAACGCGCACCTGAGCATTTGGGTGCTCACTCATCTCTACTAGCGACCTATTGCTTGGAACCCTGTCGGTGGCCATGGTTATAGGTAAAGTCCCCTGGTGCAAGCCCCGAGTCATGACTGACTCCCTGGGTGATGTCACACCGTGACGTTTTCTTGGCAGACTGTTTTTGTGGGGTGGTTTGCCATTGCCTTTCCCAGTCATCTTTTACCCCCCAGCAAGCTGGGTGCTCATTTTATTGACCTCAGAAGGATGGAAGGCTGAGTCAACCTTGAGGTGGCAACCTGAACCACGCATTGATTGAACCTGCAACCTTCAGGTCGTGAGCGAGAGCTTAGGACTGTATTTCTGCTGCCCTAAAACTCTGTGCCACAGGAGGCTCCCTGGCCATGATTATACTGAACGACTATCGTTTAAATTCACTCCTTCGAGTGATTATTTAGCTGATAGACATCGCATGTAAAAGTAACCTTATTGCTCCATAAAGTCTTCACAAAGTACAACCCATGCTTGCTACCATGTGCATAGTAATGTAAAGAAGTGTTACAAGAGGACAAAGAAACAATTCCTCAATGGTCAAGCTCAAGTATACACAGGCATTTAGCTTCAGAAGTTATCTCGTGTGTGTGCGCCACAGGTAGCAAACATCCTTCCTACACCAATCAGCAGTGAAGACAGCAAGTCCATGGATGTCTTGTCCAGCAGTGCTCTCCCATGTGTAGGGTCATATGCATGTGCTGAAATTGTGGTTGGGACTCCGTAGCAGATTCCCCACTTATATCATGCCAGAATGCACTAACATCGCAGTGGATTATAGATGGATTTCACCTTGAAAAGTCACGGATTCGCTCCAGTAAATTTCAGTGGGGTACTCAGCATGCAGATCCGCTGGCCAATCCGAGTTTCAGTTGGAGGATCCTACCGCGATTATCTAAAAATCTGCAGTGAATTTGCCTATGGAAAATCTGTGTCATGCAGCCATAGCCTAGAAATGTCTAGGTTGCAAAATGGGAGCAAATAGAACCTGCACATAGGAGAGCATCCATGAAGAAGACATCAAGGACATTGTCTCTTAGAGTTCTGCCACAGCCTGAAACCCTGTGATCAGTCTGGAGAACCAGAACCAAGATCCAACCTGTCCAGACTCCTTCTTTGATAGAATAGCGGCAAGAAACTTAGGGGCTGGATGGTGCTACTCCTGATAGAAGAGAACGCCAGTGCACTATGGTAAAACACACAATGACTGTATTCACATTAAAGGGGTTGTACCAGGATGACAAGTTATCCCCTATCCACAGAATAGGAGATAACTTTATGAGTGGTGGGGGTCTCAGCAATTCCAAGAAAAGGGGTCCTGTGTCCCCCGCCCTCCTCACCGAGGGCTTACTGTACACCCCGCAGTGGGAAGACAAAATGGAGCACTGGTCACGCAAATGTGCTGCTGCTACATTCATTTTCAATAGGACTGCCGGAGAGTCAGGCAGCATGCACTCTACTATTTCCGCCAGTCCTGTTGAAATGAATGGATCAGCAGCCGTGCAAGCTCACCGACTCTTCATTCATTCTGATGTCACTGCCGGGGGTAAGAGACCACACAGTGCCAAGCAGAGGGGTACACAGGACCGCTGTTCTCAGGATCAGTGGGGATTTCAACAGTGAGAGCACCACCAATCAGCAAATACGTCATCCTGGTACAAACCCTTCAAATAAACTGACGGGGGAATTACGTGTTTCATGCCCATATATACGTATATACACACACACAGCATAAACGTGGATAAGACAAAAATAGAAAAGGGAAACAAACAAAGAAGACAAGGAACGATCCCTAAATGCTCAGGTAAGGAAAGGTCCTACAGACCAGCAAGCAGGGCACTCCCCATGATGAAAGCGACCCCATGTCAGGAACCTGGGGTGACCCTGACGATAGATGGTGACAGGGAATAGTGGCAAAAGTTAGATGACACTCAAAGAGCAATTAAATTGGATGTCTGTCCATCAGCTAATTGCCAGGCCTGCTGTGCAGTGCAACGGGCCAGACATTGTCATCAGGGGTAAGAAGAGGAAGTCAGAGCATGGGCTTCACTCCCATTGAAGTCAATAGGAGCACAGTGCTCCTACTCCACTTCCTGCTTCTCTCCTGGTCAGGATATCACATCCAGTCCTGACCAGAAGAGAAGCAGGAAGTAGAACAGCAGCATGGCGCTCCCATGGATTTCAACGGGAGTGAAGCTGGCGCACGTACTTCCTGCGCTAACTGCTGATGACAACATCAATGACAACTACTGATAGCCTATCCAGAGGATAGATCATCATTCTAAAAGAGGGCAGACAACCCCTTTAACCACTAGAGTACACAGAAATGGATGTTCAAACACCCCAGATTAATTAATTAATAAACTATGAGCAGACTTATCTTAACTAAAATGCAGGACAGGACTAGGCGCCGCCCATAGGACCAGAAGCATCTTCTTACTAAGAGTATTATCGGCATCCTCTGTGAGGAGGAGCCAGAATAAATATACACAAACTAAGGCTTATTGGCTGGCTGGGATAAATAAATAAAACAAATATTGTTATTTATATAGCCCAAATTTATTCTGCAGCGCTTTCAGGTAATTTATTTACCCCACCAAGCTGGGTACTCATTTTACCCTTTTTGGGGGGATTGAAGGCTGAGTCAACCTTGAGCCAGCTACCTAAACCATGCACAATTGAACCTGCAACCTTCAGGTCGTGAGCGAGAGCTTCGGACTACATTTATGCTGCCTTAACACTCCACACCCCACAAGGCCACCTCACATTCAACCAATCAGTCCATACACCCGCAGAGAAGTGTCCTCGTCAATGTTCAGCGCCGAAATGACTGTGAGCATCCACTGGCATAAGGATCATTCAACCGGGGCTAACACTGTGACGTCACCCTGGTCCTAATCCTCATCTTCGGCTTGTTAGGCGTAACAACTGCTCTTTATGAAAGTGTAGCTCACTCCATAGTTTTGAAGAGGCTGAAGATGACTATTGGACAACTGAAGAAGACCTATAACGAGCCTAGAAACCCAAAACTCCCATTTTCTGAAGTTTAATTGGAAATTGTCTGGAAACTAAAATGGGAAGAATCCAACAGCGCAGAAAATCCAGCAATCCAGGAATACGCTGGCTCCAAGGACGCTGGGATAATGGGATTTATCTGTCATGCTGACCATTTTCTGGTGCTTTCAGGCACAGTCGGTTACTAAATGATTCTCCAGAAATAAGCGCAAAAATGATTATTAATAATAAACTGATGCTTTGTCTCCAAAACTGGATCATGCAAACAGGGATTTCTTGAGAGGCCCGGTTATGTAATAAATCATTACAGTGCTGCTCTAATTAATCGTCTACCGTCTAATGGAAACAATGCATTATAGACTGGCTTACGTTAATAGGCTCTAGCTGTACCTTTTTACAGCAAATGGTTTTTAAAGGGCATACGCATCCAGGAAAGTTATCTCAATTAAATTAACAGAGTTTTTAAATCACACAGAAGAAGAAAAAAAGGAATATTTCTAAAATGGCTCTTATGGCTCTCACTAAAGGCTATTGTATGACATTAATGCAGAGCTTGTAATGTGTTCAGGATGTAGTCCGACACAAAGGGGAATCTGATAACTGCATCTACAGAAGGCCTATATAAAAGGGGGCTAAAAAAACATTAAAAGATAATTAAAAAAAACACTAGTACTTTATGTCCACGAACAGCAATAAATTAACCATTAACCATAATGTTTGCATTGTACGTATATATAAAAATCATTGGAAACCGCAGATTAAAGCCCGCAGGGATTATTTTGTGTCGTCTAGCTATTACTTCTTCATTATGAAGCAAAACATTGGTAACATACACCGGTAAAATCCAGCCAAATGTTTTGGACAGAGCCGCCAATGGTTATAAAGACTGAAGGTGGCCACGGGAGATGCAGGGAGAACGCAGGGTTGCTGGGACCTGATGAAGTGAAAGTTTGTGGCTGACTCCTGTGGGAAGTCGTCTAATTTGTATAGATATTGGAAGCGGCTACAGGGGTTTTTAGACACTTTTTGAAATAACATGCATTGTTGGTTTAAACAGGTAATTGTTTCCTCTTTAAAAAGGTTGCATGTTAAAAATTAAAACATTTTACTGGGTGGGCAAGAGTTAATATAAATAAAATAAAGCATACTCATCTATAATCATTCCCTAAGCACTGCTAACGGCCTCCGCTACCTCATTCTTGCCCTCCACTACTGGAAGCCAATGAGAGGCCACAGTGCAGTCTTCTTGAACTCCGGGCTATATGGCGCCCAGGATGTGAGGCCTTATACCAGGAGCTCGAAAGGTGAAGCTGCGGTCCTCTGATTTGCAGCAGCCAATCAGAGCCAATGTTCGATGAACCAATCACAGTCATTCAATGATTCATTGAATAACTGTGATTGGTTCATCGAGTGCTGGCTCTGATTGGCTAAGCATCATAGTGCTCAGCCAATCATTAGCTACGCTTTCAGGAGGCAGGGATTTTTCAATCCCCAGCCAGAAGAGGTGATGAAGAACAGTGCTGGGGACCAGGAAGAAGGTGCAGCAGAGCTGACAGAGCTTGTAAGGTGATGTATTCTTTTTTCTTCCCCCAACACACACACACACACACACCTCCCTCTAAAATCCTTACAAGCGGTGCTTGTAGTACCAGAAAATTGTGGTTTTGCCGCGAACAAACGCAGCGATATCGCACAGACCACCAATGCGATATTGCTGTGATTTTATGGCAGCGATGTTGTGTCGCCTGTGTGAAAGAGGCCTTAAGATAGTATTTCACAAACAGGGAGCTATCACTGAATTGTCAGTGAAGATAGGGAAGCAGGTTTGGATTGCTGCGCAGGACTTATTAAAGCTGCACCAAATTCTGGTTTAGTAACTCAGATGACTCATTTTATGCGTATTTTAATTTTAAAGGGAGTCTATCAGAAAATACTGTCTAAACTACAGATGTCATATTATGGAGCAGGAGGAGCAGAGCAGATTGATATATAGTTTTATGGGGAAAGACTCATCTTTTGAGCGATAATCGTTGTGTTTAACTGCACTGACACCGTGCTGACACCGTTAAGCCGTAGCTGATCGCTGATATTTCAGCGTGCTGAAAGATCAGCGATCAGTAATACAGGAATTCACAGCAGGATACAGCTGATACTATTGCTATAGCTGTATCCCGCTCCTTGAACACAGGCAGGGTATGAAAAACAGAGCGGTCCAGCTGTGTTCTCTATACCCCGCTCGGCTGTATAGCGGGGCCACTTGTCTTCCGCATCCCCCATTCGGAGCGCAAGGTGATCGCTCAACATTTCAGCAATCACCTTGCGCTGGAAAAAAGCACACAACGATTATCGCTCAAAAGATTTTTTGAGTGATAATCGTTGTGTCTAAACCAGGCTTAAGATAAATGTTTAATTTTGGCATGGACTCTGACCAATGGACCAATGATGAGAGGTTGCTTGTAGTCTGAAACGCTCTATCAAGCTGATCATAGACATACCTTGAAGTTTATGTTGCAATTTGCAGGCTACCAATTATACTTTTTTTCCATTTTCACACAAGCTTAACCCTTTCATGACCAAGGGTCTCGATCTTTGATTGTGACTGTGGAGAGCGGGTATCGACTGTCAAAGACAGCCGATGCACATCACATGTGGAGCGGGTTCAGCTCCCGAGTCTGATGCATACATAGCATATACTGTCAACAGCTATAGACATCCTAACTGCATAAAACATATGTAGCCATATGGCTGATGTGAAGGGGTTAGAGGGGTTGTCCGAGTTACCTTTAGGTTTCTTAAATCCATGGCTACAGTTAAGTTTGGGTAGGTATTATTACAGGCTGCAGGAGCCAATCACAGACTCCAATCTTTGATCGCTGAGGTCAATGATTGGCTGCAGCAGCCTGCTATGTCCCATTCACAGGCTCCCTCTGCAGTCTGTAAACATGGAGTACGGAAGTGATGGAACTGGAGCTGCGCGGACCCACGAGAGGTGAGTGTAGGATCTTTGTTATGTTTGGGCATGGAGAACACAGATTTAAAAAAACGAATTAACTCAGACAAACCCTTTATGTGTCCAGAAAGTCTCAAGTCATTCTGAGTTGGGAAATATAATACAGGAACTTTAAAATACAATCATTTCTTCATTGAAGTTAATCGACCTTCACACCAATTTATGACCTGGAAAAGCCATCCAAGTGAGCTGTAAATATCATAATAATTTACCTATTTAACATCCTAAATCCAACACGATTTGGATTGTCTTTCATAGTTTACGGTACGAAATATATGATGCTGCTCTTTTAAATTTCTCAATTTGCATTGATAGGCTCGGCAATTTCCAAACTTCTCTTAGAAGATAAATCTGAATTAAGTGCTCCTGTCATCTAGATGAATGGGCTTCATTAACTGGCATCAACACATACAACACCATAAAGACTTACTAACATTTTCTTTCCTTTTTTTTTTTGTTAAGAGAATAGCTAACTTACTGAGCCATAAAAAGGGCTAAATGAGGGCAAAATAGTTATTGTGGGAGGTAATAATCAAACAGCTACAGGGGTTTACATATAGGCTTACAAATAGAAGGACACCCTCTGATGATAAAAATGTCATTTAGCTTCATCAAAGACAAGCATGTTGATCAATGGCCGCTAGAGGCCCATTTACAGTATGTGCTACTATCTGCTCACAATAAGTTGATCGGCACTCAGTTACTTCCATTTAAATTTAGCAACCATCATCAGTATGTTAAGACAAATGACCATTCGTAAAATCACTGGTTCCCAAACAGTAGACAACGAATTGCATGTACACAAGGAAAAACATGCATAGAAAAGGGGATCCTACGGATGTAAACAACTCGTCAATAAAAGCGGTCAGAGGAGGATGTCCAGAATAGAACTTTAGGCAATCTGCACATGAATACAGAGCTGATGTTCCAACTAATGTGTTCAAAAGCACAACCTTGCCGTTCCTTAACACCAATGGGCTATAACAGCAGATGGAAAGATCTAACGCCATTGCTGCCTGTAAGAGAAAAAGGTAAGACTCCATTGGCAAAAAAAACACAAAAATAGGAAGACTGAGCAATGGAAAAACATCTCCTCCTCAGATGGATCTGGATTTCTGTTACACCATGCTGATACGGTAGGAGGGTCAGAATTTGGCAAAAGCAGCATGAATCAATGAACCCTTCCTGTCAGGTGTCAACTGTTCAAGAGGGTGGAGTAATGGTGTGCGAAATGTTGTCTTGGCACACCTTGGGCCCTTTGATACCTGTGGATGGGCACCACAATGAATAGCGGTAGTTCTAAATGCCAAAGGAGTGCCAACACATTACTAGGTGGGTGTTTCGAATAAAGTGGCCATTCAGTTTACATGTCTGGATTTGTAGCTTCATCCTATTCAGGGCCCCTTTACACGGGCCGATAAATAATTTGTATCCCTGCATTTGGTGGGAATCTAAATAATTATTGTTCATTGTAAATTAATCCGCTGACTGACTGACGGATGAGAATTCATTCGTTTCTAATTCGTCATTTAGTTTCTGCATGCCGAAAACTCAATGACGGATTGGCCCGAGTAAACAGGCAGTTATTGACTTCTGAATGACTGCCTGTTTACTGTGAATGGAGGTCCAACCCATTCCGCCTCCATTCACTGAGCGATGCTTGTTCCTGTAAAAGCACAGGGACGATTATTGCTGGGACGACCTGCAGGGCATCTTTACCCGATAGGTCGTTCCATGTGAAAGTGCCCGTACTTGATTGGGCTGAACCTTAGTACTAAGTACATCCCCACTGTTATGTATATAGATTGTGGGATAAACAATGAAAGGACTTTTCTTGATCAGGAACCCCCATGAATCACACCAAGAATAGGCCATTAATTGAAAATCCTGGAAACCCCTTTAAGGAAAAGGAGTCATCTTTTCAAATCATGGTAAGTCCTCTTTGATCACTAAAAAACTACTGTTTGCGCATTTAGAAAAAAATACGAGCTGACGCACAATATAAGTCTCTATCGAAGGCAAAGCTGATGACATAAGGTTTCCTCAAGTATTACTCGGCACCCATGCAAGATTACAACAGAAAGGAACAATACATTGATTTCGATTCACAAACCCTAAGAGGACTCGAGAGGCTGTAAATTAAGTCAAACCAGCTGAGGTTGTCCCCATGGCTTTTTTATATAAAATTGTTGCTTTCATTGACTGCATTCAGGTCTAGTCCGTAATGAACAACATCCTGGAGTAAACAACCCTGGCGCCATCCAAATCTGGTGTAATACACAAAGGCCCAACAGCCCCGAGAAACCGACTATTACATTATTCCAGCAGTGTATATTTGACTATTCTCTAACAACCGCCCAATGAATCTCCATTATTAATTATAGGCTACTGGTAATAACCCTTAATCCACTAAAACAAAGACTTGTAGGGAAAGTTTTCCTTATCATTTGAATTGAGAAACAAAAACACTCATCAGTTTTTCATTACGGACCTAACAAGATTGTAAAGTAACACAAATAAAAATCTAACGTTTTCTCTAAAACCTGAAAATTGTGTAAATGCATAAATATTACAATAAATAAAGGGGTTGTCTAACTTCTAGCTGTTTTATGTCAGGAGGCAGACAGCGCCGTGCATTGCACAGTGGCCTGGGTTGGTCCTGCAGGCTAAGTTCTATTTAAGTGAATGGGACTCAGCCTGCAGTACCAACCCGGGCCACCACACAATGTACAGAGCTTTCTGCTTCCTGCAGCGCAACAGCTAGAATTGCGACAAGACTTTTGACCTTGTAGTGTGTATATAGTCTCTATATAGGAGTCTAAAGAACCAATTATTGAGGTACGAGTAGAAGAAGAGAGGACACCAAACCATGATGGAAGCAACCAGGCAGAATCCAATGATACATTTATCTTAACCAATGGGCCATAATTTTATTTTTCCAAGAATTGACTTTAGTTTTTTTTTAACTTTTTTCTTTCGTCTTTTTACACTTTTACCATACTAGTCAACCCTGCTCAGTTTGTACAAACACTCAAGAAGCAGGGCTCTATTGTGCAGAAGGCATTAGTAAAATACACTGATTGTCAAAAAAAATCAAGCACCTAGAAAGAGTTGCTGATTTGCTGCAAAACTCAGGATGCAATTACCGTATATACTCGAGTATTAGCCGAATCGAGTATAAGCCGAGTCAATAAGTTTTACCACAAAAAACTGGTAAACTTATCGACTCGAGTATAAGCCTAGTTAGACTCGAGTATATACTAAGTTAAAAAAAATGCAATACTCACCTCCCAGCCGGCATCTGTGTACACGGCGCGATGGTCTCCCACGCGGAGCGGCAAGCTGCTTCAGACTTCTCCCCGCTCGGTTTGCAATTCCCTTGGCGTTAGCACTTTGTAAGTAAGCGCTGTGATTGAATTGAGTGCCAGCCAATCACAGCCGACGCTTGATAAACCAATCACAGCCATTCAGTGATGGCATTCACTGAATGGCTGTGAATGTTCAAGTGCCGGCTGTGATTGGCTGGCGCTCGATCCAATCACAGCACTTACTTACACAGCGCTGACGGCAGGGGAATTCAAAGCCGAGCAAGGAGATGACAGCGGCGAGAATTCTCAAGCAGCTTGCCGCACGTCAGGGGAGACCATCGCGCTGAGGACACAGACGCTGGCTGGGAGGTGAGTATTGCGGGGGGGTTTTTGTTGTTTTTTTTACCTCACTCAAGTATAAGCAGAGGGGGAATTTTTCAGCATAAAAAAATGTGTTAAAAAGCTAGGCTTATACTCGAGTATATATGGTACATCTCAGGCAGATATACAAATGAATAGAGTTGTGGTGTGATTAGAGGAACAGTCTTCCCACCTGAGGGCCTAAAAGTGTTTCCACCCTTGGCTCTCAGAGGCTACTTGTGTGTAGTGACCTCTTTTTCCACTTGTTTAAAGCTTGTTGACCACTAGATATGACTCTACGAGTTTGACAGGGGGCACATTATTGAAAGCGAGAAGCTGGATGGTCATGTCAACAAATTGTGGGCTGTTTTGACCAGATGTTTAGGTGGTGTTGGGACCAGTGGATGCATTAGGGCATACGGACAAGGTGACCGAGCTCAAGACGACCTCGAGAGATCGAGACAGATGGCACCATTGTTACAGCTGGTTGTATCTGTATAAAACCATTTCTAGTTGCTTGGCTGAAGGACATTTAATTTCACGATGCCCATTACATGTACTGTGTTCGGCACCCAACCACCGTCACCTGTGTTAGCAGTGGTATTGTGAATGACCAAAGTGGACTGCTATAGAGTGGAACCAGTTTCTTTTCAGCGACAGATGCAGATTTAGTTTGGACATACTGACAATGGCCACGTTCATGTCTGGAGACCTAGGGGTGAGCTCCTCAATCCTGCCTTTGCTGTGAAGCGACACATTTCTCCCCACTGCTAGTGTGATGGTCTGGGAGGCAACTGCATATGAAAGTTGGTCACCTCAAGTAGTGGAGGGATAAGGATAGCTCAGCAAAATGTTCAGGACATCTTGCAACGCATGTGCCTCTCATGGCAGAGATGGCAAGAGGCATTTTCCATCTGGATAAAGCTCAACCACACACAGGAATGGCTCCACAACATTGCCACACTTTCGTGGCCTGACCGGTCGCCAGATTTATTGCCAATAAAACATGTATGGGACCATCTGGGACTCCAATTTTGACAGCCTATGAGTTTGCACACTCTAGAATTACAGCAAATGTGGACCGATATGTTGCAGGGTAACATAGGGGACCCGTATGCCTTCATGCCGACCTGTATCACATCTTACATCCAAGGTAGAGGTGGTACAATGGGATAGTAGAGCCTCCCTTCAAAGGGTCAGTTTTCAGCACTAAATTATCAGTTTCCTCTGATATTGTAACCACTTACTTATATCAACATCACAATCACACAAAGAAGGTTTTATTTGATTCTGACAACTCCTTCTACATGCTCTATTTTTTATTTATTTTTTGACAATGAGTGCATGTAACCATGTCACCTAAGAAAATCTAGGTTATACGTATTTGTATACCTGGTAGACTAACAGAATGAGGAAGGTGTAGTAAGCATACATTACCATCACCTTTATGGTCTCCGATTAATATCCTTTATATGCATTAAAGAGATGCCTCCAACAGCTGCTCATATGGTCTAGTCTCTAGTCTGTGTCAGTTTCTTCTCCCTTGTCTTTCTGCAGTCTTTTCCTCTTGTGCTTGTTCCCTAGTGTGTCTTCTGTGCTGGAGGGTCTGTCCTGTTTGGCCATCTCTGGACTTTCCACTTTCCCTCTAATTGCATCTAGATATATGCAGGGAAGTCCTTCACTATCCTGTCGCGGAGTCGCCCTATCCAGGGCAAGTGCTCCATTTTTTAGGCGGGTGCGGTCACTTTAAGAACAGAGATAGCCCCTTCATCTTTCCTGATCCTTGCTGAGTATGCCTTGCTTTTCTGTCACCTTTGTTTGTGTGCCTCTCATCTCCTTGCCTATCCCTTTCCCTTGTCTTGGTATCTGACTAGGCCTAGTTTGCCGTCTCAGTTCCATTGTTCGAAGAGACGTATATACATTTAAGGCACACATTTTTGGACTGGATACCATTAAACAGCTTTTCCAAAGTATTATTTTGTTTTAAAAAACAGCTGGCCATTCCAAAAGATAACAAAATAATCTATTCTCAAAAGTGCTCGAGCCCCCTCAGTGTCAGCGCCGCACCTCTGTTCCCCCTGGCAGTGCTCTGTTAACAGACTGCAACCTATTTACAGCATGTCACAGACTGACAGCAGCCAATCACAGGCCTTGGCAGTGTACCATAGGGTTTCATTAGCTCTGTTCATAGGCTGCTATCAGCCTGAATATGAAACGTCACAGACTGACCGCAGCCAATCACAGTAGCATAAGCCGCTGAGGCCTGTGATTGGCAGTGATCAGTTTTGACATTCGGGAGTCTCACTGTAGGCTGCAAAAGGAGCTCAAAAGGGATTATTTTTAGGGATTACCAGCTTGTTTTAAGACAAAACAATAACTCGAAAAAACTCCCTTTAAATGCATATGATACTGCACTCCGCTCCCCCACCTTCTTTTTGAAGTGGTGCATTCTCTCTTAAAGCCTTTGTCAGGCTAATATAACCCTATGAAGACATTTAGCATGTACATCGGGAGTTGGAAGAAGAGTCATCTGAACGCTCAGCTCAGCCTGATTGACAGGTCTCTCCATATGGACAGCGTGAATCTCCTGAAAGGTTCCCTTTTAGGGCCCATTCGTATAAACAGGTTTTAAATCTAATGCCGGTTCTTGTGTCTACTGTATTATAATCCTGTTTGAAATAACATTCCCATTCTAAGTGTAGTGCAGCCATTAGCACACACACTGAGGAATTCTCATTAGCAATATCCTTGTTATTTTTATACTACGCTGAGACTGACTTGCTTGCAATTAGATGCAAACAAGCATATGTTGCAACGGTTCAATGCAAACTTGTAACTAAGCGGAATGAATTTTTATTTTTTTTTACCTAAAACCAATTTATTACAAAAACCGCAACAATAGAAATCTATGGGCGTATCTGCAACTAATGAGCATATGTAAGAAATCTAAATTACAATCGAAGGTTAACACTTTCCCGTTAGCAATATTGCTATATACATCCTAACAGAACGCTCCGTGCAGTTAGAACATATGTAGACATCCACAGCACACGAGCCAAACCTGCTCCATACACGGTGGGTATCGGATGTCCTTGACAGCCACACTCACCCGCAACAGCCACAATAGGAGATTTCACCAATATATTCTGTTGTATGTTAAATGATACCATTATAAAATACAACTCATCCTGCAAAAACAAGCCCTCAGGTAGACACGTTACTCTAAAAATAAAATAGGATAAGTGGGAATAACAGAACTGCAGAATGTGACCTGGATGCAGGAGCATCAATGAGCCTTGGTCATGAAAAGGTTAAAATATTGTGATACCATACTAATATTATGTGTGTAAACAGAATAGATAGACAGATAGATAGATAGATAGATAGATAGATAGATAGATAGATAGATAGATAGATAGATAGATAGATAGATAGATAGATAGATAGATAATTATAACTGTCCTGAGATTTGTTTGTAAGCACAATGCCAAGTGTAACCATAAAGGCCAGGGAACCACATCAATCAAGTAACATTGCGCCTGTGAAAGACTAGGCACGCTTGTGTTGAAGGGCTGGGTGAGCATATTGCTCCCCATCTGCCTTGCAGGAATTTTCGAAGTATCAAATTGGTTTTCCAGCTCTTGTTCTCAAACAACAGACCTCGCATCTGTCACCTCTCCCAACTGCCAGTTGTGACTAAACGTCTTGCTTGAACATCCTAGCAAAACGGCAGGTCCCTCTCACAGCAGACATGGCTCACAGGGGGGTTATTAAAAAATGTTGTTGTGTCCAGACGGATTAGCCTTTATCGTCTTGTCTGGCGTGGAGGATTCTCAGTCATCTATGATCAGTCGCTGATTCCATCAGCTAATCTTTGCAAATAAAATTAGTCTGGTCAACGTTAACCGTTTGCTCGCCCGTTCTGCTAAATTCGAAATTCTACAATGTAGTACTGCACTAAATAAATACAATATGTACATAATGTAATATATGCAGCACGATGAAAGCTCCAACCCTGGTCGTATCATGATGTACATTAACATTGAGGAACAGTCTGCAAATTCTTTCTATACCTCACTCTTTATTCGCCGTTCGGGATCCCCGCCGATCAGCCGGTTGTTCGGCACCCTGTTAGTGCAGTGAAGCTGGACATTATCATTGGGGGTCAGCGACATAATTGTAATAGCCGGCTTCACTCACATTGTAATCAATGGGAGGGCTGCCTCCTATTACACTTCCGGCTCCTCACTGAGGTCATAAGTGGACATCCGACCCCAACTGCGATGAGGAGCCAGAAGTTGTAATAGGAAGTAGAGCTCCGATTGATTTCAGTGTGAGTGAAGCCAGCTATTACACTTCCTGCCCGACCACCAATGATAAAGTCTAGCTTGTTGTGAACAATCAGTTGATTGGTGGGGATCCCAAGTTGTAGGCCCCCATCGAACAACTATTCATGGCCTATCAGTCATCCTGGAATACCTCTTTAACAACAAATATGGACCAATCATATATTGATGTTCTCTACAACCACAATACAAGTAACCCTACAGCATTAGAGTGGTTGTTCGGTTGTTGGACAATTTCTTAGCTATAGATGCAAATGTGTTAAAATAACCAAAGCAGGGGTCCTAATTCATCCTCTTCTCTGGTGATCCAGTACTGCAGTCCTCACAGTCTTTTTTTTTTTTAGAATGGCTACCACCTTATGGCTGCAGCCAGTCAGAATAACTTACTGATCCGTGAGGCTCTCACCTCTGAGAACCTCGCCGATCTCGAGAACGCAAGCACATTGTGGCTCCATTCACTTTCAATGGAACTGCGGAAATAGCCGAGTGACAACCAATTGGCTATTTCTATCAGCTGCATTGAAATAAATGGAGAACCGATTGCTCATGCTCTGTCAGCACTCCATTCAATGATGTCACTGCAGGGGGAGAAAGGACCCCCGCAGTGACAGGCATAGCGGGACTTGGGAGTCCTGTTTTTGAGATCAGCAGGAGTCTCGGTGGTGAGACCCCCATCGATCAGCAAGTTATCCCTTATTCTATGGATAAAGGATAACTTGTAACTGTGTCACTGTGTAAAGGGGCCCTTACTAATGTCTATGGCCAGCTTCACAGGGGCAAGGAAGCATGAAACCAGTCTCACTTGCTGATAAGAGGTATAGCAAACAAGCTGGGGCATCCATGCTCACTAGCAATCCACTTTCCCTCTAATGTCATATTCCTTAGCTGCCCAAGGGCCTTTTTGCAAATGACCATATATAAACGGACCTCTCTATTTAAGACAGTTGTCCAAACCCACCAATTTTGGCAGCACTAGACAACTCCCTGCCTATGTGTATGAAGACCTATTGACTTGTCCCCGACAAATGATGTCAGAAAATAAAAAGACTGCTTGGGATTAGTGGAAGTCCAACCTGTCGGACCCCCACCGATCATAAAGTTATCACCTATCCTGTAGATAGGGAATAACTAACTTTAAAAGGGGTTTTCCAGCCAAATACAATTGGTGAGGTATTCTGCCCATGCAGCGTGGTTGGACGTCGTCATCTGGGTCAGAGGTGGAAGCGTCATAGAGGCTTTCCCTTCTCCTGAAGTCAATGGGAGCTGTAGCCTCGTGTGTGGGAGTCAATGACTCCCTCATGCTATGAGACTCCTTCGTATGGGACTCCCTCATGTATGGGAGTCACTTCTACTGAAGTCAATAGAAGCTGTAGCCTCGTGTGGGAGTCAATGACTCCCTCATGCTATGAGACTCCTTCGTATGGGACTCCCTCATGTATGGGAGTCACTTCTACTGAAGTCAATGGGAGCTGTAGCCTAGTGTAGCCACTTCCAGCTCTGACACAAGGGTCGGACAAGGAAGTGTAAATAGGAGGTAGCACTTCCCTTGGAGTGAAACCCTCTACGACGCTTCGCCTCTGATCTCAATGATGACTTCCAGTTTTGTTTGCACTGACAGCAGGCAGAACGATCAGCTGATCGCCAGGAATACCAAGCGGCGGGTCCCCGGCACTCGAATATTGATGACCTGTACTGAGGATAGCTCATCAATAATTAGTATTTGCCTGGAAAACCCCTTTAAAACTTGTCACAACCCCTTTAAGTCTTTTTGCCTTCAGCTCAGTGCCAATTTCTCAATACCTAAGCACGCAGTGCCTGACAAACCCACTTTACAAGGCTTTAGCTGTCAGGCAATTTATCATTAGCAACCAGTCTGTCTGAAATGACTCGGAAGTAAAGCTCAAGACTGTACTGGCACCGAGACAAGGAAAGGAGGAGGACCCCTTGGCAGCAGTCACACCATACCATTCCCCGGTTTGCTTTATTAATAATCCTATTACAAATAATGATTTATTTTCCCATTATCATTAGCCATTTTGTTGCACTTTGCTCTTTTTTAACTCTTGCGTTTTGATGGTAGGAGCGGTGTCAGCTGTCAGAAGACAGAATGCGTGTAAATGCTATTCACAGCACGTCTAGTTCTTGCACTGTCAACAAAATTTTCTTCTGGGAATAAAATAAAAGCATGATTTCTTTGTTTTCTAGCTTGAATATTCAATCCCATTAGCAGCTTCACTCAAGCTTTCTTAATACCTTCAGTCAGCCAAAGGCAGAGCGACCCACTGAAGATTACAGCCGAAATAGAGAGAAAACAGAACTTCAATAGCAAAGCATACAAAAAAATGCTTGAATAGGCAAATGCATTAGCTTTAAATTCAATAAAATCCTTATTCTCTCTTAGGCAATTACAGATACAAGATTAACATAAGCAAATTGCTATAATTCAGTTTAATCATTGCAAGTAAACATCCACCGCTCTCATAAAGGTGGAGCGGAGGGAAATGGTGCTATCAAGGGTGACTACTTTGTCATCTCTCCTCCCTTTGTGCACTTGTCCATTCGGTGGAGTTCAATTACTCTTTATGCCCATGCATTACAGCGATTAGGGATCCAGGTTCGTTATTCAATTTAAAGTCTTAGCTCAATTAAAGTCAATGGGCTATGGAGGCTTGGACTCCACAAGAGCATTGGAGGTGCACAACATTTACTTTTTCAGCCATTTATGCTACAGTAGCTCGTTTTTGTGGGATCAGGGCTAGTCTACTCTCCCCATGTGCATGAGCATTAGAATCCTGACCCTGTTGCCGATTCACCGGTATTCCTCCCTTGAACCACTTTCGGTAGGAAAGCACTACATACCGGGAACACCATGCCATTTTGGAGATGCTCTGACCTAATTATCTAGTCATCAGAATTGGGCTTTGTCTATTCATCAGAGGTTGTTCACATAATTTTTTTCAACAGAGTCTGCCTCTCCAGCCCCCTCTAATAGGGATAATGTTGCACCATTTGCTCCCGACGAATGTGCAGATAACCTACTTGAATCTGCCCAAAAATTAGATTGCTCATCTGCGCATGCACTGGGAGCCAACGGCACAGCATCATCCACATCACAAAGGGCTGGAGAACAATGCAGCTAGGGAAGGCGGTTCGGTCCACCCACTTGGCCAATCAGCTGCATTTACATAAGGCGGGTATTCTTTGATCAATATTGATAACAAAGGCAGTGTGAGATCCACTGCAACTCTACTATTGTAGTGCTGGTATTGGTGCTAAAAATATGTGTCAGGTGCCCTTTAAGAGGGTAAGTAAATAATTAAAGGGGTTGTCCCGCGCCGAAACGGTTTTTTTTTTTTTTTAAACCCCCCCCCCCCGTTCGGCGCGAGACAACCCCGATGCAGGGGTTAAAAAAACCACCCGCACAGCGCTTACCTGAATCCCAGCGGTCCGGCGTCTTCATACTCACCTGCTGAAGATGGCCGCCGGGATCCTCTGTCTTCATGGACCGCAGGGCTTCTGTGCGGTCAATTGCCGATTCCAGCCTCCTGATTGGCTGGAATCGGCACGTGACGGGGCGGAGCTACACGGAGCTACACGGAGCCCCATAGAGAACAGGAGAAGACCCGGACTGCGCAAGCGTGGCTAATTTGGCCATCGGAGGGCGAAAATTAGTCGGCACCATGGAGACGAGGACGCCAGCAACGGAGCAGGTAAGTATAAAACTTTTTATAACTTCTGCATGGCTCATAATTAATGCACAATGTACATTACAAAGTGCATTATTATGGCCATGCAGAAGTGTATAGACCCACTTGCTGCCTCGGGACAACCCCTTTAATTAAAGGGGTAAGTAAGTATACATACACTATATGGACAAAAGTATTTGGATGCTGCATGTTTTTCAGAAAAAGTGCTTTATTATTCTATTTAGTAAGGTGTCGGCCCTCCTTTTGCTTGTATTACAGCGGCCGCACGTCAAGGCATACATTCCACAAGTTCCCTGTAAGTCTGGGCAGGAATAGCTTGCCATTCCTCATGCAAGGCTGTGAGAAGAGATTGTTTCGAGGATGGGCGTGGGTGGCGGTGTTGTACCCGTCGCTCCAGTTTGTCCCACAAGGGCTCGATTGGATGAATGAATAGTTATTACAAAATGAGCAGTTTTTTTTTTCACCCCTGCCCTTCCCAGCATACCGTTCGGCAAACTCAGTATTTGCATATTTGCTGATTTTGTGCAGTGTCCAAATACTTTTGTCCATATAGTGTATACTAAACATGTCTGTGATTGCGTTTTAGAACTGTTGTTATCTTCCCCTACATCAGCCTTTAGGTATGGTGTACTTGGACTCGGTGCCGTGATAAGCACGGGATGCAGAAAAGACGGATCACCTCTTAGTGAACCCATGGATAAGACCATAAACATCGGTGACTGGGGGAATATTGTTCCTGCCTTTGATGTCTGCTATGGCTAATACAGATGCTAAGGCTATCATGTGGAACCAAAGCATATCAACCTAAGGGTATTTTCTTCTAGAAATGTGTCACCGAGGCTCATTTACTCTCAAACATTTTGGTCTCTAAATATAGCATCCAAACAACAACTGTTTCTTGAAATGCTTTGTCTCTTTCATTTGTCTCCTAGCAGTATTTATTACCCACACAGATGGTCAATATCTGTAATAACAGAGTTTTTTAAATTCTTTTTAACGTTCTCATTATTGTTATTGTTCTCTATGGTGTGTAGAATGAATCGGTGCCATCTACCAACTCGTTGTAAGCATCTGATTAGTGCAAGATGGCAGGGTTTTTTCTCGTTGTGATGGAGAGAAAAACATCACTGGTGGGATCAACCAACGGCTAAATTATTGCAAAAGTAGAAGTGTATTGAGTACATTTCAAGAACTCAATGAAGTTATGGGCTTTATGTTGCAGGATTTCTGGTAGGGCTGTACCACTACATGTAGATACGTCATACGTGGCATCGAGCCACTACTTTGTGACTCTTCTAAGTTTTATGGGAATCAGTAGAGAGTATCTATTCATCCAGGGCACAAGAAAGAGCACGGCACAACTTTGTCATCATACGTTTCTCTAATCTGGAAGAAAACGTCTAAGATTTCGAAGCTGCAGGACCGCCAGGATTTTGGAAGTAGGAAATCAAATTTTTTTTTTATTTTAGCGTTGCCCTCTGTATTACGTAATGGTGGTATTACATGGGATCGTCCGAACAGTCACTGGAAATAATCAAATATGCATGTATTTAAGTAATAAGTGCCCCCAAAAGTGCCCATAACCTTTAAACTTCATATGCGGTTGTACAAATTGGGGAGGGAGTAAGTGAACTGAGTCTCTGCATGGGACAAGTAGTATCCAGCGTAAGGCAGCTATGCTGCATGCTCAGGAGATGGGGATACTCCCTGGAGCTGCTAAGGAGGGACAGCTGCAGTCCGAAGGGCGATTGGGCTCTTAAAATGACTCAAAGGTAATCATTTCATTTAGGAAAAGGTGGAAATCCCAAACAGAGACTGTACCTGCCTCACTCCCCTCCTGCAGCATATCGACACAGACAGTAACTGTGGCAACCACTGTTATCCGAATGGCCGAGTAGCGGGCATGGAACAGCATTTAAGTACCTATTCCCTACAGACAAGGACAAACAGAATGTCATCCTTGCCATAGGGGCTCGTTTATACCTGACAAATGGGAAGGATGTTTAGACATAGCAGGCTCCGTAGTCTGGATCCTAATCTGTTTATTGAGCTGTTATGTTTGATTAAACATTCCAGACTATCAATATGGCCTCTTGGGACTATGTCTCCTATAGTTGGCGACTGCGGGTTCCTATTTTATCATAGACAGAGTTTGCTACTAGGCTGTAGTGTAAGCGGGTATAACCTTATCCCGAAAATGAAGATCTGCTATCACCATCTCCAAGGTACGTTTACTGGAAAACACTGGTCACTCTCAAAGACCTGGAGTGAAAAAGCCAACAAACCTGTAGTCCGGTGCAACCCTTAAAGGGACATGCACATGCTCTAACAATTTCACCAAAACAAATGTGAGTTTTATTTGATAAAACCAGCTAAAACTTTAGCTGACTACTGATCAACCCAACGGGCTGCGCTCTTACTGGTTTGGCTGCACTCATTACCTGACACACACCCCTCTCTGGCCGTTTCATCACCAGGACGCCTACATTAGGACAATGACCTTCTTCATGACTACTGCACTTGACCTTCACTGCGCCATATCTTCTATACTGTTGGTCCCTTCTTCAGTCTGCCGACCCTCCAGAGCTCAGGGCCACTCCACCGGCTGACCCCAGCCACATTGTTACAAGAGTAAAAGTACCTTTATACGGAAAAACTGTCGGACGCGTAAGTGCCTGACAGTTGTCCCAACAACTACTGTATCGCTCCTGTGCTTTCACGCATGTCACAGAGACGGAAAAAGTCTATAGACTAAATTATTTGGCCCTTGTCACAGTTATAGACTAAAATGTATATACTTTAATGGAAATTTAACTTAAAAACATGAATGGGCTAACACACATGCGTATCGCATGGACGAACAAAACAACCACACATCACATAGGAGGTAGGAGGAAGGCTCTATCTGCTGTAGGGCGCCTGTGAGTATAATGCCCCCCGCAGAGTATTTTAGGTAGAGAACCTCTTCCTAACAAAAATTCGCCCCTCTATGATTACAGTATAGCGCTTAGCGCATGACGAGATGGTTCAAATAGGAGAAACTCCAAGAGAACTAGACCCTTATGCGCAAGAATTACGGCGCAGACCAGGGTTATTCAATTGCAGTATGCTCGGCTCAACGCGTTTCCCCACACGAATGTGGTTCATCAGGAGCACATATAAGTATAAGAAGTTGTTGCAGAGATAAATGCAACAGCCCTAAAAAGGCTAATAAGCCCTAGAGATTTTTTTGACCCTTATTTGATGTATTAGCTGCAGATGGTGCAGCCAATTTCAAGAGGGGTCAAAAAAATCTCTAGGGCTTATTAGCCTTTTTAGGGCTGTTGCATTTATCTCTGCAACAACTTCTTTTGCTTGCGGCAATCAATACCTAGTTCTGGGCAAGATCTACTTGTGGGCTCTTTGTGGTGAATCGCATTCAGCCCTAGCTGTACTGTTATTTTTCACTATAGCTATCCATTGTGTGGATTTCCCCAGAACTTGGCTATAGAGACACGCCATGGCGATTTAGTGCTCGAAATTGTCCTGAATAAATCAGATGCTGTGATCCAGTCGATATATGATCGAGCACATAAATTGCGCTTTCCCAAGCCACCCTCTTCTAATATTTTAAAATATCTATTTATCACGAAAAAATAACAAAAAGCAGAATCAGTTATCATCCTGATTTATTATTCTTTCTTCAAAATATTTGTGCTCCTGATGAACCACATTCGTGTGGGGAAACGCGTTGAGCCGAGCATACTGCAATTGAATAACCCTGGTCTGCGCCGTAATTCTTGCGCATAAGGGTCTAGTTCTCTTGGAGTTTCTCCTATTTGAACCATCTCGTCATGCGCTAAGCGCTGTACTGTAATCACAGAGGGGCGAATTTTTGTTAGGAAGAGGTTCTCTACCTAAAATACTCTGCGGGGGGCATTATACTCACAGGCGCCCTACAGCAGATAGAGCCTTCCTCCTACCTCCTATGTGATACAAATAAAAAATAGAGGACATAACATTAGTAGTCATTTATCAATACTGATTTTTCTAGCCTCCATAAGTTTCCTGAGATAAGGAAGAGGCGACCTTTGTGTTTTTGTGTGGTTGTTTTGTTCGTCCATGCGATACGCATGTGTGTGAGCCCATTCATGTTTTTAAGTTAAATTTCCATTAAAGTATATACATTTTAGTCTATAACTGTGACATGTGCTTTCACGCAGGAGTGATTGTCTATTAGTGAATGGAGTCGGAGAGCGCTAGAGTTCTCTTCCGTCTGCCCGCCTCCATTCACTGCAAATGGGCAGTCCTTAACAGACCGAACAACTCCTGTTTAGGCCTCCTGCACATGGGCAGATTTGCATTGCGAAATCCGAACAGGATTATGCTGCCAGATTCTGCAGCAAATCCAGCCCATAGCCCTAACTGTAGACTTAACTGGAGCAATCAATGCCAGTCAGCGGGTGCAAAAGCAAGTAAAGTCTTAGGGTGCATTAAAAGAGGCATAGGGGCGAAGGAGGAGAACATTATTCTTCCACTATATAAGGCACTTGTCAGGCCTCACATGGAATACTGTGTACAGTTCTGGACACCGGTACTCAGGAAAGATGTTGCAGAGCTTGAGGGGGTACAAAGAAAGACAACTAAATTGAGAAACGGAATGAGAGGACTGGAATACCCAGAGAGGCATCAAAATTGGGATTATTTACCCTGGAAAAAAGACAGCTAAGGAGCGATCAAATAACCATGTATAAATACATGAGGGGACAATACAAGGATCTCTCCCAGGATCTGTTTATACCCAGGACTGCGACGGTAACAAGAGGGCATCTACTATGTCTAGAGGAAAGAGGGTGTCATCACCAACACAGAAGGGGGTTCTTTACTGTAAGAGCAGTGAGACTGTGGAACTCTCTGTCTGAGGACCTGGTGATGCCAAAATCCATAGAGAAGTTTAAGAGGGGACTAGATGTCTTTCTAGAGCTCTACAGTATTACAGGATATAGACATTAGGTAATCAGCGGGGTTGTTGATCTCAAATACTGATCTAGGGATTATTCTGGATGCCATTATGGAGTCAGGAAGGAATTTTTTTCCTCCATAGGAGCTAATTGGCTCGCTGGGCTTTTTTTGCCTTCCTCTAGACCAACAAGGGGGTTAAAACAGATTGAACTAGATAGAAATTGTCTTCATTCAGCCTAACATACTATGTTACTAATACGCGATTTCCTGCCCACGAGCGGAAATCGATTGCCATTTTCCACTTGCGGGGGATAAATCGCGGCATGCTGCGAATTTTGTGTGGGCAACGCACAGCTGGCTTCCATTGAAGTCAGCATCACCATAACAGGCGAATATCCCAATTAAACAGAACCAATATATCACCGATGGGAATCACTAATAGATAAAATATAACTTTTAATGTGTATGATTAAAAATGCGCAATCAGAACAACTAAAATTCGTGCATTTGGTTGTTCTGATCGCGCATTTTTAATCATACACATTAAAAGTTATATTTTATCTATTAGTGATTCCCATCGGTTCCATTGAAGTCAATGGAAGCCGTCCATTCCGCGGTTATTCTGCAATCATCATTGCAGAATGGTCGCGGCAGCTGCGTCATTGCCATAGCGAAGGTGCAGCATCCTCTGTACTGCGCCTGTGCGCCGGCATTCCGTAATTTCCTGAATCTTCTTTTCCAGGACATTTACCCTCTGTGGGGTGTCGGGGCCACTCCCATACACAACAGATGGTCAGCCGATCCTGCTGAAATTGGGGGGACATTAATTTGATGTGTACGGCCAGCTGAAAGTACCTATAGTCCCCACATGGCCTTGAAGCAAGTCAACTATTAACTAGTCCTTTCCTGATAATATTTACATATATGAGCTGTTGCTTATTAAAAGTTGCCAAATTCAGCAGGTGACAAAACTGGACCTTATTCTCCTATGGAGATGCAATACTGTCATTCACCGGGTAAGACATAATGATACTGTATGTGTCACCAGCACCACAGGGCACCGGCAACTTAAGAGTAGAAGATAGCCAACACTCCCCAGTGCTTGGGAATGGATTTTAAGGTACTTTTAACTCTGGAGGTTCATTAATGGATTCCAGTGAGACTTTGTGCCTCTACCAGATTGAAGAAAGTTAGGAAAACAATCCAGCAGCCGATAAAGAAACGGCTTAATACAGCTTCAGCTCTACATTTCTGGCAACCATCCCAGAAGAGATAAGTAATGTAGAATAATTGCTCAACAATTAATTGTCATGGTCTATTCGATATAAATACTTTATTCTTTGCTGAAGCTTCTAAAATACTATTGTTTGGAAAACAAAAAAGTCTCTTGGAGAAAAAAACATCTCTTCCTCCGCTATAGTTCCCCAAGGGAGCCATTTCAGCTATTGGTTAAAAATCAATGACAGCGCACCGGCACTTATCGGAGCATACTGATCTCGCTTCGCCAGAGGAGATGGAATCTTAGTCAGGCTGTGTCTCACAAGACTTGCGGTAGAACATTGCTAATCGGCTGTAAAGATATTAGGGTAAGCTCACAAGCGCTAGATTTGGTGCCAAAATTTCCGTGACTGCAGATCTGTCTCGTACATCTGGAAGAGGATGTTTCTGCAGTATTTGGACAGCCCTACCAGTAGATTGGATGGTGTTTTATGAGCATGCCATGTGTCCTAAACCTCAGAGGTGGCAGCCATAGTTTGTTTTGCTTTGCCTCATTCCAAGGAACTTACAGGGTTTACACGCGGTATCATTGTTGGTACTCACATTACTGGACTATCGGTTTATGACATTTCCGCTAAAACCTAGATCATCCGATCGACAGTGAGTTACGTAATCAGAAAGTGAAGGAGTGAGGGACGCACCACGCCTAAGCTAAGAACCGGACGACCCAAAATATTAACCAAAAGGGATAAACGACAGCTGGGAAGGACTGTTCACAGATCTTGTCCTCCACTATCCAGGAGCACACAGAGAATCGGCAAGCGAGTGGAAACCAAGTCAGCGTCAGCCCCGTATGGCGGGGACTGCATGCTATTGGACATACGGGTTATGCCGATGCACACAAGCCGTCCATCAGGAAGCCATCACAATTCTTGCTCAGATGGCCAAATAGAATCATAGAATGATAGAGTTGGAAGGGACCTCCAGGGTCATCAGGTCCAACGCCCTGCTCAGTGCAGGATTCACTGAATCATCCCAGATAAATCATACCCAAAATACTTTTGGTAGGATAGTGTTGAACTCTTTGGGGTCCAATATCCAGTGCACACACCCAATAGTTGGCTGTAGAGACATGAACTACATTCCCACCATTGGGAAGAAATGGGAGCCATGCAAATGTCCAAATGCTTAGCTGCAAGCAGTGCAAGGTTGTTGGGGCTGCAAAGAGACCGATGGAGGCTACTACATGAAGATCCAATGGGCACAGAGCTGATGATGGTACAAATATTGATAAACAAGTGATCGGACGTCAAACATGCATTTGCTCGTTAATCGTATCTTTTATGCAGACATAAAAATAACTGTTGGCAGAACGGCTCCTTGTGTAAAAGGGGATGTGCGCTGAGACTAATGAACGAACATAAACCTCCTGAATATTGAGGCCTCATGTCCACAGGGGAAAATCAGGCCCGCTACGGATTCTACATGGATAATCCGTAGCGGATCCCTCCTGCCCCGCGGACATGAGCGCTTAAAATAAGAATCAACTCACCCGCAGCGGACCGGGCAGGTCTTCTTCTCTTCACGGCCGGATATTCTTTCTTCGGCCGGCGGATGTGCTCGGCACACCGGCTGCGTGCCACGCGCATGCGCCGGGCACTTTTGCCCGGCCGAAGAAAGAAGATCCGGCCGTGAAGAAGAGAAGAACTGCCCCGTCCGCTGCGGGTAAGTTATTCTTACTTTAGGTCTCCCGTGGATCCGGACGGCTTCCATAGGCTTCAATACAAGCCTGCGGGAGCCGTCCCCGCGGGAGACCCGCACGAAAATGGAGCATGGTCTGGATTTTTTCATGCTCCACTTTTAAAAAATTCCTTTTATTGACAATCCGCGGGTATTTATCTACCCGCGGGTGGTCAATGCATCCCTACGGGATGCGGATCCGCATGCGGGTGATCCGCTGCGGATGTTAAATCCTATTTTGCCCGTGGACATGAGGCCTTAATCATAAAAATGCTAGAAAACCAACCTGATCCATCAGCAATACAGTCAATCGGCGCTTGTTGTAGACAATTAATCTGCCCACGCAAAAGGCCCCTTAGGACTCAATCACACAAGCCTAAGCAATTTCAGGGCGGCCTCAGATGACCGTATATCAGCTGGGTTTTTACGCCCGGCCGATATACTGTGTCCCTCTCTGCACGGGGAGGAGGCTGGAAGAGCCAGGAGCAGCGCACTGAGCTCCCGCCCCGTCTCCGCCGCTCGCCACTATTTGCAATGGGAGAGACGGGAGCTTAGTTCCTGCTCCCGACTCTTCCAGCCTCCCCCCCTTCCTGCAGAGAGGGACACCGTATATCGGCTGGGCGTGAAAACTCGGCCGATATAAGGTCGTCTGAATAAGTCCTCAGACCGTGAAAAACACACCATATCATGCGCTTATAAGGGGTGTGTGTTTTTTACATCCGTATTGCATACCGATTAACTGTGTTTCTCACGTGCCCAAAAAAAAGAAAAACGCAAGAAGGCCCAAATGATGTCACATTTTTCCCACCGCCTCCTGGCAACAGGCATAAAAATGCAGTCAATAAATAGGCATGCAACTGCATATCCGCCGCATCTCTACACGATCCCATTGACTTTAAGGCCTTGAATGAACAAGCATTTTTTTTGCCCACAAATAGCAGCGCAAAAAAAAAAAATGCGTCTATTAGAACCAGTGGTTTCCTATTGAAGCGTTCACATGTACAATTTTTAATTGTGCAAAATACCCAGACCTGCAAAAGATAGGAGATGCCTGGCTACTATGCCCGCATCTAAGGTGCATGCTGTAAGAAAAGATAGGACCTGACCTATCTCTGGTGCGAGCTGCGCAGGAGTTCCCATATGCAAGTAAAAAAACACGTCTGACTACAGCAATGTAAACTAATGTTGTCGTATGCGGTCCGTATTCCGTCTGTACTGTGGACGTAAGGACAGAGGCACACCAGCGGTTAAGCAAATCTGTTCAGGGTATTTGCGCATGAATGATATTTGGAGAGGGCTACAATCGGGTTTTTGCGCGTGTGTCTGTGCATATTACTGTAATTTTTGCGCGCAGGGCCGGTTTACACGCGTCACACACCCTTTCCATGGAATTGAATGGCTATTAAAGCCTAATGAGGTCTAGCGGTCTTCTTTTTCCTGAAGTGTTTCACCCTTCCCCTTGCGCACCTACCATAGACTTCAATGGCAGTTTAGAGCAGGACCTAGCAGTATTTTTTTTGTGCGCACGAAATTCGCTCGTAGAACCCGCTAATGAGAACGAACCCGTTAAAATCAATGGTTTCTATTCCCCATGTTTAGAATGCACAGATTTTGCCTGCACAAAAACGCTCGCAAACACGGTGGTGTGACGCCGCCCTAATGCAGACAGTACATACGTGTGTGTGAATGCGCTTCACGGGATTGTTTGTGTTTTAGGTGTTTCTTTGTTGCATTTATCTCTTTTGCAGCTGGAGGTCAGTCGGGTATCATGGAACACACTGCAAACGCGGCATTTTTACTCGTTTTTGCTGCGTTTCTGAAGGTCCACGGTTGGGCAGACTCCGGGTATTAAAAATGTCCACCCAAAAATGCTCATAAAAGACACGGGCACCATCAAAAAGCACACGCAATATTACTAATATTCAAAAACAAAGGCAAAAGAAAACATCACTGTATGCAGAGGAATCCCAGAGCGGCTTCAGAGGAGCGCACCGTAACACATCTGTAACACGGACATTGGTTTTATTTTCTACTGGGGAAATGCTGATCCCTATTCGCCCAATTCGCAGGTCATGCTGCGTTTTTTAAAACGGCCATGAAAAATCTGGCAATGTGAATAGATACATAAGCTTTACATTAGCTCCATATCACGGTCTGCAAAACACGGACAGAATACGGAGCTAATATACGCCTGTCTGAGAGCAGCCTACGTGCAGCGTCGTATGGCCATGTTTGGCGCGGAAACTCTACGCGCTAAACAGAGAATTTAACCCATTGACTGGTTCATTCTCATGTGCGCACAAACATAGGTCCTGCTCTACATTTCTGCATTTTGCCATAGAAGTCTATCAGAGGCGCGGAAAGACGCAAGGGGCAGGATGAAACTCTGCAGACAGCTGGCTCTTATTAGGCTTTAATAGCCAATCAATTCCATGGAAAGGTTGTGCCATGCGTGCGTGTGAACGGGCCCGACGAGCGCAAAAATGACAGTAATATGTGCAGACGCACGCAAAACCCTGATTATAGCCCTCTTTAAGCGCTCGCGTCTCTGACTGCTGAAGAGATCCCCGATGCACGCATTACATAACGCCGTCTCGTGATGTGACGAGATCAAGAGCCGCCTGATAAAGCTATTTTTAGCTGTAATCCATTTAAAGGGCTGAATTCCACAACTACCAGAAGCTGCGCCTAAATCAGCAGGCCAAACCAGATCCTTGTGTTCACGACAAAAATGTGCTGGATAAGATAAAGCCTTCATTTCAGATAAGAAAGCATTTTCGGTTCCACATGCCGCCGCTCGCTAGTGCTGGCGTAATGCCCAATTATATAATACAGAACAGATGGGTTTTAGGCGCAAAGACGTTTTCAGATAAGTCTGAAGTACTGGAGCTGGAAAAAAACCCACAAAAATCAGTCATCCCGGCCTGCAGGATGATTTATGTTTACAGATGTCAATATGCCGCAATCACCTGCCGAGTCCACACATCTATAGGCGGAGGGTAATTAGCGGCGGCTCACATCCGTGCAGAACGGCTACTTCCTGCACCGCTCTAATTAACGGAGCTACATTGCTGGCATCTCCCGGCCTTTCATTCGTCGAGCGGCGGGTATAAAACAAGGATGCAAAAGGAAGTTGGATGTAAAATCATAAAAGTATCAACGAGTAAATCGCCTGCATACAGTCCCATAATAGAGAAAGCAGTGGAAAAAGCGGACTTCATTAACATAAATCCGTGCCATGACACGCTCTGCCAGCCGGGTAACGCCGCCGCCTACCTTCATCTTATTGGGGCATAAGAAATATAAAGAAGAATGGGACCTAAAGCTGGGAGCCAACAATGTACGGCATAGGTCGTATTTGCACGGGTAAGTTTCACTTGCGAGTTGCACTCGATAGCGATATGGATGCACCTACCGTGTTTCCCCAAAAATAAGACAGTGTCTTATAATAATTTTTGTTCAAAAAGATTTAACTTTTTTACATGTATAGCTGCCTGGACACTATTTAAATTGACCTTTTTAAATTAACTGTTAGCAGGGCTTAATTTTGGAGTAGGGTTTATATTTCAAGCATCCTCAAAAAGCCTGAAAAATCATTTTGCATCCTCAAAAATTCAGGAAAATCGTGCTATGTCTTATTTTCAGGGTATGTCTTATTTTCAGGGAAACAGGGTAGTACGTCGTTGCCGGCCCCAGCGAAAACAATGGGCACTGCGATTTGTTTCCCGCATAGCTTCGAATCACGGTACCATGCAGGGAAACATCGCTCATATGTATGACCCCATGGGGTTCATATTTGTGTGAGATTTGTACGTCTTGCATCACACAAATCTCGTGCGATTTTGACGCCCGTGTGAAGCCGGCCTGACACATTCATCTACATGTGTTTATTTACCCCAGCGATTTTTCCCTCAGACCAATTGGTCCGAGATACAAAAATCGCAGCATGCCCTATTTTGGGGCGACGCTGTTCAATAAATTGTCCCTTATTTCCTACATAAGCAACAAAAAAAAATTGTATTTGCATGTAAGTGTGATTTTGTATTTTTACTATTGGAAAAAATGTGATTTTCACACATAAATAAATCTTGTTATTTGTAAAGCGCCAACTTATTCTGCAGTACTTGCCAGTAATTTATTAAGTACCCCCCCAACCAAGCTGGGTACTCATTTTACTAACCTTGGAAGGATGAAGGGCTGAGTTGACCAATCAGACCATGTGGGGATTGAACTCACAACATTCAGGTTGTGAGTGAGAGCTAAGCACTCTGCACCACACAAGGCTTTATATCAAAATGCCTCTTCACACGCTTGCATGTAACATCCTTCCCATGGATTAGAATGGCAATAAAGTGCCTAATTACGGCAAGTTGTCTTCTTCTCCATGCATTGTACGCAGGGTAACTCCTTCCCCCTCTCTTTTTTCCGCTGCCATAGAAATCTATGACAGCCTTCTGCCTAACACACACATGGATATCAGTCAGTTTTTCACTGACCAAACTCGCACTCACCCGTGTGAACAAGGCCTAATTCTAATTGGTGTTGGTGCTAGGGTTCTGACCCCATTCATAAGACATGGATGGCCTATTCTTAGGATCGGCAATCAATATTTAAATCCCAGAAAATTTGAGGCTAAGAAACTAAAGTTCCTTCCCCAAGACAAGCTTACGTGTGTATAAGGGTATGTTCACACAGCGGAATTTGCCTCAAACATAGCATCAAATTCCACGGCACTTTGCTATGGATTTCGATCCATCCACGGAATTTGCCTTGTCGGTGGACTAAATCCACGAGTGTAATTCCAGCGCGGAATATCACATTTCCATGTCAGAATTCCACTCATGAATTTTACCCATTTACAGGGCAAATTCCACGTGCAGATCAGTGTCAAAAACTGACAACATGTCCCGTTTTTTGTGAACATACCCAAAGTCAGTTTAGGTGAAACTCATTTGCATCTTAAGAAGTAATTGAAGAACTTTTGAAGAAGCTCAGCGAGAAAGTAAATTACCGACTTTGTATTGTTAAAAATTGATAATCAGGAATAATTAGCATGAAGAGTGGGTGAAACTGATCATTTCCTTTGTGGTGTGGAGTTTTGCCAAACAATCTTTTATTATTTAGTGTCTTTTCAGCAAGTTTCTTAGCTGACAAAGAGAAAAATGCTGCGATCCTGGCACTAGCCCAACACCCTTCATGGAATAGTTCTGCAGAGAGGTAGCTAAGAGGGTCACTTCTGTTGGCTGGCAGGGAAAAAAAGTAGATTCTTCAACTACAGTCATTAGAATATTGAGTACTTAACCATTAACACAACGGCATAAAATGTCCATTAACTGCAATTAAGATTAAGCTCAATTGAGGTAAAATTATTCCTCCTAAAGGACCTTCCGCACGGGACGGAATTACGTCCCTGGACACCGCCAAAACTGCAGCTGTGTTATTCCACACCAGGCCACATTCACACCTGCTTCAGGTCTCCGTTAGAGGGGTCAAAGGAAGAAAATACCAGAAGTGCCAGATCTGGCACACGGCAGACCCCACTGAGGTCCACCTGGTTTCTGGCAAGCCACCCAAAACGTTCCCGGATGTAACATTACATCATGCTGTGCTATTCTGTCTGGGATTTTGCGCTGCGGTGGATTCGCTGATGCTCTCACGCAGATATGATATCCATGTTCCGCTTGACCAACTTAGCTGGCATGGTGGAGGATCGGTGACTCTCAACCCTGGAAACACCTCAAGCCCAGCCTCGCGTCCCAGAAGAAGTGTTTCTTTTTCAATGGACCGGCCACCGAAGTAGACTATTTGCCTATACTCAATTTCTTCCTGCGCCACAGGTACTTCACTTTTTATATGGTCTCTACTCCTACATGTGTGGTACAGAGTGTTACGGCAGCAGTATGCAGTCCTAAACTCTTGCTCACGACCTGAAGGTTCTGGGTTCAATCCTCCCATGGTTCAGGTAGCCGGCTCAAGGTTGACTCATCCTTCCAAGTACAATAGTCACTATAACATTACATGACTACAAAAGATGCTTTGGACACAAGGAACTCTCAATAAAAATAAGGTGAAACAAGTGATTGGCCTTTTTTGTCATAGAAGATCAGATACTATTAAAGGGAATGGGTCATCTGTAAATTACCTATTGTTTAAATCAAGTTTTTGATAAACGTCTTTGGTGTTTTTTTTAATGTTTCCAATGTTACTATGTCTGCTTAAAAAAAATCCTAATTCATTTTCTGTCTGGCCTCTAAACCTATTATCTAAAGCGTTGAGATCTGATCATGTTCATGCCTTAGAGACACAATTGATGGGATAAGAGTCATTAACTTCTGTGGGAGAGTATTGTGGGCATGCTCTGTGACCTGTGCAGGGAGGGGGAGGAGGTGAGCTGTTATCTATACAGAGGAGTTACCTTTCATTGTAATCCTACTTGTGATGAAAATGTGATAACTATTAAAACATTTTACCAAAAGAAGAAGTCTCAGACTATTATTAACCTTAGTGGCCAGAGTGAGAACTTTCAGGATTCTTCTTATAAATGGCATTGAAAATTGGCAAAAAAATTCTGTGACATTTTTTAAAAATGTTTCACATAAAAACTTTATTTAAACAAAAGGTCATTTTCTGTTGACACATTCTCTTTAATAGCAAGGCTGATCAATCAGGAGACGTCAGCGTACAAATGATGTCCACCTCCCGGAACTCGCCTGCAGTGATCATATAGACACAACACACACTGGCCAGGAGCGCAGTGAGCCATAGGGATTTACTTTTCCCTTGAACGGACACTGCACTAATTCTCCTGCATTCAGCTTTTTCCACTTGAATAGAATTACAAAAAAAACCCTTTCATATCAACAATTGCAATTCCTCCTCTTCCCTTGGTTTTTTTTCTCAGGCGTACGTACCATAGGTCCCCTCAGTGCACGCACAATGCAAAACAGGAAAACCACTTTCACACACTAATTAATATGCAATGGCAGCTTCCTATTAACTTCTTCTTTTAGAGCAAGATTTGAAGGGCCGTCCACCGGAGACTGTACAAGAGCAGTGCGGGGAGTTATAGCACATTCCCAAATATTTGCTCTACAGATATTACTCTGTAAGTATCTTACATATTGAGCCAACCTTTAAAAAAAGACATTTTCACAAAAAAATACATTTTGCTGCACTTTCAGCACTGCGGTACTTCAGCACATCGCTCAGATGAGAAGAAATGTCCCGTGGTTTCTTTGCATTCTTGTCCTGGTTTTCCCTACTTACATCAATGGGGTAAAGCAGTAACCAGGAAAACTGCATATAAAATCTGTGACTGCATATTTTTAAGTGTGGAACAATTTCTTTTAAGGAAATCTGTTGTAAATATTAGAATCTCCAAGGGACCTTTGACGTGGGATGCGATTACACCGCAGGATGCCGCCAAATCCACAGTTGCAGAAATCGACATCAAAATCCTCAGGTCTAACTACGGATTTTCATGTGGAGTTGCAGGCAGTTTTTTTCAACTCTGCAGGTGACTAGTGGTGCATCGTGTGGTCTATTCACTCGCGTGTGAAAAGTCCCTTAGGGGACTATTACATGGGGCAACTGCCATCGCAACGATTATGGCTCCGGTGCTTTACCCAGAGGTGATAATCACTCACTGAATGGAGGCGGAGCGCGTTAGAGATCTCTTCCAGCTGCCTGTCTCCATGCAGAATGAACAGGCAGTAGATCATAGATGAACGACTGCCTGTTTACACAGGCCGATAGGTTAGGTGAGCTACAATCCAAGCGCCTATGACAAGTTAGCGATTCTCGCTCAGTTGCCCTCTTAGGTGCCATGTTCACACAAGACAGCAGTCGCCCGTAATCGCTCTACTGGGGGGGCCATGGACCCATGAAAAAAGTACCCCACCACAAGCCCTAGGTCACTACAAAGCTCTCGATATGTAAATCAGATGGCCTACAGAAATCATGCAGCTGCATCCAAGTTACCTGTCGATGCTCTGAGGCCACTCTGCCCTTTTTACCGTGATTACCACTGCGTTTTGAATGCCGCAGCAATAGCTGTATAACGCTCCTACTGATTTCAATGGAGCCTCGTAGACATGCGCTCGATCGCGGCAAGCGCTGTCTGCTCTATTTTACCGCATTTAGCGCACTTCATCGCCCATCACAATGATGAGGTGCGCTTAAAGCAGCTGCCGGAGACAGGAACCTATGTCTAAAAACGAAAGTAAAATCCCAGTAGAACGCCGCAATCGAAATTGCTGTGTTTCGCAGATCACATGTGTGAGAGTGGCCTAAGAGTGTAGTAGAGTGCCAACTGAAATCTATGGGTACTTATTATTTGTAATGCATGACTGCAACTGTTTCCAGTATCCGGTACTCAGGCTCCCCTTTACTAGCTGAACTTAAAGTAAATAGTATGTTGTCTACGACAAAACCAATTCTAGACACCTTAATGATCTTTTCATCCACTTTCACCCTCACCTGAGTACTACATCGCCCACCTTTTCCAAAGTATTCAGTAGAACTCCATAAAGTTCCAAATTAACTTCTATATAGTTTGTGCAGTTCATTACACATCCCATTCTTTCTTTTAAATGCAAAAAAACTAATTACATTAACCTATTCCTACTAATTCTGTTCAGCTTGCTGCATCCACATACGTTCTAGGAAATTAATTTAGCAATTCCAAGTTGCAAATTTCCAGTGACAGTAACCATAAACGTCTTGGGAAATTTAGCACTTATAAGCTGGTACCACAATAGTACAGCTGTCAGGTCCGCCACATCATGACAACATGATAACTGAGCAAGGGCTGTCATGAGACACCCAGGCGATTGTACAGGAAATCATCCAATTGCCACTACTGGCGACCACAGATATTGTGCCTGTTATGTGTATATAGTACACTAATACAGGAAGTCATTAACTTCTTGGGGCATCAGAGTCATCAAAACATGCAGAAGTCGGAGCTACAGGATAAATCCAGAGCAGCAGGGAAAGGTATATTACTGTTATTAGGTATTAGTGTATCTTGACACCACCAGGAAGTCCTGGTGGAGCCAAGATTGACAGAGGGGGTTACACCCCCTCTGTTAATAAAGAGGTTAAACTGAATGATTAGCAAACGAGCCAATGGTGATTTTCATGATTGCATGAAATGAATGATGAACAATAAGCGAATGTATTATAATTCATCGTTGGCTGTGCTTACACTGAATGATTATTGTTTATTTTTGCTCATTTAAAAGATGTTTTAATGATAATCTTTTTGTGTATAAAAGTCTTTATTTTTCTCCAATCTTCTGATACACTTCAGCTAGTATTTCCCTCCATCCATCCTGCAAATGTCTGGCAAGTTCTCTCAAAGAAAATGGAAATTGTTCATATTTCCTGACCTGACGTTCCAGTTCGTCCCAAATATGTCCATTAGGGTTCAGATCAGGACTCTGTGCAGGTCAATCCAATCATGGAACATCCATATCCTCAAACTAACATGAAATAGCGTTGGATTTTTGACAAGGTGCGTTGGCTTGTCGGAAGTATTGCTGATCATTCCCAGAGTATTACCACATTGTCGGCAGCACACTATTGTCTAGAATGTAAGAGTACACTTCTGTGTTCATGGTTCTTGCCACTATAACCAACACACCGAGATTGTGCAACGTAACACGTCCCCAGATCATGTGGAAACCTCCACCGTAGTGGCACAATATACTTAGACAAAAGGCTTCCCCAGGCATCTTCTACACTCAGGTACGTCCATCTGATCTGAAGGTTTTCACGCCGAGCCGATATACGTTGTCCTCCTGTGCAGGGGGGGGGGGGGGGGGGGGGGATGGAAGAGCCAGGAGCAGGAACTCAGCTCTGCCCCCCTCTCTGCCTCCTCTCCGCCCCTCTGCACTATTCACAATGGGGAGAGGTGGGGTGGGGGCGGGGCTAAATGGTGTGAATTAGCCCCGCCCCCGCCCCTCCCCATTGCAAAACAAGAGGAGCGTGAGGATCAACATAGGTAAATAGATACTAATTTTGATTCTTCTTCAGGTGTCCAATTACTTAAGGTAGGATAGTGTGAACTTGTGATCCTGGAAGACATCCTACTTCACCGTCTTAACAATAGGTGCTATTATTATTTGCAAGTATAGAGATTTGCTAATGATGTGGTTTATTTTGATGAGATCATTAAAGCAATTTTCCCTACAATAAAGAAAAACATTAAGTAAATTATCTAATCATTATCTGTCACTCATTCAGCTCCAGACGAGATTTCATCTAATGCTTCTGCGGTTAATGCATAATGCACTGTTTTGTCAATGACTATGGTATCTGCTTCAACAACCTAGAGTCACTTTCCACACTCCTTGGAGACATCAAACTGTTTATCAACTCCAGTCAAAAATATAAAATCAGCTACCATGTGGTTCCGTATGCTTTGTGCAACCGTATGCTAATTATATTCCCATAGGCGAAAGTAAGTTGTCGGTGTCACATTACAACTAAATTCTGTGTAGGATAGGGGGCTTTCGCATCGCGTTTTGCAGAGATATACATTGGGAGTATACCTTGAAATTAGCGAGAAGCGGAAGAGAAGCCAGTGAGCTGCCGGCAAGTCTGTCCATTTGAATGCTCTGCATGAGCGCCGCCGACCTTAGTGGTGACATCAGTTGGGACATGTAAAAGGGCCTTAAAGGGGTTCTGACACAAATAATGTTTTTATGCTTTAGCAGCCATTGTTCCCTGGTCTGCCTAATGGACACAGGGAACCCACGATTAATGGCATGCTAAAGCATAAAAATCTTATACTTAGCTTTTCTTCTGTTGTTGTTGTCAGCAGCGGGGTTATCCTCTTCTTCCTGCACGAGCCGCGCCGCTCTGAGATCGTGCGCATGCGCAGTGGAGAAGTGCCCTCTGACCGGAGTCAGGACGGGCCACGTCTTCACTGCGCATGCGCATGCGCAGAATCTCGGAGTTCAGCAGGACGGACGGGCCGCCCACAGCAAGCACGGCTTGTGACGTGCTTGCTGTGGGCGGCCTGTCCGTTCACCTCGGAAGTGCCTGACGGACGAAGCAGAGCAGGGAAGCGGTCTTTTTGACCGCTCCTGCTCTGCTTTAAAAGCACAGAAGAAGATGCCGGCTGGAGGGGACATGCCTGGCGATCGGGCCAGGCCAGGCAAGGTGAGTAAATTTTTTTTTTTTTATGTCAGAACCCCTTTAATGAACGACTTCTCGCTCAGTGTAAACAGCCGGTTTAGTGTATTTGCTGCTGGTAGCCGTGTGCAGTCTTCACTTAGATCAGAATGTGAAATGCTTGTCTAAGTAAATAGTCCGCATTGTGTATACTGAGACAGCCAGGAATATTGAATATTATAGGGGAGGAATACTATTACTAAGATTAGGCTTCTTTTACATGGAGCAAGAAAATGTTCGCAGGAGTGAACAAGTTATCGTTGGCCGTTCAATCGTTGGCCGTGTTTGCACTGAACGATTATTCGAATTCGCCCGATCCGATGATTCTTTGGACGCTAATCGTTGCGTGTAAAAGGGCCTTTACTAAACTAGTAAACTAATAAGATGTCTGACTTTGAAGTGCCTTGTGGATATTTTTACTTTCGACTGTCTAATGTAATTTGGTAATGACAATTCTATTTTGTGTCAAGCAGACATATTGAGGGAAAGAAACAATTTTCCACAGATCCAAAGTTCCCCAAGGAGCGCTCCCCCTAATTTACATAACAAATAAACAAGGACCTTGTGACATTTGTCCTCATTATACTTACATCACAAAAGACGACTTCTTTGCATAAAGGTCTTTTGTAATTCTGCTCCAGGGGGATGGGAGGCTGCGTCTTCCAATGTACTACTACTCCTCACAAACAGAGATTTTCAGCATGTCACCGATGTCTGATGGCTCTAGATAATTATTGCAGATGCTACACTTAATTACTAAGTTTTATTAACTCACAATTTATTGATGCTTTGCATTTCCAGCAGAGGAGATGTGAGCCATGTTCCAATTTGCTGATCTTATCTGGAAACTAGCTGTCACCCATAATCTTCACTTCATGTATAATATGCCCTTAGAGGGGTATTCTGGAGACTGGAGAAAATTTTCAAAATTTCCACATTATTCCAAATGTCTAAGTCATCAAACTGAACTCAAGTACCTTTTTTTCCCGAGTGCAAAAACTACATCTCCCATAATGCCCCATTACCAGTTAGCGAAGAGTGCGCATTGCCAACTCTACAGACTGTCATTAGAGAATGTGAAGGCACTGAGCATGCCTGACCAGTAAACAGTGGAGCATACAGGACGTAACCATAGGATACCAAGAGAGAACTAAGCAGGGGGAGACCATAGGTAAAGTAATATCTCTGCAGCCTTGTAAAACAAGTTATACAACTATATGACAAGTTACCTATTACAGTAGCTGCCATACAGCTTAGTCTTTACTGAATACAGAAAGCAGTGGGCTTCAGCTGGTGCTCAGTGAGGATGTATACATAATATAGGAGGACTGGTCTGCTATATACAACATAACACTGGAGAGTCTAAGCTTTACTATTGTACATAGCATTGCCTATTCATACATTTTTTGTTGTCATCGGGTAGTGAAGTTGTACTTTCTGTGTATCCTCTAGGGGAAATTCCTCTCAAAGTTGTCTGAAATATTCAGAAAAATAGATGTGGAATGCATGCAGCTGGACTAAGCCAGGAGTCCTTGGAATAGTTTAATAGGATACTTTATTGAGAGATACCGAGCATTACTGCATTGGATTGCTAACTCCATCAGTTATCTTTCCTTGCTGCCAAAAATGCCTGGGAGGGCTTGGTTTGCTTCCCGTGGAGTAAATATGGATATCGAAGGCTGGCCGTACACAAGGGTGATCAATGAGTGGAACAGGTTGCCACAGGAGGGGGTGAGTTCTCCTTCGATGGAAGTCTTCAAACAGAGGCTGGACAAACATCTGTCTGGGATGATTTAGTGATCCTGCACTGATCAGGGGGTTGGACCAGATGACCCTGGAGGTCCTTCAACTCTACCATTCTATGATTAGAAAGCTATCTCTCCCAATCACTCCCCAATAGACGCGAGCGCCAATATAATATAATAGACTATTAAGAATGCCCCTATTAGCCAGGCCACTGCTATATTATAGCATGCAGAGCCTGCACGGCATTGGACATGCCTTGCCATGTGAAGCAGTCTGATGTCTGTATTGGGCCGAGCCTGCACCCAGTATTTACCGCCATTCCTCAGTTTGAATTATTTTCTGGTAAACTTTGGCTATAAAAGTCCTCGCATAACTTCAGAGAATCACATTTTACCTGCAAATGATTAGAACAGGACTCTTCTGCGCTAGTTCACACTGGCACTAGGTGGTCCTTTTATAGCATGCCCGGGCAGAATGGATCTATCTTATTGTGGGCTTAAATGACACTAAATGGACTCCATTGACTATAACAGGGTCCGCTCAGTTTCTGCTTGGCTGTCTATTAAAAAACAAGGCAAAATATTGCCGCATGCTGCGCTAGAAATCGGCAATGGAAGTTCTGAACGCAACATCCGACGCTGATGCGAACACACCCTTAATTGGACTGTAACTCAGTACTTGTATATATCTGTTAGGCAATGTACATAAAATCCTAATAATTCTATTTCTTTATCAAACGTCCTCTCAAAACTCTAAAACATAAGAAAGCCTATTTGTGCTGTTAGCTATTTGTGTATTTGCAAATGAGTAATATCAAGCCATGCTGGAGCGGCATCATGCCAAGCTCACCACATACTGTTTCAGTCAAATTTCAACCACAGACCCACTTATCAAATAGCTATAAATAATTGTGCATAGAGATTGTTATAATATAAAGTCTGATGAAATGTTGACATATTGGCACAATAAGACAACCGCAGCAAATAGTAATGAGGACAATAAATACTCTGTTACTTGTAGTAGAGGGAACATAAAACATGTTCGGGCTTACAAGTTGCAGCGAGTAAAGATTCATCAGTCTGTGCCACATCATATCCCAAGTCGGAAAGCAGATTCCTTCCTCTAATTACACGATTGGGCTAAATATAATAGTCCCCCCCCCCCCCCCCTCCTTATATAGCACCCATCATTTACAATGGATGATGCGCTGAGTAAATGATACAGCTCTAGCCAAGGGGAATATGAAATCCTGCACTGCTCTCAGTACATTATTGCCATGACCAGCATTTGTGAAAGTTCTGCCCTCATTAACTTAAACCAATTATTGTTTTTCCACTTGATACGACCTGGGAATTCACTGGTTTAACTTGTGCTGCAGATGAGGTAATACCTATGTATGTCCACACACACTACAAGCATAGACTTCTGGACCAGTTCTAGATTTTGTGTTCTGTGATATTTTTATAGCAGTTAGGCCGCCTGCACACGGATTTTTGCTGCGGAATCTGCGGCGGGCGTCCGCACTGAGGATACGCAGCAAATGCTGTACATAGCATTGGGAAATCGATTCTTCCTGCACACAGACGGAAATCAATTGCGATTTCTGCTCGCGGAGGAAAAAAAAATCGCAGCATGCTCCATTTTTGCGTCAATGGAAGCTGTCCAACCCGCGGCCTGTCCGCAATTAACATTGTGGCTGGTCGTGGATTCCGCGTTATCGCCTTCTGTACTGTGCAAGTCCGACGGCGGCTTGCCACAACCATCCGCAGTACAGAAAAACAGGTATGCAGGGTCGCCGGCCGTGGCCAAAACCGTAATCTGCTGCAAGAACCCACAGGTGGAATCCGGCTCTGCCGTGTGCAGGCGGCCTTAAAGGGTAATGATTATTAAAAAATGAATACAAATTTCCAATAATTTAGTACTGCACTAATCATGTAATAGAGGTAATCACTAAGTGCTACAGAGACATGATCTAGTTGGCGTAATAACTAAGCCCTGGAAAGACACTACACTAAATATTATAGCAATACATATGTATACAGCCAAGACCCTATACAGTTCAACTGGTTAGATTTCATCAGGGATCTAATAAACCAAAGTATTATATAGAATATGAACTAGAACGGAGTTATGGAAAACTACATGCATATATGTCCTAGTAAGTATAAAGTAGCGGATATGCATCACACTACCCGTTGCTTATAGGACGAGAGGCATACTCACGTGCCTTTAATGTAGTGATATAATATGAAACACAATTTTCTTTTGATACTTTTTTTTTTTTAAATATCAGTATGCCCCTTTCTCAGTAGAGGGTAGTGTCTGCCTCTAATGTGGCTTTTGTTTTCAGATCCTAAACATAGAGCAGTGGTGGCGAACCTATGGCACGAGTACCAGAGGTAGCACGCAGAGCCCTCCCTGCTGGCACACGCCATCGTCAGCCACTCACTACGTTGGTGATTACCGTCAGTGGTACCGCTGCACCCCTGCCAGTATTCACTCAGCAGCGCTGATCCCAGCGCAGACTGTGAGGTCAGTGTGCAGCCGTAATCCTCCTAGGTCAGTGTTTAGCCGTAATCCTCCTCTACACTCCCCTATCTCCTCCATGGTTCCGCGAGAGCAGGGGAAGGAGGCGTCCAGCAGCACACATTGACATCACAGTGTGCACCTGGGATCATCGCCAGCAGCAGCGCCAAGCAGAGGAGCAGCAGCGCTTCCACGAGGAGGAGGGGGTAAGTATATGGGTCCCAGGGGGGCACTATTGCTACTCGGGCCAATGTGGGATGTCACTATTACTGCTGGGGCCACTGTGGGATGTCCGTATTACTGCTGGGGCCACTGTGAGATGTCACTGTTTTTGCTAAGGGTCACAGTGGGATGCCACTATTACTGCTGGGGCCACTGTGGGAGGTTACTGTTACTGCTGGAGCTGCTGTGTGGGGGGTTACTGTCACCGCTGGGGCCGCTCTGGGGGTGACTGTCACTGCTGGAGTATGTTTACACATGGCAGAAATGCTGCAGAATGCCCTCAGCGGAAATTTACGTGGCAAATTGTGCAGCATTACCGCATCCAAAAAGCAGTCAAAATCTGCATCGGGTCTATTTTGAACCGGCCCTGTCCTTTTTATAATGACAGGTAAAAATCATAGGTTGTGATAAGCCCCGCCCCCTGACATGTTGGCACTTTGCAATAAATAAGTGGGTTTTAGGTTGCGGTTTGGGCACTCAGTCTCTAAAAGGTTCGCCATCACTGACATAGAGGATAGCCTCTGCCTCTTATGCAGCTCACTTTGGAAGCATCTAATGCACACTGCATGCTGAGGATTAAGACTGCCAACTTTTTTTATGAGCCCTGGCAGAAACACGGTTCTGTGGCTGGAGCTCTACGCACACATCCATAAAATGAAGCTTTAATATACAGCATTTTCTAGGTTAACGAATGCAATCACACATGAATGCCTAGTGCTCTAAGTCTGTACACCTAGTCGCAGGTGTGACAACACAGCCTTTATCATCACAATAAAGAATGCACCTAAATTAAGAATATCCATATAAAGATACAGAATATCATCCCAGGGAAAGTGGCTGTAGCAGATTTATTAAACTGGTGACAAGTTATGTCTGTGCCTCAGGGTAACCTTTAATTCTGCCTTATCCTTCAAACCACACATCAAAGTCCTCTCTTGGATCTGCTTTTCCTCATCTTCAAATCAATGAGAATGCTAGCGCATGCCCTCATCATCTCCCGCCTAGACTACTGCAATATCCTGCTGCTCTGTGGTGATCCAACCAACATTCTTGTACCCTTCAAACCAAATAAAGCTAATTCACCTCTGCCTCTCCCATCTGGCAATTCCTTTATTGGCTGCCTGCTGTCCAGGGAATTCCAGTTGAGGCTGCATTACCACGAACGTATACCGGCTCGGTTTTCACGCCGAGCCGATATACGTCGTCCTCATCTGCAGGGGGGAAAGGATGGAAGAGCCAGGAGCAGGAACAGAGCTCCCGCCCCCTCTCTGCCTCCTCTCCGCCCCTCTGCACTATTTGCAATGAAAGGAGACAGGATGGGGCGGGGCTACGTTCAGAGAATTAGCCCCGCCCCCGTTCCAACTCTCCCTATTGCAAATAGTGCAGAGGGGCGGAGAGGAAGCAGAGAGGGGGCGGGAGCTCAGTTCCTGCTCCTGGCTCTTCCATCCCCCCCCCCCCCCCCCTGCAGATGAGCACGACGTACATCGGTTCAGCGTGAAAACCGAGCCGATATACATTCGTGGGAATGCAGCCCACGCCTATAACCCTCCCACCCCCATGTTGATCTAGAGAAAAGAGAAAACGCCAGTGCAGTAGAAGCCAATTTCCCCTATTTAAGGGGAAAAATTCCTTCCTGACTCCAAGTCTGGCAATCGGAATTATCCCCAGATTAACAACCCAAGTAATTAGTGATTATAACATATAATATAGTATCACTCAAAAAGGTGTCCAGGCCCCCCCAAACTATTATTGAATTCGCCATCACCCCGTCCTCAGGCACAGAGTCCCACATTCTCACTGCTCTTACAGTAAAGATCCCCCTTCTATGTCGGTGTAGAAACCTTCTTTGTCTAGACGCAGACAGCGCCCTCTTGTTACCGTCGCAGTCCTTTATACACAGATTGTGGGAGAGAGCTCTATATTGATCTCTGTTTTGACCCACTCTAATAATATATATTACGGAATTTCTCATATTCACTTGTATGATTGATTTATGCAAAAGTTTGTTCTAAACATCAATAAATGTGGAATTCAGGTCTGCGCAGCTCGTGATTAAATACACAGTATCAGCACAATGATAATCAAGTCCAACGTGTAACACGCTCTTAAAGTAAACACGAAATATTTTATTTTTGAAGAATTTGGTTATCTCTGTGCTGATACTGTGTTCTCAAGTTAATCATGAGCTACAGCCCACAGAATGTTATACTGAATGCCAAATCCCTCACATACACCTACACTATGTAAGCATGCACTAACTCCACTAACTGAAACTACCCAACACTCATGGGGTAGCTCTGTCTTCTCGATCAGTAAAACTACTTTGTAACCCTGACAGATCCCGCTGACTTATAATGCTGTGTTTCTGGCTTCAGATGTTTTTGGCGGCATACAAAAACACCAAAAGTGCAAAAAACATGGAGAAAAAAATTTGTTGCTAGAACTAGATGAAAAAAATATAACTTCAAGCATATGGATCCTTATTCTGATTACTGAAGGATTCTTGACCCTTCAGGGCATCTGGCAACTACCACACGGAGGTTTTGTCTTTCTGGATCAACTCTACAAGAAAACCTTATGCCAAAGAGGACCTGTCAGGGCTGGCTGCTAACGTGGCCCCGCTGGCTCTATCCTTTTGCTTTCATACTTCCTTTTTCCAAAAGGTTTCTTCTCAGATCTGGATCCCAGCACTCTCAATGTGTCAAGTGGGCAGTGCCCACTGCTTACTGTCAAGCAAGGCAGTCGTCACCTATTGTGAGTGAGCAGTGGAGATTGTCCACTTGACACACTGACAGTGCTGGGAGCCGCACCAAAGAAAGCCCATCTGGGTGACAGGAGAGGGGTATGAAAAGCAAAACTGGGGTTGAGGCAAAGGGACCGTGGCTACAGAGCTAGAGAGCCAGCCCCACTAACTTTATCCCATGACAGGTCCTTTCACCTGTTTTACATTTTGTTACGTTGTGGCCTTGTGTAAAAAAAATCATGTTTTCCCTCAACATTCTGCACTCAATACCCCATAATGGCAAATTGAAAACAGAATATTAGAAATCTTTGTAAATTGAAAAAAAAAGAAAGACTATGATTTTTGGATTGGCATAAATATTCAGACCCTTTGAAATATAGCTCTGGGCTCTCCCATTTCTTGAGATTATCTTTGAGCTGTTTCTACACCTTGATTAGAGTCACCTGTGGTAAATTCAGTTGAACATCATTTTAAAATACATCCGCTTGTCTATATAAGGTCTCACAGCTCACAATGCATATCAGAGCCCAAACCAAGCCATTAGGAGAAGAGAACCGCCTGTAGAACTGAGAGACAGGATTGTGTGGAGGCACAGATCTGGAGAAGGGGACAAAAAAAATGTATTTTGTACTGAAAGTTCCCAAGAGCACTGCGGCTTCCATTATTCTTAATTGGAAGATGTTTGAAACGACCCTGGACTCTTCTTAGAACTGTCTAAAACACAAGCGCTAGGTAATCAAAAGAGAAATGCCTAGGTAAGAGAGACAACCAAGAACACAATGGTCACTCTGACTAAACTCCACAGATTCTGTGTGCAAATGGGAGAAACTTCCAGAAGGTCAACCGCCACTGCAGCATTCCAACAATCTGGGCTTATGGCAGAGCAACCAAAAAGAAACCTCTTCTCAATTTACACATGAAAGCTGCCTGGAGTTTGTCAAGAAGCACCTAAAGGACTCTCAGACTGTGAGAAATAAGATTCCCTGGTCTGCTGAAACCAAGATTGAACTTTCTGGTCTCAATTCTAAATGTCTGGAGGACCCCAGGCGCAGCTCATCACCTGCCCAATACCAGCCCTACAGTGAAGCACAGTGGTGGCAGCATCATGCTTGGGTTGTTTTTCAGCAACTAGGACATGGGGACCGGTTGGGGTTTATGGAAAGCTGAATGGTGCAAAGTACAGAGATATTCTTAATGAGAACCTGATCCAGAGCACAAGGGACCTCAGACTGGGTAGAAGGGTCACCTTCCAATAAGACAATGACCCTAAGCACACAGCCAAGACAACACAGGAGGGGCTTAGGGACAACTATGTGAATGTCCTTGAGTGGCCCAGCCAGAGCCATGACTTGAATCCAATCATACATCTCTAGAGACCAGAAAACGGCTGTCCACAGACGGCCCCCATCCAACCTGACAGAGCTTGGGAGGATCTCCAGAGAAGAATGACAGAAAATCCCCAAATTCGAGTGTGCAAACCTTGTGGCATCATATCCATGAAGACTGGAGGCTGTAATCCCAACCAAAGGTGCTTCAACTAGGTACCGAGTGCAGGGTGTGAATACTTATGTCAGTGCAAAATGTTAGAGGTCTTAGGAGTTGTTTTTTTTTAATGAAAAACTAACATTCTGTTTTCCCTTTCTGACTATGGCCGCCTGCAGACGAGCGGGTCGGATCCGGCAGCGAGAAATCTCGCCGCGCGATCCGACCCCAGAGCCTGCAGGGACGAGCGCGTACTCACCCGCGTCTGGCGGCCCCGGCTCTTTGATGTGCCGGCTGCCGCGCAGCCGGCGCATGCGCAGACCGGAGCCGGCGGCCAGGTGAGTGCGTGCCCCGCAGAAAATTAGAACATGCCGCGGTTTGTTTGCCGCGCGAGATTTCGCGCGGCCAAACCGCGGCCGTCTGCATAGGAGTGCGTATTGTAATGCACTCCTATGCAGACTTTCAGCGGCGGAAATCCCGCGGCGGGATTTCCGCTCGTCTGCAGGCGGCCTATAGGATATTAAATGCAGAATGATGGAGAAAAACTTGCAAAAAAGCGAAAGGGTCTGAGGCCTTCCCGAACGCACTGTAGACTTTTTAACCTCGCTAAGTAGTTACAAAATGTTACTGTAGCAGCAAGAACCCTGTATCAATGATCTGTGTGAGTAAAATGTTTACAATTCAATGTTTACTTGTAATAGTTAGCGGAAACATAGTAAAATAAACATATTTTCATCATATATCGACTTGTTTTCTTTAAAGCAAACCCCAAGAGAGAGGGTTTGCTGTGTCTGAAGCTCATTTTCTTCCAACTCCCTGCAGACAGATTGTAGCAGGTGCTGCGCGTTTCAACCCCCATAGCCTCTCCCCAATCAATAGCTTCAGCTTTTCCCTCCCGTCCTAAACAAATCCAACCAACCTCTTTGCATTCAATTTGTATGCACACAGAATACAAGGAGGGGACAGAAGACATAAGTGAGAATATTTGCCTGTAGTCAAATGTAATTTTCAGTGTAAACAAGAATCAGGTAAATGTTCTATAGAAATAACACATTCACACAAAGCCAGATATAATTAATAGATGCAGATGCTCAGCTGAGGTCCGCTTAATGTATATCTCATCCTTCTTTTTTTTTTTTTTAATCGGCATGGCCCTATTTTTGCACAGATGCCCTTTCGCTAAAACGCAGGGGGATTTGAGGGGAAAGAAAAAAGCCATCTGCTTGCCGTATAAATCAGCTCTGAAAAGTCCTAAACGATTGTAATAAACACAAGGGTAAATGAAGGCATTGTTATGCAAGGGCAACTACTTGTAGGGAGGGAGCAAGAGGTCAGAACTGTTGTAGACTACAATGCATCCATATCCATTATGCACAACCCCTTTGTCACTCTCCATTATTCTAATGCAGCCCGGCCTAAAAACTGTGCCTATAGGTTACAATAACCTTACAAGTAGTCCCCCATAGATTATAGAGTATATGACAGCCAATGACTTTTCTGCCCAATATCGTATCTGCCCCCATCCACTTGTGTGACATAGTCCTACAAAGGTGAGGCATCGGCTGGCTTCACAGAGTCGACTATACTACTCTATCCTCCAAAATAAATGGAAAGGAGTAGAATCCAAGTCAAATGGAGTCCAAAGTTTGCACCCTTGGTCTTCGTCTGACTATATAAAGACTATGGTTCCATCCAGGGTTTTGTCTGAATGCCGAATATCGCATTTAGAATCAACCTTAAAGGGAACCTGTAATGGATATTTTCGTTCTTAAACTGGTGCCACAGCGCTTACAATCACATTTAGGGGTGTTTTCCAGGAAAATACTATTTGTGACCTATCTGAAGATTAGGTTATCAATAGTTGTTGACTGAGGTCTGCCACTAAGCACCGATCATCTGATTGGGTGCCCGCTGTCACTGTTGCTACAAGGACTTGCAGTTACAAGCACCAGCCACTACATAGTGTTCAGAGCAGCAGCTCCCACATCGTACCCCTGTGTATAATGGGGCTGACAGCGGGCACACTATCAGCCAGGGTCCCGAGCTGTGGACTTCAGACGATCAATACCTGAGGATAGGCCATCAATATTCCCAAAGCACTGCGTCATTAGATTCTGCACGCCCCCTCTGCTGCATGCCCGCCCCCCCCCCCAAACACTGACATTAGCGCAAGTCGTGGTGAAGTCCCGCACTTGCACTGTGCAGTTTTCTGTGCCTCACACAGTGCCTGCGAGCCACAAGGCACATGAAACCATCCATGTCACCTCCAGCACAAGCGCAATGCACCAGTGAAGACAACGTATAAACACCTCGACCCAATGAACATGTGTGCTTCCTACAGGCGGCCACACAGCGCCAGCGCAGGATTTCAGCGCGACTGATGCTGATATCAGCAGCTGGAGAGGACAGGCATCTAGCGGAGGGGGCATGCATAATTTAATGACATAGTAACTTGGGGCTCTAGCAGACCACCCCCATGACTCAAAACAAGGCACCCCATTATAAATGTAAGTTTTTAGACTCACAGACATTCTTCTATTTCATACAAACATGTCTGGCAGTCATTAAATGTGATTGTAAGTGCTATGATGCCAGTTTAAGAGCTTATTCACGCGCCCGGCCGATATACCATGTCCCTTTCTGCAGGGGGAGGAGGCGGGCCGCGCTGGGAGCAGTGCACTGAGCTCCCGCCCCCTCTCTGTCCTTCGCCACTATTTGTAATGGGAGGGGGCGGGACAGGGCAGAACTTAGTCCTACCATTGTAAACAGTAGTGAGGGGCGGAGAAGAGGCGGAAAGGGGGCGGGAGTTCAGTGCACTGCTCCCAGCCTGACCCGCCACCTCCCCCTGCAGAAAGGGATATCGTATATCGGCCGGACATGAAAACCCGGCCGATATACGGACGTGTGAATAAGCCCTAAGAATGAGAAATGTTAGCCAGTAGAGCAAAATGTGATTGTTCTCAGTAAGAGAAACCAAGTAGCCTTGTAGATATGAGACCTTTTCATGGCTAACAAAAACACATGATGTTATAGCGAGCTTTCAAGCCTACTTAATATTCTTCTATATGGCTGATGATGAATATTTAGTAGATTTGAAGTCTCTCTTTTTGTGAGCCGTTGCAAGGTATGATATCTACAAGATTACCTTGCTTCTCTTACTGACAACAATCACAGAATGAAAGTCCTGATGACAGGGTCCCTTTAATGCAGTAAGAAAACTACAATAATTACGTAAGTTGATCTTCCCCAATGAATGCACTGACTTATACTTCTTCTAAATAACATCGGCGGGCGCTACTCATATCTGTCAATTGAAATTGTGTTCTGAATGCAAATGAATGTGCCTCTTAACCCGAGTAGCACCAGCTGAGGTAGTTTACACAGGTCACCAATCGATGCTCTTTCCTAAAAGGGAATCTATCACATTGACATGAACTTTGATCTGCCAGCATCATGTTAGAGAGCAGGAGGAGCCGAGCTGAGCGATATATAGTTTTATGGGGAAAGATTCTGTATAATTCATATTTCATTCATTTCTATCTCTGCACATTCAGGGCTTGGGAGTCCGGTGGGTGGAGCCTATCAGTGACTGACATCTATCTGTGTATGCTCAGCACTCATGCTGGGAGCCATGATGCCAGCAGAATGGTACGTGACCACGGCATCCTCTGCTTTCCTACAGCGGTCAGGCGGTAGTCCATCGTAAACAAAGACCCTGCAGCACTGGATTACCAGGGGAACGATCAAGTACCTCGTGCTTCTTTTATTGTTTTAATACATTTGCCGCCATTTCTAAAAAAAAACCATTTTCACACACGGACAGCGGCTTCAATCTGTCACATTGTTTTGAAGGATTCCGACAGGAATGTTCGAAAGTAAATGCCATTAGTCAGACCTGGTTCCATCGAGAAGCTCCACTCGGGGCGTAGAAGAGCACAGCCCACCGCTGTAATCTACCCAGTAAAAAGAGAAATACATAGACTATACTGGAAAACATAAATGGCACAATAGATTACAACAATACCAGAATTACCTTTTTTTTTAGATTTTTCCACAATGAAAACCCCTTTTTTGGAAATTATTTGTTTTTTCTAAATCGCTGCATTCAAAGCCCTATAACCTTTTTATTTTTCCATGGAGGAAGATCTGTGAGGGCTTGTTTTTTGCGAGACGAGCTGTAGTTTTTATTGGTACCATTTTGGGGTACATATGGCTTTTTTGATCACTTTTAGGGCTTATTCACACAAGCCGCCGTTTTCACAAACGGCCAATATACGCTACCATCTGATGCATTGGATTCCAATGCATCAGATCACACGGGCGTATTTCTGCGGCAAAAAAGTGCCCAGCTGGCCAATATAGCGCCGGGCACTTTTACACCAGGCAGGAAAGATAGTCCTGGAACTATCTTTCCAGGCCGGAATATGGCCGCTGACATAGACTCCTAAGGTAGCCAATGACAGCTGCTGAAGAAGGGAGGTGGGAGGGAGTTTAGCAGTGCGACTGCTAAACTCCCTCCCTCTTCTGGCCTCCTCTCCGCCCCTTGCCAGCTGTTTGCAATGGGAGGGGGAGGAGATAAGCTCCACCCCACCCCCTCCCATTAGTGTCTGTTGACAAGGGGCAAAGAGGGGGCGGGAGCTTAGCACACTAGCTCCCGCCCCATCCCTTCGCCTCCCCTTGCAGAGAGCTGGCGAGGGGGAGGGACGGCACTGTATATGCGCCGGGCCCGTGCTATCTGAACGGACACACAAATGTTAGATTTGTACGCCCGTTAACGCCTTTTTATGGTGTCGGCAGTCGCACGTATAAACGACTACAGCCCTTATTGTATTTTTTGGGAGACAAAATGAAAAAAATAAGCATTTTGCCTCCGTTTTTTTAGGTTTTTTTTTTTACACTTTTTGCCGTGCAGGATGAAAAGCGTGTTCAATTTGTTGTGCGAGTCGTTACGGATGCGGCGATACCAAATATGTGGGAGTTTTCATTTTTTATATATTAATAGGAGAAAAGGCACAAAAAGGGGGCTTTTAACATTTTTTTTTACATTTTTCTTTTTTGTACTCTATTTTTAACTTCTTTTTAGGGTTCTCACACACTTGCTTTTTTTAACGCTGCGTTAGCGCGTTCTTTTAATGCGAATGTCCATGGGACGTTCTAATGTTAAAAAGGCATCGCACAAAAATCGCACAGCAAAAATTTGCGATGCCTTTTTAACATGAGAAAGTCCCACTAAAAAAAATGCAAGTGTGTGGGGCTAGAGGGGCTATTATAGTAATCTCTCTCTAGCCAATTGAGGGGACGGGGCTAGCGGGCGGAACGCGCTAGCCTCGTTCCTTACTTGGCTAGAGAGGGATCACTATGATAACCCCTTTAGCCCTGCCCATCTCTAACCCCGCCCCTCCCAGTAAAATCTAATAGCCCCACCCCCTATCTCTCCAAATATGGAGAGATATGTCAGAGATCCCCCGTAGCTCTGTCCCCCCCTCTCTCCTCTCTGGGGGGGGGGGGGGTGTGATTCCTAGCCTGCTTCGCGGTCTTCCTCTATTGATTTCAATGGGGCCAGCTCTGCTGCTGCCAGCCCCAATTGAAAACAATGGGCGATATCGCACAATCTTCTTTGCGATGTGAGGTTAGAGTGCAAACATCGCTAATGAGAATAAAAACCATTAAAAATCATTGGTTTCATTATCATGCGTTCTCACTCCCTCTCGTATCGCATGGGGTGTGAGCCCTAACTCCGAAGAGAGGTAAGTATCTATTCTTCTATTATTTTGCCCAGGCATTTAAAGCAAAAAAAATTCTACTCAAGACGACCCCTTTAAGGGCGGTGTGCCCGTACCTCCCAGCATGGGGCATGTGCGAGATGCAACTGGGCGTAACACTAAAACCCCGTACACGACCCTGGACATATTGTGTTGGCCAAAGTGACACAATGGCTTCCTACATACAGGACCGCAGTGTTACAGAGCCTTCCTCACACGTAATGGAAGCCAAGGCAGTCATGTTGTGATTCGAGACTAATCCTGGGACTATCATGGCTGTATTGTTACATTGTATGCGAGGACGGCCGCACTACACCGAGATCTGAGCGCACAGCGTATGTCGCAACCAAAATTGCTATCTAGCCAAGGCCTAAGGCTAACTTCACACGGCGGGCGCCACCTGGGGCTGTGAATCCCGCGCCCATATCGCACGCCCCACCATGTAAATTCCCCACGGATACGAGGCGTTTTCATGTGAAAACAGCATGGCATCACTCCAGGGATGCTCCGGCGCAGCCACAAGCCGCCGCCGAGGATAGCCGAGTTTCTCCCATTGTTTTCATAGGCAGACATCGCATCGCATGAAAACAATGGGCGGTGCGCTGAGAGCGCTCACAAGACAGAACACACCACCATTGTTTCCCGCATTGCGGTGACATGCGGAAAAACATCGCTCATGTGTATGACCCCATTCAAAAGAACGATGACCCATTCAAAACGATGAGGTTTATATTTGTGCGTCTCGCAACGCACAAATCTTGCGTAATTTTATCGCCCGTGTGAAGCCTGCCTAAGGCCGTAGTCACATCTGCGTTGGAGATCAGTTTGTGGCCTCCATTGAAGCGTCCGTCAACGAAGGCCACCATGATGGAGCCCAGTGGAGCCTGTTATAAGTCAAAGGGCTAACTGAGTGTTTGTTGGTCGATATTCATTAATTAACGGTCAGCACTGACGCCATTTTTTGTTTCCTGCATCTGTGACAAATCAGAAAACCGCAGACGTATATGCGCAGCCATCGCCCTGTCACCTGGACTGTCATGTATGTAGTGATTTTACACATTTCACCACCTGTGCTCCCATACTGCTGTCATATTAAGGTCTCCACTGATAGAATACCCATTCTAACTATGACCAGCATTGATAAACACAGGTGTGAGGTGGTGGACATGGTGTGAGGTGGTGGACATGGGGTGAGGCGGAGGACAGCGCGGCGCTCGCCGAGGAGGAGACGAACGGAACGTTGTCCTGTGAAGAAGCATTTTCCCGCCCATGGAGGTCACGGCTGATTGGCTGGAGCGGCGGGGATATGAGGCGCATGCGCACAGCCTCCACCCTGAGGGCGCGCACCGAGCTCGCTACCAGCAGCAGCAGCACCACAATGCAGAGCTCGGTGTACCGGCAGCATCGTCCCTACATTACAGCCGGGTGTCTCCCATCACCCACGGCTGTAATGTAGAGACCCTGCTGCTCCCGATAACGGGCAACACATACGTAACCAATCCCTCCTGCCTCAACCACGTCCGTACTGTACGCTGCCCGAGCACAATGGCCGTGGCTGCAAGGACACGCACATGAAGTAACACCTCACGCTGCCATCCACTACACAGCTCACACTATATACATATATATATATACCCCGGCTGCTGTCACACAGGGTTCCATGCAATGAATTCAGCGACCTGCACTGAAAACCGTCAGAAAATGGTGCAGGAATCGTGACAGTTCGTCAAGTCCCAACAGAGGCGTGGTTAAGTCGTGACAAAATTGCAACATATGTATAAAAAAAAATAGAAATGGCGTTCATGCACAACAAGACGGCGCCCCCTCCGTTCAAGTTGCGACAAATGCATCCATTTGCCGCCCAACCAAGGCAAATAATAAAAGTGGCAATCCAATGACTTGTTTATGTGACGCTGGTAATTGGCACCTGGGTGCCACCTGCCCTCCTCCATCAGGGCTCTGGGGGTAAATAAAAGGGGGGGGGGGACATAACATGCCAGTGTGTGCCCTGCCAGTGTGTGCCCACTCCTTACCACAGCACTGCACTGTTGCAATGTGTTTGGAAGCAGACAGAAAATGCTTCTCGGGCATAAACAAGTGCCAGTGAGGAGGGCAGCCCCACCACAACACCATTTTGCATCCCCATCTTTGTGTGGAGCTTTCATTAAAAATCCCTCTTTTGCAAAAAAAAAAAACAACCACCCCAGAAACCCATCTTGTCACCCAGCATCATCAGCATCTGCCATCCTTTGCAGTCAGTAAGGTGGCAACACATCAAATGGAGGAAGCTGCAACCATCATCAAATCTGCTTGCAAACAAATCCATGCGGGAGGGAGTCCACCCAGCTCCCTGCTTCTTCTTGGGTACCATTACACACAAACTTCACATTCCCACAGCAAAAGAACCCAAAATAGGAAGTTCTGTAGAACCACAAAAACCAATTCTCCCTGGTACTATTTATTGCACAGCCATGGCTGCTGATCTCTCATTTGCAAAACCACATCACATAAAGAGAAGCTGCATTTGCAAAGATGTAACATGCACTCATCCAGAAGACTCCAAAAACCAAAGCAGGAGGGCAAACCCTTCCAAGCTGCCCTACAATGTAGCAGCAATGACCCCCATGGCACATTGTCTAGTGTTGCACTACATGCACAGTAGATCCATCCATCACCAGACCCAAGACAAGTGATGGGGATGAATATGCCCTGGCATGCAGAAAGCCACACATATGGCTGTGCTGCTGCATAGATGGACATTAATCAGCCTCTATGCATGGAACCATGATGAGAATGACATCCCTTCTCCATGATCTGGTGGTGGGCTTCTCACCCAATCCCCCCCTTATCCCAGATCTCCCATAGAATAACATGGGGGGAAAAAGACAATTGCTACTGTAAATCCCCAAACACAAAACAAAGAGCCCAATCGTCTGTTTCTTCTTTGCAACATCCTCCACAGCAAATAAATAAATAAACAAACAATGAAATGCAAAACATTCTGTAGCAAAATATCAAGACAATACCTGCAGCTCCAAGGAAAAATAAAGTCCAGATGAGATCCTTAGTTTGCAGCATTGTAAATCTGCAGACAGAGGAATTTCTCCTGCTGCTCCTATTTGTTACAATGGGTCCAAAGATGAACATAGGCGTTTAAGAATCCCCCCCTTGTTGCAAAAAAAGGCTTGTAATAAGTGCAATGGTAAAAAGATGGGGTCTTGATGCTTTTTGTCTTCTGCAGATTTGTAAGGATTTTGTAAGGAATTCTTTTTTTTTCTGTAGTGGATTGCCAGCTGCTCTGTAAGCTGTGTGCAGGCACTGATCAGAGAATGAGTGACAGTCTGAGCCTCAGCACAACCCCCAGCAAGCAGACCTGATCAATGCGCCCAGCCAGAAACTCCAAGTTGGTGTCTGGATGCAAAGAGAAAGAAACCAACACCAGTATCCCTCCGCAGCCTCTGTACAAATACTGAGCATCCGCCAAGCACAAGGAGAGAGGGAGAGAGGGGCAGAGATAAGAGAGCAGATGCAGCTCTTTGCAAAAGATGGAATGGATTGACTTACTTTTACCTTTTGTACGGGGGAAAGAAATGTGACTAGAGGAGCTGATGAAAAAAGAAATGGGTTTTAACCACATTCAAAGGATGGCATTCTATTGAGCTGCCAGGATTTAGGAGAGACTATTCATTTTTGGGTTTTTTTGCACAACGTAGTGCTCTCTGCGTTTTTTTTTTTCGTGGCTGGGGCTTGAATTGATCTTTTGGACCAACTCATATGTTATGGAATTGCATTATTAGCATTTATCTAATGTATAAAGTACCCCAAACCTTATTTTTGGGGTTGTAGACAGATGCTGCTGTGAAATTGAATACCTTGCAGCTGTTCACCTTGTATTGCCGAAATTGTTCCAGGGTCAAAAGGATAAGATACAGGTAATAGGAGGGTATTAGGGTGTCTGCGTTGGAATTTCCGGTCGGAGGTTCCGTCGCAGATCCGGCACACGATACCGGAAGAAAAAGAGCTGCATGCAGGGCTTTTTCTTTCGGCTAAAAGCCGGGCAGCTGAGCGGAACACGAGCAGGACCCCATTATAGTCAGTGGAGTCCGTTCGGCGCTGTTTGGTTCTGTCCTAAAATGGAACCGTTCAGCCATGGGGATTCCGCTTTCCTGCTCCCCGAATGAGGCAGGAAAGTGAACCTCGAGCACAGATGTGAAACAAGCCTAAGGCTGCCTGTCCACAGGCATTGCGGTATCCCGCCGCCGCAGGAGCCAACGCCCGGGAGCAGGAGCCTACAGACTGATCTCCGTGGTCAACCGATAGGCTGACCGCGAAGAACCGCGGCAATTCGCAGGATGCTGCGAATTGCCAGTCGTGAGTGGAGAATTGCTATAATTCTCCCTTTCGTGGATAGAGGGGCTGTGCTTTCCATAGAAATGCTATGGAAAGCGTACATTGCGTTCCCTGGGGCCGGATTATCGCCACGGAGAACGCAATGTAAAAATGCCCGTGGACAGGCGGCCTAAGGCTACCTACACATGGCTGAGCGCAATATCGGGCCCAGTGCGATTTTTCCCGCAAATGGGAGGCGTTTTTCTGTAAAAAAACGCCTTCCATCACTTCTGTAAGGTTTCAATCCTCCGGCGCGGCTTTCAGCTGCTTCGGATGATCCACAAGTGTTTCCCATTGTTTTCAGTGGGAGACCTCACATCATGCGATGTGCTTTCCTGTCCCAAGGAACGTGCAAGGATACAAGATTGCAGTGATTTTTTTCCCGCTCATGTGTATGACTCCATTCAAAATGGGGTTCATATACGTGCAAGACTCGTGCGTCTCGCAACGCACAAATCTTACGCGATTTTCTCGGCCGCGTGAAAGCGGCGTTAGGGTACTTTTACACTGGCTTACTATCAGCCCAAAAAATTGCTCAAACAAGTAATTTTAAGCGATAACTGTGTAGTGTAAAGGCGGGACTTGATAGGGGGCATTGGTAGTTATGAAACGACTAGTGAGGGAATTTTCGCTCAATGTAAACAGGCATCTTATGAACTGCCTGTTCATAGTGAATGGAGGCGAGTGGTTGAAAGAAATCTCCAACTCGTTCCACCTCCATCCATTTAGGCCTCATGTCCACTTTCACGCACAGATTCCATTTGCTGAATCCCGCAGGGGAATCCAGCCGTGCCCGCAGACATGGACAAAAAAATACATTCTCTTACCTGTCCAGATCCACCGCAGGTCTCCTCCGTGCCGGCTGTAACTCCTTTTTTCAGCCCGGCAGCCGATGTGCTGGACGCATGCGCAGTACAATTTTTTCTTTTTAAATCTCCTGCTTTCCCGTGGATACGCGGCACATCAGCAGTGACAGCTGTGGCTATGCCGTGGATTAGACGGTTTCCATTGACTTGTGTAAAAACACAGCAACAAAAAAATCGCTCTTGTGAATGAGCCCTTAGTGACCACGCCAAATTTTGGAAATCTGACATGTGTCACTTTAACATAGAATAACTCCGTAAGGGCTTATTTACACGAGCGGATATCGATCGGCGTTTTCACGGCCGGCTGATATACGCTTCCATCTGAGCAGTTCTCCCCTTCCCTCCCCCTCACCGGCTCTCTGCTTCTCTCCTCCACTCCAGCGTTTGCAAGGGGCGAGGGGGTAGGACGGGGGCGGAGCTAAGCTCCGCTCTGTCCTGCCCACTCCCATTGCTGGCTGCGGGGAGGGGGGCTGGAGCTTAGCTCCGTCTCTGTCCGACCCACTCCCATTACAGAGGGGAGAAGAGAAGCAGAGAGCCGGTGAGGGAGAGGGTAGGGGGGCACTGCTCAGATTGAATTTGTGTATATTTATTAAAAGTGGCAAAATTGGGAACATTTTTGAAAAAAAAATTTCAACTGTAATATCTGAAATATGTGCAAACATTCTGTACAAATTCTTGCTAAGATATATATTTCCATCTATTTACTTTATTCTGGGTGCACATTAGAAAAAATTTGTAACCATTTAGGAGACGTAGAAATTTAACCCCTTAGTGACCAAGCCTGTTTGCGCCTTAATGACCAGGCCAAATTTTGCAAATCTGACATGTGTCACTTTAAGGGTGCCCACCCACTAGCGTTTTTTTACTGCGAAATTCGCAGCGTTTTTTTTTTCTGCAGGGTTCTTTGGGCTATGAAACATGCAAAGCTAAAATCGCGATCGCGCAAAATCGCGATATCGCGGTAAATCGCGATTTTGCGCGATCGCGATTTTTACATAACAAGTCCCATAGACCCCCTGCAGAAAAAAAAACCTGCGAATTTCGCAGTGAAAAAAATCGCCAGTGGGTGGGCGCCCTAACATGGAAAAACACCAGAAAGGTTTTGCATATCCAAGCGATTCTGACATTGTTTTATCGCCACATGTTGTGCTTCATTTAGGCGGAAAAAATAGACCGATAGAAATTGTGTTTATTTATTAAAAGTGCCAAAATTGGGAAAATTTTGAAAAAATCGTCATTTTTTCACATTTCCAACTGCAATATCTTAAATATTTGCAAACATAATATAGAAATTTTTGCTAAGATTTATATTTCCACCCGTTTACTTTATTTTGGGCGCACATTGGAAAAACGTTCGTTTTTTTTTAAACCATTTAGGAGACGTACAAATTTAACATTACTTTTTAGCATTTTGAGGAACACTTTGTTTTCCTATACCAAGCCAAGATTGGAAAGGCTCATGAGTGTCAGAATAATAGATACCCCCCCCCCAAATGACCTCATTTTAAAAACTACACCCCTTAGTGTATTCACTGAGGGGTGTCATGAGTATTTTGACCCCACAGTTTTTTTTCAGGAATTAATTCAATTTAGAGGAGAAAAAGTAAAATTTCATATTTTTGCAAATCTGTCATTTTAAAGACATATTTTTTTTCCTATACTTTACATGAAAATCAGGATTTACACCCCAAAATGGATACCCCTATTGCTCCCGTGTTCAGAGACATACCCATTGTGGCCCTAATCTTATGTCTGGATACACAACGGAGCCCAAAATGAAAGGAGCGACCGGTGGCTTTCGGAACACAAATTTTGCTTGAAGTCCTTTTAGGCCCCATTGCCCACTTGTAGAGTTCTTGAGCGCCCAAAACCATAGAGAACCCCCACAAATGACCCCATTTTAAAAACTAGACTCCTTAACGAATTTATCTAGGGGTGTACTGCATATTTTGACCCCACGGTTTTTGAATAAATTCAAGCAAAGCAAAAGGAAAAAAATAGGATTTTCATTTTTTGGGCTATTGTGTCAAATTAAAAACAGTTTTTTTTGTACAGCACACATATAAATGAAGGCTTTCACCCCAAAATGGATACCCCTGTTTGTCCCGTGTTCAGAAACATACCCATTGTGGCCCTAATAGACTTACAGGACCCATGGCTAGGCCTACAATGAAAGGAATACCCGTTGGATTTCAGGGTACCACTGAATAAATTTCAGGCCCCATTGCCCACTTAAAGAGCCATTGAGCGGCCAAAACTGTAAAGAACCCCCTCAAATGACCCCATTTTGAAAACTAGACCCCTTAACGAATTCATCTAGGGGTGTACTGCGTATTTTGACCCCACAGTATTTGAATGAATCTAAGCAAAGCAGAAGGAAAAAGTTACGATTTTCAATTTTTTTGGCAATTTTTTCAATTTAAAAACATTTTTTTTTGTACAGTGCACATAGGAATGAAGACGTTCACCCCAAAATGGATACCCCCGTTTGTCCTGAGTTCAGAAACATACCTATTGTGGCCCTAATATACCTACAGGGCGCATGGCAAGGCCTATAAAGGACGGAACACCTGTTGGATTTTAGGGCACAACTGAATAAATTCCAGGCCCCATTGCTTATTTGTACAGAATAAAGATTGACTCCCTAAAAATCCCCCCCCCCCCTCCGCGCCCTGTTTGGCGTTCGCAAATCTTAGATAAAAGTAAAAATGTGAACTGTGTAGTATTTCCGAAGACGGGTAATTATGGAGGCTGGTTGGAATGGGCCCATGGGGCAATAAAACCGAGTATCCCCCCCCTCCTCTCATGCTTTTTGGGGGTCATTTCTTGACCTCAGTGGTGGGTATGGGGTGTAAAAAGTGGCGTTCCGTGAGTCTCCGTAAGCTTGATGAGGTGCGGCGGTCTCACACAGAAGGAGCTCAACAGGGTGCTCCTGGAACTGCAGGAAGGCGAGCGTTCCCGGGGCTTCTTGTAAAATACGTATCACAGGTAGCTGTCTGAATAACGCCGGGCTCACGCGGGTGCAGGCGGAATCCGCTTGCGGAGGCCCGCAGCGGATCCCATCTGTGAGCCCGGCTGTGACCCTGCGTACAGCTGCGTAATGTACTGCGCATAACTGCCTACTCACACAGGCGGTCATGCACAGTACACCTTTTTTTGTACTTCCCGCACCGTCGCTTAGCGATGACACGGGTACCCGCAGCCCGTATACAAGGTAGTTGCGTATGGGCTGCGGGTATATCCACGACCATGGAGCACAATGGGCTCTACGTTGCAAATATCCGCAGTAAAATAGAACCTGCTGCGTTCTCTTTTCTGCGAGTGGATTACGCAATTCCGACCCGCTAATGTGAGCGGAATTGTGTAATCCAATGCGATTGATCTGCGTAATACCGTGGATCAGACGCATGCAGAATCCGTAATTCCTATGCGGTCATGTAAGACCGGCTAAGGTAGATCGCTACCTTTTTATCACGTGACCGGGGACCGCTCAACGAGGCCACCCGTCACTGCTCCAGGCTCTCTGTGACCGTTGGTCGCTGGGAGCAAGGAGATTTTAAATTTCCTGGGCTCCCCGACTGCTGCGCATGTGTCCGGCTTTTTGCCGGCAATCGCATGTGCAGAATTCGGGAAGGTCCACGGAGGAAGATCGCGTCGGGGTTCAAATACGCAGGCCTCCGGTAAAAAGTTTCATCTCCACTCACCGATCGCATCAGTGAGGGGAGATGAAACTTCAAATTTTTTTTTTTACTTTTACGTGATCGCCATTATTGGATAATGGCGAACACGTGACCAGGAACCGCTCACCGCGGACCCCCATTAAATCTCCATGCTCTTGGCTACGTTTTGTAGCCAGGAGCAGGGAGAATTTAAATTATCCTGGCAATCCACAGCTTTTGCGCATGCGCCCGCCATTTTGGCGACGGGCGCGTGTGCAGAAGCTGTGGTAAGGTCCGCGGATAAATCTGGGGGCCTTAGGGACGTACTTTCATCCTCCCTCACAGATATGATCCATGAGGGGAGATGAAACGTACGCTTTTTAAACTTTTAAAACCTTTTTTTAACTTTTTTTTTTTTACTTTTTTACACTTTTTTTTTCACTTTACATGATCACTGTCATCCATTGGATGACAGTGATCATGTCCCCGGTATAATCTCTCTGCTCCTAGCTACACATGGCAGCCAGGAGCAGAGGTATTTTAAATTTCCCAGGGCTCGAGCCCGTCTGTGCACGCGACCGATGTCAATCATCGGGCGCGCATGCGCAGACGGGGATTCGGGTCCCGGGACATCGGGACACCGCTGAGGACTGGGGATGAATATTTTCACCTCCCCTCATGGATCCGATCCATGAGGGGAGGTGAAACTGACTTTTTTAAAACTTTTTTTTAACTTTTTCGCGATCGCCGCTATCCATTGGATAACGACGATCGCGGTACCGGGGACCGCTCACCGCAGTCCCCGCTGACATCTCCTGCCTCCCGGCTACCTACAGGAGCCGGGAGCCAGGAGATTTTAAATCTCCCGCGCCGCCGGGCCTTCTGCGCATGCGGCTGACGTAATGCCGCCTGGCGCGCATGTGCAGAAGACCGGCTTCGGGCCCCGGAGCGGCAGGAGAGCGGGGAACAGCGTGCCGGACCTGGGTGAGTAATTTCAGCTGCTCCGATGGATCCGATCCATCAGAGCAGCTGAATCTTTAACTTTTGTATACTTTTATTTACTTTTTTTGCGATCGGCGCTATCCATTGCATAGCGCCGATCGCAATGCCGGGGGGGTGTCCGAACAGCCCGGGATGACAGCTCCATGCTGTCAGCTACCTGCGGACACCGACAGCATGGAGCTGTCACGTCCACAGCCCGAGGGGCATTATTCTCTGCAGGAAGCATGTTTTTACGTCCTCAGAGAATAAAGCCTACTTCGGGAGGACGTAAAAACACTATGGGCTGGTCGTTAAGGGGTTAACATTAATTATCAACATTTTGAAGCTCATAGGTATCACAATGATAGATACCCCCACAAATGACCTAATTTTAAAAACTACACCACTTAATGTATTCACTGAGGGCTGTCATAAGTATTTTGACCTCACAGGTTTTTTTTCAGGAGTTAAAGGGGTTGTCCTGTGACAGCAAGTGGGGTTATACACTTCTGTATGGCCAAATTAATGCACTTTGTAATATACATCGTGCATTAAATATTGGCCATACAGAAGTTATACACTTACCCCCTCCGGTGCTGGCGTCCCCGTCTCCATGGCGACGATGAAGCCTCTTCTCTGGTTGCCGCAACAGTCAGCGCTTGCGCCGATAAGAATCCTCTGCTGGCTGTGTCCGGGCTCACGAGCGGCGTCCTGGCTCCTCCCTCTTCTCCGCATCATCGTAGCTCCGCCTCCGTCACGTGGTGCCGATCAGCCAATGAAGTGGCTGTAATCGGCAGTGGAACGCAAGACTGGAGAAGAAAATCCACAGTGCACCATGGGAGAAGACCCACGGTGCACCGTGGGAGAAGACCAGCGGCGCCATCTTTAAAAGAAGAAAAGAAGAAGCTGCAGAACGGGGATCCAGGTAAGCGAATTTTTTTTTTTTTAAATAACAAATGCATTCTTTTTATCAGTGCATAATGTGGGGGTCTATGGAAAAAAAATTTTGGGATTTTGCCGCGGGACAACCCCTTTAAGTGCTTGAATGAATGACTGTCACTCATTTTTTACTTTTTTTATGCATGCTATTGATGTTTAAAGCCCTTCCACGAAAATCATCGCTACGGGAGTTGCCTGCCACCCACTGCTTTCAATGGGGCCGCCGCAGTGCCTACTCCATTGAAAGCAATGGGATAGCATCACGGACTTCTGTGGCAGAAGTCCGCGAGATATTCCTTGTTTTCAAAGGGGCAATCGCTAGTAGGTAGGCACCTTTAGGTAAGTAATTTTACCCCCCCCTCATGGATCGGATTCGTGACGGGAGGTAAAATGTAGACTTTTTTTTACTTTTACATGATTGCCGTTATCCATTGGATAGTGGCGATCATGTGATCAGGGACCGCGTACCACGGCACTCATGAAATCTCCAGGCTCTCGGCTATGTTTGGTAGCCAGGAGCAGGGAGATTTTAAATTACCCTTGGCAATCTGCGGCTTTTGCACATGCGTCCGCCATTGTGGCAATTGGTGCATGCGGGTAAGGTCCACGGATATATCTTGGGGCCTTAGGTATGTAATTTTATCCTCCCTGATGGATATGATCTGTGAGGAGAGAGGAATCCTAAACTTTTTAAACTTTTTTTTTATTTTTTTTGATGTTTTTAAACTTTTTTTAAAATTTACATGATCACCCTCCCCGGTGATATCTCTCTACTACTGGCTACACCTGCTAGCCGAGAGCAGAGGTATTGTAACCCTTTCCAATCCACTGTCTGGCATGTAAATCATTCTGATTGAAGGCTGCACAGCTCCGATGTCGAAAGATGTCCGGGAGGGTATTCTTACTGTAGATTATTTGCCGCTCTGTTGTCAGGAGCCTCTCCAGCATGTCACATATCGCAGTACTGGCTCTAGCCAGCAGATGGCGCCATTGTATAATGGCAGAAAGAGAAAGCCCCCTAGGAAACCTGGAATCCAAAATTGGATTGCAAAGGGTTAAATCTCCTGGGGCGCGAGGACTTCTGTGCGCATGCGCAGAAGACGGACGAAGGCCCTTTACGAACCAGATTATCGTGGGACATCAGGGAGGATGGGGGTGAGTAGTTTCAGCACTCCTCATGGATGCGATCTGTGAGGAAAGCTGAAACAAACGTTTTTTTCACTTTTTATTTACTTTCATGCGATTGACGCCATCCATTGGATAGCGCCAATCGCAGTGCCGTAGGATCTTCCTGCGGCCCCCCATGACAGCTCCAGGTTGTCGGCTACCTCCGAGAACCAACAGTATGGAGCTGTCATGTTCTCAGCCCACGGGATTGTATCCCCTTTGTGAGGGCCATATAGTGTCTTTACATCCTGAAGCTGCCAGATGTGTATGGAGGGAGACCATGCTGCTATCTCCCTCCATACATCGTGTGTGTAAGCTGTTTCGCGACAAGCCACATGGCTGATCAGGGCTGTTAATCCTTTAAATGCCGCTGTCAGTTCTGACAGCTGCATTTAAATCCCCCAAACCATGTTCACAGGTTCCGAACGCCCCCCTCGTGATAAGATCGCAAGGTGCCATGTGGATGTCATGGCAGCCAGGGGTCTTCTGAAAGGCTCCAGGGCTGTCTTGGCAGTATGATAGACTGCCTGTCAGATTGCAGTATGACGTAATGCTGTAGCATTACATCATACTGCAGGAGTGATCAAAGCATTGCATGTTGTGGTCCCCTAGGAGGACTAAAATAAGATGTAAAAATAAGAACAATAATGTTTTACTAGTTATTAAAATAAAAGTTATAAAAGTTTGAAAAGAAAACCTTTTGCCATAATTGCCATAAAAGAATCTAAATAATAGAACAAAAATACATATTTGGTATTGCTGCATCTGTAAAAGTTTGATCTATCAAAGTAATGCATTATTTGCTGCGTACAGTGAATGTCGTCCAAAAAAAAAATAAAGAACATCAGAAATGCGCCTTTTTGGTCACCCTGTCTCCTAGAAAAACTTTTATGAAAAGCGATCAAAAAGTCGTATACATTCAAAAATTGTAGAAATTTCACCAGAAACTATAGGACGTACCGCACACAATGAGCCCTCACACAACTACAGTGATGGAAAAAAAGTTATTGTTCGCTGGAGAAAATAATTTAAAAAAATTAAATATCTTAAAAAAAATACAAGTAGTACAGCAAAAATAAAACATATATGTTTGGTATTGTAATCGCACTGACCCATAGAATAAAGTTATCAGGTCATTTTTGTTGCAGTCTGTGCGTAGTCGAAACAAGACGCACTGAAAGATGGTGGAATGTCATTTTTTAAACGTTACATTATATGGTACATTAAATAATACCAATGAAAAATACAACTCGCCCGCAAAAAACAAGCCCTCATACAGCGACGTCGATGGATAAATAAAGGAGTTAAGATTTTTTAAAAGGGGGGAGGAAAAACAAAAATCTCCATCACTAAAGGGTTAATCCTTAGAGGAAGCATGTTTTTTTTTATGTCCCTGAGGATTAAAGCCCACTTAGCTAGGAAGTAAAAAGGCAATGATGTTGTCACTAAGGTGTTAAGTTAATTATTTGGGTCAATACAGTTACATCAATACCAAATTTAGGGCTTGTTCTCACTTGCTTTCCTCTCAGTTTAGGATCTCTCTGTTCCCTTTGTGAAGCAGAGGAACCGAAGTAAAACTTAAATAAACTGATCAGTTTTTCCCCGTTGATTTCAATAGATTTTCAAAAACATTAGCAGTTTCATCGCTTTAGTACACTTTGCTGCTCTACATCATCTCCTCAAATACACTATAGCAGTATTACCAAGTGACTTACCAGTCTAGGTGAGCTCCCGCCCCCTCTCCGCCCCTTGGCACTATTTGCAATGGGTGGGGCAGGGGCGGAGCTAAGTACCGATACTTAGCTCCACCCCACCACGCCCCTCCCATTGCACAGATGGACGCCGTATATTGGCCGGCGTGAATACCCGTCCGATATATAGGGTCATCTGAATAAGCCCTCACATACAGACAGCATGAAAAGGTTAAAAATAATAAGCTAAATTATACACACTACTAATTTACCTACATCCCCCAAGTTGTCACACATTTTAAGGTATACATGACTTTTTGATCGCTTGTCATTTCATTGGAATAAACAAAAAACGTTTTTGTATTTTACTTGTTCACAGCGCATACTGTGTGGGATAAATAACATGCCGGAAGAAAAAGCGATGCAAGCAGCACTTTGTCTTCTGGCTAAAAGGTGGTCAACTGAGAGGAAAACGAATGAACCCCATTATGGTCAATGAGGTCTATTGAGTCCTGATTGGTTCAGCCACGGGGATTCCACTGTTTTCTGAACAGAGCAGAGAAGCAGAAATCTGATGCAGGTGTGAAGCCACCCATAGGGCTCCTCCACACAGACAGATTTGATTTGCAGAACCCGAGGCCGGCGGCTGCCCCCGGATTCCGCAGCAAATACTGCCCATAGCCTCCTATTGAGAACCGCTGCTTCCTGCACACGAGCAGAAATTTCAACTCACGGCAGAAAAATTGCGGCATGCTCCATTCTGTGCGGTCTTCCACCTAGATGGCTTCCATTGAAGTCAAGGGAAGCCACCCGTCCCACGGCCCTTCTGCAGTCGCCTAGCAACGATGCGGCATTATCTGCACTGTGCAGGCGCACCGGCCGGCCCTTCCGCAGTACAGATAAAAAAAGAATTCGGACAGGTTCTGCATGGCGCATACCATGTCCGACCCGGTCGTGTGCAGGAGGCCTTATCTGTACTTTTTTAAATTTATTTAATTTTTATTTTTTACATAATAAAGAATTTTCTTATGGGACAAAAAAGAAAGTTTTCTGCTTTTTTTTAAACATTTTATTTCTTTATTTAACTTTTGTGTATCACTAGGGAACTTCAGATTCATGACGGAACGAGAAACTGTAACTTTTTTTACTTTTAAATGATAACCGTTATCTCCAGGCGCTCGGCTATGTTTGGTAGCCAGGAGCAGGGAGATTTTAAATTACCCCAGCAATCTGCGGCTTTTGCGCATGCGTCCGCCGTGCACAGAAGCCGGGTTAAAGTCCGCGGATAAATCTGGGGGCTTTAGGTATATAATTTCAACTCCCCTCACGGATCATATCAAGATGAAACTTAAACTTCTTAAACGTTTTATTCGGGTTTTTTTAACTGTTTTTTAAACTTTACATGATCGCCGTTGGATAACGGCGATCATGTGACCGGAAACCGCATTCAGCGGCTCCCGGTGACATCTCACTGCTCTCGGCTACTCATATTAGCCAGGCTCCCAGGCCTTCTGCGCATGCACGCGACATTTTATGCAGGACATCAAGGAGTAATTTCAGCTACCCTCATGGATCCAATCCAGGAGGGAAGCTGAAACTTTAACTTTATTAAACTTGTTCTTTACTTTCATGCGATCGCCCTTAAGGATTCGATAGCGGCGATCACATGATCGGGGGTTGCTTATAGCGGCCCCCCATAACAGCTTCAGGCTACTTCTGGCTGGCATGTTTTTATGGCCCTGGGGATTAAAGCTCAGCAAGCCAGAATAAAAAGACTATGGGCGGGTCACTAAGGGATTAAAAAAGCCTCTTTACCAAATCATCACATAAAAATATGGTATCCCTACATCCGTAGAAGCCCAAGTTATTAAAATATCACATTATTAATCCCACATGCTGAAAAAATGAAATGTCAGAATTGTGCTTCTCTTGGTCATCCTGTCTCCAATACAAAAATGGCATAAAAGGTGATTAAAAAGTCTTATGTACCCCAAGATGGCACCAATGAAAATTACAGGCTACACCTCCAAAAAATGAGCCTTCATACAGCTGCACAATGGAAATATGAAAAAATTATGTGGGTCACAAGATGGTGACAGAAAGCCATCTTTAAGGCCTCATGCACAGGGGCAGATTTTTGCTGTGGAATCTGGGGCTGGCGTCCGCCTCTGGGCTCCACAGCAATAACTGTTCATAGCATGCTATGGAAAAACGATTCTTCACACACACGAGGGAAAACCAATTGCAGTTTCCGCTTGTGGATGAAAAATCTCAGCATGCTCCATTTTCTTCCTTTAAAGCGAGCCGTGCAGAGCCTCCGCCACAGAACAGAGAAGCCAGAAGAAGACAGGTCCGCACTGACGACAGGTACGCAGGATCACCCGCCACGGTCAGAGACGGATTCCGTGCGTGCTGTGTGCATGAGGCCTAGAGGTGATATAGTTTTTTGTGTTGTACTACTTAAAAAAATAAAACAATTTGGGATTGCACTAAACTTACCAACCCACAGAATAAGGATAACCTCATTTTATAGCACCTTGGATGTAAAAAAAAGCAAAAGCCTTCAAAAATGTTGAAATTGCGTATTTTTCATTTAACCCCACTCAGAAACTTTTAAAAGTTTTACAATACCTTATGGAATGTTAAATGAAAATGAATGAAAATTACAGCTGGTCCACAGAAAAACAAGCCCTCATGTGACTAAGTTATGATTTTTTTGAAAGTTGGGATAGAAAAATGAAACTTGAAAAAAAAGGGCTGCAGCGGGAGGGGGTTAACCATGTAACAACCAGGCATTGTTTTGATTTTTCCTTTCAAATTTCTTCCAAAAGTTGCTTGACTATTTTGATCACTATTTTTCTGTCAATATTTGATATGTGTGATATTGCATTGTTCACTTATATCAGGGGTGGCAAACTCATTTTCACCAAGGGCCACACCAGCCGTATGATTGCCCTCAAAAGGCCGATTGTAATTGTAAGACTGTATACTAAAAGTGGCCCCTATAATAGTGACCTCCTTAGTGACCCCAGTAATAAGAGTGACCCCTAGTAGTAATCGGGTGCCCTATAGTGGTTCCAGTAGTGACTGTGACCTCACATAGTGGCTCCAGTAGTTATAGTGTCCCCTATATAACAATAATCTTTATTTATATAGTGCCAACATATTCCGCAGCGCTTGTATATTGGCCTTAGTAATTATAGTGACCCCCATAGTCATCCCAGTAGTATTAGCAACCCCCACAGTTCCAGTAGTAATAGTGACCATAGCCAATGACTAGCTGCAATAATCATATATCTGTATCAACAGGGACCAGGAAGTCCGAAAACCAGCTGGGGACCCAGGAAAGCATCAGAATAGGAGTGATGCTGGATCAGTAAGGTGAATATTACCATTAAATAAAGGTTGCTGTACTCACCATGTACTCTTTGGTGTTTTATTATGTAAAATCAGATTGTATCCAAATGCAGCACATGAGGATGGCACAACCACCTATGGTCGGCTCATGTTCAGTGACAGTTCACGCTGTGGACCTGAAAGCACAGAGCACCACTGGTGGCTCAGTAGATGCTTCTTTATCTGCATACCACACTATATGAGATACATGCATAAGTACTGTTTCTGCAAATTATTATGGTGAATAATGCTGAGCAAGCTTTTGAAAAGTTCTGTTGGTTTGCTAAACTTTTGCAAACAGTTCAGTTCACTCTGAATTAGTTCACCAAAACCCCTAAAACTAGTGTATAGCGCTGTCTAAGAGCCATAAAAGCTGAGCGCTGTGACCAATCACAGGCAGCACTTAGCTGTCATTCAATAAATGGGTGAGCTCTGCCTGTGATTGGCTGAGTGCTCAGCCAATCAGACGCAGCCCTTTTAAGAGAAATAGTTTCAGAGCAGTGCCGAGGACCAAGCGGCTAGACTCGCCAAGCCTTGACAGCGCCAGAGAGGTGAGTATATGTTTTTTTTATTTTTTAGTCTTAGAGCTTACTGAAGAAGGAGCCAACTCGGCTTCCAAATTCATTTTCTATATTGATAAACTTATAATTAAAAGGGTTATCCCACAAACTGAAATTATACCCTATACACAGGATAGAGGATAACTATCTGATTGGCAAGGGATGGATTTCTGTGATCCACGCCATTTACGAGAATGAGGGTGGATCACAGCATGCACATGGCCAATCCATTCATATCAATGGAACTGCAGGAGGTAGCCAAGCATTTGAACTTGGCCATTTGTGACAGTCCCAAGAAAATGAATGTAGCAGTGATGCGCATGCATGACCACAGTTTATTAATTCAGGGACTGTCGGAACCCTCATTCTCATGATCAGTGTGGGTCCAACTGCTGGGACCCGCAATGATCATAATCATGGGGATCTCAGCAGGCACTGAATGAATGGAGTAGTTATCAAGCTTGCACACTACTCTTTTAAGAAAACAATGGTATAAAAGAATAACACAAGAGAAAATCACATATCACTCAGCTAGTAACTGTTTCTCATGTCTTTAGTGTCACCTAGAGGTCCACAAATTGCACATTTTCATGGCTTCATGGGCCCATTGCACATGACAGTAGTATGATGCTGTGGTGTATTGGTTCATAGTACAGTACCCTTAGACTGCTCTGAGTCCATACCATACTTCTTGCCCATGCCGAATCTGTAAGAAAATATGTGCCATTTAACAACACATACCGCAATACAGAGGTAAAAGAAGGAGAGAAATAGAGGGCAGCACCCAATTAGCAGTTACAAAATAACATAAAGCTCATTCCAGAGATGTTACCGTGTTTCCCCGAAAATAAGGCACCCCCTGAAATTTGCAGAAGTCCCAAATATAAGGCACCCCCCCGATAGTAAGGCATAGTAAAGTGTGCAGGCAAGTCAAGAGGCCTGTCCCCTGCTGCCATCCCCGTTGTCTCCTACCTCCAGATGTATAAGTAGATCTGCAGACAGTCTGCTGTTATCCTGTCCCTGCTGTGTTGTACGAGTGTGCTGTTGTGAGCTCCCCTTGCTGGCTGGAAAAGTCCATACTGTACGTTCTGTTCCTGCTGTACACATCTGCTGTGATGAGTCCCCCCTGGTGGCCGGAAGCTACAATACCATCCCTGCTTACAGGTGGTCCAGGACCTTCTGTCTGCAGACAGGTACGTTACTTTACAGCCCTTATTTTTTTATGGCTCTGTGTATGAGTCACGCAACCTGTGTGTGATTCTTAAGACTGGGTTCTCACAGAGCGTATTTCCAGCGGAAATCTCGCAGTTTGGCCACAGCGATAAACGGCGAGATTTCCGCCGGGAAAGCGCTGCTTCAAAACCCACGGCACTCAGCCGCTTGTTTTGAAGCGACCTGGCTGCACGCTTTTCCGTTTCTGTGGCCGGTGAATCCGCACTACAACACCGGCTTCTCCCAGCTTTGCCGTGACAGATTTGCTGTCCCATGTGGACGGGATTTCCGAGAAATTTTGTCCACAAAGCTGGCCAATTGAGGGATTAGCGGCCACAGACGGATTTGCCGCCGCGAAATAAGACACCCCCTGAAAATAAGACGTAGCGCATATTTTGGAGCAAAAATTAATATAAGACACGTCTTATTTTCGGGGGAAACAGGGTAGAGCCAATTTCAAGCTATATTCAGCTGAAATGTTGCATCTTTGGATTTAACTTTGTGATTTTTAACCACTATTTGGGTGCTGCCCTCTATTTCTCTTCTTTGTTTGGATTGTACAGATGGGTGAGATGTCTGTACCCATTAGGAGGGCAAGTGCATATGCCTTAGGGCTTATTTCCATGAGCGTGGCCGCAACTACACTCAGCGCCAAGGAGCGTAGTTGCACCCGAATGAGGGGAATCCCTTCCCCTTCGCCGGCTTTTTAAACTCTGTGGCAGAGTGTGGGAGTTTTAAAAGACCAGCAGGAACACAGATCCTATCTTTTCCCGGCCAGGTAAAGAGTTGGTGAAAACAAAAACCACTGAAATCCCATTGAGATCAGCGGTTTCATTCTGTCCCGTTATACTGCTGTGATTATGACTGCCATATAGGGGGAGAAAACCACGCTCATCTGAATCTGCCCTTAGAATGCTATCCATGTTCTTGGTTTTATATTACCAGGGTATTCGCTTTTAGTGGCACATCTTTAAAAGAAAAAAAATAAGATGGCTCACGTCGGCATCATACAACGGCACACTACGGGACCCCCTGCGCCGCCATACATAGTCCACGCATACAGATTTGCTACTAGTTATCCAGTATGTCAAAACTGTGATCTTTGCATCTTTCAGACTGCAGCATACAAACATTTCACCATGGAATACCTCTGTTGCTCTATTTCACCAATGCTTTACCAGGGGCGTAGCTAAATGCTCATGGGCCGGGTTGTAAAAGGTTATCTTGGGGCCCCCCAACTTCTCTTAAACCCTTAATGCAGAGGTGTAACCTGAAGCTCCTGGGCCCCAATCCAAAACCTGTAACAGGGCCCCAACTATAATGCTTTATTCATAATACTGAGCTCCCTATATGGAGAAGAGAGGCCTTATGAACCCCCTAAGGCTCCTGGGCCTGGGTGCTACCATATCCCCTGCATCACCTATAGTTGCACCAGTGCCTTACACTGCGGCTCTGTTTGTTTAGTCTGGCAACCATTTACAAGCACAAGCTCAACAGGAAGACCTGATTTTCATAGCATGCTTTTCTGATCACATACCATGGGAGCCAATCCAGTCCTCGGCACATAATATACAGCTTCCGAAAGGGGACTTGTGGACAGAACCTCAGGGAGATCCTCTTTAAGCACTTCAACATACTTTGTTTGGTAAAGGGTTAAACATAAAAGAAGGTAAAAGTGTATTACAGAACTAAACGTCACATTGAAAATAAGAGGAAATTTTATTTTCACCAGTAATTAACATTTTAGTAAGTGAAATATCGAGTTGCATTACTGTATTGGGAGTTCAGTAAATATCTGCACGCTTGGAGGTGAGAACAGATTTACAATATGGTGGTGTTTCTGTGATTTGCAGTTCAGCTCTTCGTTATTAACACATTTTAAAAACTCAGATGAAATAACTTAACAGTTTAAATTAAGAAATCTCTTTCAACCACAGAATAAAACTGGGCAGCCTGTGTAGAAGCTATTAACATAAGTTGTGCGGCAATAAAAGAACCATCAATTGGGGTTAGGACCCGGCACCTGTTGTGGGGGCCGTCATGTTTTATGAGGACTGGATTTATTGGCACACATGACCTGTGACTCGCTTAAGGGCCAGATACTTAAAAAGATTGATTCCATTCATTACATACATGAAGAGAGCAAAGCTGCATGAAAGACAGGAGGGTGAGGTTTAAATTGTAGATTTTGGGTTCTTTACCTACAGTACTGTGCAAAAGTGTGAGGCAGGTATGGAAAAAATACTGCAAAGTAAGAATTCTCTTAAAAATAGAACTGTTCCCCCTGAGCCCATCGAGGAACTATTCCTGCGTGCAGCCCCCCCACCCCCACCTCCCGGTTCAGGCTCTTTCTCATATCTACAAAATCATTCTGGAGAGGCTCACTCAGGGCCTCCTGAATGACAGCTGAGAGCTGCCCCTGATTGGTCCCTGCGCTGAGCCAAACAGAGGCAGCACTCACCCATTCATGAATTCATGAATGGGTGTGAGTGAGAGCTGCCTCTGATTGGTGAGGCTGTGACCAATCAGAGACAGCTCATTCAGCGGGCGGGCATTTTAAATCCTCGGCTGCTGAATACTACTCAGAGCAGTTCAGGAGAACTGCCAGCCAGACGCGGCTGAACTCCGGCTGCAGCGGAAAGGTGAGTATACATTTTTTCTTAATTTTTACACATTTTAGGATGATTTTCAGGTAAGGGCTTATATTTTTAAGCCCTTCCCGCAAATTTATCCCGCGCTCGCCGGCAGCCCATTGCTTTCAATGGAGCCAGCTGTATTGCCGGCTCCATTGAATTCAATGGTCAGTGCTCGTTTAATCGAGACGAGTACCGCGTGGTGCTCGTCTCGAGTAACGAGCATCTCGAGCACCCTAAGGCCTCATGTCCACGGGCAAAAGAAGAATTAAAATCCGCAGCGGATTTTAACTCTTCTCCTGCCCGCGGATCCGCATCCCATAGGGATGCATTGACCACCCGCAGGTAGATAAATACCCACGGATGGTCAATAAAAGTGATTTAAAAAAAAATGAAGCATGAAAAAATCTGGACCATGCTCCATTTTCGTGCGGGTCTCCCGCGGGCTTCTATTGAAGCCTATGGAAGCCGTCCGGATCCGCGGGAGACCAAAATCGGAATATACTCACCTGCTCCGGATCTTCCCTTCGCCGCGGCTTCATCTCCTCTCCGTCGTGGCCGGCTCTTTTTTCTTCGGGCCGGCGCATGCGCGGGGCACGTCATCGACGTCATCCTGTGCATCTGCCGGGCCGAAGAAAGAAGAGAAGATGGCGCCGCGGCGAAGGAAGGATCCGGAGCGTGCGAGAGGTAAGTTTATTGTTATTTATTCTTATTTTTAGCGCTCATGTCCGCGGGGCAGGAGGGACCCGCTATGGATTCTCCATGGAGAATCCGTAGCGGGCCTGATTTCCGCGTGGACATGAGGCCTAATACTCGAACGAGCATCAAGCTCGGACGAGTATGCTCGCTCATCTCTAGTTATAATATAATATTTTTTTTATTTTGTATATGGCTGCCGAGAAGGCTTCAGAGGAAGTTTAGCAGATGTTCTAGTGGTTTTGATTGCTGTAACACTTACCTTCTCCAAATTCCTAAGTTTACACTGCGGTCCTGCGTGACCTGCTATGAATCAGACATCTTATGTCTTACTTATTTTACTTTTAATTATTTTACTCTGTGTGTATGTTTAAACTCGAAATGTAATAATAATAAAAAACATATTAAACATAAAAATAGAAATGTTAATAGTTTATTTTGTCAATTAATAAAATGGCAAGTAGATGAATAAAAGATACATTCAAATCAAATCAGTAATTGGTGTGAGCACCCTTTGCAGTTCTTCTAGGTACGCTTGCACAAAGTCACGGATTTTGTGAGATTATAGTCAGGGTTATAATTAACCAATGGTACTAATCAGGGGATAATGATCATCATTTTCATATGTACGTTGAAAAACTGCCAGTAACTGAAACAGAAACTGCTGTGTAGGAGGCTTAAAGTTGGTTAAAAAGCAGATCGAAAAATGTCTAGTTGTGCCAGTTTTTTTCAGAAAGCATGTTTTAGTTCTATCTGTGTGCAGTACATTCTGGTATCCCATAAAAAGATAAAAAAGAAAAAAGTTTGATGCCATGTTAGCCAGTAGAACAAAATTTAAGTAGTTTTTTTTTAGTTCTATCTGTGTGCTTTGTTCTACTGGCTAACACTACCAAAGTTTTTTCCTAAAACCAGATAATGAGTAGAGATGACCGAGCATACTCTCTAAAGACAATTACTGGATCAAGCATTGTCCTTAGCGAGTACCCCCCCTCTCGGAAGAAAAGGTTCGGCTGCCAGTCCGGGTGAGAGGTGAGTTGCGGCAGTCAGCAGGGGGGAGCGGGGGGAGAGAGGGAGAGAGAGATCTCCCCTCCGTTCCCCCCCCCCCCGCTCTCCCCCGTCGCTCCCCGCCCGCCGCCGAATCTTTTTTCCGAGCGGGCAGGTACTCGCTAAGGGCAATGCTCGATCGAGTAATTGCCCATAGTGAGTATGCTCGCTCATCTCTAATAGTGAGACATTTTCCATTTTTCAAAAATCTCTATTTTATTGAAATTTGAGTTAAAGTACACATATAGTACCATGCAATTACAATTTTTTTCAGACATTTAAATATAACAAAGATGAGTGCTTGCAACATTAGATTCGAAAACCTCTTCAAGTCCTTCATAATGTCAGTATAAAATAACTACACTGCTAGCACTGAAAACCTGGTATTAAAGCAACCAAAACAAACTCGATGTATGAAAACATATCTGCTGAAAAACTTCAATTTACGGACTCATAACCTGGGGGGAGTAAAGGTATAATATATTAGATGGGGAGGGGGGATTGAGGACAATGCTTCTGTTTCTTACTTCTAGTGTTCCATGCGCCATACTGTATGTGGGAGCTGGTATTTGCCAACCCTACTACTTACTTGATTGTGTTGTGTAGTCTAAGTATTGATCTACTTGAACTGAGTATTGCCGACATGGTGACCATATTTTAAGAAAAGATGTTTGTGATTGGTTAGTCCAACTCAAAATGTCTTCAAATCTATAGATTTGTTTAACATTAGCTTTAACAAAAAAAAAGTACTGTTGGAGAGTCTGGGTTTTACCAGGAGTAAAGTTTTCGCTGCTGCAATGAAATATGAAGCTAATCTATCTCTCAGTAGGTTGAAGGAGGTGTGGGTCTACTTAAGGTAATTAAATCTGGGGATAGTATCACCTTTTTTTTAGGATGAGTTCAAATTTTCTTTTCTATATCTGACCAAAATTGTTTAATCTTGGGGCATTTGCACCATATATGTGTGTTCCTGGCATCTCCAACATCTCTCCGTGTCTGCAAGTTTATATGCATGAAGCCACTCTGGGATTTTATACCAGCTGGCCAATAGTTTATAGTGAATTTCTTGCAGCCGTACACATGGGGAGACACCATATGCGAGCTTGAAAATTATTTTGTGCTCTGTGTCATATATCTTGACACCCAATTCCTTTTCCCAAGAAGAGATAGGTCAGCCTACTAGCGATTGAGGCAGCGGTATAGTTCTTTGTTAGTAAAGCAATCTTTCTTGCATTTTGTTAGGGTTACTGGTTAGTTTCTCAAAGTCAATCAGTGGTCTCGAGGAGAGGGTGTTGTTTTTTAACCCTTTCCAATCCACTGTCTGACGTCTGAAGACATTCTGATTGAAGGCTGCACAGCTCCAATGTCAGAAGACGTCCGGCAGGGTATTCTTACTGAATATTACTGGCCGCTCTGTTGACGGGGGCCTCTCCATAATGCCCCAGTACTGGCTCTAGCCAGCAGATGGCGCCATTGTAAAATGGCAGACAGAGAAAGCCCCCTAGGAAACCGTGAATCCAAAATTGGATTGCAAAGGGTTAAAGCTTGTTATGTACATTGTGATAGGCACTAGGTCTTAGTTAGAGATTTTGTTCTTTCGGGCAAGTGTTTTACCTCAGTGGTCTTTGTGCATTATTACCTGCAGATCTCCAATCGTTAGTCCTCTGAACATATGCCGGATTTTTTGTGGTTTGGTGATAAGCTTCCTTGCTGTAAGTGGCAGTAACTTGAGTAGGGTAACTGGTGATGGAAAGGGTGACAAAGAGGATTTGAGGTAGTCCCATATCTCACAGATATCCCTCAACACTGGGATGAACTCCTTTGACCTGTAAATGCTAGATTTTGGAAACAAGACATCTCTCAAGAAGGTATTTTCTTGTGTGGCTTATGCTAACCTTTGTAGCTTGTGATTTTTAAGTGGAAATGTTAGGTCGAGCCATCTACTTAATTAAAATATTATTATTGGGTTAGATGTGGAAGTCCCACCCCTCCATTGTGTTTTTTCTTGTCATTAGATCATAAGCCAGAAGGGGACGCCTGTGTTTCTAAAAATAGCCTATGAAAAGCATTCAAAGGTTTTTGAAAAATAACTGTGGAATATATATAGATAGTATTTGTATTTTATATAGCAATTTGGGGAGCACATATGTTTTATGTTTAATATGTTTTTTTAGTTTCAACGGTTTTTATTAAAGGGGTTGTCCCGCGAAAGCAAGTAGGGTTATACACTTCTGTATGGCCATATTAATGCACTTTGTAATATACATCGTACATTAAATATGAGCCAAACAGAAGTTATTCACTTACCTGCTCCGTTGCTAGCGTCCTCGTTTCCATGGTGCCGTCTAATTTCAGCGTCTAATCTCCCAATTAGACGCGCTTGCGCAGTCCGGTCTTCTCCCTTCTGAATGGGGCCGCTCGTGCCGGAGAGCTGCTCCTCGTAGCTCCGCCCCGTCACGTGTGCCGATTCCAGCCAATCAGGAGGCTGGAATCGGCAATGGAACGCACAGAGCCCACGGTGCACCATGGGAGAAGACCTGCGGTCCACTGTGGGTGAAGATCCCGGCGGCCATCTTCGCAAGGTAAGTAAGAAGTCACTGGAGCGCGGGGATTCGGGTAAGTACTATCCGTTTGTTTTTTTTAAACCCCTGCATCGGGTTTGTCTCGCGCCGAACGGGGGGGCTATTGAAAAAAAAAAAAAACGTTTCGGCGCGGGACAACCCCTTTAAGGGTTTTTTTCCAAGAGTGTAACAAGTATGTACATCTTTGTTTCCCCACGCAGGGGGCTTATATTCAGCATTCTAGTACACGTTGGTTTGCAGTACAGTATAGTCTTTTACTCTTGGTTTATAGTATTGGGGAGGGGATAACAGGGGGAATTAAACGAAACAGGGGGTCGTCGAGGATCCACATCTCCCTCCGAGTATGGGTTTGTTGGGGGTTTAAGGTCTGTTTGTGTTTAGGGTTCTTACGTGGTAGAGGAGATGTTATGCAGCCCCGGGATCGCTAGATAGTTGATCCAAGGTTGCCATGTAGTTAGGAAGTTTGGTAATGTATCCGTCCGGATAGCGTGAATTCTTTCGTACAGCATAATTGTAGAGATTCTGTTCATAACCTCTGAGAAGGAGAGGCTTGGCGATTTCCATCTGGAAGCGATGTGGATCCTTGCGGCCATACAAACAACCTGTATTAGCTTATGAGCTTTAAATCTAATCCTAGGTTCCTGATTTCCTAGAAGAAATGTTGTGGGTGATTTGGATATCGGGCCAATAAAGATTTGTTTTAGCATATTGTGTATTTACGTCCATAGTTTTGCCACCTCCGGGCACGTCCACCAAGTGTGGTACATACTGCCCGAAACCTGGCATCCCCTGAAGCATAGCGGAGAGGAGGACGGGAACATATGGTGTAGTCTCTGCGGAACCAAGTATGCCCTGTGTAGAATTTTTACTGATGTTTCTACAAGGGTAACCTGATGGCTGCCTTTTGTAATCATGGCGCAACAATGTCGCCATCTCTCTAAGGACATTTCCACTCCCAAGTCCTCCTCCCACCTTTTCATAAACGATAGTTTTCCTTCGGTCTTAGGTTTATTCAGCATATTGTATATACGTGAGAGGGATCCTCTTTGTGAAGGGTTTCTTGTACAGAGCTTTTCAAATGGAGTAGGTGGGGGGAGTGTAGAGGGCGCTGGTATGGAGCGGATAAAGTGAAATACCTGGTTAATCCTGAGGTATTCTTGTGTAGGAGCTTTAAAGATGTCTATGAATTGTTGTATAGAGTATAGTTTTGTTTTGTTATAGAAATGGCTGAGTGTATGTATGCCATTTCCTCTCCACCAGGCGAATTGGGCTGGGTCGAGACTTGGGGCAAACTGCGGATTAGGGACTATTGGTAATAGTGGGGAGGGCTTAGAAGCCATCTTATACTTAAATCGTGTGCTCCTCCACAGTAAGAGAGCATAGTATGAGAGAGGGCTCATTTGCAGGATTCCCGAGGGGAGAGGGCTCGTGGACCAGGTCAAGTGGGCTACCGAATGTGGCTTAATGCGGCTTCTCTCCATCTCTACCCAAAGTGGGTTCCCCTTTTCGCTCAGGCAAGTTATCCATTGGGCTATTCGGGCTGATTTGTAATATTTCATCAAGTTGGGGACTGATAGTCCCCCCAAGCTGCGATGGAAGTGCATTACCGTATGCCTAATTCTGGCGCGTTTGTTAGTCCATATGAATTTAAATATGGTTAGTTGAAATTCGTGGATGGTATGCGTAGGAATGGGTATCGGTAGACATCTAAACAGATATATTATCCTCGGTAAAGTCACCATTTTAATTGAATTTATTCTTCCTATCCAAGAAAGACTGGGTTTATCCCATTTTATTAGGTCTGCCGCTAGAGTTTTGAGTAGAGGGGGGTAGTTCCATTTATATAGAACAGAAATGGAGGTGGTTAGGTTGATACCTAAGTAGGTTATATAGTGTTGTTTATATTGAAATTGGAAGTTAAGGTTTAGTAACTTTTTGAGGTTTTCCGGGGTGTTTATGAACGCTATATCCGACTTGTCTATATTTACTCTGAGTCCTGAGTGTTCCGCCCACTTGTCTAATGTGTTCATTAAATTCGGTAGGGATATTAATGGTTGGGTTATGGTTAGCAGAAGGTCGTCCGCAAATAAGCTTATTTTAAATTCTTTATCTCCCATCTTTACTCCCCTCACATTTGGATTGGTGCGGATAGCTGTATCCAGCGGCTCAATAGCCAGAGCAAATAGAGCCGGGGAAAGGGGGCAGCCCTGTCTGGTCCCTCTATGGATTTTGATAGGGGTTTCTTTTGTGGTGGGGAGTTTTAGAAACGTAGATGGTGTTGAGTATAGTGCCCTAATAGCGGATAGAAATGGTCCCTTGATGCCGTTGCGCTGGAGGACCCAGAAAAGATAGTTCCATAAAGTATCAAAGACCTTTTCTAGGTCTAGTGCCAGTAATGTCATTTGGGTATTTAATTTTGAGACATGATCTATAACATTTAGTACCTTGCGTATGTTGTCAGAAGCTTGTCTCGATGGTATGAACCCGACTTGGTCTTTATGGACCAGAGAGGGGAGAAAGTGATTTAACCGCGTGGCGAGAATGGATGTAAATAGTTTATAATCTAGATTGAGCAATGAGATGGGTCTATAGTTTTTAGGTGATAAGTGGTCCTTATTTTCTTTTGGGATTACCGTTAGTTGAGAGTCAAGGAATTCATTAGGTGGGTTTTGCCCTTTCATAAGATTCCGGAAGATTTTTTCTAAAGGTTGTATAAGGATATCTTTGAATTTTTTGTAATAGAGGGCAGTAAATCCGTCGGGACCGGGCGCTTTTCCTAATTTGAGATTTTTTATAGCTGCGGCTATTTCCTCCCCTGATATTTCAGTATTTAATTGGGCCAGTCGGGAACTTGAGAGGGAGGGAAGTTTCAGAGCGTTTAGAAGTGATGTCATTGGAGGTGGGGCTTTATTTGGTTGGGCCCTATAGAGTTTATCGTAGTAGTTTTGGAATGTGTCATATATTAGGTTTGGATTGGAGGTTACTTTTCCTTGGGGTGTACTTATTTTGAAGACATTGTTAACTCTAGCTCTGTTTCTCAGGCTAGCGGCTAGGAGTCGGTCCGGTTTGTTGGCGAGTTTGTAGTACGTCCCCCCAGTCCACTGGAGGGCTTTTTCTACCTGGTGTGACAGAAGTATGTTTATTTGCAGTTTGATATCTTTGATTGATTTCATTGTTGCCAGAGAGGGGTGTCGTTGGTTCAATGCCTGTAGGAGGAGAAGTTTTTTTTCTAGGTCAAGGAGTGCCTGACCCCTCTCTCTCTTTCTTCTGAATGCTAGTTTAATTAGGTGGCCCCTAATATAGGCCTTATGTGCTAGCCAAATCCACATGGGGATGAATTGTGCTCGGGGTTTAGTTCAAAATATTCTGTGATGTCTTTTGTGATTTGGGTGAGCATATTTGGGTCTCTCAATATTGCCTCATTTAGTCGCCATCTAGTTTTTGTGTGAGTACTTGCTGTCCAAATCATGGAGGATAATACTACATCGTGGTCCGACCATGAGCAAGGGATGTGTCTAATCTGTGCTAATGTCAGTAGGAGGGACGTTGAGACTAAGATGTAATCTAGTCTGGAATATAGATGCGCTGTCGGAAAGTAATACATGTATTCCCTTTTAGGGCCATGCAATTCTCTCCAGCAGTCGACTATTGAAAGCGATGACATGGAGTCCTCCCACCTCTTTCGTTGTATTCCCGAAAACCTATCAGGGTTGGTCGCCGTCCTATCTAATTTCGGGGAAAATGGGAGATTAAAGTCCCCTGCCCATATCAGTTTTGCTAGTGGGTACTGTTTTAGTTTCTTGCTGAGTAGCAGAAGCGTAGGAAGAGGGTTTTCTGCCGGAGCGTATACATTTACGAATGCTACCTGTTGGTCATAAAGTGTGCCTAATACTATACAGAAACACCCTTCCTTATCTGTTTCCACCTGTTTTATGTTCAGAGGTAGGGAGTTGTGAAAGACAGTTAAGACCCCTCTACGTTTTGTGGGGGCAGAAGAAGTATAAAATCTAGAATGTTGTGGGTGGAAAAATTTAGGGGTGGAGGTTTGGGAGAAATGGGTTTCTTGGATACATATCACTTCTGGGCGCTGTTTTTTATAGCATAGGAAAGCCTGTTTACGCTTCTGAGGGGAGTTGAAGCCCCTAGCGTTGTGAGAAATTACTTGTACCATGAGGGAGGTAATTCAATCGCTTTTGACCTTTTTTGTGGATTTAGTTTCTCTGGTTGGGTGTTAGAGCATGTAGGGAATTTGTGTTTACCTGACGACCTAGGGAGGGGGGGGCTGAGTGTTAACAAAGTTCTCAGTTTTGGGGTTAACATAAACTGGTGAACTGGGGAAAGGGTCCTAAGACTCCAACGGGGATGACTGAATGCGTTCCCCATTCGTGGGTGTTCGGCAGTCATCTTTTTGTGGGGCAACACGGAAAGCAGGGCCGGACCCGCACTGTTTGTCAAGTAATCAAACCAAATAAAAAGTTCAACATCCCTTATCATTAAGACATGTCCGCGGGATCCCTGTCCCCAGCCCGGTGTTTTTCCGGGCAGGGGGGAGGGAGGCCGCAGGTCGCAGAGCTTAGATAAACTGATTAGATCAAAACCAGAAAATAACATATGATGTGTCTATGTTAAACTAGACTAACTCTTATGGAATACTCTTGGTTTAAGGCTTATGTAGACTTATGGTTCTACCTAATTAGACTATTGTCTACTATAGTGTTAGTGTCAGGTATGTCCATAGTCCTTAGCCATCCGAGGGTGACCCCTCAAATGGTTCATGCTCACGTGTCTTGAGTCGGTCTTGGCCTGGCTGGGGTAGAGGTTGGTCTGGGTGGTGTTCTGGTCGGTCCTGTGGTGGTCCAATTTTGCCTGGGACGTTGTGGTAGACCTCTTGGGGGAGCCGTATCCATGACTGGTATGCAAGCTGTCTCCGCAGCTTGGTAGGCTTCTTGTAGGGTTCTTGCTGTGTATGATCTCCCTTGGTGTTGGAATATAAGGGCAAAGGGGAAGCCCCATTTGTATTTTATGTTAGCTGCTTGTAATGCTTGGGTCACAGGTCGTAGTGACCTGCGTTTTGCTAGTGTATTCGGGGCTATATCAGCGTACAGTTGGACTGAGGCTG